>NC_140088.1:73824155-74430397 GCF_964237585.1 Gallinula chloropus
AGACTAACTCAATGCCAACAAGTTTGTACTAACATAGAAGCAATCTCAATGTACCACCCTTTAATCAAACAGAATATACAATATTATCACATAGCACATTCTAAGCCTCAAATACTTGTCAAATTACCTACTCTGAACTTTCACAGCTTCTAAGAGCAAGTACAGTTCCAATGGCTATTAAAAAACCTGACTGGTCTCCTGGGGAAAAAAGCAAGCCACAAACTTTTAACTCTGGAAATGCCAGCACTCCAATGGGAAGCTGGAACACAGCCTTCACACACACTGAGCACTCATTGCAATAGTGAGATTTCTTTACCTTGTTTAAAATGAAAAATCTAATCAGCACAAAGAGGACTCCAGACATCAAGCCAGATAACAGTGGGGAAATAAACCAAGAGGCAACTGTGATGAAGAAAAGAAAGAATGAAACATGAAATAAACAGTATTCTTGCATAATATTAATGAGTAATAAATTTAAAACACTCCTTGTACAGCTAGAATAAATATGCAACTCCGTGTCCACTGACACTCATGTAAGTCAAAGTAATGCTAGGCATGATTAGAAATAACAGCCAAAACATTTCCTGATAATTTTGCTAGTTTAGCAGTAACATTCATCAGGAAAGTATCCTGTAGCTTGATGCAGAACTGACCAAGAACGTCTTGTAATTTCTTAATCACCATGCCCATGAATGTTGCAAACAAGTGGAAAACAACTGCATCTAGCAGGATGCCTTGCTGCTCACAGGGTAAAAGTCTCGATTTCCAAAATGCCACAGAATGAATATAATGAATAATGTGTGCACATTTTTTGCAGGCCAGATTTGCCAGTGTCCAGTACTAATTTAACTGAAGTAGGTGGTAAAACTCCCACTGATCTCAATAAAACCGGATTAAGGCAGCACTTTGGAAATCTCATCCAGAGTGATTTATTGTTTGCGGCACGGTTAACAGATTGATTCTTCTGTCACTGTAAACTCTCTTCTACTTTCAGTGAAATTGAAAAAAAATATGCATTGCTTCAACTTCTCTGAAGCTCAATTGTATTTCCATGCCTTCAGCATAGAACCCTTTAACACAGGGTTTAGGCTGCGACTTGGGTTACAAGGCTTCCAAAACAATAATGAAAACTCCTTCACATCCCTGCTCGGCTGCGCTGATCTTGGCAGTGGGAGGCTGTGAGTTAAGCATGTGCTGTATGCCCAGCTTTCACCTCCCTGAAGCTGGTGGGTGGAGAAACATGATTGTGGGCATTCACATGATGGCTAGCGTCGTTGAGAGCTACGACAAGGTGGTATGAGCTGCCACGAAAAGAATTAGAAGAGGAGGAATGTCACCTTGAAGCATGTCACTGAGGGACAATGTCTCCTCAGCTTACTGATGGGGTAGCGCAACTTGCATCTTATCCCTTCCTCCACTGGAGATACACTGGAACTCTTAATAAATGCAGTATTAGTGCATCTTCTGAATGACAGGACTAGGGCGGAAAATCATTTCAGGAGGGCGTGCGATGAGCCCAAAGCAGATTTCTGGGTATGTATTTGCAGGCAGTGCATGCTACTTCACATAGCCCCGTGCGTAAAAAGAAACAGCACTCACCAATCTTGACAAGCTGCATCCACTGGACTCCCTGCGTGCCAATTGCCACCAGAGAAAATCCAATTGTAGCACCTACAATGCAATGGGTCCCTGATATCGGGAGTTTCAAGAACGATGCAATCAGCTGCCAAACAGCAGAACCTAGAAAAAAGCCCAACCATATGGTATAAACAACAACAGTAACAATAACGCCACACAGAAAATTCTTTGCCATGTACCCACATTCTTTTACGAGCACTGCCTACACTCCACATGCACGACAGAGATCTCCTAAAGAGAGTTTTGTTCCTGTTCTGTCTCTAAAAGCAGACACTAAGACAGTTTAATAGCAGCTTTGAATGCTGCATCTTACTTATGACTTTTTATTACTAACAGCTCCTTTACACTGCACAGCAGTTCTGATTTTTTTTTGGTTTGTTTTGTTTTTAGAAGCTTTCAATATTTACAGCCTGTCTGATTAAATACACCAACTGGTCCCAGTCTGCATCAAGACTGGAAAGCCTCATTCTTGAGAACCAGACTTGGAAGCCTCCATGGGATCAGTGTGAGGAGGCATCCATTGTTTCACTAACTACTCATGCTCCTAAATTCAGATGCTACCATAGGAAGGCTGAAATTGTGGGGCAGGGAGTTTTTATGCCTCTTCTCAGTGATGCATGGCCATCTGGAGTCCTCTACAGGAAAAATGGACTGAGGAAGGAATACGGACTCTCACTGCCTTCATTTAGAACTCATTGTAGCACTGGAGAAATTCAGAACTGCAGAAGAGGCTTAAAATGGGCACACAGTAGCCAAAGATATCTTTGACGTAAGGAAATAAGATCCTTTAACTAAAGGATGGTAGCTAAAGGTCTATAAAACAAATGCAATGCCTGGTATCCCAACAGATGTCCCAAGGAAGGATGTTTGCCAAGACTGCAGAAAAGGAAGAGAGAGAGGAAGAGAGGAGGAACAGAGAGAGGAAAGAGAGAGAGGAAGAGACAGAGAAGAGAGAGAGAGAGAGAGAGGAGAGAGAGAGGAAGAGAGAGAAAGAGGAAGAGAGAGGAGAGAGAGAGAGGAAGAAGACCTCAAGCACCAGACAGTGAGATCAGACCACAGTTAGCCACCAAGCACTCAAGCACACAGCTCCGTGATCTGACTCATTTTCATATTGCAAGGATCCCTGCTCCCTGCTCCCCTTGCAGTGGCACTAACCTCAGCACATCAAAGTCATTTTGGCAGCGACACAAGCTTCCTGTGGATCTTGCTTAATATTAGAGACTTCTTAGGAAGATATCTTGTTAATCTTAAGACTTCATGGCCTTAAGACTAAAGAGGCCCCAGTGGCAACAATCAAACTGCCATGAGAAATCCCCATTTCCTGGCTCATATGACCTCTCTTAAGAGGTCTGCAGCAGACACAAGTGATAAAGGAAGGTTGCTGAACGTATGCTTAAAATCTCAGCCTCTACCCTCAGTTCCAAGAGGAGAGGATGGTTTGACGGTCTTGAAACGGAGCCACCTGCAAATGGTGATTTGCTGGCATCGTATGTGGCTACGTTTGGAAGTCAACCAGTTTGTAAAACTGATCTCTCCTGGGGTACTATCCCAAAACAACTGGTACTCCTATTGCTATTGGAAATTCTAGATCAAGCAAGGAACACCTGCTCTTCAATTTTTGGCTCCTCTTCCCCTGTACTAAAATAAAAATAAATACACTTTGAAACCTTTGACATGAACTTAGAGATTAGCAAGTGGAAGTGAGGTGAAAGAGAAAACAGATGGTAACATCTGTAAAGAGCCAAATAAACAGTTAAGCCAGTCATAGATATGTAATTACAAAATACTTGGTCTGAAAGATAAGGAAAATGCAACCAAGCCACAGCTGTGCTGCAAATGTGTAGTGCGGGGATGTCTGTTGGGGGGGGGGGCGGGAAACAGAGGGAGTATGGCAATATTTCTTATTCAATCAACTTCATCCTGAAAACAAACAGGAGAGCAAGGGGGAAAGTGATGGAGGATTCATTGATGGTCTGAGGACAATGCCTGGTCTAAGGAAGTGAACCTCTAGCAGGACTTTCCTGTGGGGCTGGCAATGCCTTAACTACCTGCACAAAAGTTTTATCTCCTTTTTAACATAAAATACACATTCCCAATTTTTATCTTTGCAAAACTAACCTAGGAAGCAAGAGGCTCACTAGACCTGTCACAGAGTCCCAAAATCAGACTCTTCATGCCTGCTGACACCATGGCTGCACACCCTTTCCTTCTGCGTTGCTGTCTCCTAAAGGAAGAGGGCCGGCTGCGGACTGCCCTGACCAAGAGTCGCCAGTGCTGGCTTTCAGCTCAGGGGGTGTTTCAGGCTCCCCTGCTGCTGAGGGCACCACGTCCTGAGGGTCCGGTGCTGTGTGCCAGCCGCGAGCCCCCTCGGAGCACCATGCCACCTGCGAGACTGGGTTAGCAGTATGCTTTGCTAATCCCAGCTGGGATGTCCTCTCTGCTGGTGGCATCTCCTCGGTCACAGCAGCTGCTGACTTCAGCTCCCACCAGGACCAGGAGAACAACACTGGGGCAATTCCTGACAATAAGCTGACAATCAGTTAACGCTGGGGAAGTACGACGATTTGCTCCCAAGAGCAGCAGTCCCTAACTTCCAACCACCTAACAAACAACACTTTAATATGCTTCAAATTACTACAAAATGTTACATTTAAAAATTTTAATCCCATTGCTCCCTGCTTCCTTCTCTCTTAGGAGAGAAGGTTGCCCTGAAAATCACCATCTGCTGTTTGCTGCAAGCATCAAAGGATCTTCCAGCAACATCTGGAAAGAGGATACAGCAGTGACTTTTGGTCTCTCCCAGACTGTTGACTTATTTAAGCCTCATCGAAATTCAGTAACTAAGTCCAATTGCAAAAACATGATCATGGGGCATGAGAGAACAGGGGGAGAAAATGCAGAGCAAAAACAGAAAGAGGAAAAGAAAACATCCAGGAAGACTCAGAGAAAGCACAGAAAAAATAATAGTGTACATTGAGAGAGAAGCTGGACATGGATTTGAGGGGGGGGAAGAAAAAAAATGAAATCTGCAGTTTGTAACATGATTAATTCAGAGATATAAATGTGGAATTTCTTCTTAATGCCCTCACTGGAGGAAGGGAATGCAACTGGTCATGAAGTTCACACAGGCTTATGTAAATACACATGCAAATAAGTTGTTTTCTTTGAGCTTCTGGCCAGTTGCCTCCGCAGGGGGCATCTGAGACTTAAAACTTTGCCCGGCCAGGATCAGGATGCCATAAATAGATACAGAAAAGGAAAAGGACCCTTCCTTCAACTGAGACTCTGAGTATCAAGAACATGGAGGTCAGAAGATGCAGGTCACATTTCAGACGGTGTACACTGCTCCAGGGCGCACACCCGTGGGAAACCATGGAGCTTATCTCAGGAAGCAGAAGGCTAAATGATGCAAGTGGAGCGGTACTAAGAAGTCACCCTACAGCTTGAGGGAAAGACCAGAAATCTGCAGCTGACCTTGTGAGACATAGACATGGGTAAAGAGGAACTGAATGGGGAGGGGGGGAGGTGAGGGGGGTTGTGGAAGAGCATTTGATGTGGTTTAAGTTGGCAGCCTTACAGAGGGAGCATCTGGGGAAGTGGCTGTGGCCCCAGCAGCAATTTCTTGTTAACTAACCCCACTTCTCCCTGGGCAGGGGAACGTGGCCAACCTTCAGGAGGCTTGGGAGCAGTAAAAGACCAAGGGAACCACCTCCCTGCTCTCAGGCACACAAAGCCACCTCAGACAAGTCCAAAAACCAACACTTGACATCCACTTTCATTCATTAAAATTAAGGGGGAAAAAAAAGCAACATTTTTCCACTTCCTTAAAGAAATGGGAAAAATAACCACACATAGTAAACCTCTGCAAGGATTCACCTATCACATGTGTGGGTCCTGCCTGAAAACTGTGGGGAGGCTGGAGGAGGTAGGTGGAAATAATATTTATGTTAGGTTTATGGAAGAAAACCTTTGAGTGGAGCATCTCTTTCAATGGAGGATGCTAAGGCACTCGTATAAACCACACAGCCCTGGCGTGGCACACCACGAACCTGCCAGACTGAAGAAGCAGTGGTGAGATGTGCAGGCTGGCCCCTTGCCTGGTCTGCCTCTCCCATAGCGAAAGGGTTTCCTTCCTGCTGCCTCCTGCCCTTTAAATGCAAGTTTGCTATTGATCCTTGAGGAAGCTCTCCAAAAGCTCACAAAGCCTCTTGCGTATAAACAAAGAGTAAATACCGCGGCTTAATGTTACTTACCTCAGAATATGCTATTTGTTCTAAACGGAGATTAATTTACTGCAAACAAAACGTGGAGCAAACTCTAATGTACGCTGAACCGCTCCCCTTTGAGTCAGATAAATTAAAAAGACTTTAAATGTGTGACCATCTATCTTTACTGCTCCCTTACTTTTGCCATGGGCAAAGGTGAAGTGTGTGACTAATTGCAATCACTCAGCAACACAATCAGTCAAGCAAATGTGTTTGGATTTTCTGTAATTTTTTGAAACGATTTAGGTAATTAGTACAAACGATTAGGTAATTAGTTACATATTCCTTGCAAACTGATTTCTGTAGGGTTTTCTGTACAGTCCCCAATGTCATGCTTATGTATTTTCCATATACCTTCATAAAAATCCCCAGTACGCTCGGGATACATCTACACAATCCATTATGCTTAACATTTTTTCTTCTATTAGTTAAAGGGCTGATCCATTGCGAAATGAAAATGATTAGAAGCATTTAAAAGACATGAGAGACTAAAAGAGGAATCCAGGCCCCTGGATTCTCACAAAACCAGACGTGCAAGTCCAGAAGATGGGAAAACTTAATTAACAATATCCACAACGAACAGGATGACAGATACACAAGGAATGTTACTTGGAACAGGAAAGTATTACTTACCAACCATTGCACTCACTTCTCCTGCCATCAGCAGCGGGACGGTGGTGTTGTACAGGTTAACGTCAATGATACCTTTCCGAATTGTTTCTCCGACTTTTGCTCCCAGTAATACTGAGCCAGTGGTTTCAAAAACTGAAGCCAAAATGCAAGCCTGGCGTAAAGTAACAACACCAGAGCCCACAGCCGTTCCGAAAGAATTGGCAACATCATTTGCACCAACCGAAAAGGCTAAAATAAAAGCAATGATAAAGCCCACAATGACCATCCACAGGTACTCATCCATTGCCATCTTTCCTCAAATCGTAGGTTCGCTTCCCCTTTGCAAATAGTTAATAGTCAAGGCTGGAGGGCACCGCAACGGATTTGGAAAGCAGATTTCTTGTAAACAATGAGTTCTCTCTGGAAAGTGCTGGGTAGTGTTAGAATGTGAAGAAACTGCTAACTGCTGATTTTCAAACTACTATAAATACTGTTCATTTGGTTGCCTTCGGTCAGCAGTGAAACACATTCCATATTTTGCTCCCAAACCGGTACAACTGCGATGTTCTGTCCTGCAACACAAAAAAAAAAAGAAAAAGAAAAAAGAAAGAAAATAAAAGATTTTTTTTTTAAAAAGGGGAATACTCAGCAGAGCCCATAACAATGCACGTTTTCAGCAGTAAACAGATGATTTAAACCCACTAATGGGGTCCTACCTCAGCATGTGACTGTTCTAATCATAAAGCAATTCAGAAAAGGTTAAAATTAGGTCACCTCCAAAGCAATATGTTTCTTGCAATATCACTGACTGAGAAAATCTTTTGAGCAATTTAAAAGGATTTAGAAAGGTTGGGGGGGCTGCTTGTGTTGAATTTACCAAGCAGTGCGATAAGCCCTTCTTGTAGGAGGATTCTTCTTGGCTCTTTGCACCCAGTGAATATAAAACGTAGAATATATAGACTATGCCATGCAGCCCGATTCCCAGCTGATGTATATCACCTAGCTCTACCAACCTCAGCAGAGCTCTCAACATCTTATCACCTGCAGCCAGGGATGCACTCCTTTGAAAAAATATTTTATCCACATGTCTGTCTAGGAAATGACACTGAAAATACTCTGAAAAGTATTAATATTCATCTATTGCTGTTATCACATCTCTTGAAGGAAGAATATAATTTTCTTAGAGCTTCTCAGTCACTGAAACAGCTCAATAATCGCAATATTCCCATGTTCCTGAAGATTTAGGGAAGACTGTAAAAAAAGTTTAATTAAGACAATGAGTTCTCTTCTCTTTCCTATACATGGCCAATTGTTTTCATATTCAAACCACTGCTATAGATATCTTAGTATTTCTTTTGATAGTTTAAGTTTTACGATTGCCTTTTGAATTACAATTTAATTAGTCCTTAATTAGTTTGAGCTGAAAAAGTGAGTTCTTTCAAACCAACAAATGGACAGAGAGAAAGGGACTTTAAAAAATAAAGCCTTCACCAGCCAAAAAACTGCCAAGCAGAGCAATAAGGCCCACACTGATGTCAACATGGTCAAAGGCTAGAAGCAAATTTGCCCAAACTCTTTAGAGGGACGCAACTCTTCTGCTAGCACCCACCTGTGGCACCTAGTCATCCTGTGCACCTAGTCATCCTGTGCCACCCTCTGCTTTCCCATCCATGTTGTTTGGCTCCAGAAAAGTGCCATTTTGGAGGTGGCCAGGGGTTAAATGAACATTTAGCAGCAAATATCTGTCAGTCAACTCCACATGTTTTAAGAAGCATTTCAAGAGATCAGGGGATATCAGATGAAAAGCCCCGAGCCCACCTGCTGCTCTCTCTCAGTTTCCCCAGGGTCACTTCAGTCTCAAACAATATACCCACATGCAGAGTTTCAAGATCACGCTTAATTCCTTTGGATGGCTCCAGCGCAATGTAGGTCCTGCGGTAGCACAGAGGAAGGGCCTCTGAAACCTCTGATGTAACGGCAAAATTATAGAAGAGATCTCTCATATTCCTGAGATGCAGGATCCTTAAAAACTGCCAACAGGAAAATACTACCCCTGCACATAAGTGCTTTCCAGAAAACACTGAAGTTGATGTAAAGAATTGGTGCTTTCTCTAAATACACATGTACAGGAGAAAAGATCTCCCTCTTTCTTTTTCCAGGCTCCAAACTGGCTGAACAATTGTTGCTCCAGCCTTTTCCAGACATGGAGCAGACATCAATCCTTGAATGCCTTACACTCTAAAATAACATCTCAGAAGGTCTTAATGGCTAAAAAACATTTGTATAAGGATTTTTATACTATGAGATAACATGAGAAAATGAAGCACCAGTGCATTTTTGGTGTTTGAAGACTTGTTGCCTGTTGTATAATTCATGAGCACTCAGTCCACTCAGTGGAAAAGGACTTCACAGAGGCAGAAAAGGCTAACAATATTTGGAAAAAGCAATTATAATTAGCCCTCATTTGCCTGTGAAGGAAGACAAAACTCCATTAAATTCATGTGTTAAAAAAATGTCTATAATGTCTGTCAGATTTTTGCTTAGGAGATGAAGTGCTGGACTTAGGGTCCTTCCTTGATCCTGGAGATTAATGATTAAATTCTTCACCCTGCATGGATTTGCACAGTACCTTTGCCAAGTTAACCTCGGTGCCCCAGTTTCCTCTCCTGAAAATGGGCAAAGCTGACTGAGATCCATGCAATGCACCCACAAATGCTGTGACTGTATGAGACCTGTTTCCTTCAGACCCACAAGATGAAAGTGCTTATTCCCAACAGAGATGTGTCATTTCTCCACTTGTCAACCAACCTACCAATTTAGGGTGGTGACCCAATTTCTGGGATAAGGAAGAGCAGGGGGATTGTGACATTCCCCCACCACAACAGAGTTCATGGGATGATGTTTGCCAAATCTGGCTCCTCCAGCCACAGCAAGTTCCTGCAGCTTCCAAAATAAACCACTAAGTCACAAGGTTGCCTTTATTAGCTTCCCTGGGAGAGGGAGGCAGAGAAGAGCTCCAGATGGTCCCAAAGAAATGAAGACTTAAAGTGTGTGTATGTCTGCTCCTAAAACTCCTTGTGAAGGCCAAAGAGTCTCCCAAAGTCTGTTAGTGGGGCTGTTGGCAAAGGGCCTGGAGAGGCAGATACATGATGTACCTCCCTGTGAAACAGGATATACGGCTTCAGGAGAAAATGATGTCTTATGTAAGAAGTCACCCCTCCTGTCATTTTATGCAAGGTGACGGTTCAAAATACAGCTCCCTCCAAAACCTGGGAGGCTTGACTCCATGTCCACTGTGTTTGCACAAGTGACAGAGCACAGCAACGGCCCAGCCATTTAACAAGACAAAAATCAAAATTAAAAGATGAAATGTAATAAACACCTATTTAAAAACTAACATGTAGGGAGCATTTGAACGGCTAGGTGTTACTACTTTTAGCCTTAAATAAGTGTAAGGGAGGTTAAACCTTTAAAGAAGGAAACAGGGTGGGGGGGGAGGAAGCACATCTCTGCTGAGAAAGTTTTCAGAAATGCAAAATATCCTGCAAAGTAGGCCAGTGACTAAATACAGCCTAAATCTTGTAGCAGGCTTCTTTCTAGAGCCCAAAATACATCTGGCATGCTCAGACACGCTGAGCTATGCCCCTCACCACCTAATCTAACCCAAGAACCTGTGGTATTTCAAATTGTTACTGGGACAAAAGAAACTGGAAAAAATGCCGTGCAGTAGGGAATGGCAGATCTTCTGCTCTCTGCGTGACAGTTGGAAGTCACTATCCTGTTTCCCTCCTGCACTCGTTTATATTTCATCAACACGCCTCTACGTGTGCCAAGTGCAATTCAACCTGATGGGCTGGACGCTAGGAAATCCTCCCGTTTACCTGCGGGACCGATACTGCCTCTGGGCCAAGGCCCCCGCGGTCCGGTGCGCTGCACGACCGCAGCAGAACCGGAGTGCAAAAGTTCATTTACCCATTTACGCTTTGGATAACTTTCCCCAAAACACCCTCGGGCGTTAGCACAAGAACTGTGCTAGCAGTGGGGAGCTGCAGGACCTGAAGCTGGAGTGCACATCTCTGATGGCCGCCAGAGCAGAGGGAAATGCACAGAGATGAAATTTCAAGCTGTAAGAAGGTAATTCTGCATTAAGGCAAGATTTTTAGCTAGTACGGTTTTTTTACGATCCATAATTAGAGTGTCATAGTTAGGAGATCTCAGTTGAAGCTTTTAACTGTTTGAGGGGACTTAGAAACTTACAGAACTTGCACTTCAGTGAGAAAAATCTGATTTTTGGAAATGCTAAGCACGTCCCTCTGCCTCACTGACGGATGATCCAGACACCCCCCTCGGACTTTATTTTGTTGCTAGCTAAACATCTTGTTAGAACTCTGTCAACACAAAGTGCCATTTCTTCCCTGAAGGAGAGATGAACACAAAACCTAGGTAAGGAAGTGCCTTGATTCATGCAGAACAAGAAGTGAAACCTCAGGAAAAAGTCAGAATCTTCTGGTAACCACAAGATCATTTTAGGACATATTCATATACAGATATTTAGTAAGACAGCTTTTCTGGAAACTGTTCACGAGATACCTCTAAGCCTGGCCATGTTTTTAGTAAAAAATATTCTGAAATTTGAAAAACAAGTTGTCGGTTGGTTTGGGTTTTTTTTTTTTGCCAAATTGTTGCTAAAGAGAAAGCAGGAACAGGGACAAATGGTTAAACAAAAGTTTGGGATGGAGTTCAAAGTCTAGAGAAGCAATCAGAGTGCATTATCCACCAGCAATCCAACTGTGTGACATAAAGGAAACAGAGACCCCATAAACATCCTTTAATATTCTGTCCACAGAAAATCAGGGAAGAACCTATTGCACTCGCAACAAATTGAAAGGCATATAAATCATACCGCATATAAATCATACTGTATGCAGCTCTTCTGCTTTCAGAAATCATACTCTGCAGCTGAAAAACTTTCTCCTACTCTGGACAGTACAGAGATTCAGCAAGGTTCCAGTTTTAACTGCTTTGGTGTTGCCCAGGTATGTGCAAAAATCAAAAGACAGCAGCTAATGGACTATTCCCCAAGGTAACTCTTACAACTGTTCCGCTTTGCTTAATGACAAGAGAGATGGGGGAGGATGATTTCTTTTCCCCTGCAGACCTTAAACCACCAAATGTTTCATGATAGACAGTTGCATTGAATTTGCACTGACAGGCAGGTTCACATCTAGTGAAAAGTCTGGCTGAAAAGTCTGTCTAAAATGCTTACCCAGACAGCAGCTTCTAGCAGGTTATTCCATGCCTCTCTAATTTCTGTAAGTTGTTCTTTACAGAAAACCAATCTGTCGGGCTTCCCACCTCTGTATTTAAACTCATAACAGATCTGGCATTCCAGCCTATTGGTACAAAACACAGCACTGCATAGAAACCACGCCTGATTTATAATCAAACCTACTAACATCGTTCACATCAATAGTCCTTACCATTTCCAGTTCATGCTCAAGCCACAATGCTTGCAAATTACCTACATTAAATTACTAACACTATACTCATGAAATAAAAGGTGGTATTAATTCAAGTGGTTCAAGACTAAGAACATCCCTATATGGCCTTAAATTACATGCACAGGACTTGTCACAAGGCCAAGCATGATGCAAGTATAATGCTCCAATACGGAAAATGCACCCTTGACTTTCAAAAAAAAAAAATAAAAAAAAATCAATTACTGCACCCACAGAAGCAGTTTTTATAACAATCAGTTCCTATTTTAACACGTTCACAATGTGTTTAAGTATACTTCATGCTACTACTTGATATGGAAACAGGACTGAAGTTGATAGCTTTCCAAGGACTCCCATCCAGATTAACATTGCAGAGAGGGACTGTCACTGCCAGCTCCCAAAACTTCCAGAGGATGCGTCCTTTTCTTAGTCCTTATCAACTTCTGTTCCCACCACTGACAGGTCAAACATAAAATAAAATAGAGCAATAAAATACAGCATGAGATTCTGTTGCTGAAAACATTCACCCAAAACACAGGCAGCAGTCACATTTAAACAGTAATTCTACAAACAAGTTAAGATACGTAAAGTATGAACAAGTCCTTGTTGTGCATTTGCTGATAAATATCTTTTTCTCTAACCAAAGGACAATTTGATCCTTCAGTGCCTGAACAAAGTCTTTCTAACAAGCAAGTGGTTTTATGATTTGACACTACAGATTTTCAGATCCGTTCAGAAAACAAGTGCTCGTGGCTACAGAAAACTTGTTTAATAGAAGAAAACCATGCACAGAAATCTTTAGAACTCACCCAGTATATAAAAGCTGTTGCAAAAGAAAAAGGAGCTAAGTTCTTCCAGCAACTTGCCCTCCTGATTGTAAATACAGGCTGTAGTCTAAAATAGACATCCTATCATTTAACACAGTCACATCTGAACATGCAAACTCCCAGAGAGTAGAAAGAGGGCTATAACTTACACCAGGCAATCCGGGAATAAAATTCACTCCAGCACAGGAGAGCACACAAGACAACACTGAGAAGCATCAACGTGAGTCCAGAGTCTTATTCAGTAGGTGAAAATCTGCCTCCTCTTAAGCAAAGAATTCTGCTGGGGGTGGGCACTGATAAAACACAACACTGCGTCACGACTGCACTAGTGAGACAAACCAATCCAAAGAAGCTCATATTAAAAGCAACAAAACGATCTTTTTTTTTTCCTTTCCCTTTTTTTTTTTTTCCCAAAGCATAAGCATAGACGAGAAAGGGAATCTCAGTTTTGAGCACCAGCTGGACATTTGGGTGAGATTAGGTAATTTCTTGAAGAGCCCCAGGTTTTCTATTTGCAAGCACGCTTAACGCACACGTAACTGAAGTGCATGTGACAGTAGGATACGTACATCCAATTTGGGAAAGATGTTGCATGCTTTTTTTACTTTATCCATGTCAGCAGAGGTCTCACAGGCTACACAGACTGCACAAAGTTAAAGATGTGCACGAGTTTTAACTGGACTGATGCCTAAGCAAGCAACTTTGCTTTCAGCAGTTCAACCTAAATTACCCAATCCAAATTCCTTCAACCACTTTCCTTTAAGTGGGAAACATTTTTGCATGTATGTTAAGGCAAAAATAATGTTTGTCTAGAAGCACCCAGCTTAACCTTATATAAAATATTTGCTCTAATACTATATAATGCAATTAAGCCATTTTATTCAGCAAAAAATAGGAACGTGAATCAGAACTGCATTGTCACAGCTGAAAAATCTGAGAGACGCAAACTTGTTTGGACACGTTTCTGGTTTATAAATAAATGAAGTTTTAAATTTAACTTTTAGGTTTTACTCCATTCTGAGTCACTCAAAGCCATGGCATCATTTTCCAACATAATAAATCGGTGATTCTTTTTGCATCCTGAATATTTAAGAAAAAACAAGTAATCGATTTAGATTTACAAACGGAGACTTGGAAATGTAATTCGTACCTCATCTATTTTTTTCAAATTTGAATGAAGATACTTCTTAACAAGGAGGCAAAATTTTTCTGAATTGGTTTAATTCAGCTGCAGATGGTATTCAGAGATAATTTGGTAAATCTGGAAAGTAGTTTATAATTCTTAAGAAAACTCACATGGAATAGTAAAACTACATCATCTTCTACAAAGAATTAGAAATCTGCAATGCAGAAATGATGCTGAAAATCTGCAATAAAAAAAGAATTATCAGTATCAGGCCACAACCCTTTGTAAGAAACACTATTGAAGGTCAATACCCAACTACTACTAAGCTTGCAATATAGCTTCTAGCTCTGTGAAAAGCTACATCTCTTAAGTCTGGGTGCAAAGTCTTTACTTCTGCAGTAGCTGGCAAACAGGCTTCCCAGTTTTAGGAAAGTGAGAGAGGTTGATACTTTCACATTGGTTTTCTCTTATGTGCAAAAGCAACATATTTTAACAAAAATATTAATATTTTCCTGCAGATCTAAACACATCTGAATACTATTATTTATTTATTTACAAGAAGCGTCAATCAATTCAAGTGAGAGCGATCACAATTGTAAACATGAAGTCAGCCTGTATTTATAGGTCTGGATTCCAAGGCTTGAAGGAAGCAAATAAACAAATGCAGAAACCTTTTTTTTTGAGCACTTATTTAACTTTATAAAGTAAAAAAAGAATGCAAAATATTATTTCATGTTCTCTTTATAGCTGAAGAGTTGTTGATGTCTGGCTTGGTAAAGCTCAAACACCAAGGGTCCGAGTAAGCAGGAAACATACTCTAGTTGTCCTTAAAGGACCATTCACCCAGTCTAGAGTGACCACAACCAACATGCAGATGCAGGTAAAAAGACTGTCACAAGGACACGTTATTCAGCAGGTATCTACATTGATTTCCAAAGCCAGAAGTTGCCGGCCTGACCTGTGGGAATCATCCCGGACACGAGAGAAAAACAAACTGGAACCATCTGAGTGCCGCTTCCCACGAGCCAGCCTGACCACAGCAGTGGTTTCTTGTTGACCTAAACTTCAGAGCTCGGTCTACACACGAAGCAAAGGATATAATAAACAGCACAGAGAAAAGGAAATATCTTCAAAGGTTTTGTTCTGCTAAATCAGCATTGTGGAACCTCAGGCATGGGAAAATTTAAGCCAAAATAGGTTGCCCATTAAGAAGAGTTACAATTTTGAATACCACTAAAGAAGCTGGCAAAGTAAAATTTATATGACCACAAAATAAATGATGAGGATTGGCTTTTGGCAATGGCAACACCAGTTTGGTTCCCATCAAATAAGGTATTTGAGAAATGATAAATATTATATATTACAATCTTGATCAGAAGCTATGCTTTTTTAAAATTGTGATTTATTCTGGTAAATCCACAATTGAGACATCCCTGTTTGATGCAACAAAACCACGCTAGGCAGATTTATATTCTGGTTTAAGTAATGTAATAAGACATGCCAATCTAAATAATTAATTTTACCCCCCCTTTGTTTTGCATTTCCACATCAACTATTTTCTGAAAGACGCCCAGGTTCTCGGTTACCAGTAGCCACTAAAACAATGTTAATTTGCAATTTAATGTAACTTTTCTATCAAATGGAATTGACCTCTGTCTTTCAGATGGGAAGGCTGCATGTAAGCAATCATACTTGTTTTAAATTACATATATTTTGAGTAGAATCATAGAATATTTAGGGTGAGAAGACCTCTAAGATTAAGTCCAACCATCAAACGAGTACAAAATAATGGGGGGTGATTATCATTTTCCAGCACACTTGTAAGAATTAGAACCTGAATACCTGTAAACTGAATTTGGTCAGAAACAGAAATACCACAAAAACATCCAAAAAGCTGCAGGACATTCTTTGAGTTACATTGTGCCCACTTAAATTAGGTTACTGACCAGCAACAGGAGCTTCTGGACTTTCACACAGCTGCTGGTACTCTAAAATTGGGAGCCATTAGCAGCTGGATTTTTGTTTCCCTTACCAGTATTTGTGCCCCTGACCCTGCCTGGGAACCCTTGCTTCCCCTCAGTCTGCAAACAAAGAAACTTAACAAGAAGGAATGAAAATGGGTGGCAGGTGACAGCACAGGTATCACATAGTATCTCAAAGTAATCCAGCTCTTGCAATACCCTTCTTTCAGGTTTTGAAGGCCCCTGTGGCCATCTGCACCATAGGGTACTTGAAGCAGGACACCACATGCTAATCATTGCCTGGAAATCAGCCCTGGCATCCTTGAAGCTAATGGAGATTTAACACAGCTCTAGCAAACACAGCACCATTTCTGGGTGCTTCAATAATTCCATTGTGCCTATCCCAACAAAACTCTGAATATCTACTGTACAGATAGCAGATAGCTACAAACACCATTCAAGCTGGAAAAAAGTCGGCTTCAACCAAAAGCAGCACATCTGCTTTTGCATATTAGGTAGCAAGCTCCAACATATTCTGTTATCTGGCAGGATAATCTCTGAATGGGAAGACATACGTCCACGTTTCACTCAAGAAAAACAATCTGAGGGACTCTGGAAAGTCTGATGTGGTAGCCATAAAAATCAGAAAGTCACTTGGCATTCAGGAATGGAGCAATTCCTCTGCTCTGAGGAAGCAAATCATTTGGATGGGCTTTAATGATGGCTCAGAACACTTCTTGTCCAAACTTCATTTTCCAGCAAGCCCCCAGGCTCTCAAAGAGGACATCCCACCCCAGCTGGGAGACTTCCACTCCCGACGGTCGAGGTGATTTAGCTGTGCTTGCACGGGCATGCAGGGAGAGCTGCAGCGTTACAAAGCGTGACTCTGCCTGAAGTCACACTTGCCTAGCGAGCCAGCAAGCCCAGGGAAGATAAAAAGGAGGAACCTACGACTGGAAATGCTGGAGGCCCAGGCTGGTTCAGAAAATGACACAATATCCACATGTTGAATGGCCTGGGAGAGCCAGGCTAACTTCAACTCCTGCCACCTCACAAGCCCACACCAAGCCAGGAGGAGTTCAAAGGCAGCAAGCCCATTCTGAAGGAATAAGGCTTTGGCCATCACCAATTCAAGCATTGCCCCAGTCAATGCCAGGAACTGGACTTGTATCACCCACCACTCTGGCTGATTAACCAGAGACTGAGTGTACTACATCCACACTAAGACCAAGGAAAGGGGTGAACTGCTGCTCTGAGCCTCCCTGAGTTTAATCCTTCGTTTCCCCTCTCCAGCCTCACATCCAAACAAAGCAATCAGCATGGGCAAAGTATTTCTAAAAGCCCTGACTACTGCCGACAACTCAAGAAGCATTATCCTCAGTTGCTAACGGACCTATACTGACTTCTACACAGGACATAAAAACTGCCCATAAAACACTCCTGTGGCAATCAAAAAATAGGCATTTTGCAAATTCAGAGGCTTATGCAAAGATCCCCTTGGTAAAAAGCCAGAGTGCGGTTGCCAAAAGTCAACAATGTGAATTTTTCAGATAAAGGAAACCCGACACCTTAGATCGCCTGCCATTTCCATTTCGGTTTGGGTTTCAGACAGTAACTGCTGTGGTCCTTTACCGTTGAGCCAGAAGAGATGGCTGGGGCTCCCCTGTGTCCAGCAACCATCTCTCTTCAAAGCGAAGGGGAGTGAGCAAGCAGCTATTAACATGCCAAACCACACTGGCTGGCTCTCTCTCACCAACAACCTCCAAAATCAGCATGGCCAGCAGGACAGAAGACCAAGCACTGCTGAAATGAGCTAGCTGAATGCCAAAATGAGGGAAGGAACAGGAGTATAACCAAGGAGAGGAGGGACGATGACACTCAGAGGTGCCGACTGATGTTATGGCAGTAAGTGGAAGTAGATGAGGCCAAATCATTGCGGCAATGAAAATTCTACTTCCCTGCCTTCCTCCATTGAGCATTGCAGTAATAGAGGTATAAAGGTGTAAACAGCAATAAAAACTGTCACCTTGGCTTCATTTCATATGAACATGCTAAAGAACGTCCTGTAGTTACGTATTGGGCTCAGAGAACATCTCCAAGAGCACCTACTAAAGCCACGCAGTCCTGTGAAGCAGGCCAAGAAAACATAGACTTTATCCTCCACAAAGGATTATGTTGCTCTCCAGTGCTTCTCCTGTGAGGGAATTAGCACTGGAAATCATAGGAAAAGGGGCCCTACACATCAGCTCAATACAGTGGCTTGGTCAGGTAGCTTGTTATCAAGAACTCTCTCCCTCAGAAGAATTACTGCTCATGGAGTGATAGCACTGTGTTTTATCTGGGCTTTTCCTAGCCTGGGAGCCTGCCTCAGCGGTCCAGCCCTCACCCAGGTGGAGCACAGAGTATCCTCCTGAAAGCACAGTCAGGGTAACGGGACACACATGGACTCCAGTGAATCAATGAGAGAATTTGTCTGCTGCAAGAGCTCAGACAGCTAGAATATCTCTCCCTGCTGACACAGAGGCTATAAAGAGAAGAGAAAGTCATTAAGGTAGCAAAAGATATTTGAGTACATAGCACCAGCAAAGAGCGCCAGTGGCCAGTAGGCCTCATTCTCTTGCAAAGGTGTTTATAGCTAAGCTGTGCTGGCGATCGCGATGCATTACAGCACCCCGATGGTGATAGATATAATGGATGCTGCTGAGAGGTCAGGAATAGCAGAGGGGATTCCACAATGAACTTTCTCTCCTCCCAGCCCTTCTGGAGAAGGGTGAGAATCAAGAGCTAGCCAGGGCAGGATCTTGCTATGCTGACCACGGCTTGAACTGGAACTTCTCTAGACCCATGCGCGTCCCTTGCAGAAAGTGATCTACCTGACAGTGGGAATGGCACAGCTCTGCTTCACACAAGCACTGAGAGAAACAACACACCACTCCAGGGCATGCTGCTAATTCCCAAAAAGCTGACGTATCAGGAAAAAAAGCAATCATAAGAGGACAAAAAAACCTAAATAAATACAGAAAATGAAGTCTACAGCAGCCAGGTGTGACAACCATGCCACGCGAAGACAGTCCTCTGGAGTATGGAAGCACTTGTAAGACCTGGGAGGGACCACAGTCTACCTCTGTCACACTGATAAGGAAAAATCACTCACTGTTACCCATAAAAGAATTGAGGAAGGGGATCATCATGTAAAGAACACTGAATACATGGGGTGGGGGAGAATTCTTTTAAAGAAGTAAACAAGGAATTTATAATTAATAAAAACTTGCTTGTTTCTGGTCACCCAAACCTTCAGAAGTCACAGAAATAATTTCCTCTTCTATCTCTTCTGCACATAAATTAAAAAAGGAAAATTAATTATGCCATTTTTTCAACTGCCTTGAATTAAGCAGGTATTGAATTAAATCCAATGAACAAAATGATGCAAAGAAAACAGTTGCTGTGACGTAGTGGAATACATTACACCCCAAATGGGCTTAATATTTCAATCAACACTGTCTCTAAGCGTTTCACCAATTATTTCCTGCGACTGGATTTTCTTTACTTTAAAACTTCTGCAGAAATGAACTACTTTCAATCACTTCATTTAGCACAGGTAACTAAACTGATCGCAATAAATTTGGGCTATGTTAAAAGTTTGTTTCTTACAAATCTGACATACCAAGGTTTTAAAATAAACACAATCCTTTCCAGTTTTTAAAATTTCCCAACCAAACAAAACCTATTTTCCAGTCTCCAAAGTAATCCATAACATAGGCACTATTGTTCGCTAATGTACATTCAACCTGGAATACACTTGTGTCAGTAATCTAAAGTGAAATTCAGGTGTGCATAAGACCATTCCAGGTCTACTTTAAAACACAATTACTGACAAATATATTTGAAACAGGAATAAAAAAATATGCAATGGCCCACTGGCTACTCTACTAATCGGATTTTATTTTGCCTGGGATTCTCTAGGGTTTATTCAGAAAACATAAAGTAATTGCATAAACCCAGAGGCACAGTTCTTCATCAAGGAAGTTTGCAAGCACATGCAAAAACCCACACCAAGAGTGCCTCACAGGTCAATCTAAAGGTGGCAAGTACTACAAAAGGAGTAACACTGGAAGAAACACTTGGTGAACGTAGAGATAATATGAAGAAAACAGAAATGTGCAGATTTCTTGTTCCAGTCAACAACAGTAACTAAAGTTTATTGATTTCAGTTTCAGCAGCTAGAAATCCATGAAAACATTTTGATACCATACAGACAATACTATCCCATATTCAAATTTCTGTCAAAGTAGTAACATCGGCCAGAATTTTCTCACAGTCATTGTGATTTATGTATCCATTGGTACAATACCTATTTTAAAATAGAAATGCTGCTAAGTGCAAATAGTTTTGTATCCAATTGTAACTTAGCTGTTCGATTATACGGAAATATCTCAGTAAAGAGACAGAAAAAATCTAACTATGAGCTACAAAAATAACCGGACACATTCTCAGCCACTGTCTCTCAACTGTTCCCTTTATATCCACTGTAGAAGTATTTCCGACACACTAATCATATCTATTCGGTAGAAACTAAAATTATATGATTTCAAACTACTTTCATTAGAAAAGCAGTCCTTTAATAACTGCTTTTACTCTTCCATCTAATTATATACTCTTAAAGGCCAAATATTTGGTCAGTATGCAAAAATAACCATAGCCATTTATTAAGGATAAAACACCAGATAAGAATTCATTATAAAGAAGAGCATGTTCTTTGCCTCCACCAGCAACACTGCCCAGTATAGGAAATCATATTTAATTTTAAAATTTTAAATACATATATGTCAAAGTCTTAGTAACTCCATATCAGAGACTTACTATAAGTAAGTCTGTTCACAGCATTGTAACTTCCTGGACTGTATGGATAGTATTTCCTGGGAGATACTTCATCCAACAGCCAAGATGTTAAAAAAATTACTTTTCTAAAACACTCTCCCCTACCTCAACCTCAACTAATCTGCACTGGCAGCCTTGCCAAGAAATCTTACCCATCTGGAATATTTTTGTGACCAACAATCAAGTAAAAAGATTGAACTGATGAATATTTGATTCTGACGTCTGTCTAAGGGCAGCATAAGAATACATTAGTGGGCTACCACTATCTTCATGGTTTTTTACCTACAGACCTGTCACACTTTATGAAAAAGCTGTTTATTAAATGCAAGCAAAACCCCTGATTTCCTGTTTCATTATGGTCATGGTCTGATCTTTTCCATATTCAATGTACGTTTCAACAAAAAACAAAATTGATTTCAAGTACAAAGCAGCAGCTGTCTAATCCACAAATAAAAACTACAGCAGAGTTCTGCTCTTCCTAAAACAAGTTTGAAGCCATGATTATATTAAAGACACAGATGTGAGGGGATTTTTTAACTTCCAAACAGATATGCAAACAAAGTATTACAATCCAGGGGCGCAGGTAAGTGAATAAGCAAGCAAACTACGTGACATTTGCGCAGCGTCCTCTCAAATCCTGCAATCCCTTCTAGAAAGTCTGGGTCTACATCTCCCTCTTCTTTACTCATGTTCTTCTCGCATGGCTTGGTCTCAGAAACTTTCCATGCCTGTAACGGAAACTTGAGCCAACTTCTTAAATGTATGATTTCTTCATCTCCACTCATCATCCACTTCTGTTTCTGAGAAGCTCCTCATCATGACACCTGTATCTCAAGAAGCAAAACAGGAAACATCACAGGGATGAAGCAAGGAAAGATGAATAATAATATGCCTCTGTGTCTTTAATAAAATCCCAACTTTAATTCAAGTTCCTTTTAGGAAATAAAGAGTTCCTTTCACAAAAGCAAAGTTTCACCAAACTACGTATGTAAACATCGTGTGCCAAAACTGGGGTGACCAATGAAATCTCCCCATTTGCACCTCTGTTCCCGACACGACGAGCAGGAGAAATCCTGTACCAGCTAGCCTTACACACTGTGCAAAACGGCATCGGGTGCCAAGCTTGAGGAACTAGTCTGCAGCAGCCAGCTCAACTAAAAGAAATGACTGGCTAACTTGTCTGCCACTGAAAATAATGCCAGTTATCTTTACCCAGGCCTCGCTTGTCCAAGGAAGGAGAGCTCTAGCCCACAACTGAGATGAAAAACAAAGATGCAAACCTCCCCTCCACCTTCCGTGCTGCTCCACAACTTCTACATTATGTTTGTGTTTTTACACACTCAGCAGGTATCAGGGGACACGATTCCCTTGCATTACAGCACTTTTAACTACAAGGTTACAAAGGTCTACGGTATTTTCAACGTGTCTGTGTCCCCAAAATCACATCATAAAATTTGGGGCTGGGGTGGAAGGGACTTGCCTATCTATTTCTGTCATCAAAAACTTGGGATCGAGCGGGTCCAAAGACAACAGCAGCACTGTTCAACAAAAAGGCAGAGCAATGACTCATCTGCAGAACAGAGACACAGCCATCTTGGGTCCAAACAAGCAACTCAAACCATTTGCCTGCCTTGTGATTTTGCCCAAAAACTGAATGATGGGGTGCAGGAGAAATGATCTCTGTAGTCTCCCTAGCCACAAAAGTCTTCAGGGCAGATAAGCAGGCACCAAAACCATTCTGTCAGCTAGCTCTCTGTGAGACAGAAGCATGAAAGCAATTCCCTCTCTCCCTTTTAGGGGTAAGGCCATTTTTAAATAAACATTAACACCAAAATCTCTTCCTAGTAGAGGCAGAGCAGATCCTACCTCTTATCAGCTACCATCTCAAATTCTCAGAATTCCAACTCCCATCTGAAATCCTCCTTTCTTCTGCAAAAGCACTTGACAACAGCATGCTCCACACACAGGGCACACAGAAAGACAACATAGTTCTTCGTCAACACCTCCCAGCAAAACAACAGGGTGTTTCAGCTCTCTTACACTAGAAATGAGGGATAGCCATAAGGACAGAGTACCATCTGAGCACAAAAAGTCTTGGCTTTGATTCTTGCATATTGCAGTAGAGAAGATAACTGAGCCTTTGGACAGTCAAAGCAAGAAATTCTCTCCACACACTCTGGCTATTGCAAAAATAATAGCTGTTAAGTAACTGGACAGAAATGTATTTGCTGTGCAGGGATTAAATGTCAAAGAAAAATACTTATTCCCTCAATTCTGACCTCTTGAAGAAGTCCTTACCCTAGAAAGTGATGAGGAGGCCAACAGTCCTGAAAGCCTGTGCCTCAGTCATTGTGCCTGTTACTCAGAAGCACACTACTGCGTACTTGGAAAAGGCAATTATCACAGATTTCAAGAGCTAACCAAGCACAACAGCCAAAGCAGGAACACACATGCCATCACCAGGACATCCAGAACATGTCCAGACACCATCAAATTATTTTATACCACAATGACTCTTAATCTTTTATCGTGATGTATACTGATTCTCAATCTTTTATCATGATACAAGAAACAGAAACCACACTTTCACTGTGCCATAATCATTGTAACTCCATATTCTATCTGAGCACCTGAAATTAACTGCTAACAAGTAATTCAATTTATTATTGATATCCTCACTTGTTAATCAGATGTCTATGCTCACCATATGCACCATATAGATTACAAGACATCCAGGCTGCTTCTTTTTGCATGCAGAAAGAGAACTGCAGAAAAAGAGTAGTAATTGTCAAAAATATCTGATGCTGGCTGTCACCTGAAACGACTGAGGAATTTTCAGTTTTCTTTTGAAGAGACAATTGACTGGCAGGCTGATACTTCTAACTTTGATCTTTGTAGCAGCCAGCACTGGCAGAAAAATTGTGTAACTCTGTAACAAAACACAGAAACCTCACAGACTGTTAACTCAATTACAGTATTTTGGCAAGGAAGCCTTCCCCTTATACATTGGGGAAAGTCTTACGATTAAACAGCGCATGTTTTAAAGGCACACATGCTTCAATTATTCAGCACAACTGTTCATGCACCAAATTCGTTTGAGAGAAAAAGTATTCCACAGCAACTTGCTCAGAAGACTGATATTTTCCCTTGTTTCCCAAGGAAACAACAGTTACATAACCACACCAACCGTCCCATGCACAGAAATGCAAATTATAAGGCTAATTTCAACCTAATCTGATGGAAAAGGATAGAGATTTCACAGGTGCTCAATTGCCACAACAGACTTCTGCATAAATAACTGAGGCAGCCCCCGAGAAATGTGCTGGGATCACAAATATCAGGCAGACATCATGTTTTGATTAAATATACCCAAGAACTAAGAGGTGGTGAGAGGCTGCTCAGGCACCGTGCTGCTGGGAAAAGCAGGGATGCTAGCAGTACTGCTGTGGTAATGGAAAGAAATGGGAGGATCCTAAAGGTACCGCAGTGCCACCAGAACTGAGGCAGGGCATGCTAACCACTGCCCCAACAGGTCAGACTGCTGGTCCGCGTTTGAGAATCCTGCCTCTTGTGATGGGGACCAGATGCTGCAGAAGGTGGAATAGCTCGGGTAGTGAACAATGATGTAATTCACCCAAAGGCGAAATTCCTTCCTGACCTCATCAATTAGCATGAAGGTTTATACGCCTAATTTATTTTTAATCCTATTTACTGCAACTCTGGACATTGTCATTATATACATAAATATCCAGGTCTGCTTG
This sequence comes from Gallinula chloropus, assembly GCF_964237585.1. Lineage (NCBI taxonomy): Eukaryota > Metazoa > Chordata > Aves > Gruiformes > Rallidae > Gallinula > Gallinula chloropus. The sequence continues at coordinate 73,848,722 of NC_140088.1, forward strand.
GAATCTGACTAAACTTTTGGCCTCGGTAATATCATGTGGTATAATTATGTCAGGTTTTAAATGTACTGATTTTCAATGTCATTTAAACATCCCTTTGTTCTTGTGCTATGGGAACTAGCACGGCTATTAACCACCACTTCTGCTTCTGAAGGCTCCATCCCAGCTCGCACCATAAGCTCCCATGCCATATCGTACTGTTACGGAGTGGGAACATTAACTTGAGGGCAACAACTTAGTAACTTCTATGAGTTAGACAGTACCATTTCTATACATTACACTTCTGGGATGTCCTGGAAGCTGGCAGGGCAGCTATGCCAGAATTTCACCTGCCCCTACCCTATTCCAGATCCTGCAAGCTCACTTTTCTGATGTTTTCCACTCCAGAACTGCTGCTCTTAAAAGCGAACTGGTTTGCCCTATGTTGTGTTCTTTGAAGTCCAGGACTCCACGTAGTTACAAAAGAACAGACAAGCAGCACACCATGCTGGGCTTTTCAAGGTCACACAGGAACCTCTCCCTCTGAGCAAAGAATTTCCCTCCCATCTCCATGCCTGAATAAAAGCAACAACACTGTCCGACCAAGCAAAACCAATGTCATTTTGCTCTTGGCTGATATTCCTGTGGGTTGCAGGTTCCTCGGTGCAGTAACTTTAGCCTATGTTGTTACTTATGGATGAGGTCATGATGTATTCATCGTGATTATTATGCCAAGTACTTACTAAACTTCAAGTGCAATTAGCCACTGCTGTTTCTGCTCACACAAGGCACCAAGGTATAAAGCCACACATTCATTCAGCAAAAGTTCTGTGAGAAAAATAAATGATGTACGCAAGCAGCAGACAAGGAAGGGAGATTCCTAAAGCAAAATTTAGGGTTTGGATCACCTCATCTCCCCAAAACATAGTCCTGTCTTACAGTAACTATTTAGGTTACATTTTCTTCTCCCAGCCTCTGGAGCTAAAACTTTGGACTCCAGACCACAAGTTCTTAATCCCAAAATCTTTAAGAAAGGAATAGTAGGTCAGGCTGGTATCTCATGGGAAGATGCCCCCCCAGGGAGATGACACGAGTCTTTACAGCATCTGTGAGAAACGCCACATAGCCAACACTTTTACCACAAGTGTTTTATTACAGGCTTGGAATTGGTGAATTATGGCAAAAGAATACTTCTCTGGCTCAACTAAAAAGAAAATTGCACCATTTCATCCCTCATTAGAAGGATACAGGCAAGCAACTGGTCAAGCGAAAACTGCTGCCCAAGCCTGTGGTCCATAAACAATGCAGCTCTTTAATGATCAAAACAGCACTAACAGAACTGGTAACAGGAAGGACTTTGCCAACTGTTAGCTCATTAACTAACACAACCATATGCAACTTTTTTCCCTATTTGAGTATCATATACTGATTACAGCAAATAAAATCACAGGTCTCATTCAATTCAACAGGGCAGCTGAATTGTCCCATTGCATACTGCTCAATAATCTCCCTGTGCTGTTTAATAGTTATGAAGCAGTCTTAGAAACTCTGTTCCAGACCAATGATCTTAATACTTTATTGGTAAGAGGGCATACATTTTTTCCTGTTCTTCTGTTTCACATGTGTAGAGGCAACATACTGAACCGTGTACTTCTACAATGCTCTTAGGCAACGCTGAAGCAGTGCTCCAAACCACAAGTTTCAGAGCAGTGCCATACCAGCAGCTCCGGGATCTCTGATCAACCACCGAGTGGTTTGCCTTTGGCATTTCAGGATTTACTGAGGTTGAAAGAGAAGACAGTAATGACAGAGAACAATTCTCCCATCAGCAGTGGCAAAAGTGATCTTGGAGGCCTCGAGTGCAGCGCTTTCACCGCTTCTGGGTCATTACTGAGTATGAAGTCCAAAAGTTGTGATACTTTCTCCTTGTCATACACAAAACCAGAGTTTGGGTAGGAAATCTTTTAACGGGCTCAACAAAATGTATTTTGGGCTGCCAGAATTCTTAATCTGTTGTGCTAAAATTAGCTTTAAATAAATGTGCAATACAAGCAGCACATACTTTGCCTAAGAAAAAAATCCTCTGGCCACTTACAGATCATGTGAACTCAGTTATTTAGTTGAGCTAAGAACATCAATTATTCCAAGCCTTATCTGACTGTAGATTTGGATCTGTTCACCAATGGCACTGCCACACATCAAAACACACAAGCCCCAGCTCATTACCAAAGCAAGGGAAAGGTCCTTCAAACAAGGGTTGTTGCTATTTAACAAGATGGTCACGAAGAAATGGAAGAAGATTGAAAATGCCCGTGCCTCTGCCTTTCTCTGATGAAAAAAACCAAGTCTTCCTATTCTCCTTTCATATGATAATATAAAAAAATGGATGCTTTCACATGCTCTGATGCCCACCAACCAAAGCTATGGAAGGTGATATTCCTTCTCCCCCACCTTGGCCTTCAATTTTTTCATTGATCAGTAAAAGGATTCCCTAAGCTCTACTCTGTTTTCATGACGAGTGTCACAGAAGTTGGTTCCAATGTTGCTCGTCAGAGCGTACACCACGATCTGAGAAATGCCAAAATAGAGTTGTTCAAACATACCCAGTACAGAGCACTCGGTAAAGTTCACAGCAGCTGTTGAGTCCCAGAAAGACATCTGAGAGGAGCACCATAAATAACGAGATCACATGGAGTCTCCCATTGCACAACCAATATACATCTTTCCTGCTCAGGAATTTATGCTTCACACCCTATGCTGTCACTCAAGAGCATATTACAAACTATGTTTTCAGGATGATCCTGAGGATATTTTGGAAAGTAATAAAGCTCTGCTGCTGGACAAGTCTGTTCGAAATACACGTTCTATCCCATTACAAAAAAGACAAATGTTTCTATAATCTTGTCCAAACTGCTGTCTTTCTCAGGAGCAAGCTATAGATCCATATGTGCCTTCTATGCATCACGGATGTCTAAAACCAGTTCCAGCAAGACTGACAGCCTCAGGGAACCTGAAGGGGACTACTCATTCACAGACTCAGGATCTGAGCCCTTCTTCAGATGTACAAATGTATTTTCCCAGACTCCAACTACAGCAAGTCCTTAATTTGAGCAGCAATATTTTAAATTCATTTTACTGCTAAATTACAATTAAGCACAGTTGTCTTAAACCATCTAATTCCTAGGCATCTGCAAGGAGAAAATCACTTTTCAAAGCAGTCCCTAGCTTTAACCGAGTAAGAAGACACATAACTATTTTATAAAACCAAGATTTTTTTTTTCTTCTTCTTTTTATGGAGTTTTGCCACAAATTGCCTTCGAGGGCTTGGTTAAGAAATTCCAAATTCAGTTTATTATTTTTCTCATTGACAACTAACTCCTTTTAGCAGTTTTGTTAATCTTGGAGTTTGGAGTTATTTTTATTAAAGTAACGCCCAGAGTTTAGATATTCCATAAAAAGACTAGGAATTATTTTTATTAAAGTAACACCCAAAGCTTAGACATTCTTTGCAAAAACTAGGCAAAGCACCTTCATTCTTAAAAAGGTTCTTAGCCTTTTCCTTGTAAACACAGATTTCAGAGAAAGTTTTATTGGGCTCCCCCCCGCCCAGAGTTGGGAAAAAACATTGTTAGAGCAGGAATTTTCCTACCCCAAAAAATCCTGAGCCTTAACACAACACAATTTATGTTTCCTTCTCCCTTCTTGTCTTCTGTTATGGAAGAAGTAGCACCAATTGCCAGTCTCAGACATCAGATTTCTCATGAGACATTTGCGCTGGCTGTGCTAGGGTGTTCAGCCAGCAGTCACGATCTCTGGTCATACTCAGTTTTCTGTCTCTTAGCCAGCAGGGAGCCCTGCCGACCCAGGCAACACCAGTTTCTGATGGAGTTTGTTAGACTGCAAGAAACTTGCTCTTGGCCCTTAACTCATTCCACAACAGAAACAGGTCTGCAAAGTAAAGGATCTTACCTCCATTCTCAGGGGCCTGAGGCACTGAAACCTTCTGCTCTTCCACGGCAGCCCTGTCTTCAGGACAAGATCAAGTGCTGCCTTTTTGTTTGAGAGGCTATGTTAATCAACAGGTGACACCACCCATGTTCCTTACCATGACTTAAAACGCGGTTTAAGTGTTCAGAGGGAGAAAGGAATGCCTTTTGATCGCTACTTCCGATTCAGAGCATACGCAACCGCAGCTGAAGAGTGTGCTTTGTCAGCAAGCCTCCTCCAAACGCTACCACTCTTTAAGCCTAACAGGCCAAAGCCATTAATAACACGCTTTCCCAACAAGGTGCTCCTTCCCTTGCTTCTCTTTAATGTAGAAATTAGGGCCAGGGCAAAATCTTTTCAATTCCTCCGAAAGAAAGGTTAAGTTGCAACATACTCAGCCTTCTCTCTGCAGCGTGTATAATTTCAGCTTGCTCAATAGCAGCTTGCTCCTGAGTTCAGGAGGACTTTAAAAGGAGCGATTATGCTCACGGAAGTAAGCTAACGTGAATAAACTGCCCAGGCAACAGCGAGGCATTCCAGAGCCCTGTGCTGTCACCAGGCTTTTGGCCAACGCTGCTTAATCATATATGCAAAACACAAATTAGACAAAGATTCATCACGGGTCAGAATATTCTCAATGAGTTTGTGCTGTGCTGAAGAAGGTTCCCCACGAACGGTCCTCAGGCAAAAGCACTGGGATCTCCTGATTTTCTGAGCAGTACAAGTAGTGCAGCAAAGGCTTCTTGATGGATCAGGTAGTTTTGGAAGGGAAGCTCAAGAACAAGTTTAGCACCACCTGAGTGTCACACCACTGAAATTCGTAGCTCCTGTGGCTCTGAGGCCCCACAGCAGCTGATACAGGCTATGTTCTCATCTGGGCTTGGCCGGCATATCCCAATTCATACTATCCAGGCATGTTACACTGGACTGAAGCTCCAGATGCTCATGGCATGGGGGAAGATATTTTCATGACGGGGCCCACAGTTTACAACAACAGCTTTAAACACAGCCACACTCATACCTTAGAACTATTTAAGGCCAACAGAATTTGTAAAGGCCTATCCAAAAAGCTTTGATCTTCTGTGCAGCACTGAATATAAAATGCAGTCAGTCACATTTTAGGTACGAGAGAAAATTTTTTCCACCACTTAACAGAAGATTACAGAGTCATCTGACTGTTCGGCAGCTCCCACTGATGCAGCAGAGCAGTCAGATTCTGAAAAACATCTCAGTTACAATTGTGAGCAACCTGTTAAAGCTTTTTTGCAGTACCTGATAAATGCAAATTTTTAACGGCCTTCCACATGCTCTGTGTGATCAGACACCACTAAATCTACATATCATAATAGCTTTTTTTAACAGTATTGGGTAAGCTACCAAGATTTGCCTCTGTACCGCATTCTCAAAAGTAAACATGACTAAAGATAACTTTGGCACAATTTTTTTAAAGGTCACAAGCTTTCCCGATCCATGACATCTAATAATTCAATAGGAACAAAGCTCCACAAGAGGCTGAGAATCTGTTCCTGGGCATGCCCACAAGCCTAGTACGAATGGACACAAAAAAAAACCCTCAAACAAAACCAGCCTATTGTTTCTACCCCATCTGCCTTTGCTTGTAGGCACCACTTTTTTTTTTTTTTTACTACCAATTAAAGAAAGCACTTTTTTTTTCTACAAAGAATATTGTGAATTTAACGTGTAAAAATCACTGCACAAATCTGAGGTCAAAGTCAAAAAGTTTACTGCACCTTCTGTCCTAAAGCACATTTGTACAGTAAAGCTGAAATACAAACCCCCAAGAGAAAAGGGTCTAGTTTTGCTGGGGCAGAACTTCGATAGCTGCACTTAAAACAGGAAAAGGAACCCACTACCTGCTCTCTGCTCATGGCCCAAGCTGCATTCTTTTAACACCCTAGCAAATGCGAACGGTACACGCCCCGAAAAAGCTTTTGGTTTTTTATGGCTTCTCCTTAGAAAGCGTTTTGTCCCTACACGTGAGTTTGTGGGATACTTGTGCCACTACCCTCGGTCCCACGAATACGAGCGGAGCTGCAAGCCGCTCCGGATTTCTAAGCACTTCACAGCGCTTCCAGCTCAGCAGAGAGGAAAACTGCAAAATTATCAGCTACCGGCGGCTGGGTCCGGTACCCTGGAAAGAATGGTTTCACTCTGCCATGCTGCGTTACTGAAGCGCGGGGAGCCGCATCGGACGGCTGCGGAGGACGGCAGCCCTGGCGAGCGCCGGAGAAGATGCGCCATTAGAACGGATTCCTCCCCGCGCCGCCTGTTCCCTGGCTGACCGCTCGGGTGGGCAGGGCTGAGGGGAGGGACAGCCATGAGCCCCGCGCCGGGAAAACGCTGCGGCGCCCGCGGGGTGAAGCAGGGAACAGGACGCGGAGAGCCCTCCCACGGAAGACGGAGGGGGGGAAAGCCCACCCGGCCCCGCGGCGCGCAGCCCACCCCCGGGCCTCAAGCAGAGCCGGAGCCGGCCCCGGCCACCCGCATCCCGCCGCCGCCCGCGCTTTCTCCTCAGGCGGCCCCTTCCCGCCTCACAGCGGCCCCACGCGCCGCCGCCGGTGAGACGCCCCCCTCCCCTCAGCGCGGACGGGGCGAGGGGAGGGGCGAAGGCGGGGCGCCCCCACACGCGTGCCCCGCCGCGGCCCCACTCACCGCCCTGCGGGCGCCCTCCGGCCTCCGAACGGCGGTAACTGCGGCGGCGGCGGCTGCAGCGGCAACAGCGGCACCCGGCACGGCCCGGAGGCGGAAACGGCGGCAGGAAGTGAGGTCGGAACGCGGGGGAGGGGGTCGGGAGGGCACCGCTTCCGGGGGTGGATGGGGACGCGGGCCGAGGAGCCGTGCCGGGAGGGCACCTGCGCCCAGGGAGCTGGGCCGGAGGCGGCTCTGTGTCTGCGTAAATACCGTTAGCTAACGGGGAAGGCGGTGCGGAGCCGGGTTTTCCTGCGGACGTAGGAAGGAAAAGGCATGGAGAGCGTTCAGGGAAGCGTCGGCGGGAGGCCGGGCAGCGCAGCGCAGCCGAACCGCCAGCCGCCCCGGGGGTTCCCGCGTCCTCCACGGCCGCCTTCCCCGCCCAGCGCCGAGTGGGAACGGCGCTTCCTCCCGCCAGCCCGCGACCCCGCGGAGCTGCGCTTGTGTTTGCCTCTGCCACGGGCGGGGCCCCCCCGGCGGCACGGATGTGAAGGCTTTTTACAGCGGGCCACCCCGCTGAGCCGTCTGCTCAGCTCAGCAGCCCCGGTCCCGCCTTGCTGCCCGGCTGGCGCCCAAGGGTTGCTGGTTTCAAGCTCGTAAAGATTTGTGGAGCAGGTTTCCTCGTATCTGAATGGAGCTGCAGTGCTATTTACCACAGTGCGAAACTGCGGCTTACCACGCTGAAGTGCTGTTTGCCTCGGTGTCCTTTAGCACAGAACTGGGGGGGGGAAAAACCCAGGAACTGTTTCTAGGCAAATGCTCTCTGCTGCTCGTTAGGGTTCTGTTCACCGCTCGGCCTACTCGTGTCATGTAACACCAGGAAATACAGCATGATACACCTCCAAGTAGTTTTCATGATTAATGTTTTTATTAGTAAGTAATTTCTGCAGTTTTCTTTAACTGATTTTGTGAAAAACCTAGAAAGAAAAAAAAGTAACTGGGATGTGGCGCCTCTTCTGGGTAAGCCATGATCTTCCTGTTTAGGCAGATTTTTATAGACAATCCCATTCTTTAAAGCAATTTGACTAAATTAAGCTAACCACTTCTGCTATTAACATTACAGTATTGGTTTTAAGTGTCTTCCAGACATGTAATTCACTGCGCACTTCTCGAAGCTTCTCCCGGAAGGGCTCACAGTATTGCACACGCAACCTCTGTACCAACACAGAGAGAGCAGAATCTTTCTGTGCTACCACCAGCAACACGCCGGGCTGCCAGAGCTGTTCACCTGCACTAGGCAGTAAGGCCTCAGCATCCTAACTCACATTTACTGAACACGTTCAGCAAATTCAACAATGCATGATCAAGGAACAAAGAGGGTTTCCAGGCAGATAGGTACCGCCATGCTTTCTCTGTGGCACTGATACCAGAGAAGGTAGGAGCTGATTTCCGAGGTGCCAGCAGAGACATACTTTAAACCATCAGTAAGAATGCACTTCTCTACCCTTGGAGGTTCCACTGCACAGGTCCATCCTGTGTTGGGTACCTTCAATGCTGAATGTTTCAGTAGGCACCCAGCTTGCGTCACAGCGCTCCGAAAAAAGTTATCAAGATCAAAGTTTTTAGGAGAGACCCTTTCCTTTGCTCCTCACCTTCAGCTATGTATCAATTAAGAGGCATTGAAAATAGCTCCACGCTGACTCTTATCATCACCACTGGAAATACATCCCGAGTTCCTACAGTCATGGGATTCATTCCACTGAGAGCTGTACACTTTCAGTCTGTTTCGGTGGCTGCTGCTGCTGTTCATACTTCCTTGCTGAAAAAAAGAAAACCCCATTCAACACCAGTTATACTATTTATTATATACATGTATAGGTATGTGTGTGCAAGTATACATATCTGTATCTGTACATATACATGTGTAAATACGATAAGAATCAAGAAATAGAGAAGATTACAGAACATGGTTTCACCACTTAGCCACACAGGAAGTTTTGGCCACTGCATGGAACTAGTCCTTCAGCGCATGGCCTTGGGAAGGCCAAGCAGCAGGGTCACAGCAAAGTGTCAGTAAATTAATGGCAGAGAACTATGATTCCATTCCAGTCCTTTCATTTAAAAACAAAAAATTAAAGACTATGGCTTCAGAAGTACTATTACAGATGACCTGAATGACCCATTAGTCACAGGGGTGATCTTTGCATCACTCATCTCCTCCACAATACATAAGCCACAAGTTAACAACTACATTGACTTCAAAATTAATCTGGTTAGCAAGGCAAAGAGAGATCTAAGAATTGTGTGCGGTGGAAAGAGCACCACCAGCGAATGCTAGCAGGCATTCCTCTGTAAGAAGCACATCCTAGAGATGTTCATACAGAATGCAACAGCTTGGTGGAAGAGCATTTACATTAAATTTTTACATTTAAAAGGTGGTTTCAACTCATTAGGCATATCTTGTCCATATTTCCTCTAGGCATGCATGTGCAGGTGTTTCTCTGAACTGGACGACTGGAATTTCAAAGGCAAGGGGCTGTTTCCTACCTCTCCCCTGACCTTCAACGTGAACATGGGAACAGCAACACTTATTGGTACAAATTCTCATTTATTTTCAACTTATGAAGTTGCATTACTGCAGCCCCACAGTCCTCTCAACCTTTACACACCTATCTATGTTTTCACAATATTCAGACATCCCCACCTCTTTTTAACTTCAACACCGGATTTGTTTTGACACCTAGAAGAGAGCTGTAGGGCCGCTCCCCAGCTCTGTACTTCCTCATGCCTCCGCCCTGTGACCCACACTCTTGCAGAACCCTGCTCGCATGGTGCCACGGGACCAGGGCTCGGCCCTGGCATCCCCACCACATGAAGACAGGCAGGCTAGGTGCCACCCCGGTAGCCCACCGGCGCAGGGCAACCCCCTCTTTCCGCTGCCTTACCGATGGAGTACATCTCCAGCTGCTGCCGCAGGCGGATCTTCTTCATGCTGTCGTAGAAGTTGGGCTCGGGCGGCGTCTCGGCGGCCGGGGGCAGGGTGAAGATGCGCATGATCCTCCTCTTGTTCCTGCGAGGGGGGCAAGGCGGTGAGCAGCCCGGCCCGGTCCCGCCGGCCTGGCTAACACGTGGGGACGGCGCGGCAGCTTCCCGGCGGGAGCCCTCGCCCCGCCCCCCGCGGCCTCCCTCCCCTCCCCTCCCGGCCTCCCCTCACCGCCGCGCGTAGACGAGGAGGGCGAGGCTGGCCAGCACCACCAGCAGGTAGACGTTGGTGGCCTCGTTCCACGCCTCGTGCACCGAGTAGTCGATGGCGCCACTGTCGCCCAGCGCCGCCGAGCCGCCCCCCGCCCCCCCGGCCGCCGCCGCCGCCATGGGTGAGACCGGCCGTGGAGGGACAGCCGGCAGGGGCGGCCCCGTGGCGGCGGGAAGTGACGTCAGGCGAGCCGTCGGGGCCGGCGTGAGGCGCCGTGCCGCGCTGGCCGTGAGGGGCAGCGGCCGCTCTCCCCTCGCACCCTCTCCCTCGTCTTCTACTTCCCCTGTAGCCCCCAGTCCCTGCGGGGAGGGCGCAGGGAGGCGGCGGTTCCTCTCCCGGGGGATATAACATTCTTTTCGTTTCCAAGGCGCGCAGGGGGCCGGCAGAGGTGTGAATTCGGCCGCTCTGAAAGCCCGGCAGCCGCGGTGTCTAAAGCATCCTCAGCCCGCCCGGGATGCTGCGCCTGGGCCGGTGCTTTCTCCTTGGGAATCGTGTGGGATGCAGCCCAGCAGTGCGTGGTGCTGAGAGAAAGCGGGCATCAGACTGTCACGGGCTTTCTCTTTTCACATAGGAACTAACGCTTGGCGCTTTAGGTTGCCAAAAGAGAAACGGCTTTATGAAAAAGACTTCCTTTTTTTTTTTTTTTTTTTAATTCCCCCCTCCCCAAAATGTGGGTTGCTGGATACTCGGGTGCTGGAGCAGCGTGCCTTACTCCTGTGCTCCATACGCTCCCGGTGCCAAAAAGCGCAACTCAGGGATTACGCTTTGGCAGAAGAGGGGGAGCAGAGCGAGCCTTGTGATTCAGAAACTTGAAGAATTTTCTCGGGTGATTAAAAGATGAAGATTAACAAAGGGGAGGATGTTCTAACACACACATGCACACATGCGCTGGGCTTTTTTCATGCTGTCTGATGTGGCATGTTTGAGCTACATGATAGGTTAGGTGTCCTGTCCTTTATCCTTTATCCTCGCTGTCTAGATCCTGCCCTGATACTTCATTTTATCATATCTTACTTCAGATGCTACAACTATTACAATGTGTGTGGTTTGCTTTACGCATCTTCAAGGTTTGTGCTTATGTTGCAGTTACTTGTCTTTACCTTTTATAAGACAAGAGGAGAACCTGAGTATTTTTAGGGCATGATTTATCTAACCTATGTCAGATATTCAGAATGGGTCCTCATGTGCCTGGGAAGCGCTCTGACCCCTTACTAGCCTAGACACATCGTTTGGATGGCACTTGCTTTACGAATGTCCAAGCAGCCTGCGGAAGCATCATCCTTTGGGGAGCCATTTTCTCAGGGCAAGATGTGACGAGTCATTCTTCTGTGCTATGGAGCAGATTAATTTTAAGAGGCCTCAGATCAGGGCATAGAAGGATATGACTGAAAACAACAATATAAAAAATGAAAACCTAAGGCACTGTTGTAATGAGAAAAGTTCCTTACCCCACATGGTGTGGGAAAGAAGAGTAGACCAGCAATTAGACATAATTCTAGGTCATTAAATCGGGATGGCACCCATTTGAAGAACTGTGGAAACCACTGAGGGGAAAAAAAAAAGGGTTCTATCACGAAGCATGACACAAGACAGTTAATTAAGCATGGTTTCACAGGGATTTCAAACAGTTTATTGTAAAGTTGAGGCTTTTTGTTTGCTTTTTTAGAATGTCAAACCTTCCCTAACAGCTCTGATGAGAAAGCATTACACATCTGTGGAAGAAAAGTGGAAAGAATAAACATAAGTAGTTTTGGTGTTCTTTATACTTCAGTTCTACCTCTAGACTTCAGTTAAGATCAGACTCCTTGTACAGGGTGTAGAGAAGCTGTATTTAAGCTGCTCCTAAAGGTACATTTTGTACTGACCCTGTGGCTCTCCTCCAGACCACTTGGAAAGGGGCTGAACTGCCCCTGGACTCTGCACCCAGCTTTCCATCCAGGGGGAACCAAGTCCCACATCCACAAAGTATGACCACAGGTGTCAGGGTTTTCTCTGCAGCCTCCAGCATGCAGGAACAGACTCTGCATCACTCAGCAGGTGTCTGATCTGTTTGATTTAAGTAAATGCTCGATTTAAGACTCAAATCATCCACCCACCCCCAGCCTAGAAGACAGGCAGAAGAAGATTTGCTTCCCCCACATACCCCTCTGAAGTTAGCAAGCGTCAGGCAGTGGGTAGGACAGGGTTAGGTTGAGGAGCGCAGCATTTGGTGCTGCCAGGAGTGTGGCAGCCTTGCAAACCTCAGAAAAAAAGGAGTGATCTCCCTTTTACTGACCTGTAGCAATAGGAGTTCTGGGGGTGTAGGCCTTCTGCCTGATTGCCTTGAGGAATCTGGTTCAAATGCTAAAGCTGGTTGACTCTTAAGCTGAGGTTAGTGTATTCCGAGTGCAGTGTTTCCTTTTATAGCTTGGGCTTTTGTATCAGTCCTGGCCTCCTGCAACACTTTCAGAAGTGGGAACACATGCGCTGTTGGATTCCATCAGACCAATGTCGGCCCTTGCAGCTGCAGTTATGTGTGCAAGAAATGGTGTGACCTGCCCATCTAGATTACACAGCGTATTTGTAGCTTGGATGAGGTGGGATGGGATAACCAACACTTGCCTGTGCTGTTAATGCATAAGGAGATCAGTTGTTTTCTGTTTTCTTATACTAAAGCTGCTTGTAGGGAAAGGACTGTTGTTTTGTGCTGTGCATCTGACCTCCAGGATCCTGGCCTGTGGCCAAAGCATGTAGGCACTGAACAAATTACCACAACTACTGATACTACTACTATTAATAATAATAATAAATCGCATTGGCATAAGCTATTCTGGCAAAAGGTACCTAATGGAGATCCAAGTAGATAGATTTTCAACATTACAAAGTAGCAAAGAAGCCCGGGGACTTTGAGCTATGGGTCAGACACAACCCCTCACAGGAACGATGTATGGTTATGGAGTACATAAAGTGCTTCTTTTTAATGAAAGAAATTCAAGATGTACAATCAGGCTCAAGTTGTGCAGTTCACAAGCTCACAGGAACCAGTGCTTGGGGAGAAAAACACATAGCTGTGTGATTTCATTTTAAAAAACCCAACCACCACCACCACCCAAAACAAAAAACCCCACCCAACCCCCCCAAAAACAACTCCAAAGTTTAACAAAAGTGACATCTTTGTTCATTCCACAAAGAAATCTAGCATGTAACTGAATAAAAGACCCATTTCAGTCTCACAGATTTATGAAGAGAATTGCTGAAAAGGTTCTTCCAGCTCTACAAGGGAAGAATTCACTTTCCAAAAGTGAATCCAGCAACTACTGTAAATTTGACTGAAAGCTGCTGAGTTTTACTAGTTCTGAAAATCTAGTTACCTCATATACAAAACGTGAATGCTAGAGTCTAATGATAAGCTTGATCTTTTGAAAAATATGGCCAAAGAATCTCTGTGTGTCTATATGTATAAATATATAATTTTTAATAGATTTTTAGTTACCCAGCTACACAGAAATTGCTGAGACAAATATCACTGTAATGTAAATATATTCACCATTGAATCCTGATAAATAGTGGATTATAGACTTCAGAGCACAGACTGACAATTAGTGGAAATCATGTGGTCATCTCAAGTATACAGTATTTCAATTAAAATAAAACCATAAAATCCTTTTTCTTTTTTCAAAGTACCCACTAGCATATAATTTATTTGGATGAACTCTACAAATATACGCATTATATCATGCTAGAAGAACTTGAGAACCACTTTTTTCTTGTTCCCAGGGTCTCTTGACTGTTGGTAAGACATTACAGTCTTAATGATAGAATCGGTTTACAGTTGCAAATTCTGCCAAATATCTCACAAATTATATTTGGCAAACAGCATTGCCTCTGTTTCACACAAAGATAATGATCTGGTGTTTTGTTTATGTGGCACCAAAGGAAAACACTGGTTTAGAGCATGTGATAGAATTTCTAAAAGTTTGTTTGGTGTTCTAAACTTCTGATACACTTAATTGTTACCACTTTATTAAATACAGATTAACACAGACTTCAAAATTACCCTTAGAAAATAAAAAACAACCCCCAAAACCAACCAAACAAAAACAAACACCACCCCCACCCCTCCCAAATCCCAGCAAACCAACCTGTTCAATTCAATAGGTTGTGTCCATTTTACTTCCTCAGCCTTTGTCCAGTCCTACATAGTAGCTGGTGGCTATATGGGTATATGGATGCAATAGTTTTTACATTTGATGGTGTGGAACGTAGAGATGAGCTGCTGTAAAAGCTGCTCACCTGGACAGGAAGTAGTGTTACAGGAGTGCTTTTGGGATGTAGTCTGAAACCCACAGCACACAGACAGAAACACACGACATCAGACTAAAGCCTGCAGCCAGCAAGCAGTCTGGAAAGGAAAATGGCATAACTTTGACAGTGCTGTTCTTTGGATAAGCCTGAAGAGGAAAAGAAAGGAGAAGAGGATTTGAATTGAATCTGGGACTGTGCTCTGACACAGGCAGTTTCCATTTGGTATCCTACGAGGTAAGGGCTTGACTTTATTGGGAAATCCACAGCATCGGACCAAGGGTACAGCATACCATACCAGTAGTGGGTCCAGATGCCCTGACACAGTTGGCACCCGGCTCCAGACTGTCAGTAGTCTCAGCTGGCATGTCCTAGGTCTCCCTGGCTCCTCCACTGCTGGCACAGCAGCGTCCCAGGGGGGGTGGTGTCAGCCAGGGAATGAAGTGCTGCTGACTCTCTGCTTTAGTTCTTTGTCTAGCTGGTGAGATGGGGTGGGCAGGATGTGCTGTGGGACTGCTGCAGGGATGCCTGAGGAGACGTTGCCCAAAAGGAGAAGGGAAGGTCTTGCAGATCACTGACCTCAGCAAGAGTTGTTCTCTTCCTGAGCAGGGGGGACGACACAAGGCCTTTACCTTGGTGTCAGCAGCCATCAAAAGCCCTGGGACTGCTGAGACCATGTCTGCCTTGACATTGACTAGGGTGTTTTGGGGAACCTCCTCTTAAGTTTTCTGAAGGAGATTAGCACTGGTAGTGGTCCTTCTCTTTGTGGGGCCTACCTCCATGCAGCTTCTTTGGCTGGACTTTTGGGATGGAGAAACAGCAATACAACAAGAAACTTGGCAATAACCATCCTAGGAGAAGCATCTATTGTGGGAAAGTCAGGGAATGTGGGCCTCTGGAGATGAGAACCAGCAACTGTTGTTGAGGTTGGGCAGAGCTGTGGCAGTGGTCATGGCAAGGGAGGTAATTTCACTAGTCTAGAGCTGTCTGTGGAGTTGATGAGGAGAGAGGGACTTGCAGGCTTCCAGCTGTGAACAAGTCTCTGCCGGCTCTTCACCTTTTGATGTTTTCCACCATATATATAAGAGCTCCTTGTGCTGACCAAATGGTTATCCAAGGCTGTCATTGGTGGTGAAAGCTGGAATGGCCAGCAGAGAAATGGAAAGAGGAGGGGCAACTGTTCGGCCTCTTTTTTCCCCACTGTGAGGTCTTGCCTCTTCCCTTTAAAAGAAAAGAAGCTGGAAACGTGGGAAGGACAGGATTCATGCCATCTTCGGGTTAGAAGAGGTTAGTGGGGGAGAACAGAAAGATGGAGAGGTTTCAGACTCCTCTGTTTTACTGAAAGAGTAGAAGGAGGTGGCACTCAAACTCGCTTGAGAGTGCACCAGGCAGAGATCAAGAAGGATGGTTAAGTACACAACTACCATGAGCAAGTTTATGGGGAGGCAGCCCCTTCAACGGGCACATGTGGGCGGCCCTTCTGACAGCCCTTATAGCTGTCTGTCTTGTTACTACAGACTTGCTACTGCAAACACAGTGAGGTCTTTTAGGGGTTTATGGAAGTTTGCTAGCAAAATCCTGGCTACAAGGCCAGATCCTGGCTATGTTTGGGCATGAGACTGCAAGTGCTAACAACTAGTGCTGAGCTGACCTTCATGCTGCCATCTAGTGTTTCCTCATAGACAAAAAACGCCCAGAAAAAAAGAAACTTTGAAGCTTCATCATGCTGTGCTCCCAACAAAAGTTAATTTATTCCTGCTGAAACACACTGGACAGCACACAAGCTGAAGGGGAGGAAGAAACATGCAGAGGTCCCAGTGCTCATGGTGAATGTTTAGGGAGACACCATCTCTTTAGAAAACGTGCAACTGCTTCATCCAGGAACAGACACAGCTCCATGGCAAGGTAATTATTTGAAACCAGCATTTGTCCTAATTTGCTTTTAATAGATCTGTTTGGAAAGTGCAACTGTACACAGCAGTGTAAGAATCCAAACAGAAGCTTGTCTTAACCAAGAGAGATCAGCTAAGAAGCTTTGCAGGCTCGTCTTGTCTGTCCTCACTACTCTTATGAAAATGCATGGCATGGTTATCTCACCACCTGTTTTTTCTTTCAAGTATACATGATGGATAACAAGAGGTAACACCTTGTTGCTGGGGGCACATGCAAAGGATTGGGCTTTTGGCTCTTCAAAGCTTGATCCCTAACTTTGAGATGCTGTAATAGGATGCTTTTCCAGAACATCCTGATGCTGGAACTGTAGAACTTTTAACCTTAGTAATAACAACTCATGGGCTGGATGATGCAGTTACACCAGAGAGAGCATTCTTTTTGCCCAGGCTGTTTTAAGGTGTTTTGAGTCAAAGTCCAAAACAACTATGAAAGATCCTAAACAATTTTTTTTCTCTTTTTGAGAGACCCTGATGTCTGAGCTTTGCTTCCTGGCAACCTGATCAGGAAAACTGCCAGTAGAACTGCACAAGTGAAAAATGGCAAAAACCAGCTAATTTAAGAAAATAGACTGCCCAGGGGGAAAGAAAAACAAGGGGGAAGGGGGGATAGGAAATGAGCAGCCTTTAAAGGGCTCCTGCTGGCACTGTATGAAATCAGGTATGAATTTAGCCATTTGCAGCAAAGTTTTCCCATTTATAGTAAAATTTTTGTAGCAGTAGAACACACTTACATTTGAAAATTATGTACACAAACTGACTGCATGTTCTCAGTGCAGTCATAACACAGCTTAAGTGGAGTACCACTGGCACAGCAAAGAACAGAACCAAACTCCTCAGCAGAAAAGGCCGCTACTTCTCTGCTTAAAAATCGCCTCTCAAGTCAAAACATGAAATTTGCCTCAGGCCATTATGTCTTTCAAAGTCCACAGAACAGAAAGTCCTCAGGTGTGTAATGGTAGAGTCTGTGTGTCTCATTCATACTACTCCTTTCACCAAGAGAACTATTACATTCCAATCCCACCAGAGCCTACTGCTGGTTTAGGCATCATTTATTCATCCTCTCCAGCTACTGGTACCAGGCTGTAACATCCGTGTAGGTACCAAAAGCCTTCTAAACACACTGGACAAAAAAAAAGTAACCTTTATGCTTAGTGGGCTTTGAATTCAGACACAAATGAGTTGATTGCTCTGAATATAGGGCTTTTATTTTCCAAACCTCATGTTTAATGCTCACTGCCATGGAGGGAAGTCACGTTCTCTTTCAATTCCTTGTTTAGCTCCTTCCATCAACTGATGATGACACTTGGCAAGGATAATGAAAAAAAAAAGATGTGCTTCAGCTCTCTTCCAAGGTGCTTGGGATTCCTGTGGATTAAGGAGGAGTGAGAAATGCCTGGTTTACAGCTTCATCTCCCAAAGAGCCCATCTGCGAATACCCTGGGGAAAAGGTTTGAAAACCAAGTCTGTAAGCAGTCTCTTGGGGATCTCTGTCATCTGTTTCCTTACAAAGTGGCCACTTGCTGGTGTGGGATACAGGGGCCACCAAGCAATGGCCATACAGCTCCTAAAACAACCTGTTCCCCATCCAGCAGCAGAGACTGCTGTTGGGGCTCTGGCATTGGGGTTCACCAAAACCTTATGTGAAATGGGGTTCAGCTTTCTGAGCAACCACTTTTTACTCCATCGCGAAGTGGGTGAGGGCTTTGTGAGTAAGACATGGGCCAAGGCCTCAGGGGCCAGCAGAAAGCTTGTGGGGGCATGCCATGGTGTCTGCTCTCCAGTCCACTGCCAATTGGTGGACCAGTATTTTTTTAAACTTTTTTTTTCTGTAATTTTGTTTAAAGACAGTTTTTGTGTAAACGCTGCAAAATAAAATTTATTATTTCTTAAGGAACAAATTCCCCCTCCCTCACCCCCAACTTCAATTCTTCCTTTTCCAGTAACAAATTAAACATGCCAATGGGAAGCTTGCACAGCTCCAGCACTGGGTGGATTTTATTTTTAATCAAAAGGTACAAGTTCAGTGGCTCTTTTCTTCCCAGTTTTGGGGCCACAGATTATGCCCTTCAGGCAAGACAAATAAATAGGAGGAACATCAGCTTCAGCATGTTGCTTGTCTCCTGTCTCCCTATAACATTTCCCTAGTACCAGGCATGGCCGCCTCCCGAATAAGGAGAGTTAAGACTCTCCTGTAGGTGTCTAAGACCTCATGGGCAGAAGGCCTTTCAGCTGGGTTCTTCTTCTTACACGCTGCATGGATGTCAAACAAATGCAGTCGCACAATGTCACTGCCTTCAACGTGGCCCAAGAAAAAATTGGAGACATCCGGGATTTTCCAGATGTCTGTTTTCTCATCATAGGGGGGCATGAGGTCATCCTCAAATGGCACCTCTTCTCCATAGGGCCAACGTTGCTCGGGAGCCACAAACTCGCCCCGGAGCTCCCGATGACCACACTTCACCAGCCTGCCCGCACTCCTGTTCACAAGAGGCAAAGCGTCCAGGTCATTCACCAGGATATGAAAGTCACTTGTTAGGAGATACTGCGAGAGGACCTTGTCCAGGTCATTCGAGTCACACATCACTAAGGTGCCCAGAGGGCTGCTGTGCAGGTAATGAATGATGCTGACATAGTCTATAGCAAGCATCAACCTGCGATGCCAGGTGTTCATGCCTTTGTACTTGGGGATGTGGAGAGTTTCATTCAGGCCCCTCAGGGAGCCTAGAGGATGGTACTCAGTGAGGATTGTGAACTGCTGCTCACAGTAGCCAAGTAGCCGGACAACATGCTTGCTTTGAAGTGCTTTCAGCATCTTCAGTCCGTGGAGAAAGTCCTCCTTCAGCTCTGAGTTGGTGAGCTGTGAAAGGACCACTTTGTTTTCCTTCCACTCAGAAAGGAAGACCTGAGAACACATAAGAGACACATAAGACACATGGAGAGCTTTCTTCCAGTGACTGCTACCAGCTGCCACTGACCTCTGAGTGACTGCTTAGACACACCTGCAAATCACAAACAGCAGGCACAGTCAAGCCTTTAGGTAGGACCACGTACCTGTACAGGTACCAGATAGTTCATACTGACATTGTAATTACACCACAATTTCCAAAGTTTTCTTTGGAATGGGCGATACAGATGAATTAGCATAGCACCCAACCAGCCAGTCTTTGCCACAATGGTACCACCATGCTCCACATGCGCTCCACCGATCTGGGTGATTTCACTTGTGTAGCTGGCTGTCATTCAGTCTCAGGGAGGTGGCCCAGGGCTCTGGTCACGCTCTCCTACCTGTTCTGTGCACCTTGTCAGTAGCCACTTGCCCTTGGATGCCTACAGTAATTAGTTGCCGCAAGGAAATTATAACAGCAATATAGGCATTAATTAGCCATAAAACAGTGAAAGCTCTTTATCCACAGGAGAGAAAAAAGGCAAACCAAACTCACCTTTTTCACAGCACCTTCGCCAACGCGCTTGAGTCTCCTGACTTCCCTATTTATGGCTTCACAGGAGAGCCATGGGGAACAATTCTTCACCGCTCCCAATTTGAAGTACCCGAAAGAGCAGAGACCGGAGTCCACTTCGGCGTGTCCCAAAGAGATGTAAAACTTGTTGAGGTACAGGTAGAGCAGGGCATTGAGGAGCAGAACGGCCGCCAACAGTAACACCAACGAGAGGGACGACACCTCCCTGGGAGGAAACTCCCTCCTAACGAAGTGCGGCTTCTTCTCCATGACTGTCCCTTCTGCATTCTCCATGGAAGACAGATGCTAAGCAGGACCCGCTTCCCAGCCCAGGGATGCGTGCTGGTGGGGCTGTTTCATCGCCAGCTGCACAGCTGCCTTGCAGACGCCGCAGCCCCGAGCCTGCAGCCTACGAGAAGGGCCACGCGCGGCAGCGGCGCTCGTTAAAAGCGGCTTCAAGCTCGACGCTCCCCTCCCTGTTCATCGTGCTCCTAAAAGGGGCGGCCGGGCCGCCCCGGCCGGCGACGCCTGACCCCGGAAAACACAGCAGCCACGGGGTAGGGAAGAAAGGCCGACGGCCCATCCCGGCCCCGCCGCGGCCGCGCAGGGCGGTGGTGGCGGCGGCGCCGCCCCGGGGCGGAGCGCAGCGACATGGCGGCGGCAGCAGGGCTGGCGGCGGCGGCGGCGGCGGCGCTGGGCGCACTGCTGATGGCGCCTGGCCTCACGCAGCCGCACGGGGAGGGCCCGCCGGAGGGGAGCGGGAGCGGGCCCGAGCCCGGGCCCCGCGGGAGGGCAGCGGCGGAGCGGCACCCGACGGGGCGGATGGACCAGGCCCTGCTGCTCGTCCATAACGAGCTGCCCGCGCAGGGCCTCCGCCTCTCCGCCCTCTCCGGCGCCTGCCACCAGGTGAGCGGTGGGAGCCGCGGAGGGGCTGTGCCATGCGTGTCACACCCCGGCCTCCGCTTGGGACGGCCCGGCCCGGCCCCACGAGGGGCTGCTGCGCCTCTCCGGCGTCCCCGGGGCTCTCGGGTTTGGTTTCCGAGCCGCACGCCGGGAAGCCCCGCAGCGGGAGCTCCAGCCCCCGGGCATCTCCCCTCGCCTTTTGCCTCTCCGCCCTGCAAAGCAGGAGCCCCTTTGCTCTCCTTTGACACGTAGGAGCTCACTTCGCCCTCTTCCTCCGCAGTGCTTGTATCAGTTCCTGGCGTTCGTCCCACCAGGCGGCGGGGGCCTGAGCGAACCGGGCTCGGCGGTGGTGATGGTTGATACCCAGCATCCTCTCACGCTGCAGCTCAGCGGCTCCGTGGGTGATGGAGAGCTCTGCAAGTACGTGGCCCAGCCCCAGGGAACACCTGGACAGCTCTGCCCCTTCGTTTTCTTTCTTTAAGCCATGCATCTGTTTATTGCCTGCTCATCGCTTACTGCTTCCAGACTGTTTAGACCGAGGTTTCAGCCTTTCCCCCTGCTGCCGTAACTGGCACACGCTGTACTTCTGCCAAAGCAGCCTAGGTGCAAGCAGGACCCACAGTGGTGTGTGTTGAGGCAGCATGTGCAAGCGCCTGGTTTCTCTTGCAGAGCCGCAGTACTTCAGGAAGACGGGTGATGTGGCAGGTAGCAGTGCATGTGTGGTCAAGCATCTGTGTTGGGCTAAGGGATGTGAATGCTTGGCAAATCAGAGCCAGGCAGCTCCTCGCTAAATCTTGTTGTTAGGTGAAGCTTTCAGCTTACCTTTCCTAAAAACGTTAGGGCTTCCAGCATCCCAAATGCTGCTGTGGAACCTGCACACAGTGGTGATGCCTCAGCAAGTTTTGTTTCCTTTATCCTTTGCAGGATTCAGTATCATTTTGGAGAGTTTGGCAATTATTCCCTTGTGGTAAAGACCCAAAGTACAAGCACCAAAGCTGTTTCTTGTGACCTAGTCATCAACGAAGGCCCTATCAACAGCTACCTCCGTATGTAATGCTCTGTTTTCCCCTTTCATTCTACAACTTGCACGTCACCCAGCAAAACCAACTTCCTAAAAAGCTTTTGCAGCCAGTCATGCTTGTGCTGAGAATATGTCCTGGTTTTTGCTCCTCTTCTCTCTCTGCATCTTACCTCCTTACGTTTTACACACCCATCTTGAGGCCCTGACCAGGGTTTGTCCTCTTCACATGACATACTGCTTGACCACAACCTTTTTGCAGCAGGGATTATCCCAGAAGAATCACTGGGTGTGTGTTCAGTGAGACATTTTTGTAGTTGGTTCCTGTTTCCCTGCATGTTTATGTACAGAATCCTCACTCTTCTTCCCTCTGTCTTGTTTCTCTCACAAAATGGGAAACAATTTGTACAATGTTTGGGTTTTTGTTTGTTGTTGAAACTTTATTTTAAACCTCATGTCTTGCTTTTTCATTCATCTGCTTTCCAGGGTTGTTTTGAACCCTTGTCTATTTCTTCCATTCTTTCCCTTTACGTTAGGTTATTCTTCAGTCCTTCCAGTTTTTCAGCTGTAAAGAAAAAATTTCCATGCTCAGCAATGTGGTGTATTTCTCTCTCCCCTGTCTTCATGTGGCAGCTGTTTCTAAATCTCTAGTTTCTTCTCCAGAACGTGTGGCACATCAGCTCTTTTCTCACCATTGCCTTGTGATGCACTGCGGTTTTATTTCACATTTTTTATGCCATGATGTGCAGTCACTGAGCTGCATTTTGAAACTAGCCTGCTTTTGTTTTGGGTCCTTTTGGGGTGTAGGTGTTGGTTTTTTTCCTCTGGGGCTCAGGATGGGGTTATGTATTGCATAGAGAAGGTGCTGTGATGAATGCTGGGTTGGGCTCTCTGTCATGCTTGGTCATGCCCGGGCTGCTGAATAGTTTTGCTAGATCATTTATAGAGTTGTGTTCTTCTCTCTTCCATGTAGCTATTCTCTTTGCTTTCCTGGTTTACACGGGAATCCTTGCTATCCTGATTGTGTGGCACCTTCTTATGAAGTAAGTGAACAGTATTCTAACACCTCCTCATACGTGAAGAGGAGCCTCCAGATTAAAACCACGTGTCATAGTGTGGTAGTGCTTCAGAGCCCCACTGTAGCCCCGCTTGCAGATCAGATCCTGTTACCAGGTTGCCCTGTACAAGTTAAGCTGCAGTAGCTGTCCTTATGATAATAAATACTCAGTAATAGGATTTCCCTTGAGGAGTATCTTGCAGCCTTGTTAGCTCACGTGTGGAGTGCTTACTGATGGGCAGATGATGTCAGCCATAAGCTGGCACACGCCCTGCCTCACCCTCCCTTGCCTTGTTCCTGGGTTTAGTGATGGGTCTTGGCGATACGAGCCAGTAGGACCTAAGTGTCCTTTGTCACTGAATGACGTGAGCCATCCCTGCCTGTGAACAGCCCAAGAATAAAGCCCTGAACTGGAGCTTGTGGCAATGTAAGTATATGGCTGGACTTCACCCAGGTCCCAGGTACTGGCTGAATGTCAGTGTTACCTGTGTGAGCTGGGAGAACAGAACCAGGGACTGTCCCAACTTCTGATTTACTGCTGCTCAGTAGTTGGCATTAGGATGAAACTGGCTGGAAGTACTTCTTGCTTTGTGTCCTAAACTGTTACTGAATTTCAGAATTGATCCAGTCAGAAACTGGGTTTACAAGAAACTGGACCCCAGAGAAACCGATCGTCTGATTAATTCTGTGAGTAACTTGCATTCTGTAGTGTTTCCATCTCTGAGGAACACACTATCCAGACATCTAGGGACGTGTTTATTAGTGATCATCTTCCCCTTGTGCATGTCCCCCTTGGCAGATCTTGATCTGATGTCAGACAGGCAATTTTGTGTCAGCAGTGCTAGGCTGGGTTTCCATGCAGGTTTAGTAGATTCCCAGTAGAGCTCTCTCAAGTCTTGACCATAGGGCTTTGTGCCCTCTTCAGTTCCCTTGAAGCAAACATGTCAGTGAAAATGCTGTCTCTGTCTGACATAGGCAATGTAAGCGAGGGGAAGAAAAGCCAGGCTTCACGTCTGCTTGCACCACAGGAGGAATTTTAGCAGGATCTACATTGAAGTCAAGATTTCTTTGGTGGCCCTAGAGCTGGCATTTCTGTGTGAACCGTGTTTTGTACTAGAATATAGATAGATCATCACAGTCTGGGCTTCACATCTAGGAGATCCAAACCTGTCTAGATTCCAGACTTGGGAGCAGAGCTCTGCAGCAATTCTTGTAGTTGTTCATCTCCATAGCTGCAGTAATAGCGATGTCTGCTTCTTTATGCTGTCACTGGGGCTGATTGGAGCGATTTAGGGAACTTGATGGAAAGGAGCCACTCCAGTGTTCAAAAGGATTAATTTTCTGCTGGTTTAGCTCTCTAAACAGTCTCTTTGAGGTGTTGGCCAGTGGGATGAATCCTGCTTGGGTCAGTAGCTGGCTCTGCGCAGCTCTGTTGTAAAGCAGCACTCTCAGCGAGGACAGGCCTGTGGCTGATCTGGACTCATCTCTCAAGCACAGGCTCAAACACAGGCTTTTCTCACTGCATTGGTGTTTCCACCCTGGCCAAAGGTGGAGGCTGGAGCATCAGCAAATATTATTGCAAGATGGTAGAGCCACGAAGGGGTTAGAAGTGGAAAGCAGGGAAACAAAAGGAAGATAGGGACAACAAATGCAAGCCCAGTATGAGAAAGTTTGAAGTTTGCTGACCTCTGTTCCCTAGTAGGCAGCTGATGCAGCTGCTGACTTGTCCTTCGTGTGTCTTGTTTGTTCCCAAAGGAGCTTGGGTCCCCACACACAACGGACTCTGTTAGCAGTGGTCCCAGCCCACGTTTGTGGAGCACAGGCTCTCGGCAGCGGCTGCGTTCCCTGGACACGTTCCGAGGGTGAGCACAAGACCTTGTTCAGAAGCAGCTCTTCCAAGGGGAATGACATTTTTCCAGTAGTGGTTTGACAGTGTATGTCAATATATAGCAGATGGACGGTTCAAAGGGGTCTGTTTTAGTTGGAAGATAATCAAGGTTTTAATTCTTGGATTTTCCACAACACTTAGCAGTTGATCTAGTTTGAGGAAACATTAAAGTTGTGGCAGAGGGTGGGAAAGAACAACATATGTTCAGTGTGAAAATGCTATGTGAAGGACTTACTTTGGTTCACTGCCACCCATGATCTTTGAAGCACTGCTTCCTGGTTGGCAAAGCTGGAAACCTTGTGCATAGTCTTGCTTTAAAAATAAAATCACACAGAATCACAGTTTGAAATGTTTTAGTGGGGGTAAATATTAACTGTGTGTTCATGTATTTCATCGACATGTGATACTTTGTGCATGTTTTTCTTCTTGTCTTTTTAGGCTCTCTCTTATAATTATGGTGTTTGTTAACTATGGAGGAGGAAAATACTGGTTCTTCAAACATGAGAGTTGGAATGGTAAAGTACAATTGAGACAGCTCATCTGGGGTTTAACTGTAGCAGTGCCTAGATGCGGTTAGCACAGCAGCTGCTGCAGTGAGCTGCTGCCCAGCTGAAGGCTGGGACGCTGTGCCAGCTGGCCTCTGCGGGGTATCTGGTCTGTTAGGTTAATGGGCAAAGCAGTGCATATCCTGCTCTTCCTCAGAGTCACGGGGCGGTTTTGGGTCACAGAGCACTTGGAACCTTTTCATTTTTGAGGCAGTTTGTGTCTTTAACTTTCTTTGTTGTTTAATGACCCCAGTCAAGCGGATGCTGCTCGATGTTGTACAAGCATCACGCCTTGACTGGCAAGCTGACAGGGAAGGGATTGGGCATGGTGCTGCACTACTGGAAAATAGCAAGGATCCCATCCCTGAGATCTTCCCAAGACACAGCAATCAGTTCCAACCCTATTTTTGAAGAATGGTAAAAGCAGTGAAGTGAGATGATTACCTCCCTGTACATTTTGTTTATAATGTGTGTTAGATTTTGAGGCATTAAGTAATTGCAGCAGCCTGCAATTCTTCTGGAAACTCAACAATCATGTTGTTAAAATTTAGGGAGGGTTCCAGGCAAATGATGTGTTCCTTTGCATTTCTCTGTAGGATTAACGGTGGCGGATCTGGTGTTTCCATGGTAAGTCTTCCTGAAGAATAGTTCTCCTGTCAAGTGATCATTTATGTTAAGGGTCGCAAGGAGAATAGTGTGTGCACCTTGCCTCCATGTGGAAATGTATTTGGAGGGGTGAATTTGCGTTAGATGGTTGATAGAGTCTGCCCCTCCAGATAATGGCATCACCGTTATGAACAAGTAGAAGAGCTGGGTGCTTTCAGCTGCCCCACATCCTCCTTTGTCACCCCACCCCCCACAATGTCAGCGGGAGACCCAGGGTTACCCTGGCAGTGGAAGTGCAGTAATCCCTGAGGAGCTCAATGCCGTGATGCTGTGTTGAAGACAGTCTGGAGAGATTCAGAGATGGACTGATGTGTATCCAGAGATAAAACAACCAAGGGAAGTCAGAATTAAGCTAATCTCTGTATAACCAGAGAATGGTCCTTTGGGGAAGCAAACATCCCATCTGCCCCCTGTGCACCTCTCTAAAATACACCCCAGTTGTCATTACCTTTGGAGATGGGAGCTGGGCTTGCACTGTCAACCTCATCCAGATGGGAGGAGCGGGTCAGTTCTGAATCTGAATCATAGCTTTGCAGCTTGTGTTTTACTGCTCTGAAGACGCTAATTTAATTTGGGGGAATGGAATTTCTTGGTGGCATATGTGTTACTGCAAAAAGACCAGAATGCAGTTACTTCCCTGAACTTCACTGCCTCAGCTCACCACTCTAAGAGGTGGACAGGCCCCACAGTGCAAGCTCCGTTGTCTGGGAATTCCTCACAATTGGAGGAAATGAAGCTGCCCAGCTTCAGTTGATGTGTGCATTCCTCTTGGGCCAGTGCTGCCCCAGTAGCTGTGGTGTTTGCTGTCGTGCACACGTGTGATGAGGCACCTCTCAGCTCCATTTCTCATCTGCTCTGCTCTCCAGGTTTGTGTTCATCATGGGAACATCAATATCGTTGTCACTGAGCTCCATGCTGCGGTGGGGAAGTTCTAAGTGGAAGGTGCTCGGGAAGATCTTCTGGAGGAGTTTTCTGCTAATCCTGCTGGGAATAATAGTTGTAAATCCCAATTACTGCCTTGGACCATGTGAGTGCAACTTGCTCTCTTCCTTCTATTTCTGAAACTGTTGTTCCTGCCTCCTTGGCTGGGCTGTTGAGAAAACAGCCTTGCTGTCCTGACCAGTTGCATGGGGGCAGTTTGGTGTGCTCCAGAGTGCTGCCCTGACACAGTTCTATCTGTTTGACCCCTGTGCTGACCACTGTTCATCATCTTAGTGGTGACTTTACCAGGGTTACAATTTACAGAAAGTGGAGTGGCAGACTGGAGGTGTCCCTTGTACCTGCAGATGCAGTGCCCCAGTTCTCCCTGGAGAAGGGTAGCTTTTGCATTTACAGAAGAGCCTGTGTCTGTGCCTCTTCCACATTGCTTGCATGTATTCCAGTGTCCTGGGATAATCTGCGTATTCCTGGGGTGCTCCAGAGGCTGGGATTCACATACCTGGTGGTTGCTGCTCTCGAACTCCTGTTTACAAAACCTGGGGCTGAGAATGGGACTTTGGTGAGTTATGTGGGGAGATGACAAATCATAGAATCACAGACCAGTTTGGGTTGGAAGGGACCTTAAAGATCACTAGTTGTTCCCCACCCCGACATGGACAGGGACACCCTTCACCAGACCAGGTTGCCCAAAGCCCCACCCAACCTGGCCTTGAGCATTGCCAGGGAGGGGGCAGCCACAGCTGCTCTGGGAAGCCTGTGCCAGGGACTCATCACCCTCACTGGGAAGAATTTTTTTCCTAATGTCCCCCTCCATCTTTCCTGTAGGCCCCTTCAGGTACTGGAAGGCTGCAGTAAGGTCCCCCTGGAGCCTTCTCTTCACTGGGCTGAACAAGCCCAACTCTCTCAGCCTGTCTTCACAGGAGAGGTGCTCAGGCCCTCTGATTGTCTTTGTGGCCCTCCTGGACCTGCTCCAGCAGCTCCATGTCTGTCTTGTACTGGGAACCCCAAAGCTGGACACAACATGTGAGCAGAGTAGAGGGGCAGAATCACCTCCCTCGACCTGCTGGTCACACTGCTGCTGATGCAGCCCGGGATACAGTTGTCTTTCTGGGCTGCAGGCACACACTGCTGGCTTACAGCACTCAACACCCCCAAGTTCTTCTCCTCAGGGATGCACTCAGATGATAAAGGAGTAGGATATGGGAGCTTCAGCTCTTGTTTGGGCACAAAGATCACATGAAAAATGGTGAGAAAACATGTAGCATCTTACCTGATGTGTAATGCAGCGTGACCTAGCAAAAAAATTAGAGAACATGCAAACCTCAGTGGTTCAGTCTTCATTTTGTCAGGTTTAACTTTGTCCATTCAGTTGGTGCTGAGAAGCAGGCATTCCCAGGCACTGCTGATGACTTTCCACTGCCAAGGGACTCCAGGGACAGGCATCTCTATGCCGAGTCCCGTGGCCTGTGTTTTGCCTGGTTAATTTTGGCAGTGTTTTTTCACAGCAGGGGAAAGTAATACTGCTTTTTGGCCTTTCTGGAGTCTCTTTTCCCAAAAGGCTTTTTGTTCTACTCATGAATCAAAATTCCTTATGACATTTTCCAAGCTAAAAACATTGTGGGCTTTTGTTTTGGATTGTTTCTTCCCCTCCCCCAAGTAACTAAGTGTCTGGAAATGGTTTGTGAAGATGAAAGGTCTATTGGTAGAACCCAATTTCATAATGACAACAGCTCCCTCTCATATCTGGGGAAGTACAGCCTGCCAGGAGTACAGGATGTCCTTAAGGGCATGGGTTTTACTTGCCAACTAATATTCCTCCTCCCTCCATCTCATGCAGGAGACGCCATGTCTTGCTCTGCAGGATATCCTCCCGTATTGGCCACAGTGGATTTTCATTCTGACGTTAGAAGTGATTTGGCTCTGCTTGACCTTTCTGTTACCAGTGCCAGGTTGTCCCAGGTAAGGCTGTGCACTCAGATTGTTTTTTTTCCTACTGAGTAGGAAATACATTCTGTTAGCCACAGGGAAAGAATAAAGAAGAGCTTTTAGGGCAGCAGGGCTAAGGGAAGCGTTCATCATGTGAAAAACCTTCCTTTACTTTGGTACTAAAGTACCAGGTGCTCTGAAAGCGACATCTTTGTTCCTTTCTTTAGAAAGAAGAGGATTAAAATCTGCCCGAGGTCATGTACTGCAGTGTTTGATCATGGCAGTGTCATCCCTGTCTCTGTCTTTGCCCCTTCAAAGGTACAGCACCTGCAGAGCAGGTGGAGGAGCCAGCTGGGTGGCCAGGGCTGAACTGAAGGATTGCTTTAGATTTTCCTCTTGACCCAACTGCTCGTGGCATTGAGATGATCAGAACAGGGAGGCCACCAGCCAGCTGACATGCAGGACCTGTGATTCACCATGTGCCTCTAGCGAGGGAAGACACTGGGCAGTTAGTATGCCAGGCCACTGACCAGCTGCTGCTCCGGGGCAGTGCACCAACACTTCGTGATGTAACCAGTTTGCTTCTGTCCTAGGGGCTACCTTGGTCCTGGGGGCATCGGGGACTTTGGAAAATACCCCAACTGCACCGGAGGAGCGGCTGGGTACATTGATCGTTTACTTCTTGGAGAAAAGCATATCTATCAGCACCCCTCTTCAACTGTAAGTCGCTTTTGGTTTGCAGGACAAAGCCACAGGCAAGCACTGAATGCAGCTGTCAGGAGGGGCTTGGGAGTGAGCTGTGCAGGGGGTAGAAGAGAAAGAACACTGGCTGCTCTGATGCCCTCTATCAACTGTTTTCTCTCTGAGGTGATTTACCAAACGACGATGCCGTATGATCCTGAAGGGATTCTGGGGACCATAAATACCATTTTTATGGCATTCCTAGGACTGCAGGTACCTCTTTTCTTTCTGGCTGTGCTATAATGGGAAGATCTGAGGAAATCCTGGAAGTGGGAGACAACTGGGTTTCTTTATTTAAGGCTGAAACTGGCCCTAACAAAACCTTGGTCAGAGCACTGCTTTCAGGCTTACCTAGCATATGGTGAGTGTCAGGGAGCTGGAATCTAACCTGGCAGTAGCTTGCATAAGATAAACCAAGGCTTTTTTCTCAGTTTTTGTAGGGGATGCACACAAGAAGTCTGTAAAATACCCACCTGGAAACTTCCTTGTTCTTATTTTAAAGTTGGATGTATGCTGGGAGTGGGCTGGCTCTGCATGTTGGAAAATAGGGCCAAGAGTTGCATAGACTTCACGGCTTCATTTTCAACATAGGGCTGTAGAAGTCACAGCTGTACTTGTTCCCTACTGCTAATTTTCCGCTTGGCATGCTGTGTCAGTCATCTTGCACAGGAGCTACAGGCGTGCTCAGCTTCCCAGACACAAGGGAAGCAGTGCTTCCCATTAGTATTGCCAATACCTAGAGCTCGCAACTCACCACCCTGTTTGAAATACATCAGAACAGGTTTTGATGCAGTTTTAGTTAGGATTGCTGGCTGTTCTGTCTGTGCAGCAGCTGTTAGCCAAACAGCAACCCTTGTGCTGAGAAGGGAATGTTACCACATGTAGCACTGGATAAAAATTGATACGGAATCTCTGTGGAGCAGAGCTTGGAACTGAAGTGTGACACTGAGGAATGAGTCATCAGGACACATTTCCTAGCGGGGTGTGAAAAGGAGCATGTGCTCTGAGCAGGGTGCGACGTGGTGCTGAGGAGAGACTGTTGGGGCTGGCTGGGAAGTTGGCGTGGTGGTGCTTCATCGTGCAGCCCTTGCTGAGGGAGATGGAGCAGGAGAAAAGGCACACCTCTTGCTGAGTGGGTTGTATTTACCCACTTTCACCATCTGTGTCCGTTCTTTGCACGGAGCTCCCGTTCCCAGCCTTTCAGCCACTCGGTATAAATCCTATCCATGTTCTCTGTCTTAGCACAGGTAGCAAGTAGCAGCTGGCTCTTGAAATGCAGTTACATTTGTGGGCATTAATTCATTTTTTTGGTATTCTTTTTATATTAGGCAGGAAAAATTATCTTGTTCTACAAAGACCAGCACAAACAAATTATGAGCCGGTTCTTCATATGGAGCGTAGTAATGGTAAGCCAGGCAGTTACGTAGCTCTTCAATACACCTGCATTTTTATAGGACACAAACCTAGTATTTCTGAACATGTTGCAGTGGTTATATAAACTTTACAACTTCATGTTTCAGGGAATTATTTCTGCTATCTTGACAAAATGTTCCAAAGAAGACGGGTTTATTCCCATAAACAAGAATTTATGGTAAGAAAAGAGAATCAACTTGCTGTATGATTTTGTTGAGGTAGTATTTTACCCTGGAGAATGTTTTACCTTTCTTCTATCGAGAACTGCCCGCATCACAAGGTTCTCTAAATCATTTTTGTACTGACAATGTGTGTAGGTCAATATCGTATGTGACAACCATGAGCTGCTTTGCCTTCATCCTCTTACTGCTGATATATTACCTTGTGGATGTCAAGAGGCTGTGGTCGGGTGCTCCATTTTTCTACCCAGGTCAGTAAAATCACAGCAGGAAACTTAATCCTTTCAATTCTTTCTGCACTGATACTGTCCTCTTATGTTTTCTGTGCCTCCCTTGTCTTAAAGAGCTGGGAGTTAGAATGAGGTAACTTGAAGGATGCTGGGATGACTGACTTGAACTGAATCTGTGTGTAGAACTGGGACTCTCGAGACGAGGTACTCAGGAGAGAGGGACTGTCCTGTCTTTAAATGAGGGCTGGGAGCTGCTGTTGCCCAATGACTGTTCTCATTAAGGACCCCAGGAACTGGTGCCTAGTACCAAGCAAAATACCACAGCTGGTTCATAGTTGATTTTGGAAAGGACTCCTGAGACTTGGGTAACCTAATGCCTGTCAGCAGAGCAATACCACTTCTGAGGAAGTGGAAGGCGAAATCCCCATGGTAGCTCTGTAGGTTCTGTCTCTGTGTTTTCAGATAAGCCTGTCTCCCAAAGTATCCCACTGTGGTTTTAACCACACTGGGCTCTTGACAAACATCTGTCTACAGAATGCAAACCCACAGCAGAGAGAACCTTTTACCAGCTTTGGTGTCTGGTGTCTGGGCAGCAAGATGGGTAGGGTGACAGCGTGGTATCATGTCTCCTACCAGAAATCCCAAAGCGCTGGAGGGCAGTCAGCATTTGTTTGTAAAGGGAATAGATCTGACCAAATAGGTTGGCACTCAGCCAGCTTTAAGACAATAACTGTGATTATTCTCCTTGTCAATAAAATTACAGAATACCAGTTTGGTTGTATTCTCAATTTAGCATCTAGGTTGTCTGTTACTGCTTTTCAGTATGCAGTTTTGGGGAGAAGAACCCCTCAGACTGTATTTGAAAACACATATATGTAGCATCTTTGGGGTGAGCGACATCAGCTGTTGCAGTTTAGCTGCTGTTGTCTCAGTGCTGCTCTGTTCCGTAAGCCTGGCACGCCTCTGCCTGCTCATTCTGAAGCCAGCTCATATCTGCTTCGTCAGATGGCACAACCTGTGCTTACTTTCAGGCATGAACTCCATCCTGGTCTACATTGGACATGAAGTATTTGAAAACTACTTCCCTTTCAAGTGGAAGATGCAAGACAGTCAATCCCACGCAGAGCACCTGACTCAAAACCTCATTGCAACAACTCTCTGGGTCGTAACATCATATTTACTTTACAGGAGAAAGATATTCTGGAAGATCTGATAGAGGTGGTCTGGGTGTAGTAGGCCTAGATTCTGATGGGGTAAATGCATAAGGTGGATTAACCTGAAGCATTGCCACTCGTGCTAGGCTGTATTACTAAAAAGGGAAACTAGTTCAAGTTTACAATGCCACAGAAGTTGTCTTCAAGAATTTTATGTGACTTAAGGGACAGTATTTTCCTATTTAGCAAAAACTTACTAGTCTGCTGCAGGTGCCATCTTTCTCTTTCCTGTATTTTGTAAATATTTTATTGATCTCCCTCCTTCATATAGAGAAACCAAACATACTGCAACAGTTAGGCAGTCAAAGACAGCCTGATGGTGCTTACAAAAGGAACTAAAAGGGACGGGGGTGCTGACTGCAAAGGGTTATCAGAATGGGACTGTGGTAACAGTTGTTGCATCTAACAAGGCACCCCCTAACTCTGGTCTGGGGTTTGTATGTACCCCTGGCACCTGCCGCATGCCTGTGCCACTCTGGCTACTGGCACACCTTAACTCAGCCATCTTTTTGACTTGGGAGCACTGGCAGCGTCCTTTCAGCCCCGTGCTTGGGTCAGTGGTGCAGTGCCTGGGAGAGCTGGGGGGCACCTCTGTGCTACAGCACGCTGTGGAGCATGGTGACTCAATGGATCGATCTCCAGTATGTTCTTCGCGTTTGGTCTTGGATCAGAACCTTAGGTTTAGGATCCTGCTGAGCCTGCTGCCTAAGATCTCTTCTACTGACTTACTATTCAGCATGCTGCTGCTACAGGTTTAGCAGCGCACCTGTGCATGTTCCAGTGTTCTTTGTGTCGTGTACCTCCAGCAGGGATGATGTCCGAGTTTCACGTGCCGCACTCTGAGAGTGTGGAAAGGCCACTTCGACTGACTTGCTATTATCACTTGGATAGTACCAAGCTCGGTCAAAGCAATCCTTTTTATAGATGGATTTTTATAAGAGCCCTGAATCTGAAAACCAGCAGTACAGGCAGAATTCCACCACAAAGGAAGAGATAGCAGACCAGTTCAATGTAAGATAATAGTTTTTGGAGACTCGGGATGTTCACTCATGCTGTGATTTCCAAACAAGTGCTAATAAAGAGCCTGAAACACCTGCTCTGTTCTCTGTGTTTGTATCAAGATGGAAAGAACACACACCCACCTTAGTGTAATGCTATGGAAAATAACCCCAAACAAATACAACATTACAGAAAACCTCTTCAACGAAATTTTATTTACAAAGTTTTATCTACCCACATAAGAAAACTACGCGGTGAACAAACACTGAGTAGTGTCTGTGTACTGCAGAACCTGTAACTCCTAGGGAACTTCTTTGACTCCGAACAAGCGATTTTCCACTGCCACGCTGCTCTTCATACAACTAAGAGCCTTCCCCTCTCTCTGTAAGAGACATTGCACCTGGCCCAGTCCCTTCACGCCAGGGTCTGAAGCAGCAGTATTTTCTCATTAATGCAGAACCTATGCAACACCACCATGAGATTCTCCCCACAGCGCGAGACCTGGCGCTCCATGGCCAGGCGGAAGTCTTCCTTCACTCCTTTCGTTATACCCCGGGTAACTGTATGGTGCCTTGAACGATGAAGGGAAGAGAGACAAACAACATCAAATAATGGTTATTTGGTGCACTACAGTCATTTAAAAGGTGCTGCATGTCACTTACTATAGCTTTGCTGTCCATTCCTGAGTTTATAGGAGAGCCAAAGAGCCCGTGCTATGCTGTTTCCTAAAAACCATGCGTTTAGTAGCTTAGATGTGTTTCAACAGTTAGAAGTTCCCTAAAAGTCTGTACTCTCACTGCTCTGATGATGACTGTTGAGGGAAAAAACCCAAAAGTTACTGTTCTGGCTAACAGGAAAATCTATTCTCTTAACCCAGCATGTTGCTGGCAGGAAGGAATTTTTTTGCCTCTCTGCTGCCTGGGCCACTTCCTCCCAGTAATCACTTGTATGAATGGCTGGGGGCTGAAAGAGGAATGAAAAGATGAACCTGCTTTCTCCGGAGGAAGGAGACAGAGGGCTGCCACTATAAAGAGCAGAGGGCATCTTGTACCAGTATGAAGGTGCAGGAAGGAGCTACGTAATGCAGTGGGCACTGGTAACTTTTCGACTAATGAAAGGCACAGTGAACTCTTCACAGGCCAACACAAAGCCCAGAGCAAGCCAGGTTGCGGGTCTGTGTGAGAAGCAGCCAGCCCTTGGGAAGATACCAGGCACCAGGCAGGGATTATGTTTGTTCTGCGCAGAGGTTCAGGACGTTTCAAACAGACTGAAGGCCCAGCTATTGAGGAGGCTAAAGCAATGCTGGCAGGGAAGCTCTTGGGATAGTGCCCTGGTAAAGGCTGTTCTTATGAACAGTTCTTTGTACTCACATTGGCCTGTAGCGCTCAATCCCTAAATCTCACCCTTAAAACAATGTTCTGTGGTTCCAAAGCACTACGCTTTACTTGCACTTGAACTGGGTAAGTAAGATCAAGGCTTTGTAACCTCTACCTCCAAGCCCTACTTGGGAAGGGAAGCAAAATATATGCCCTGAAATGAGAGCCCTAGGACTACCTGAGGAGCTACATAAATTTAATTAGAGAGAAAAGCATAATGCTAATGTTGAGCCAAGTCCTGAGTCACGGGTAAGAAGGAAAGAGCTGGGCCAAGCCCAACAACCATACTGAAAGACAGAAAGGAAATAGTAAATAAAGGGTGAGGGCATCTATGCCAGTCCAGAAATGCTGGAAACAAGGAAGGGAAAAGTCTGGGAATTATCTTCACCAACAATACCACCCCACCTTCACTTAAATCAGCAGGTCCAGCATTTGAGAAAACACTTCTCTGCCAAAACAATAGAGACCTCTGTAACACGTGGAAAACCAAAGAGGCTAGCCTGGAGACTACTGGGCTATCCATTGGTGAGCTAGGCTGAGCGAAGCAAAACTGCACTGAAAATGCTCCCACACATTCAGAGGTAATGGGACAAGTATTGTTTCCCATCTTTACTGTTTTAACCACTGCTGAGTGCAATGGTCAGCTACAACCTAAGGGAGAATATGCAACCTGCAACTACTGAGCAAGCCAGCAGCGCTTTTGAAGACATGTCATATAACAACTGGAAACAGAGACCAGAATTCAGAACAACCTTGAAAAGTAGCTACAAAAACTACTACCTTGAAAACAAAGGGTTATGCTCTTCCTGATACATGATTGAACATGGACACTACTTTGGGAGATGTCTAGATTTTTGTTTAAATTCAACAGTGATTATTAAGTTGAAAGGACACGGATACTGGCAACTTATGGGAAAAAGAAAAATAAATGTTATAATAGAACAACATGGTTTGCCAGGCAATGTAGGCACAAATGGAGAAATAAAAAATACTGAATAACAAATTGCTGAAAACCATGGGCAGTAAAACATGTTGACAGAACACAGCACACTATGAGCGGGGTTTTTCCACTTGGTACCTGTCAGCAGTCTGTATGCTGGGCTGTAGCACAGGTATGAATTCCTGCTGCAGTAACCCCATGGGAGGGCTAGAAGTCCTTTAAAAAACAGCAAACAGCAGCATTCAAACACCCACACACCAACTCCCCCTGTGGTGCAAAACAACTCTCCAGAACAAGGAGCAACAAAGAACTAGGGTGAGACCACGCAGGTAGTTGACCACCAAGCAGCCAAAGGGGTGCAAGACCCTAATAGCATCAAACATGCAAATATCCCCAGATTTCATTGCCAGGCTGTTCTGCAACTGTGGGCTAAATACATACACATGTTTTTTGACAGTTACACCAGGAAAAAGTACAGCGGTAGGTGCAAAAACAATTCACAGTTGTACTAGGATGAACTGTCGTAGCTCTTCCCAGGAAGCGTGTCAGTGAGGAAAAGGCTGAATCAGAGGAGTGCTTGCAGGTACCACAGCTTCCCTGCAGAGCTGCCAAGAGTGTGTCAGCGAACCCCGAGAGCCCACAGCCTCAGGGGTTTGCTGCTGAGCCCAAGCTGAGTGCATGCACAGTGCGTATCCTATCGGCCAAGTTGAATACATGACAGGGTTTGTTACAGGTTGCCCAAGTATCTTTTCGTTAGCCCACTGATGGCCTTTTTCACCTTTTCAAATTCAAACTGCATACAAACGTGGGTCTTAGAGGGTGGCTCAAGGTCAGAGGACATATTCCAACTCCCATTTATGGAGCAACCTCCCATTTATGACCAGGTCCATGTGGACTAGCCACCAAAAAGTGTCTCAGCTGAAAGACAGTTTGGCTTCTCTGCGAAGGCAAGTCCTTATTTCTGTGTGCTATCTGTAAGACAAGGGAATAACCTCACACATCCAGCACGGAGCAAATCCAATGCCCCACTGAAGGAGAAATGAGAAAACTGGTATATAGAGAACAGGTCGAGTTTCTTAACCTAGGTCTCTTAAAATGTCACCTAAATCTCTTCAGGCACCTGATAGTAGAGACCATCACTAGGTTAAAGCCAAAATCATGGACCTTCCTACTCCCATGGTGGGTACAAGCAAAGGGAAAGCTTACAAGCTGCTTTGCAGGACCTGATCTGCAGGAGCAGAGAAGCAAGACTCACACTGCTGTGCCTGTAACATCGAGTTAGGTGCCTACCTTCGATCTTAGGATCTATAATTTCTTAATGACTAGGGGTGGAGAGCTATGTTTATAGAAGTCAGCGAAAGACGGGACATTCTAGTAGTACAGAAACACTCTACAATACAGCTACAAGAACCTGAAATAAAATAGTCACAAGAATTTGATCAAATTAGGTAATTTTTCAAGAGTTCTTGGTACGAATGAGTCCAGTACTTTCAAAAACGGATACAGGGAAGAGAAAATAAAAAGGATCAGCAAGATGTTACTGGAGGCAGGTGTTTGCAAAAGGGATTCTGCACAACTATGTCTTCATCCTGTCTGCAAGATCTGCAGCCAGAACTAAACACAGCCAGCTGCACAATCAGGATAAAATTTACACATTCAAGATCCTGTGTTTCACTTCGACTGAGCTTTTCCTCCTCTGTCCCCAAGGGGAGATGCAATGGGAAGGTGAGGCAGGGGCAGAGAGAGAGGCAGAACACTCAACAGCTTTCACATCAAGTTCATGCAGTTTGATAGGATAAGACTAAGATTTATCAAAAAGAGGAGCACAGTATTAATGTAATTTCTTGCATTTTGCTCTTTTCCTCTATAATGTCGCTAGCTAGCACTGCCACTCCTGACATACATCATCAGTAAAACTATGAAACTTGGCTTGTCTAGAAAGGAGTTCAAAAGCCCTTAATGGCTGAATTCAGAGCTCATCATAAAAGTCTTGTTGACACCACAAACAGAATGAGCTGGCTGCATCACTAGTTGAAACCAAAATCATGGACCTTCATATTCCCACAGTGGATACAAGCAAAGGGGAAGCTTACAAGCTGTTTTGCAGGCCCTGATCTGCAGGCCACCAAGATCTTACTTCAACTTTTGAAAATCCCGTTAGTTTCCTTTCCTCAGTTCAGAAAACTGAATGTAGTTTCCTATAAAGTACAAAGTACTGAGGAAAAGTGCTGGAATTCACCCGGGGAGAAAACGTCCTGTAAGTCACGATTCAAAAAGCCATCCTTATAAAAAACATATAATATGTGCAAAACACTTCCCATCAGTGAAGATGCAGGACTGCCACCTTCATTTCTGTTGAGAGAAGAGGAGCATCTGCTTCGTGTTTGGGCTGCTGTGGCAAATCAGAGAGTCTTTCTGTGCATGACTGAACAGTATCTGATCTGCCTCTGCAAACTGTGGGGAGGATGGTGCAGCAGCAGCTCCTACAACCAGAACTGGTGACAGTTTTGAGAGATGAAATCAAGTCTGCAGATTTTGAGCCTACCAACCGTTGTCCCAGGGCACAGGGCTGTGCTGGCACACTTTATCTACACCCCGCAGCTGTGGGAGGCCGTGAGATAACCTGTGCTGCTGAGATCAACACTGTTGGGTGACAGCATCCCTGAGCCTCACAGCCAGTCCAGCTATAAAAATACCTGGGATACCAGGCGAGTCGATGTCATCTCTGATTAGCGGACTAGGCCCTGAACTCTCCCTCTCATCAGCTCTCTGATGAAGTGGTTCCCATCCTACACATATCAGGCACAAAAAAAGACACTGTACACAGCATTTCCACTTGGATGGGGTATTGACCACAAGGGAATGGATTTCTCTTCTACAAGCCTTTCCATCACTGAGGAAACATAACACTGGTCAAAAGGAGGTCAAAGAGATTTCTGTCTTGCTAGGAATGCAGCTCACTACCTAATTCCTGACTGGTGGGGTCAGGACAGTAACAGCTACCACAGGAATCGGAATAAAAGCTGTGACACAGAGAAATAGCGCTGAACTATTACAACTAACTTGAAACAGCAGCTAAGAAGTCACCAGGTGTAACTTCAGCACTAAGCCCTCATGCTGACAGTGCTTATTTGTTAGCATCATATGTAGCTCAGCATACCCTACTGCTTGTTTTCAGACAGCTGGTTAGCAGCAGAGAGACACAGCAAGGGTAACAGTCTGAAAATCTAGAGCTTAAAAGAAAACTCTCTGTCACGTAACTGAGCATTTGTCTTTCTTCATTTCTTTAATCACATCTAACATCTTCTTGTTGTGTTGGTTACCTAGAACTCTGGAAAATCTATTTACTAGTTGAAATTTGGATCCAGTTGCCTAATGTTTGGTTCCCATTTAAAAAAAACCCAAACTTTAGCCCATTTCAAGTCAGTGAACAACCAGAATACACTGACCTAAACTGTTATTTCAACACACTTCAGCAGTCCCCTCTTACACAGCAAAATACCACAAAGTCTAATAAACAACCAGGATATTCCAAAACATTCTGCCACTAAAACCCTGCAGCAGATACTTGTTCAGTCTTGTCTCAGAACTAAGAACACCTAGGAAGTTAATCCAAATTATTAATTTCCTTCAGCATCTTGCAATAAGCTAAGCAGAACAAGTACACAGCAAAAGATGGCCTGCTAGTTCTGACAGAGAGGTTACTAGAGTTTACCTGGAGTGTAATTTAATTTCTGGTTTATACCTAAGTGTTTTTATCATTCAGTGGTCTTTCATAATTTTGTTTACAACAAACTGTGCTTGCTGACCAGCATGATTGTTCAGCAAAATGAGTAACACCTTGCATTCGAGCCTAATTACTTGAAGAATTCCCACAAAGTGCAAGTGTCTGGTTGAAAGACTAGTGCTGTAACCACTGTAATATGGATCATTCTAAAGCAACACTTAAAGTTCTGTAAAAATAGGAGTTTCAAGTTGAAGAACTTCCAAAAAGAATTCATGGATCATCAGGAGAGTCAGAAAAAGAAATTCACAGCCTTGTCTGAACTCCTTAGCCAACTCCTTAAACTCAAAAGACATGACAAACTTACTCTCCAGAAGTTTACATGAAAGCAAAGACGACTAGAACATACTCCCCCCGATTTTTTTTTTCCCAAGAACACAGTGAATGCTTTTTTATCCTTACTTGATCAACATTGCTTGATTTGGCAGAAGTTCCAGATGAATTTTCCCTCCTTCCTGTGTTCTTAAATAAGCAAATTCCTCCAACATATCAATATCTGAAGAAAACGTTAAAGATTTGAGTAGGGAATAAGTGACAGAGAACATTCCTTATCCCTCACGTGTAAGCCATGCTGCTGAAGGGGCAGTCAAAATGAACAGCTATTGAAGCAGCTCGTTCTTAAAAGTGATAAAGATCACAGCATGATTCCTGACCTGCCACAAATTCACAAGAAAGGACTTTTCAAAGTGTAAAATACATACATCAGTTGGGTTTTTTTTCGTCATTTCTTCAAATATACCCTCAGACTGAGGTAAAAAAAGCTCATGTCTCCAAACAAACTCCCTGGTTGTTTCTACTTCTCCTTCCTGCACTGCAGGTTATCAAAGCAGTGCATACTGAGGCTGGGACTGAAGGAAACACCACCAGGCAGCACATACCACCCTTTTTAGGTTTCTATTTTGGTCCCTGACTTTGCCTTTTTTTGTTTTTTTTTTTTTTAAACTTTCCTTCCTTTAACACCAGAACGTCTTTAGGTGTCTCAAAGAGGAGCCAGACCCCTTGCTTCCCAGGGACCAGGGCTGGATGTCTACTTAGGATAAACACTCAACTGTCCACGTGCGTATAAGCTGATCAAGGGCTAAGTCAGATACCCAAAT
Organism: Gallinula chloropus; assembly: GCF_964237585.1. Classification (NCBI taxonomy): domain Eukaryota; kingdom Metazoa; phylum Chordata; class Aves; order Gruiformes; family Rallidae; genus Gallinula; species Gallinula chloropus. The sequence continues at coordinate 73,889,193 of NC_140088.1, forward strand.
ACAGATACCAGATGTACTCTGCATGACCTCTGACGTAGCTCTTTACCTTACTCACCCCAAAAATCTTACCCACATAGAACATCTCATAAACAACAACCAACTCATTCAAGTCCTTGAAGGACAGGTACCACTTTATCACATGCCCTGTGTATCTGACTGAAAAGGCTGCCATCACTTGCATGAGCAGCCCAAGCTGCTGCTGCTTTTGTGAACAGAAGTGGAACTCAAGAGCCAGAACAGGTGACAGGAGGCACATTTATAGTTCCCTGCGTGCTGCCACCTATTAGAAGTGGATTGCACCGTATGGAAATACATACAGAATGTGATTCACAGAGGAGAACTGCTGCTGAACATATCTAACAGCTTTTTCAACACCCCAGCACGTAGTTTTGGATATGAAAGACATTCTTGGTTAGAAAAAGGATACTTGTGACATAGTTGAAGAAATTCTCATACTGGAAGTTTCCTTGTTGGCAGATTTTGTTGATGGCTTTCAGAAACAAGTTCTCACCCCTTGGCCACTCATGCTGAAGCAGAACAACTACATGGCCCAGCGCCATATCATCTCTGCTGTCTGTGAAAGCTCTGAGCTTCAGGGAAAAAAATCGACATTGAGACAATCAGGGAACACATGTTGCTTTTACAAACATATGGGCTTCATCTCACCTACATCTGTGCAAATATAAAAGAAGTTCTTTAGGAGTGTATTTCATTCTACCCTAAAATATACACATAAAATAGGTTGGAAATTTCACAGCCAAAATACCAAATTCTCACCACTGACCTACAAGAGAAGTCTGAACACAGACAAAAATATTTTGAAATTAATTCTATTCCTCTGCCCAAAACTAAACTGAATAGAACAGAAAAAGGTAAGAACAAACCCTCCTTAATCAACGCTCCCTCCTCTCCAGGCACAGCCCTTCTTCACACCCAGTCACACCACTGGAATAAGGCCATGCACTTTGAGGACACCAGGAACATCAACCAGGCCTTAGAAACACAAGGGAATGTGAAGCCTTGACTGTAGCTTACCTTGAAACAAGCTAACAACAGATGCAGGCAGTAAGGCATGATAGCTCTACTGGTACACGGCCAAAGCTTCAAATCAGACCCTGCAACAAAAGATTTTATCATGTGCTTCTTTAGGGGCCTCATAATCCTCTAAGTTTGAAAAAAAATTAGGAGCAAAATAGATCTACAATTGCCAAATCTGAGGTATGGAGTAAAACTCTGAATGTAAACTGCAAATGATCCAAAATGTGAAGTTACACATTTTGCAATTTTCTCTTCTCTTTTCCTGTGGCAGGACTTTGTCATAAACACACTTTAACAGGTACCAGCAGGAAAACCACTCACAATAGCAAGAGGGGATAAAGAACTTCCTCCTTTTTTGTAATACAGAAAGAGAAGAATTATATACTCAACCAAAATACATGAACTAAAATTGAGGTGACACTGAGTTTAGGGTAGTAGCAACTCCATACCTTTCCTGAATTTAGACTTTACTTTAGGTTGCTCCTCTTGCACTTTTCCTCCTTCTTGTATTGGAAGTAAAATACAGCACATGAGGTCAAGCACTTTTTCGCATGTTTGCTATAAAAAGGAGACATAATAATGCTAAGATACATTAATAATGATTAGTAATTTCAGATATTACAAAAGAAAAAAACAACCACAAAATTTTCTGCTAGAATTGGAATGGACTTAACACTTAGTTTGGTTGAGCAAAAAGATACAGTTGTCACTAAACAATCTCTGCGAGCCTACGGTAAGTCATTTTAATTGGGAAAAAAAGGTATTAGCATCCTTCACTTCAAGAGCATAAGGCCAATACAACTGCAATCAACAACTATTTTCTTTTGAAGGATTAAGTTTTCAAGTGAATTCTTAGAATAGTTTTTTAAAGCTTGTTCTGTCCACTGTAAAAATAGAAAGGAAAATGGCAATCTGACAACATGACAGAAATGCAGTGGATTGTTAATGCTATTTCCTAGAGACAATGAGAGGTCTGTGGGGTATTATCACATTTCCAATGAAGAAGTAGTAAACTGAAAGGGACAAAACGCCCCTTGAAAAAGTGTAGTCATTCTAAGATGATGTTAGATGCTAAGAGACCCAGCCTTTATCATAAGTGCTGACAGAGACCTCAGACCACCATGTACTCCTGTCACATTAAAATAGCAGAAAGTAAGTATTGCAAAGGTAATGCAAGTTCAGTGGTCAGGACAGACAATATTGTTCTGGAGTCTCTTATACTGTTCAGTTGATAACTAATTCTTTTCTAAGATGATCACAGAAGTTTCTATAAACCTTTTCATTCCCCTGCCATACAAGGTCCATACCTAACAAGTTTTCCCTCAATATTTTAAACTGTTTCAGTAAAGTTAAGGAATTTCAATTTAAGGTTACATTTACAGACAATTCAAATGCTATGAGCTATGGAAAATCAGAAAGCTCACATCACAACTATCAAATAGGCTTTGAGAGAGATGCTGAGTGCAATTCTCCCTGCGAAGCATGGATGTTTCAGTAGACCCTGGCTTATGTTCAATACCCTGCTGAAAGAAGGCTGATGGGTAAGTTCAAAGGAAGAAGACAAAGGAGAACCACAGGGCCAGATGATAAAGGACCATTGTGTGGAATGCTCTACATACCCGGTATTCTCCAAGGGCAAAGTGGCACGTTGCTAACTGGATTAGCGCTCTCTGATTTTCTAGTGATCCTTGTCCTGTAATTTGCTGTGGAGAATGAGAGCCCTGAAGAGCTGCCAAGTGGTGTAGGCTGCTAATTGCTTTTTTGTACTGCCCCTTTAAAAAAAAAGATATAAAAAGACAAGTGTTAGGGTCTTCTGTATACAGTGGGTAGAAAGATAGAAGTAAAAATTCCCACACAGAAAGCCTTCAAAACAGTGTGCTCAAAATTTTAATCTATCAGAACCCTCTCCAGTGATGTGGTGTGTGCAGGGCTGTGGACTGATCACTTGCAAGGCAGCGAGCAGCTTTTTAAAAGCCCATTTCCAAAATCACATTTATAACTGAAACAAACAATCATGCTCTTCAGAGTTTATCATCACTTTATTTTGACTATTAAAGTTTTAAATAGCTCTTCTTCAAGTACAAGTACGGGGAAAAAAAAAAATAGAAAACCCCAAAGGAAAAATATAAGAGAACAGGCTTTGTTCTATACAGGGTGTTTGGAATGGGTACAGTCAGAGTAATTTCTGGGAAGAATGATAAATTTTAACTAGGACATGATAAAATCTTCTGCTGGTTGAAAATCTGTCTCTCTGAATGTATTCCAATAGAATGCAGTGACAGACAGATAAAGATGCACTTTTCTTCCATATCTATATATATATCTCTACTGGTCTGAATGCCAAAGCAGAGGCCTTTTCCATATGTCAAAACTAGCTGGTCTCAACAGAGAGCTATGAGGGCAGGAATATCCCCTATAGGGTAACTGCCTGGTGTAAGAACAGCGTGATCCCATCCACAAAAGGGTCATGCTCTAAAGGATAAAATCAGCAGACCAAGCATTCAAACTGGGAAATTAGAATAGTTATTAGAAGGTACAAGAAGGAAGAGCAGCATAATGGTGTAATTTTTACTAGTTTTTACTTTATTTTTTTACCTGGTAGATGATCATGTCTGTGAGAAAGATTCTTAACCAAAGCCAGGTGTCTGTCTTCCATGACAAGCAAATTCTGGTGAACTCTGCGTAAGTGGTCAGAGAATAAAGAGAGAAAGAATCATTTCACAGCTCTGGGTTAAAAATCAATCATCTAGAAAAAAAAAAAGCTGAATTTAAAAATTAAAACAAACACAAAATGTGAAATCTTTCAAATATAAGGCACTCTCTTTCTCTACCATCATAATTTGTTTACACTTCACAGCATCCAACAAATCTGAAACCATCTAGGTTGTACTATTTTCCTGCTTTTTAGAACAGAAACTCGTTTTCTGTATTACACATCAGATACTATCAGAAAGACAGAGACACAGTAAAAACACACCTTCTCAAGCATGAACTAAAGCAGCCATTAGCAGCAGATCTTCATGAGTACTATCTAGGAACAAAATATCCAGAAATGCAACAACTGATAAAGCTTCTTACAGGACCTTAGATAAAAAAATATTCAGAACCCACAGTAAATTAAATTTTAAAGATTCACAGTGACAGGAATTGCCTTTTAACAATTTGCAATATGAGCTAGGGAGCCTGCTTTGGCAGGGGGGTTGGACCTGATGATCTCTCGAGGTCCCTTCCAACCCCTATGATTCTGTGATTAACAACAGTAAAATAACTTGTATGGACAGCAATGAAGCTTAAATGCAAGTCTGCTTGCAGTTAGCCTTACCTTTGTCAAGTGATTCCAGAGAATAGAGCAGCTCCCAGCTCTCTCTTGCCAGTTTAAAGCTTTCTAAAACTTCAATAGAGTTTGCAAGATCTGCCTTGTTTACTGTAATATGGCGACTTCGTGCCTTCCCAGAAGGATCCTCATCATCTGAGCTCTGCTTAAGAGTCAGTATAAAACAAAAATATTCACTTCTTAATTTATAGTTATTTCAAAGGACTCTAAAATCACAAAAGTTCCACTGAACATGATAAACCAATTCTGCACTAGAGATGCCATGGTGGTAGTTTTAACTGCCTTTGAGTGACTTTTTGCTTAGCTGGTTTTAATATTGAATCAATCTGTTTTGCTATGAAGAAAGTCAGTGGTATAGTGTCACACACACTGTCTCAAAAGAATTCATTCAGTTGAACGTGGTGTGCCACCACTGAGCTTCAGCCAACTGTCTTGTCAAAGTACATGCATTCTTTACATTTTATCACTCAGTTTAAGCCCACAGCAGCATAATGCAAATGAAATGTAACTCTTGTGTAAGAGCATGTTTCTACCAACAGAGAATATGTAAAGTAGTGGTATTCTACTATTAAAAAATTAGATGTATTTGCAGTTCAATCATGAAAAGTCAATTAATTTGTAAATTTATCTGTACAACATCTGACTCAACTTTTAACAGCTTCTGCAGTCTCTGCTGAACTCCTTCAACATACTCACATCAGCACGTATGTGTCTATAGCAATTGCTATAAAACTCACTGGCTTTAGCAAAAAAAAACTGGTTGCAAATTGTGGTCATAAACAGCTATTCCAGGGTAGCTCTAAAACTATGTCTATTACAACTGTGTTAAAACCACTACTGTCTGAATTCCAGTACCAATGCCATTGTTGTTGCAAACAAAAAGGTCTGGACAAGTTACCATTGTTTTTTCTCTCCCTTCGGCAAGTTTCCTCTTTTTATGTATGTGTTTGTTCCGATCAATGTCTGTATCCCCATAGATGTTGGCCACATCCTCAACAAGAACCAGTGGAGCTTGATTTGGAGCATTTGGACCTGGATTTAAAGATAAATTAATTCAGGATTGCTCTAAACTCATCTGAAAGTTCTCATGCCTACATCAAGCTGGTTTTGTTTTCTTCACAAGTAATGATTAAAACACCAGAAAAACCAAACTGAAATTAATTCACTGAAATTGCATAAGCTGATGACATTGGTGACACTATGGTTTTCTCAAAGCAGCCTTATGGTAGAGGACAGAATCCATTTACCAGACTTCACAAGAGTTTGCTTGAGAGCTTCAGAATATCTTTGAATCTTTTTCTTACAGAGCAGCCACAAAATATACTCAGGCAGCAGGTGTTCTCTCATCAAGCATTAACTGCTTTTCTATGTACAGCTATTTAACAGGCAAACAGACAAATGGCTCTGAAGTTAACACATGGCAATATTCTCAAACTATTCTCATAAGAAACCAAACCAGTATACTGACAGGCACTGATGCCTCAAAGTGAGTACATTTTATCACAAGATTGCTTGGTGTCAGCATCACCCCCACTGAATTCAGTATACAGAATTAAACCTTTAACTGACTGCCAGAGCCCATCATCACCCACCAAAGCCTCTAGAGAAGCCTCCTTCTGAGACACAGAAGACATAATTTCTACTTCCATTTGTGTCACAGAACATTCAGTGGGATCACCTCTGTGTACCATCCACTGTGTTGGAATCTAACCTATGTGAACTGAAAATAGAGCCAAGTCAATGTAGAAAATAGCATCCATGAGAAACTGCCAAATACCACAACTGGGATGCTGGAAAAGTTTTATCACTAAACTCTAAAGAGCTGCCCACTTCTAACACCAAAGAAGAAAAGAGTGGGTTCTTCTTTTCCCTATACTGATTTGAATGGGTACCAGTTAAGTGCTTTCCTTTCCACAGAAATGTTCTCTTGCCAGTAGCAGGCAAGCATGTTGTAGCCTTTATTCCAAAACCTTCAGTCCTAAACAAAACCCCACCCCACCTAACCTCATCCTTGACTTGGGCTGCAAACATTCTCTTGCATTACTAAAAGTTACACAGCAGCACAGAGAGCAGCGCTGTGTTATTCTGCCTAACCCAGCTCCAGACTGCAGGCTCACAGAGTTTTTAATTAATTTCTAGCACAGAGTGTTATAAATAAACTGCTAAAAGCACCAGCCCAAATAGCAACTCCTGCCAAGGCTGCAGGCAGCCTGAAAATGACGAGAGGTGTGAACTGTCTCATTCAATTCTCAAGTCTCCAGCAAGGCAGATATGATTTATGTAAGAGAAATGCATTGAAAAGTTTTCTCTCAAGAGTTTTCTTGCAAGTCCATGTACATGAGAAGAAAGGCACAGATCAAAGCTCAAGAGTTACTGGATTCAGAAGACACCTTCCCACCCCCACCAGGCTTCCAAAATATGTAGGGTCCTACACTTCTACACTGAGCCCTTCAAAGAGAAGAGGAAAACCCCTAATGATAGAAAGAAGATGAAAGGCATTGAATACCACTGAAAAGATGTCTTGGAAACATTTTCCTGATGTCAGGAAATGACAGAGGGTACCAGAAGTGCTGTACCAAAGGGCCTGAGCTCTGCCATCTCTGCATACATTATTTTTTTGGTGGTTCAGTTCGAAAACTTGAGCTTTAACATACTCACCTGTATGTTGAGCACAACTGTACAACTTAGAAATGAACTTGTTTACTAGCACTTTACTTCCTTAACTCAGAATCAAGCAGCTAAAACTATATGTACAGCTAAAGTATCTCACTGCCCTACCATAACTCTTCTTTCCTCTGTGCAGAACAAAAAACTCAATTCATTTAGTTCCTGTGTATGTTAAAGTGACTACAAACTCCTGGTTGTGATGTCATTTGTCTTTTGAGCTTAGCTATCCACAGACACTGTTCAACTGCTTACCCAACTTTCCATAAAGCTGTTGTACTGAGTGTTCTGTTACTCAAAAGAGCATTTGCTCCACGCAGAAAACTCTGATTAAACACAATGCACAACTAAAATGGAAATTTTATCATGAATCAGTAATTGTAGATTTAATTAGTACTAATTACATATGGTGACAGTTGTTATTGTTGCAAGGATTCCCTAGCAGGGAGTGAAGAAAATAAAGAGCTGAAAATTCCTTTTTGTAATGCTCTTTATTTCAGTAAGTTCTAAACAGACTAAAGGTTAGAGAACCTCCATCAGTTTCTGAGCCATCCCTCAAAGTCCAGTGAATCCCTGGAGAAGCAATCCATCCAGGGTGTTCCAAGCAATCTGTTTTTTATTTGATTAATTATAAATGTGTTATGTATTCCCAACACAAAAACATCTTCACTTGTTTTGTAGAAGCTTTCTGTACAATCCTTAGACTGAAGGAAGCCAGGAAAACATCTGCTTCAAAGAATCAGAATCAGGAGAAAATGATGCAAACATGATGCTGAGAGAGGAGTAGGAATCAACCCCATGGACATCTCTCTCAGCATCTGGTCTCTTACTTGCTAGACAACTGACTGCTGACAGCCAAGGCTGAAACCACGTTGCCAAGTTAGATTGGTCTTTGGTCTGATCCACTAGAGCAGTTGTCATGAACCACTTCTGCTGGTAAAATGAATGGTTCAGGAGAATTTTAAAAAACCCATGTCACTTTGAAAGATGATAGTTTCAAAAGACTAATGACAAAACATGTTTCAGACACTAGCAATGAAGTCACAAAACTCTTTACGAAGTTGGAACATTAGAAACTAACCTTGAAAGAGTGATGGCTGGATGTTGCTGACATACTGGAATGCATTTTTAAAGAAGACCAACATTGTGGAATACACTACTTGATTCTTATATTTAGCATGTGCATCACTATCAAAGTTACTGATGTATCTGCAGAGGTCTTTCATTCGATGCAAAATATCACCATAACTTCTGAGGAAGAGAGACATAAAGAATTCAGGATGTCACACAAACTACAAACCTACAGGAAAGAACACATGGTGAATATGAAAAACTTCATGTTTTGGCTGAGGAAATCCCCCAGCTGCAAGTCTGAGGAGGCTGGGAACACATGCCAAGGAGACTTCACTAAACATTAACCATGTTTCTCTTTGTTGAGGCACCTAGGGAAGGATACCCCACGTTACTACAACACGACTTTCACCAACAAAGAGTTAGTTTAGAGACTCATTTGAAAGAACTCCCTGGATCCAGTACTTTACATTGTGAGGTCCTGAAAGAGCAGCTGCACTGAATTTACAAAAAATGTCCTCTTTTTAAAATCCTTCTTCAACCCATCTCCTTAAGAGTTAAAAAACCAAATTCTCCTCGAGAAAAAACACCAGGAAAAAAAACATTTCTCACCTTCTTCCCTTATCCATTTGCCATTCACACCTCATTCCCACCACAGACAATATTTTAAATAGCCTCTCCCAAGGATCTGTGATTTGGGATGATTTCTCTGTGAGACCATCTATTACATATTTCTGAGAGCTACGCTTGCTTGGAGACATAATATCAGAGGAATCCTGTGAACCTAGGAAAACCAGCACATTTTTCTCTTCATAAAGAAATCAAACCAACAGATGTGTTTTCAAGAAGGAGACATGTAAAAATGTACACTGGAGCTTTCAGGATCACCATTCAGGGGAGACATGCATTCTGCCTCCTCTAAGAGAGCTAATAAACTGGATAAAAACATCTTGGATGTTTTGTCCTACTTCTCAGTATGTATGTTGAAGCATCATGAGGTATTTTGGTATCAAAGAACTAACATCAAATGCTACTAATAATCCTTGTCTATGAGGCACATTATATAAAAGATAGACATTCTTCATGTATGGATATTACTTCAGTAATACTAAATCACATTCTAAGAAAGGTTCATTTTGTAAAAATATTCTTACCTTGATACTGGCTTTCTGTTTGTGTAGATCTAGTTACATAGTTAATATAAAATTCCGCTGCTTTATTCAGATACTTATATAACAAGCTGGCAGGAAGTCGAACATCAGGGTTGTTAATTATTAGAGGAAGAACATCACAAACTAAAATAGAAAACAAACAAAAATCCTTTAGGTTTGTGGGGGTCTTTTGTTCCTTTTGTCCTAAGTAAGTTTCTCAACTGGCAACGCAAGCCTCCATCTCTGGCTGACCATACACCACACAGGATCACAAAGATCCTCACATGAACAACTGTAATACCAACTGGTACCATATGGGCAGCCTGGCCTAGTGTGGCATGAGCCTCTTCTGTCTGAAGTGGTTTTCTAATCTTAATATCTAGAAAGTAGCTTACTGAATTCTGAACCTTGCCATACTGAAAAGCTGTGTAATAAACCAAGAACATTAATATTTTCTTACCAAATAATTTCCTGAAACAATTCACTGGGCATTCTTGGTCTTCAATACTTTCAGCATCCAATAATGTTTCTCCGAGGCCCACCTGTGTAAGCAGAGGTGAGAATCAAACACTGGGCACGTGGCTTCAGAGACTTCTTCAACAGTGACTCAAAGGAGTTGAACAGTAATTCACTGGATGCATAAGCAGCAATTCACTATATGGCAACTGCCTGTGCTAGTCTCTCAATACATAGTTAAACTACATCCTGTACCAGTAAAGACGTGCACAGACAGGTCGGTACCAGACCTCAACACTGCAGCTTGTCACCTGCGCTGTAGTACCCGACTGTGCACCCTGCCTGATGCTAGCACGAGCTAGAACACGTTAACAAGTCAGTCAGTCTCAGAACTAACAGGCTTTTTAGCCTTTCAACTATTTTTAAACTTCCTTAGACTATTCTTCAATAAAGTAAGTCGTCAGTTCAGGAGCTCCAGCTGTGTTTTTTTAAGTCAAAGCAAATAATGCTGTTAGTTAGAGTCTAAACATAACTTGAAAACATGCAACCCTGGAGTTTACTCACATGAAGCAATGATTCTTTCTTAGTACCTCTCCTCTACACTCCTTTTTGTGCTATTGTGCTTCTTCAAAAAGCATGGAATATTCTTGCATTTACAATACAGAAAGAAATTCTTTTATTTGCTGTATCTTGAGGTTTCCACCAGGAAAGAATTGGGTAGAGAAAATAGAAGCAATCTGAACTACTAGCCACAATTAAACTGAGTAAAAAGACTCACCCTCTCACTAGGAAAAGGAAAATGTATTTCAGCAAAATCTCAAGCAACAGAATGCCAATGTCCCCAGTAGTTACAATGAGCTTCTCTTCTCTTACCCCATGTTGCACCACAGTCTCTGGGAAACGTCGCAGAAGTAGTAGTAGCATTTCTGCCCGTTCTAATGTGTTAAAACACTGCTCTGTGGCCTTCAGTAACATTTCACACTGGACCCGACCAGGAAGGGTTTCAAATAATCCTTGAAAAAAAATAAACCTCAAGTGTTTAACTTGTCTGAATTGTAAAGGTGACTGACAAGGGGTAAAACACAAGTGAACATCACCTTGCCACGCACAGTATAAGCCATCCTTATACTTTTTCAGCTTTTAATATATATACCTGGAAACAAATGGCTTTTTGTTTTCCCCAGAGAAGACCACATGAAGATTATCTGTGCTTTGAATACTGAAAATCCTAATACTTAAATATTTGGTATTTTATGATGCTTTTTCAAGAATGTTAACTTAGTTTTTTTACTTACATTCCATTTCTGCAATACTTTTATTATTAAAAGGTATTTTTTTCAATTTAAACTTCCAGTGAGACACTAAAAAGAAGTCAACATATTGTCCCTGTAATTTTTATGTATTCTGTTTGAAAAACAAACACACTGATGAAAAAGTAAATGTTTCCTTAACTGGAATAGGCTGGATGTGTAGTTACACTGCTTATTCTTAGAGCTGCTGCAGCACGTTTTCAAACAGCACAGTATCATTTCTCAGGTGTAAATCCTGCTTTTAAAACTGCCTGTGGTTGCCAGCAGTGAAAGCCAAACCCTTCTGCTCACCATTCAGTCCCATAAACATGACTTCATACATACAAATACACCCCATTTTTATAATCATTCATTGTTCTCTGCAATCAGTGGGATGATGACTAATACGTCTCCTTCCACTTATCCTCTACACAATCTCTTTCCTTCTTGTTCTGGCAGACGTCATCTACCCACCTCAGAGACAAAGCAATGGCAATAAGCTTCTCATGTCCCTTTGTGTTTCCCAAGCCTAAAACACTCAGCAAAGTCTCTCAGGATAAATTGAGAAAAAAAATCTACAGCCCACAAACAAAGTTAAAAAGACTGACATTTACTTGTCACACTGGGTATGTAACTGGAGGGTTTATCTTTAGATCCCTTCAAGACTCTCCTTATTCACTGAAAAGAATCCTTACCTCTTAAAAACTGTGTCTGCTTGTCCTGCGAGTCATTTCTTAATGCTGATGTAATAATGCTGATCTCCCTCCATACAGCAGGTTGGTCTGGAAAATTCACAAACCTGTAATAAAGTTGGAGGCAAGGAATACACAGTGATCTCAAAATCTGTTTCCAAGACAAAACTTTCCTATGAAAGAATGTGTATGGGCAAATGGAAAATAAACCCTTCCTTTTTACTGGTCATTTTTAATTAGAATCACAGAATCTTTAAGGTTGGTAAAGACCTCTAAGATCGTCAAGTCCATCCATCTGTCCAATACCACCATATCAACTAAACCATGGCTTGGAGTGCCACGTCTGCATGTTTTTTGAGCACCTCCAGGGACAACCTGGAGGCAGATGCTGGGCAGCCTGTTCCAGCGCCTGACCACTCTTTCAGTGATGAAATTGTTCCTAATAGCCAACCTAATCCTCCCCTAGCACAACTTGAGACCATTTCCTCTTGCCCTATCACTAGTTACTTGGGAGAAGAGACCAACACCCACCCAGCTCCAACCTCTTTTAAGGCAGTTGTAGAGAGCCATAAGGTCTCCCCTCAGCCTCCTCCTCTCCAGGCTAAACAACCCCAGCTCCCTCAGCTGTTCCTCATCAGACTTGTGCTCCAGACCCTTCCCCAGCTTCATTGCTCTTCTCTGATGCTCCAGCACCTCAGTGTCTGTCTCGTAGTGAGGGGCCCAAAACTGAACCCAGCACTTGAGGTGTGGCCTCATCAGTGCCCAGTACAGGGGGACCATGCCTTCCCCAGTCCTGCTGGACACATTGTTACTGATACAGGCCAGGGTGCCCTTGGCCTTCTTGGCTACCTGGGCACACTGCTGGCTGTTGACCAACACTGCCAGGTCTTTTCAGCCAGGCAGCTTTCCAGCTACCCTGCCCCAAGTCTGTAGTGTTGCCTGGGCTTGTTATGATCAATGTGCAGGACCCAGGACTTGGCTTTGTTAAACCTCATACAACTGCCCCCAGCCCAATGATCCAACCTGTCCAGATCCCTTCACAGAGCCCTCCTCCCCTTGAGCAAATGGACACTCCCACCCAATTTGATGTCATCATACTTATTTGGTGTCATCACATCTACTGAGGGCACACTCAATCACCTCATCCAGACCACTGATAAAAATATTAAGCCAAACTGGCCCCATGACTGAGCCCTGGGGGACAACACTTGTGACCAGCCAACAACTGGATTTAACTCCATTCACCACAATTCTCTGGGATCAGCCTTCCAGCCACTGCACACAGGTCCACGCTATGAGTCACCAGCTTCTCCAGGAGAATGCTGCAGGAGACAGTATCAAAGGCTTTGCTGAAGTCCAGGCAGATAACAGCTTGGTGAGGCAGGACCTGCCTTTTATGAACCCACGCTGTCTGGGCCTGATCCTGTTTGTCCTGCACATGCCTAGTGAGAGCACTCAAGATAAACCACTCCATGACCCGCCCTGGTACCGAGGTCAAACTGACAGGCTGGATCCTCGTTTCCTGGATCCTTGTTTCAGCCCTTCTTGTGGATGGATGTCATACTGGCAAACCTCTAGTCATTTGGAATCTCCCCTGTTAACCAGGACTGTTGATAAATGGTAAGAGTGGCTTGGCAAGTTCCTCTACTAGCTCCCTCAGTACTCTCAGGTGGATCCCATCCAGCACCATGGACTTGTAAGCATCCAGCTGCTGTAGTAGGTTGCAAACTGCTTCCTCTTGGATTACAGGGGGTTTATTCTGCTCTTCATCCTTGTCTTCCAGCTCACAGGGGTGAATGCTGTGTGGACAACTGGTCCAGCTAACAAACACTGATGCAAAGAAGGCATTGAGTACCTCAGCCTTTTCCTCATCCTCAATGGCCATGTTCCCCTCAGCATCCAGTAAAGGATGGAGATTCTCTTTGGCTCTCTTTTTGTTGTTAATGTATTTATAAAAACACCTTTTGTTATTCCTTACTACAAAGACCAGAATCAGTTCTAGCTGAGATTTTACCTTTCTAATTTTCTCTCTGCATGATGTAACATGATCCCTGTATTATTCCTGAATTGCCTGTCCCTTCTTCTAAGAGAGGCAGACTCCCTTTTTTTTCCTGAGTTCCATCAAAAGCTCCCTGTTAGCCAAGCCAGTCATCTCCTCCACCACTTCATCTTATGGTGCCTGAGGATGGCTTGCTCCTGTGCCTTTAAGACTTCTTTCTTGAAGAATGCCCAGCCTTCCTTGGACCCCTGTGCCCTGCAGCACTGCTTCCCAAGGGACTTCTCAGCCAGTGTCCTGACCAGGCCCGAAGTCTGCTTTCCAAAAGTCCATGGTAGGGGTCTTGCTGACTCCCCTCCTTGCTTCACCATGAACTGAAAACACTATCTATCATTTTGAGGTCGCTGAGCCCAAAACAACCTCTGGCCTCTACATCTCCCACCAGTCCTCCTCTGTGATTATTAACACCTTTTCTGCTTAATTTATCCACACACATTTCCAAGAACACACATTATATTTTTGGAAACTGACATTTATGGAACAAGCACCTGGCATAACTGTGGAGTTCCAGCTCTGATTACTCACATGTCATAGAGCAGCCTGCCTGCAGATGCTGTCCTTTCTGCATTCCTCTCAATAGTGTACATCTCATACTGCAGGGTGGAAGAACAGAACATTATCTGATCAGTCTTTTCTTTCCACTCTAAGAAACTGTCCCACACTCACCGCAGCAGTCTGAATAATGGAAAATTAAAGGATTGCAATGCCTGCTGTAGTCTAAACTCAGCTCTCAGTTTCTATCTCATCACAGACTAAATTAGGCATAGGCTTTTGTGTGGAACTGTAAGTACTCTACACAAATAATAATAAAAAAAAAAAGCTTGGTGAGAATTCAAAGAATTCCTTGACTGAAGTTTATTTCCAATCAAATACACCAAGTTATTAGAAGAGCCACAGCCAAAGGGGGTACTTTAAATCTGTATTAGAGTATTTTTTTATTATTATTATATTATTGCAGTTGTGAACCCAAACGTTTCGTCGTGGGCCAACACCAGAAGGAGAAAGAACGTCCCCTCCGCTGTTAAGAAAGGCAGTGCTGCCACAAACCACTCACGGGACGGGCCGTACTGCCGTGAAACACGGGGACAGTTACGCGCTCGTCGCTTCATTTTTAAGCCCTGTGCGGCACGGCGAGAGCCCGGGCACCCCCCAGCACCCGCTGCTCCACTTTCACAACAGCCACCCCGGGCGCTCGGTCAGCCTGTCACGGAGCGTTGGGCTCCAGCTACAGGGGCTGAGCCCTGTCCCCGCCAGGGCCGCTGCGGCCTGGGATGCTGGGCTCGGCCCTTGCCGGGGAGCTGCTCTCCGCCGCACCCCCAGCAGGGCCCCGCCGCAGCCGCCACGGCGCGTAACGGACGACGCGATGTCGTCGCAGTCGCGATAACAATTTCGTCATCGCAACGGCAGCCCGCGGCCCCGCCCCTTCCCCCCGCACCCATTGGCCGAAGCGTCTGCCAGGCAGGCAGCGCCGGCCCTAAGCTCGCGTGTGAGCGCCGGGCCTTTATACTGCGACGGTAGTGGCGCTTACCTGTATGTTGAAGTCGGCGGGGTAGAGGCTCCGCGCCGTGATGAGCCATGCCTTGGCCGCCCACAGGTCCCCCGGCACCAGCTCCCGAGCCCGCTTCACCAGGAACTCGCAATCCCCCTGCGCCGACATCTTGCGACGGACCCGGCCGCTGGGCGGCGCGCATGCGCGCCTCTGGCCGAGGCGGTCTCTTCCCGTCTTCCACCCCGCCCTGGCAGTGTGAGGCTGAGGGGGCGTGCACATGCCGCCATATTGGAAGCGGGCATGGGCGCTTCTGGTACCGGCGGGCTTCCGGTGCTGGCGGGGCGGCTTCGCCTCCTTCCCTTCCGCGGCCCTCTCGTCCCGGGATGTGGTTCTCCGGGGTGGCCGCTGGGCTGGAGATAGTGAGGGGCAAAGGGGTGCGAGGACTTTGCGCGGGGCGGGGAGCAGAAAGCTTGGGAGTTAAAGGGACTTGTGCGGATAGGAGGGGCCGTAGTGATCCCCCGTATTCCCAGGCAGTACCGTGGGTTCCCAAACCTCGCGACTGACCGCAGGGAACTGTGGGAGCAGCGGTACGAGCCTGCTCAGCAGCCTTTGGCGGCCGGTGGAGCTGCGGGTGGGAGGCTTGCCAGGCTGCCCCAGGAAGCCAGCGTTTTGTCTCGGGGCGGTGTCACGGGTATGACGGCACTTGGAGGCGGCTGCAGTGGAGCATTTGCCTTCCTAACGCTGGCATTGCTGCAGATCAGAGCCCACGTTAGAAGCCCAGGGCTGTAGCACTGCTGACTGGGCTCGTGCTGAGAGGTTCGTGTAGCCCAGGACCAGGGTCACCAACAGCAGATGCCAGGACATCACACCACAGAGATGCACCTAGCCTTCAGCAACTGGGAACTGACTTCAGTTTTCACTGTAACACTGATCTTTACACTGTCTTTATCCTTACTTACTTAGCTAAAGTGTAAATGTGTCTTGGTTTTTTCCACGTCCCTTTCTCTGCTCCTTTCAAATAGGCTGTTCATCTCTGATGCAGCAACAGACTTTGCACTTGGGAACTTCCACTGAGCAAATCTATAAATCTCCATATCTAGGAGTTAGTGTAATAATTCGATTACCAAATGGTTTTAACAGACTCTTAACCTCTACTGTAGGTAAAGGGCAAGGTCGCTCTTTTCCTGCTGAGGTGACTGATACATACTTGCCTTGCTCTTTCTCAGTTACTGCACGAGGTCCACAGATGCTTCACATTTTTCAGGTGCAGGTGACAACGTGTTGTCATGGTGCTAGGCTCCCAGTTTTCCAGTTGTAGATTCCCCATGGTGTCTGGGAACATGGCTTCTCAGCTCCTCTTCTCCATACTATTGTCAGTTCCTCCTATTCCAAAGCTACCAGCAGCATTATGCTAGGAACTTTCCACACTCTTGGTGGTAACCTTAGTTTGATTTCTCTCTGTGGCTTCAATATCGGGCTGTGCGCAGGGGAACGATGCTGTTTGAAAACGGGTGGACTTCAACAAGAGGTGTGCTTGCAAAGCCCCTGCCTTCTGAGGGAGGGGGCTGACTCCAGACTGTCTTTGGCCTGTGATTATTCCATGCCCTAGTTTGATTTACTGCTGCTGTACTAACAAATCCTAATTAGGGATCCATGACAAATGATGGCAGTAACAACTATTGCACAAGAGCCCCTTTGGAAGCAGTTGACTCTACGTATCAATAGCCAGCAGTGCATCATGGATCCAGCAACAAGATCCTGTTCATTGCCCCCTTTCTTAGAGCTGCTTCCAGACACTGATCAGCTGCAATTTGAAGGAGCACAAAGTATGTAATCAGTTTGCCATTCAGAGAGGTGACAAAGCCACAGTGAGCTGTCTAAATAAACCTAAACAAAATAAACATAAAATAAATGAAAATAAACATAAACAAATGTCACCGTTGTATCCTGCTATCAAATCTACAAACTGCTGTAGGCTGGTACAGGACTTCAGAAATGACTTCACAACGCAATGCCATGCAAATGCAGCAGTGTTGATCTCTGGCTGTTATGTAGGTCTATCCAGAGCTCTTCCCTATGTACTTGTGCAGATGCGTGCATCCAAATTTGAGGTTAAAAAAGCCTGAAGGACCCAAAACACTTTAAGAGTTTTGCATTGTGGAGCTGAATAAAGAGGTTGCGTGATCAGTCCTTTCAGAAACAGCCCAGCAAGGACAGATGGGCTGGTTGTCTCTCCCCATATGCTGCTTGTCCGATCAGGATCAGGATGTTACAAGAGTGAAATGAATGGCAGTGGGTTATCAGAAGTCAGTTTTGAAGAGGAATGTGTGTGTGTGTGAGGAGTCAAGTGCAAAATTTCTGGTGCAGAATCACCCCTGAGACACCAGCTAGGTAGAGAGGGGACAGCTTTTAAACCAGTTTCATGAGGTGTGCTGAAAACAAGATGTAGTTGTATTTAATCTGCTGGGCAAAGGTTCATCTCCAGTGAATTAGTAACTTTATTTTTTCCAATGACACTTCAGGGTTTTTATTTCATTTAAAGCTGCGAATAATCTCATTTTCAAATGAAGTACTCTGCCTCTTGTAGAGATTTGTGGAACCCTTTCCTTTTGTATTCATTCCTAAAGCTACACCTGTTTGCCAGCCTACTCAGCCAATCCAGGCAAGGAGGAGATGAGAGTTCCAAGTTTTTCATTATACAAACAATGTAACAACACCAGGCAAGAAGTCTGAAGGGGACACCGATGAAGGTAAGAGCCACCTGAGGGGTCTTCAGCCTTGGAGAAGTTTGCTGATAGACCTAATAAAGGCTTATATTAAGAGTGCCCAACTCTGGACATAGGAAGTAAAAGTGTTTGCTCTGTTAATCTTGTAGATACAGCATGGGTAGCAGGATCAGAAGGGTTGCAGGGGACTGGGGTGATTAATGTCAGTGAGAGAGCAGGAAACACCACTTGTTTTATTTTTGGATGAGAGGAAGGGGAGCGCTGTGGTTTTCGAGAGTATGGGTACTGAGGCTCCATCAAGTGAGACAGAAGTAGTATTTGAAAGTGCTGGGAACATAAACTGTAAGTTTTAGCTGAGCTGTCCAATATGCTCTGTTTAGAGCTGTTACCGTACTCAATCTAAAGCCCTGATGAGCCAGTGGCACTATGTACCCATCCCCCATCCCAGGAACCATGGTTGGGGGCAGGGTGGGATGGGCTGGACTAGTTACATCTTGGCCTTAAGCAGCTTCTCCACTTAAAGTGGCTTTCCTGAGTTCTTGCACAGACTGTGTTTTGATTTCCACACTGCAGGGCATGCTGAAGGTCTTAACGTTTCAGCTGGCTAACTAGAAGTGCACTCAGCCTCCTTCCTGCAGGAGTTCGGGACCCAGCTGAAATGCCTACATGAGCCTTGTTTGTCAGGAAGAGGCTTTGTAACCTTCTGCAGCAGGAAATAAGCAGCGTTGACCTCAAGGCAGTTTAGTCGTCTGATGCTGTGAGGGTTGATTTTTCCCTAGGAAGACTGTCCCGTTTCTTGAGGAAGGCCCCTGAGTAAGAGATAAGGCCTGCAGTGGGTTTGGACAGTATAGCTGGCACAGCACAGGGGCAGAGTTACATGATGTGCTCAAAGGCAGCATTGCAGACCTTGGCTGTAGCCCACCAAATCGTTTCTGCGCCACCACTGCGGGGCTTCATTAGGGCAGCTGTAATTCTAGCCAACGCAGAGGGTGTTCAGAAGGTGTTAAGTTGGCACTGAGCAGAGGCAGAGAGCTTTGAATGGCATTTTCCACCTTCTAAATTTCTAAAGCTTTACACAGATACTGAAAAGATCTGAAAGAATCAATCTTACTGTCTTATGAGTGAGGCCTTGGAGAAGAGAGTCTTATGTTGACCTAGCAGCACAGTGCAGTGCAGTACACATTAATCTTGTGGAAGGGTTTGTTTTGTGGATTTTTTTTACCAACCCAGTGTCCTTGGACCTTGTGCAGAGCAATTTCTACAGCTGAGTTGTCTGGGCTGCCAGTTGCAAAAAAAGTGAGGCTCAGACCAAGTGACTTGTCCCTTGGAGTTGAAGGACAGTAGATTGGATGGCTGGGTGGCAGACCAGAAAGAAATCCAATAGTGGAATGTCATGGGATGTGTGGGATCCAGCACAGCCCTCTCCATGGAGTGATACCTGCTACTGACCTCATAGGTGGCAACATCAATAGAAATGTGTGTGTTTCAGCAGATCTGGTAGTTTCTTTTGAAATGGCATAATGGAGATCTTTGACCCTGGGGTTGTCTGTAGTCTTCACAGTTGAATCCAAATTCTGTCTTCAAAACACTGGAGGTGTGCCCACAATTCACTTCATTTCTGTAACAGCCTAAGGTGGATTTTAATAATTGATCTCATTTTCACAGAATCATAAAGTAGTTTAGAATGAAAGGTATCTCAGGAGATCATCTGGTCCAGACACCTGCTCAAAGTGCAAATACCTGTTCTTTTATGGTCCTAAACCAAACCAAAAACCTATTTCAATCAAAGAGCAAACATGATCATTTTCCTTCAGCCTGCACTTTGACAGTGATGAGCAGTGGGGAGTCAACATTCATATGGGGGAACACTTAGGTAGTCTCATGAGCAGGTATTGTTATTATTAAATATATTTTTAGGTTGAGAAAACTGAACCAGACTGTAATTATCTTCTGCAGCACAGAGGCAGAATTATCCATCGTTGTACTCTCATATGGCCAAAGCTCTGCTCATAGGGCTCCAGTGCCACTGCAGCTGGCACTGCTGTGGTGAGAGCTTAATAAAGCAGCACACTGCTTGGTGCACAAACAGGGCCTTGCATTCAGATTACACAGCTAAAAGCTTAGAAAATGCCATACTTCACTTGTAAATTGGGTGCACTTTATCCAGAAACTTATTCTGCCATTTATAAAAGCCTTTTTAGGAGAGAAATTCATTTTTTGCCTGGAACAATTTGCAGAGAAGCAGTTAAAGAAGCTTTCTAAGTGGAGAAAGAATGTGGATAGAGAGAATTTATCTCTTGGACATACTTCCTTTCCTCCTGCTGCCCTCCCACATGTTCAGGCTCATAATATCCCCATGTCACCTCTGAAAGATGTAGAAATAGAAAAGAAATTCTAAATCAACCAGCTGCATATGTTTGTCCCAGCTTTTAATCCTGCAGTCATGTTGGCAACTGCATTCCACAGTTTACATTTCTGCTTTCCCATTCCTGTCTCCTACCAATCCCATTCTTCTTCCTCACAGATTCTTTCTGCACACATCTTGAAGGTGTGCGTTGCCTTGTCACTTGGAGTGGCACTCATCTCAAAAGACGCCGGTGCCTGCAGCGTTCTCTTGAGACAGCTGTGGTACGTTCCTGGATAGGCAGTGAAGCCCTGAAGGCTGTTCAGCTGACCAGATAGGGATAGGAGTAGTTGACCTGTGCTCTGAATGCCTTTGCTTAAGTCTCCATGGGTTCTAAAAGGGATGCAGGGTGGTCTCCTCAGAAATGGAGATCAGTGCAGTATGTGATGGTGAGCGGGGCTTTATTCACCTTCAAGCAAGTTGCTCGGTTTCCTTCCTCTGTTCGCAGTAAATACGCTGCTTGAGCCTCCAAAGATGTCTTCAGTCATGTAGCTAGCAGTCCTTCCCAGGAGGGATGGTTAACTCATCCCTTGTAGCTACAGTCTCCAGTGGCCACCCAAGCTCTCTGCACTGAACACAAAGCTAGTCAGCAGCATGTGACTACTGATTTCCTTTAATCAGCGAGCGCTGCTGCTCGGACTACAACGTCCCGATGGAATTGCATTAGAGGTTTCCTGTGTAAGTAATGTGCCTCTCAGAACTGCTTTCCAACAGCATACTGAATGATCTAAGCGACGAGCAGAGTTTTAAGCAGGCAGTCAGTCAGCAATAGCATCCTGCTCTTAAGTTGAGGTAATGATCGCCAGTTTGAATATGCCTGGCTTTTCCTCAAGAGCATGCAGCTCTGATACGTGAATGCAGGTATGTATACGTGGGTAATTGCCCTCATCATGGGCTGCAAAGCCAGTCCAACAGCGTGTTTATAGAAACTGTCCTTAAGAGCGATCGCCTCTTGAAGAAGCATAGCTCATATAAGAGGAGTGGGACTGTCTCCAGCCAGCCCTGGGAGACGATGCTGAGAGCATATTGAAAAGCTGTCTTCAGCAAAAGCTTGCCAGTTTAACAACTCTGTTCACTGTTCCTATTGCACAGTGGGCTCTTTGACGCAACAGAAAAAGCTGCCTTTTTTTTTTTTTTTGCTTCCTCTTAAATCCGCCTGGCCAATTTAAAGCTCGTGGATATTTCTTCCCCCTCAGGGAAAGCTTATGTGAGGATTTTCTTTTTTAACAGTTCATTCCGTGAAACCATTTTTTTCTTGTTTGCCGTTAGAAAATGTTGGAGCTGAACACAAGGCTTTCATTGCAGGTCAGTGGATGAACTCTTGACCAAAGCATTTAACGTTTGAGTGTAGCTTTAGCAAGCACTGTAGTTTCAGAGGAAAAAGCAAGTTAACAAGGTTGTATCATGTGAGCCCATGTGTGCCTAGTGTTGGAATACAAATCTTTTCAGGTCTTCAGTGACTGAGTTCTGTGCAGATGAATTTACCATCTTGCTTTTGTAGACAAATATACGGAATTAATATTTTATTGAGAATTGAGGTGACATCAGTTATGTTTATATTATTTATTTCCTGGATGTGTCTACTCCCTCAAAATGCAATAAACCTTACAGTGAATTTCAAGCATAAAGTTTTTGCCCTTTTATTTTGCAAGGATTGTCTTTCAGTTGCGCTTCTTTTTTTGCCTTTTTTTTTTTCCAGTTTTCAGCACACTTTACTGAGAAGCACATTACTCCTGGGCACATGCTGTCTGCAGGAAAGATAGTTATTTGCTATTTTCTATTTCTTCTTAGGTTTCTCTCAAGGGAACTAAGAAAGGATGTAGACATATTGTTAATGTCTCTCTTCAAGCTGTATTTGAGGTAAGAGAATCTTCTTTCCCTATCTTTGAAATCAGAACATGAAGTAGATGCAGCATTTCTTTCATTTATAGTTACTAAGATTATCCTGTTGCTCTTTGTTTTTCGTGTTGATAAAATCAGAATATATTTGTCACAAAGCTGTTACCTGTCTATGTGTCATTTAAAATCCTGTATTTTTATTACCACAATGCCTACTACATATCTGCATGCTTCTATTAGCTTGTGTACCCTAGACCAACAAGACATCGTTTTTTGTAATTGCTTGGGTTTTCTTCTCTATTATTATCTCATTAAATGTGTGAGTGAGTGGGATTTCTTGCCCAGGGTAGGCAATTCTTATGCAAACTTTGTAAAACTGAGTTACAAATTGTTTCCACTGTGAATCACTTTCCTTGTAAGATGATGACTTTTATGGTAATGTTTAACTTGAGTAGAATTGTTTTCAAATGTATACAGTGCATTTTTGGGGGTATTCTTTTTTTAACAGCACGCTAAAATAAAATTTAAAAAATAATGATTCACATCAGAGTGTTTCTTTTCTTCTCCACCTCATGTTGCCTGTTATGGGAAGTATATAGCTTTGAAAAGTTGAATCATTGTTTATGAGGATTACTACAGCTGAAAAGTGTCTCTGCAACATTGGCCATATGCAACTGCATTGCAAATGGAATTTGTATGGGGTACCACTGCTGGTGAGTTATTAGTAGCTGGGGAGTTAGGAAATACTACTTCTTGCTTATGTTTCTTTTCAAGCAGTTGAAGAACTTGCCATTCAAGGGAGATTAATTTTTCTTTTACCCTTTTCTGTAGCAAGGTTACAGCTTTTATCTTTCGAAATTTTGACACATCTTTACATGATTTTCTTGTCACTTAAATCAATCCAAGTGAATCTTTGTGATGTTTCTTACAGGGGGTTGCATGTTTTTAAGGCAGACGTGCTGTACTGCTGGTCCAGAAACAGTTTTAATTTAGAAAAATGTTCTAAATATATCTTGTTTGACTCCTCACGTCTCTGAAACTGTTTGCTGTTAGAATTCCAAATGGTGTTGGCTCTGTTCAGAAGATCTGTCTTTTAAAGGCTGGCTGAGAGGCTTGGGATGGGGGGGAAAATGATACAAAGCTACAGTGAAATATTTTTAAACTCACAGAGCAAAACTATTTGCTGCTGTAAGCATTTAAAATACTCAAATTAATAAATTAATTCAAAGGTGGTTATAGAACCCATTGAGGCTTAACTTTAATCAACTTCACACCAAATCTTCTTAGCATTTTCTGTCATCTATTTTTGGGTGTTATAAATCCATATCCTGTCACAGTGCAAATACACAACTTATGTCTGCAACCTGTTTCCTCCTGTCAAAAAAAAAAAAAAGATTATTCTTTACTGTTGAAGTTATTTCAAGTGAATATGCCTTAGAAACCTTAAAATTAAGCTGTATAATCAACTAATGCATCTTTATATAACATGTTTTCTGAACCCTTTTCTCATTAAATTAGATACTGTCTCTGACCCACCAGCACTGGCAAAGGGTGCACCGGGCTGCATTCCTTCCCTTGTGATCTCCAGTTTGTGAGGTAGTCAGTTCTGCTTCTCAAAGGGAATCTCAAGAGTAGCACACCATGATATGCTGACATTTCTACTGGCATGACTTTGCCAGAAAGCATGAATGGTGGAGGAGAAGATGTGGTTTCTTATGTGAATGCCTCAGTATGTTCTTTGGGATCTTTGGAGTTGGAGCATATGCTGCAATATCTTACTAGTTTCCAGCCACCTTGATTAAAAAGGTTTTTCCTGGTTCTGGCCAGGCCAGAGTTAACCTCCCCAAAGCAACCAGCCCAGGTGAGCTGAGTTAGCCCCAGGTGAGCTGAGTTAGCACAGGTGAGCTGAGTTAGCCAGGTCTGTTTCCACACCACCTGGCATCACTCCCCCATAAAAGGAGCTGGTCAATGAGAGGTGGGTCTGGTTGCCTCCAAGGCAGTCCAAGGGTGGCTGGGGTGTTGGGTCAGTCCTTGCATCTATGCAGTACTCTGTGTTATAGCTGGGTGTGAGTGAAGCTAATGTGGGCTGTCACTGTTCTCTTTCAATGGTGCTTTTGCCAGTAATCTGTCCTTATCCCAAGGAGGCACTGTCTGTTTCTGCTCTGGGAATGAGCAGGCAGTGTGTGGTGCTGCTGGTTGGGGCTGAAGCACCACATGGTTCCTGGAAGGTGGTTTGTTTTTTTTCTCCTGATACTTGTGATTCCAGCTTTCTTCCTAGCCAGTGTAGCAGAGCTTGTGCCTTGCTGTATTTCTCATTGGATGCCCTAAAGGGCATCAGGTTAATGGGGTGCTTGTTTTGTTAGCTGAGTAACCTGGTCTATGGGTTGCTGTGCCCTTAGTACAGAGAGGCTAGCTGTTGTCTACTTAGTCTAAATCATGAACAACTCAAAACAGATTGAGAGGAAATGCAGTAAGAACTTTTGTTTATTTAACAATTGAAATGTGCAATGCACTTAGAAATCCTTATGCAAAATACAGGGAGCAGGGGAATGTGAAATGCCTAAATTATTTATACCCAGCTTTTTCTGGAAAGGTTTTTTTGATCCTCTTCTGCAATATTTGCTTGTTTGCACATAGCTTACATTTCAGGTCACATCTATTGAGAAAAGGTTGCATGTGAGTCTTCATCACTTAGTGCTTTCTCTCATCAGAGGGGTAGCTATCACACCACATCTGTGGGAGCATACCTCAGGCCATTTTCTGGTTTATTCTCTCAGATGTTTTCAGTCTGTTCTACAAAGTATTTCAGGTAATGCCTGAAAGTCTTTAATCCTTAAACTCACTTTGTGTCAATCCAGACAAGGTGTCATAATTGTTCTTAATTATTTAATCATTAGAGCCTGAAAGATATGTCAGTATATGCTTTACCTTATACTTCACTGGCTAGTCAAAAAGGGATTAAATCTCTTCACTTCCCTTTGGGACTTCGCTTTCAGAAGAAAGGTCTTGATCGTGAGCTGTATTCTCTATCAATGATGTGAAGAGCTCTGACTGGCTTTTTCTGACTGAGACAGAAAGTTGGTTGTCAGAAGGTAGTATAGGGTTGTGTGCTGCTATTTAAGGATGGACCCACCAAACTAGGTGACAGAAGAATTGGGGAACAGAAACTGAAAAGTTTAAGTATCAAGGGCTAAGGAGAAATGGATCTGTGCCACATTTGTCAAAAGGCTTTTCTTTTAACTCTTCAGGGTGAAAATATTTCACACAGATTATCTCATCGTGTATGTACCTTAATTTTAAGTGTGTGATTGCAGTCCCTGTGAGGACCTCTCATCACTGTGGCAATATTACTAATAAGTCATGTCTGAAGTCATGTCTTGGTCTGAAGAGAGGCATTTGGCAGAATGCCATTCTGTTGGAGGGCTTGAGTGAGACCCTTTCTTTGTGACTTGATTACATTTAGGCTTGAGAATAAAAACTTGGATAAAGATACCACAAAGTGAATGTTTCCCACATCCTCCAGGGAGCTTGACCAGCTCAATGGCAGCTGTCAGAAGCATCTTCAGGAAATGCCATCAGCATGTTGATCAAGCTGATAAGAACTTTATTACTTGCATTCTACCTCAGCAGCAGCAGAACACTTAACTTTAGGGCCATAATAGTAGGTTTCCGTTTGTTTCAGTTCATTAACTACTCATTTAGGGTACAACTAAGGGTAGTAACTGCTCAAGGGTACAGAAAGCTTGTCTTGTTTCATACCTTCATTAGGAAACTCATATATAGCAGCCTGGTCTTCCAGGAACTGTGTTTGGAATTCTTGATTGTGAATTCAGTCTTTGTATGGATGCCTGTTAAGTTTCTAGTCACTGGAAGACATCATATAAATCAATGATGAGGCTGTAGAGACTTTGCAGGTTTCTTCTGCTTTTTTATTTTTTCTCAAAGTACTCATTTTGAGTCCATGCTTCAGAGGATCAGCAGTTCAACTGCTTCTAGGCACATTTAACTGCGTGGTCTGACAGAGAGGATTGTGGATTGTTTGCATCTCCTCTGTAGATTGTCAAAGACAACCCAGACTCTATATTTAGTTGCCTTTACTATAACCTATGGAAGAAATGTAATCAGTTCTGTAAAATTAGTGCTTACACTGAAAGCAGTAGCTCTCTTTTTAAGGCACAAGATTAGCTCCTCAGTTTTAGAATAGTTACAGCTCTGGATTCTGTTTTCTGTTTCATCATTGACACATTTATGTTTTTTAGGCTAAATTGTAATATGCCAACTCTGTTTTGTGCTAAAGCAGATGGGAGTGTTCTTAAGAGCGTATTAGCATTGAACATTGTTGAGATGTTCAGTCCACCCAGAACTATGAAGCTGTGGTTCTACTGTCCCACTGGAGCCATATACCCACTCTACCAATTTAATTGGTGGCCTGGTCTCTTCTCAAGAGAAGGGGCTTGCAGAGGTGGTATGAATCTGGGGGCAAACTTTTCATGAAGATTTCACTTCAAGTCTGTGATGAAGTGGGCCACCCCTCTTATTTGCATGAATAGCCATTGTCTTCATGTTGCATTGACTTGAAAACAGGGAAACAAACTTAGACAAACTTTTCAAGAATGACAGAACAGTGATACAAATTCTACTGAAGTGAAATTGTGAGGTAAAAAACCATTTTTTTCCTTTTTCCTTTCCATTGTGTGACTGAAAGTGGTCCTGCAATTTACTGGCAAAAAGGCATGGAACAATATGCACTCCAGAAACCTTGGAACAGTGTACAGATACCCCTGGGAATTGTTTCTACTGGAGAGGGTTGAGGCAGCAATAGGATTCTGGCTCAGTATTCCCGCAATTTTTTTTATAGCGAGGTCTATAAATAGTTGACAGTTCTCTAAATTGAATAATTTTCTCTTCCTCTCCAGGATGAGAAACTGGATCAAGATTTTTTTCAAAGCCAAAAGCCTCCAGCCAGATATTACTAGTAATCATATGTTTGTAACGTTGGTCATATTTTGGAGAAATTCTCTTATTTTTCCTGTTTTATATATGGTGAAGAGACTCACCCAGGGTCTTTCCAGTGGGCCAGTGGCAGAAACAAAAGTGGGACTTAAGTCTCATGCATTTCAGCTCAAAACTCTACCTACTAGATTATATTCTATTGTATAGCCATATTAAAAAAATAATTTAGGCTTCAAAACAGTAGTCGTGTGTAACTCCACCTGGGTTGCTAAAGAATTATTGGGTAAAATATTTAAACTATGGAAGTGATTAAATATCCCAAGGGCTCCCAGGCAAATGACTTCAGTGGCTTTGACGTGTTACTCAGATGAGTATTAACGGTCACTGATTTATGTTTCACTCTCATCTTTTGCTGGGATGTGTATGGTGAGGGGTAAGGAGATGTTTTGTCACCTGTACAGCCACTTTTGTTGCTAAGCTAAGTAAGTTACTTCAACTAGGTCTGAGAGAGCTTACAAGGCAGCAAGTCAGTCTTAAAAATGTGATTTTAGTCCTTATGTCATTTAAGAGGCTTTTTTCAACATTTCTGCCTATGAATTTACTTCAGAGAAGAGAGCTGTGAAAGTGCTGGCTATGGTGATCATAACAGGATTAGGTAGAGTTGTGTGTGCCAGGGATCAATGTTAATAAATCAGTGTTGGGGTTTCCAGTTATGAAGGATGCATTGTGTGCACTTTTATTTCTTACCTTTTATAACTGCTCACCCAAGCCCTGACAGAGCTGTTAAATTACAGCTGATCAAGTCCAGACTATGTCTATATTTGGGTTCTTTACGTTCATGTATCCTACAACCGATGTTTTCATTAACACGATGATGCTGATGATCAAATAGTTACTGACATCCTTCTCAGTGGGGAAACTGAGTTGTGTTGCTTCAGAAAGGAGGAGCTTTCCTCAGGTGCATCAGTCTTTCCTATATGTGCTTGTAATGTGGAGCCAGTAATTAAGGAAACCATTCCTCTTCAGTTAGAATAGTCTGTTAATAGAGATAGCAGTTTTGAAACACCTTTTTCCCAGGAAACCATTTATTTTATTTGTGAGAGGGTGAAGCATCTTGATCTTCAGGGAGGAGGTTTTAAATCAACCCTTGGAATTCCTGTAAAAAGCTATTAGCAAAACATGAGGTAGTGTGTGTTGTGAGTCAGCTTACCTGCACTGTTGTTTTTCTCATCAGGCTGCTATTAAGTAAAATAAATGTCTGAGGGGAATATATAACACATCAGAGTATTGACTCAAATCCTAGGAAACTGAAACAGTAATACTTTACATCGATGCACTTATGGAAGTGGCAGTTACTAGGTTGGAAACTTGTAGAGATTTGTTTGAGCCATGGGTCACCTTCCAATTTGCAGGATAGTGTTAGGTGATCCTGTGAGATAGATGTCAGTGGTGAAGTTTTCTCATGCTTAATTGAACTGAGTATATATATGTTTGTGAATGATTTAATAAACTGTTCCATAAATATTACAACTTTCTCTGAGAATTGTTCAGGAAACGAAAAACACTTGTGTAATGTTGAAGGAATGAAAGGAAAATTTCATTAGAGAAAGGAAAATAAAGCTTCACTCTAAAAGCCTTAGGAATTAACTATAATAAGAAATGAGATCATTGCAAATGTAAAGTACATGCAAAAATGTATTTTGAGAGCACATCCAAGAACCTCTTAAAAGCATTGTAATGAGTCAGTAGGCCTAACTTTCAGATGTGGCCAAAAAGAGTTTAGAACTGTGTGTGCATGTATGTTTGCATTTGCACAAATGTGTTTTAAACTTCCTTTTTCTCCCTTGATTTTTGGATCAGCCCTTTGCTATGACAGCTAGGCAGAGACAGCTGAAGACTGCTGTAACATCTCTTGTTTGCAATCAGTGCAAGGGCCAGAACTATAT
Organism: Gallinula chloropus; assembly: GCF_964237585.1. Lineage (NCBI taxonomy): Eukaryota > Metazoa > Chordata > Aves > Gruiformes > Rallidae > Gallinula > Gallinula chloropus. The sequence goes on from NC_140088.1 coordinate 73,918,301, forward strand.
GGAATGCCAGAGTGTGCCTTGTATTCTGGCTGCAGGGAGTATGTGGGAAGCAAACCACCTTTGTTTCATCAGAAGCAGCTGTTACGTTGAGGTATTAGTTATTCTTGATAAGCACAGGTGGGCAAGTGAGCCATGTCCAAAGAAAATATAGGTTTTTTTTCAGAGATTTAAGGGAGATATATTACAGGGTTTTTTTTTTTCTGTTAGTAAAGGACTTTGATTTTCTTACCTTCTTAGCAATCTATTTACTGGAGTTGGTGAAAATGAGCTCATCTGGTGGAAAAGCTTTTTGTTTTTTCTGAGGTAGTTTTCCATTTCTTATATGCCAGTTAGAATCTTTTCGACTGTGAACCACTAAAGTGGTCATAGCTTCAGAGTCTAAGTCAAAGGAACTTGCCTGGCAGCTGCTTAGTAGTTTTTTAAACTTACCAAACCTCAACAGCAAGAGAGACACAAAGGATTAGAGTTAAGAATTAGAATTTAACATTCTCAGTTTCACCTTGCTCTTAGGATGACAGTATGTAAAGAGCTTTTTTTTTGAAAAGGCTTTCCGTCTCTTATGGAACTCTCTGGCATTTTACTGAAGTCATCTTTAAGGTTTTTAACCCCTATCCCCAATACCAAGGACTTTTCACTTGTTTGATATAACATTATGATTTTACTTTCAGGCATCTCCACCATGCCCGTTATGTGGGTCACATATTCCTCCTCCTCCTGTGTATTGGTCTGGGATTTCCAATTATTTCCATATTCATTGAGCTCAGTCACTAGACAGCCAATCAACACAGGCAGCCTGCTCAATGTATTTTCCACTCCAGGAGTAATTTAATCAGGGAGTGACTGCATTATGTTTTCAGGGAGCGGAGCTGTGCGTGCCGGGCGGTCTGCAGCAGAGAACAGCATCAGTATTAAAAGGCTTAGGCATTTCGTGCCACTTTGTGCTTCTGCAGCTTGTGGTGCAGCTAACGGTACTGTCTGGATGTTTTTTCTAATATGCATGATTCCAATGTAATCACTCAGAGGTGCAGAAAAGAGGATGGATGAGTCATGGGACTGAATTTATATTGTAGGATATTGAGTTTCAAAGCTGTTGGGTCCTGTGAGATCCTTAAACACTGCCATATTTGTTTTACAGAAGTGCTGGTACTCACAGAGCACATTATTACTTTAGTTTCCCTCCAGACTTCCATAAAAAATTATTTAATGGAAGTTTGGTACTGGTACATTCCCATGGAGATATTTAAACTTTCATAAAACAGCAAGAGAGGATTGGCTGTGAGGGGAAAGTCTTCAGGGAGCCCTTGCATCCATTATCTTAATCTTGGTGGACTAATGTGCTCTTCTCTGGAGAGCAGGTGAGCCTTTGCTGTTACAAGGAACCTTAGGTCCATGAGAATTTTCTTCCACTGGGAAGAGCTAAATGGGCATCCCTTGCTGTCATGGGAAGTCCAAGGGAAGGGTGAGCTCTCTTCCAGAGTTATCAAGGAAAGAGAGAAGGTGGGGATGAGAGAGTTCAGAGTCCTGGCATGATAAATGTCTGCGCTGTGCTAGTTTCCTGCTGCTGAGCACTATTATTTAGGTGAACATCAGCTTGAGGTGACAACTACATTTTTCTTTGGAGTCCTTGGGTCAGATTGTGAGCTGATGGGCACGGTTTCATGCTGGGGGAATCACACTTGGCCAATTGAGCATTGCCTGCTGGCAGTGACACTGCAAAACTGTCCTCAGTAAGACTGTCCTGGTTTTGCTGGGATAGAGTTAATTTTCTTCCTAGCAGCTGGTATAGTGCTATGGTTTTGGATTTAGGATGAGAAGCATCTTGATAACATGCTAATATTTTAGTTGTTGCCAAGCAGTTAAGGGCTTTTCCCCCCTTTGTATTTGAAGTAAATGGGCTTTTTCCAATTAATGTCTATGATAATGTACCCAGTGGGAAGGGAAAAACTCCTACCTTATGGAGGACTCTGATATTTCACATTGAGGTTTATGGAGTAGTATTCAGCATATTAATAATGATTAAATAATTGCACTGCTAAGGTTGGATTTGTATTGTCAGGTTCCAGACATCTTTAAGTTCAGTGTAAAGTTCCTTGAGTGGGTTTCCATGACAGTGAAAGCAGCTACAGAGAGTGATTTCACCTTAAGTATGTATGCACTTCTGATTTCTTTCCCTATCATCTCTAAATGCATAATTACAGTGTCCATCATCATTAGTGTCTTTACTGTACTTGGCAATTAGAAGAAGCGAACAGTGGAAATGACTTGCACAGAATCATATTGCCTCCAGTAGAGAGACTTTGCTTGCATAGTCTGGTGTTCAGTCCTGTAAAATAATGATGTAGTTTTGTGTCTGTTATCCGTGTATGTATCAGTCATCTTTGAATCGATCAGGGCTATCTTACAGATCAGTTTACAGACACTTTGACTTGGGAAAGATGTTGGAACCTGTAATTTGTGCCAGGATCGGCCAGGGAGGTTTTGGAAGACAGAAGATAATAATCTAGTTATATGAATTGATGTTGGGGTGCTGCTTGGCAGAGCGCTGCAGGTGTGTAGCAGGGACCTGGATTCCCACACTGTGGAAAGAAATAGAATGAGGCTGACAGATCAAAAGGTAACACCAATAACCTTTAACAAACTGGGAAGTTTATCTCCAGGAACTGGAGAGATATTTGGGTTCAAGTTTTTTAGGGGTATTTCTTGTTCCCAAACGTCCCAGAAGCTCAGTTAGGAGTCCAGAGTGCTGAGTTGAGGTTTGCTTTTGGTCACAGAACAAGTGGAAATCTATGCCAGAGAATTCCTCATAACAATTCTTCCAGATGGCTTGTGGGAGATATCTAGGCTATGTTTTGACCTTGTCTTTTAGGCTCTGTTGCTGCTCACCATGGCAATGTGAACATAAGTGGGTAAATGCTGGTGATAAATAAACACTGATAGTATTGATTCAACTGCATCACCGGACAGATGGCAAAGAGTCTCTGAAGCACAGAGCTGTGGGTCCAGGGAGGGAGGCAGAGCAGCCAGAAGTGTATGGGGAGACAGAAAGCAAGATAGCAACCCCTGCCAAAGGTCATAGAGAAGGGCTAAGCTTTGTAAGATGAAGATTTGTAGGGATGTGTCTTTTCTGACACTTGGCTATTTTTCTTCCCTTGGCTCATTAAGTTTCTGTGAACAAATAAAAGATATTCTCTTTCTGATGTAGCTTGGCTGAGTCACTCCATTTCATAACACTTCCAAGTGCCCAGAAAGTTTGCTGTAGCTGGATTCAGGCCCATTGGAACTTGCTGAGACAAATATACTTGGTGGAAAGAGGGTGTTAAGAGCTTCCTAACCCAGCCTGCCTTTGGGAAGAGTGGAAGCTGAGAGTATCTTGCTGGTAGAGACTGCACAGAGAAAATAGTCACCTGAGTAAGACTCACAGTCCACTCCTGTCTCTCTCATGAGAAGAGGAATGGTTCTGGTCCAGGTCCTGTTATGTTTTTTAAGGTGCTCTTGATGTTCTCTGCAAGTATGTATGTCTTGAATATGTGGGTGTTTTTTGTTTGGGTTTGTTTATCCCCAAACGCGTTTCAGAAACCAAACCAGCTGCTACAGCTCCTTCCCTTCAGCAAAACCGCTTCAAACCATGGTGAGGTTTTGTGGCTCTTTGTAGCTGTGAAGCTGCTTGCAGCCAATTTCTTTATGTTGCAGTTATTTTAGCAACAACATGATTCTAAGTGGTTCCTACAAACACCCTCATCTTTTGTCTCCTCTCGCTTATTCCACACTTCTTCCTCCTTTTGACATTTTTCCATCCCTTAAGCAAAGCGAAGGGAGCTGTGTATCCCCAGAGCAGGTATATGAGTGGTAACGGCCAGACCTACAATGTAACCCAGTCTCTCCTGGTTCTTAGAATGAGGGTTTCAGGTTGGAGCATGTGGTTTGTGCCTTCACAAGCATGTGCCTTATTTGTGTGTGAGCACCTGAAAGCCAGAGCCAACAAACAGCCTGACACCTTAGGAAATCTAGGCTGTGCTGCTTGTTTACTTTGAGTGTAAATGTCATCTGGGCAGGTAATACATCTTCCCCACTTGCATACACAAAGTTTGCAGTGTGATTGCTGAACAGAAATGGCACAGGCTTGGTAATGAATGCTAAAGTTTGTATTTGTGTTCTTTAGTCACTGCACGTGTGATGTGAAAGTGCGAAGCCAGTCGGTGTTCTTCAAAGCTGCTTCCAGATGTTCTGTTACAGTGTATGTATCAAGCTAATCAGCAGATTGGACGTTTTTGAGGAAAAAAATGATTTTTATAACTTTTAACTAAGTTAGGGTATGGACTGGTCTAAATAATAGCTCATAGGTGTGGCATCTTATCAGATGTTCTGCTTACAATGTTAAAGGCAGTTACTACTACTCTACTGATGGTTTTGGACAAAAAAAATCAGTACCAGAAAAACAGACTGAGACTCAGCAGTTAATACTGTTCTAAGTCTTGGAAAGAGTCTCAATATTTTTCTCCTTTTAAAACAAAACTGAAACTTCCACAATAAATCATTATGACATCAGTAATAGTATAGTTTTTCCTCTCAGCTCATACATAGATGTTCTCTGTGGTTTTTTCTTCCAACTGATTTGGGAATAAGACAAATCCAAAGTGTCCTGGTTATATTCATGGCATTCCAGGATAAATAGGAAAGCTTATTCAGAAAGTTCCTGTTTTCAGGAAAAAATTAGCAAAAGCTAACCAAATGTATCCAGTAAGGCTCTGAAAACAGCCTTCAGGTTGTCTGCAGTGCCCTTGAAATCTATGTAGGAGGCACAATGTGAAAAGGTTTTCTTTCCATGGCTGTGGGTGACTGTTGTTTCCAATAGAAAATTATCATTCATAAATTCTTTCTCATTTGATTTATCAGGTGTTACTGAAATCATCTGCATGTTATCTGACATCCCAGGTTATCCGACAAGTGTTAATAAGCTGCAGTATTGGTGTTCTTGATATTATTTTCCTTTGAATAGTGGGGCAGAGGTGTTTTGTCTAGCTTATTTTAGCTACAGCACAGGGCAGCGTGCCTTGATGGTTTTCAGTGGCAGCAGAACTCGTGCTATCAATTACAAATGCTCCTTCTGCACCATGTCCCCATCACCTTAATTCCTGGGAGAACTTTGCTTTTTTTCAAAGGAAAAAGATTCCAGTGACCATCCGAGTAACACCCTTTCTGTGACTGGATTTTTTTTGTTGTTGTTGCATGTTTCCATGTCTATCTAATGAAATGTAAATTCTAGCTCTGGTTTCACAGTCCACTTTTCATCAGGTGCTGTTCCAAGTAGAGTGACTGCAGAGTGTTGTAGTTGCGTGAGAAACTTCATCTCGTTGCAGCGTTGCTACACTGGTGAAAAAAAGGGATTTGGCCTTCAGAAAGCTTTCTCTGGCTTTTCTCAGTGATGGACACAGCGTTTCCCAGCTGAGATTGAGAAGGTGTAAGGCCAGGAAATGGGCATACTGGAGGCTTCAAAATCAGGAAGCTTTTAAAGTGAACAAGCCGGGCTGATGTCTGTGGGTATGGTGGAAGTCTTTTTGTATTAATTTCTTTGGTGCCTTTGCAGGCTCAGGTGGATGAAGCCTGAGAATTGGCTTGTCTAATAAATATAGCCTGTGTTCTGCATTGTTGTGCCAAGGCACAGGTTTGCATTCAGGGAGGGCTGTGTTGTACCAGTGCCTCAGAGAGTGAGTGGCTGAGCTTTGCTTACATCTTTGCAGGCAGTAAAGAGCTGCTAAGAAAAGCTCTAGGGCATGAGCCTCTAGTGGAGTGTGCTCGCAGGGACTGACTCAGTGTGAACTGCTCCGGAAAAGGAGGCTGCCTTTTAAAAGCAAGTCTTTCTACCCATTACACTGAGTTGTCTTTACTTTTATCCCCCTTTGGTGGGAGGGAGGTACCTTCCTGTGCAGTTCTGAGGAAGCCACTTTCTCAGCTGCTCCTCTTGTGACACTTCAGACTGAATCCTTTCTTCCATCTGCTAAAAGATATAGAAGGGCAAATCCAATACCTGCAACCTGGGGTTTTTGTGTGTTGCTGTGCTCCTTAAACTGTAGTTTCCCACTTATGAATTTTCTTCGGGGGAGTGAATTTCATGGATCATCTCCTCTGGAAGTCAAGGAGTGAGGAGAGCCTCCACCCAACAAAAGGCGCACAGATCAATAGTGACCTGAGGGCATGCACCTCTTGAAAGAAAGAAGTGCAAAATGATGCTGTGAGATCCTGACCAAGGTATTTGCCTCACATCATCTCCTCAAATTCCTCCTTTTTGCCCCTGTGTGACAGTCATGTGAAATTCCAGATCTATCAATTTCTGTGTAAACTGGCTCTTTAGGTGCAACATGTGCACAGTATTTAGCCTTCAAAATTAGGAGCCTAAAACTAAAATGAGATTCTGGAAGAGTCCTAATTTCAAGGCATCTAGTGTGTTCTTACTCATTTTCCTCTGGGCTGGAGCTGTAGTTTGTACTGTATTTGGAGTTTCTGGACTGATTGTCAGCACTAATATATTGCTTTGGTAGACCAGCCAGGTTGGTTCTGCCAGGACATCTGAAATGGTTTATGCATCTGTTAGGGAGACTGAAGAAGCTATGGGCCACTGTCTGGTATTTGATGCCTTGCTGTTGCCATAGGTTTACTGGGGGCCCAACTGGGCCTGACTTCCACTGTGTAAAGTGTTGAACAGTAAGGAACATCATTGTTCCAGTGAGGTTCACCATGTAGAGGTACAAAATGGGTAAAAACACCTGAAAAGTGCTCAAAGAGTGCTAGGAATCTGCATTGCTTTTATCTAAAGCAGACCCTGCTTCCTGGGAGCCTGGGTCTTCTGAATAGAAACGTAGTGAGAACGCACAAGGAACAGTTGACTCTGACAATCACTGATAATGATGGCAATATTTGCTACTCAGAGTTGGGATAAAATGACTATTTAACCATCTGTTTGCAATAGATTCCCACCATCCTTTTGTTTTATACGCTTATTACTTTTATATCCATATGCCACATTTTGCTGTCCTAACAGCTTCTGAGAGGAGTGCTATTTTTAGACCTGTAATAACAGATGTATGTATGACTCCTCGGCTAGCATGCAGCTTATTAGCTCAGATTGGTGCCTGGTTCTTGCATTTCTTATAGCTGGAGTCAACCACACATTTTGAAGTAGAATATCTGCCATAAAGCAGAAGCAGGTGTATAAAACCAAAGCAGGAGATCAAGAATATCTGCTTTTCATCATATTCTTTCCCTTTTCTGCTGAGTGCATCCTGGGTGTGCTGCACTTACTGGACACATACTGCACAGGTTGCATGATGTCCAGTAATCCTGAACAAGTGGCTGAAGTCAGAAATGGACAGACAGTGGGACACTGCATTAATCTTACAAGAGGCAAGCCAGTGTGGCAAAGTTATCAGGAGGTTTGCCATTTCCTGGCACGTGCCCTCTGCTGAGCTGTGGTCTTCTGCAGTAACCAGCACACCGTAACTATGTAAAGTAAGTTATTTGGCTAAGTGTGATGATGCTTGCACATAGTTCTTCAGTGAGACACTCATGTGGAATAGGTGGCCTGGGGGAGCACTTGCCCCAGCTGTCTGTAGGTATGAGGCAGACTGGGGTGGTGAAGCTAGCCAGGTAAATTCCTTGGGCTCACAGCAGGAATGTGGTTTTTGCTGTGTGTAGGTGGAGTCAGGGAGATAAGCGCAGGAGGGAGACATCAGTTAATATGAATAGATATCTCAGCATACATGTCTCTTACAGTAAACAAGGGAGAGTTCTCCCTATGTTTGTGTCCTTATCCTAGTGGGATTCAGATAATTAGTGTCTTTTGATTTTTCCAGTTTATTTGTGAGGGAATACAATCTTCTTTGTCCTCTTTGACTGCAACTGAATAGAACCAGCTGAAATACTAGTCAGGAAGAGTAGCAGTTAGAAATCATTGCTCTCTTTGGAAGTAGTACCTGAACAGTGTATGGCTTCTCTGACATGGGAGGAGATGCAAGAACAGCAACTATGAAGCTCTGAAGGGTTGAAAACATGTTAAAAGTCCAGAGGAGTAATGAAGAAATGTAACATTTCCTGAATAGGACAATTGTTTCTTGTGCATACCTATTATACAGACTTATGCTTAGGGAATAGGCTGATCATCAAAATTAAAGATTAGAAATATTTCTCTGCTATACAATATTTTTTGCACCTTCCAAAGTACTTGGTATCCTCTAGACCATTGAATGGATAGCTTATCTGATCTGTCAAGCATCTTTTAACCTATATTTTCCTTTTAAAACACAGGGATTTCCCTCAGCTTCTCCATTATTTTTTCTTAAGATGCCAGTCCTGGAAATATTCCTGTTAAATTGACTTCAGCTAGGAAAGAGATGCGTTCCCATCAATAGGAGAACCGTTGTTCTTTCAGGGACCACTGCAATACTTACAGCGAGACGTTTCATCGCTGTTTCTAATAGTCCTTGTTGAACTAATTCTGTGATAATAGAACAATATACAGAAAGAAGCTGAGCAAGTCTCACCCTGTTTATATGGAATCTTTCAGGTATTTCATTGGTGTGACAGGATTTCCATCTATGATTTGTGAGATAGCTGAGTAGATACAAATAAAGTTTCTGTGGAGTGTTACAGCTTATGAACAATGAAATCAACAGGAGCAATCAGTTACCAGTATAAATCCTTTAAATATTTAGATCTGCTACCCAGAATGCATTGCATGATTACAATAAGCCCTTCAGAGAAGTTAACAGGACAATGCACACTTGTAAGAGACTACAGAAAACATTTCCTTTCACATGGATTGGAAAACAGACAGACTAGAGGACACTGGTTTAGGGACAGGACTATCTTCCTCTGACCCAAACTGCTAGGGGTTCTTGTTGAAATGGTATGATTTTAACGTTCCACAGAAAACTCTGTTAAAAAGAGGGGAAGGGAGGAATCTGTAAAGGCACAGCAGTGATTTCTTCTTTTTGTTTCATTAACTTGCGTAGCTGTGCCAGCACACATTCTAGCCAATCTTTGTTACAATAAAAAATAATGCTATCATTTGCAGGCAGGTTTCCATATGAACAAAGACTGAGTAGCACAAAGCTTCAAGTCATAAGGAAATCTCTTTTCTTCAAATATTCTGGTAGGTTATGAGAATTGTACCTCTTCATTTTTCTATTCTTGTTTTCTGAAAAGCTTTATAAATGCACGTAACTTCAGGAAACAGTTTTCTTTGAAAACAATAACTATCCATTAAAAAAAAGGGTTTGTGTCAACTTTGATACATGACTTGTTAAATCAAAGCAAGCCAGATACCTTTGTGGTACAATGAGAAAAAAGAATAGCTTTATTAGCCGAAGTTCATATTGTGTGTGTTATTTCATAACTTCGCATGAAATGTGCCTTGCCTCTGATTGAAGCCTGAAGTTGTTGTTTTAAGAGAGGTACTTTGGAACCTTTCAGGAAATGCTGACCTGACTGCAGGGTGGATTTCTCCTGTGTAACAAAAGGGGGGTGGGGGGTGGGAAGATAGCTTTTACTGGCAAGGGAAACTGGCTTTACTTATGTCATCAGTTCTGTGTTAGAGAACCAGGATGCCTCTTGTGTGAACTGTTAACATTGAGCAGGTTTCCAGCTGGATGTTTGGGTTTTAAGGCCTATTGAAATAACCGCAAATCTCTGCGATACGCTACAGTCTTAGTGCCAGGTACTGGCAGAGTTCAGTGAGGGAGCTGAAACTTCCTGATGACCAATGAGAACTTAAATTATCTTTATGGCTGTAAATTAGTGTATCGGACAGTTGTGAAATAGTGTATCAGACTACTTGTTTGGATTGAGGTATTATAAAGAAATTGAAAGCATAGATCCCGTTTTCATAATGATTTGAGGATCACAGATGAAATCGTAGAAACCAAAGTAACTTTGAGCAGGCATCTCATTAACACATGAAAATGTGGCTTCAATTATTTAACTAAAGGATATCAAAATGTGGTGACATTTTTTATAAAATTAAGAAAGCCATTTGACCAAAAGCAATGCCTTCTGTTGGCCTGTGTGAACTGTCATTTCCAAAGAAACCCACAAATCCTGACATAGTGGAAATTTCAAGCGCTGTTATGTGTTAGGTTTAAACAAATTAGACACCCTCAACCTATTGAAATATTTTACTTAAAAATCCCTATAAGTGATAGAGCATCATACAAGCATCTTCATTCTGTTGAAATCAATTGAGCTAAGTAAAACCGTTGTCAATAACCATGTTTTGCAAGGTAGTTCCTGGTTGTCTTCATGCTTTTTTTCCAGTTTCTTTTCTGGAAGAATAATTTCATGATCAAGTACATAGGCTGTACCATATTAAATACAGAAAGCCTTCCTTTTTTTTCCTCCCCTCTGCCTGCACCTTTTCTGCAGTGATTTTTTTTTTTTCTGCTGCCACTTATCCTTTCAAGTTCCCTTAATAAAGAATGGGATAGTTTAATGATGAAAGTGAAGTCTGTGAGATTCAAATAGTATATGAACCTCAAATGAAAACATTAAACAGATATTTGGAATCTTTCCCTAGAAAGAGAAAAAAATTGTTTTGCTGAAACAACTGAGAGTTACTAGGAGACTCCTTTTCTGGTGTAACAAGGAAATGGTAGGTCTCTGACCAAAACCACATACCAAAACAGTGGTAATAAACTAAATAAGACTCTGTGGCATGTGTTGTTTCACGGTGAGGGCTAACCTGGAGGAGGAAGGAAACAGGAGCTGAGTCAGGGGATCGGCCTCTTCCTGTCGATCTGCACTGGCCAGGCTGAGAGGGAGATGCCGGTCAGCTTGAGGATTGGTGCACGAGCTATGAGAGCTGTGAATGCTGCATGTTTGAGAGCTCTGTGGGGAGCTTGTGCAACCTGGCTCAGCATTGAACCGGTTGCAGTTATTTTCTAGACTCCTGTACTCAGAAACTTGATTTTTTTCTGCAATCCAAACCACAGCTGAACAGTAGTCTTGGTCAGCAATGTTAGTCCCTACTCTGATAGCTCTTTGCTTATGCTAGATAATGTACCAAACCCTTTATATTTCATCTACCAACATGTGTTTTATTTTTGTCCCCTTTACTCTTACTTTATTTGAAGTGATGTCTTGATAACTCAGTGCCCAGCAAATTTCATTTGAAGTACAAGCTTTCAGGCTTTGCATTACCATGAGAATACAACATTACACATGTGGGAGCCAGATGTCTCTCCTCAGTTCCCAAATATTGGATTTGGAGGGAGGAAACCTCTGCTGTCAACTCTGCTGGAGTTAATGAAGTCCACTATCTAGCTTGGTACAGGTATCCTAGCTGTACCAGGGGATTTCTGGCAAGGAGAGGAGGAGAGAATCTCCGGGTTAGGCCAGATTGTTCAGATATCTTAAAACTGTGTTGCTACCTTATAAGGACTTTGATAAAATAGGGACCTTAAGTCAGTGTTATCGTACTTTATCAACGTTATGGAAGTTTATCACCTAACAGCGTTTTTCAAAGCAATGGACTTCAACAGCACTTTGCAGGTGCAGCTGAAAGGCTGATCCAATGGCAGTGAAACATGTAAGTGCCCTGACTAAAGCAGCCCTAGATAATTCCTCTGACACACGCAAGCTGCCTTCCACCCTGCAGGTTTTCCTGTTTCTGAACACAACTTGGTTGTGTGTGTTTGCACATTTTTTTATCAGTGGATAAATGACTCTCCTGCTTAGTTAGGCAACTGCTAAGCCCTTCACAGGTTTATGACCTATGTCACGAGTGCATGCACTGGGCTGCAGATTTCATCAAATGTGTGGCTGTTGTACTGTGTGATGCACGTCTGGCAGAATCCTTAGGGCTCCTGGCAAAGAGCAATATAGTGTGTACTTTGTACAAAAAATATTTAAGCAAAAGTCATGTGACAGAAACCTGAAGAGATGGGTCTAAACCCACAAGCATTCACAGTGCTTTGCTACTCTTGTGGTTTAGCCCCACGCAGCCGCTTATTCGCCACCACTCCCAGCAGAATAGGGGAGAGAATCGGAAGAGTGAAAGTGAGAAAGCTCATGTGTTGTGATAAAGACAGTTTTATAAGTAAAGCAAAAGCCATGTGTGCAAGCAAGGCAAGGAATTTGTTCACCACTTCACATGGGCAGGCAGGAGTTCAGCCATCCCTAGGGAAGCCGGGCTCTATCATGGGTAAAAGTTACTTGGCAAGACAAATGGCATCACTCTGAATGACTCTTCCCCAAGCCCCTTGTATACTGAGCATGATGTATAGTATGGAGTATTCCTTTGGTCAGTTTGGGTCAGTTGTCCTGGCTGTGTCCACTCCCAGCCTCCTCAACTAGTGGAGTGGGGGGAGAAGCAGAAAAGGCCTCGGCTCTGTGTAAGTGCTGCTCAGCAGTAATGAATGAAAATACCTTTACCTAACAAAAACATCTCTCAATTATCAACACTCTTTTCAGCACAAATCCAAAACACGGACCCATACAAGAAAAGTAACTATCTCAGCTGAAACCAGGGCACCTACATAGGTGTAGAGCCTTCCATTTTTATGGGCTTTGCTGCTGCTGACCTAAGTTACTTTTGTAAGACTGTGGTCATCTTTGTTCACCAAAGGAATGACTGTTCATTCCTGCGGTCACAATTGGTTTTCTTTTGCTTGTGTAAATTGCTTAGTGTGCATGTATAAACATTTCAAAGTGAAGTAATAACATTTTTTCCAGGTCCAGACTTAAATGGATAAGCAAAATTTATCCTATTGTTTGTTTTAATCAGGATTTTGTGTTCTATTCATTTTATTATGCTGATAGTCTGAGCCATTGCAGAAGCTGGTATAGGTTGGTGTTATGTTAAAACCAAGTTAAACCTTTCTGGAAGCCCTCTGCATGCAGACTAGTTGTTGAATTAGATCTTAAAATTGAGTAAATTGGGGTAGTATCTTTTAGCTGTTCCCTGGCTGTAGCTTGTCCTTGTTTTGTTAGCTAGTTTTCTGCAAAAAGAAACCTTTCTTCATTAGCATGCCATTATCCTTGATGTACAGGGCTGTGGCAGTGTCACATGGTTGAAGTAAAATGCTCCTCTCTGACACATCTACAAAACGGAGATGACATTTACCTAAATGAAAATAAATTGAAGGTCATGTTCAGAAGGCACCACTCTTCCAACAAAGTTGGGCATCTCAGCTGTCCAGCCCAACCATTAATTTTTAGCACTGGCAACTGTGATGGTTTGTTGATTTATGCTTAAAAGACCAGGCTGAACTCCAGGTCAAACCAAACACATATTTTTAATCTCCATTTTATCAACATTCAAAACACTCTTGGAACAACTGAACTCATAAAACTTCAGGTCAGAGCTTGCTAATGAGAAATGGTCCTTTAGAGAACAAGCGTCATTGTCTCTTTCCTGCGGCAGCACGGAGTCGGTCTTTGTGAGTCACAGCGACTTTGAAGCAGCACGCTTGTCATCTCTGCATTTTCCCTGTGGAGCTTAACAGGGCATGTGTCTGTCACATTGCCTGCTGGGGGATAAACAGGGTGATGGAAACTTCTAGGAGAGTCCTGCAAAAGTTTCTGGAAGCATCCTACAGTACCCCCAGCTGACAGTCGTACTGAGGGTGTGCAGGTTTATAGTCCTGCATGTCGGTGTGCTTGGCAGAGAGGTGTGATATGTTGTGGTTATAAGGAGGAAAACTGGATGTCTCATATGAAAAATAACATTCCTAACAGATGCCTGCAGTTGCTGGTTATTGATCTGTTGGAAAACTGCTGAGTCTTTCACAAATAACACTGTTCTGGGGGAGAGAAAACAGCTCTGGGAGTGTTGTTGCAGTTACTTAAAGTAATAGTAGTTTTTTCGTAACAGTTATGCTTATAGTGTCTGGAGATAATTTTAAATGTTACATTGTCTCTTTTCAGATTTAGTTAGATTTTAATTGATATGCAACTTCTGTGGGTTTTGTGCTTTAAAACCAGTTTGATTTACAGTGGAAAGTGGGAAGCAATGGTGCTTCCACTCCTGTGTGTGTATGTTGGCCATGAGCCAGCAGTGTGCCCTGGTGGCTAAGAGGGCCAATGGGATCCTGGGGTGTATCAGGAGGAGTGTGGCCAGCAGGTCAAAGGAGGTGATCCTCCCCCTCTACCCTGCCCTGGTCAGGCCCCACCTGGAGTATATTGTCTAGTTCTGGGCTCCCTGGTATAAAAAAGACAGGGATCTCCTGGAAAGAGTCCAGAGAAGGGCTACGAAGATGATTAAGGGCCTGGAACATCTCCCGTATGAGGAAAGGCTGAGTGAGCTGGGACTGTTCAGTCTTGAGAAGACTAAGGGGGGACCTAATTAATGTTTATAAATATCTTAAGCATTGGATGCAGGGGGAGTTGGTCAGCCCCTTTTCAGTGGTCTGTGGGGGCAGGACAAGGGGCAATGGCGGCAAGTTGGAGCACAGGAAGTTCTGCACCAACATGCGGAAGAACTTCTTCACAGTGAGGGTGACAGAGCCCTGGGACAGGCTGCCCAGGGAGGTGGTGGAGTCTTCATCTCTGGAGATACTCAAGACCCGTCTGGACGCCTATCTGTGCAATATGAGCTGGGGAGCTGCTTTGGCAGGGGAGTTGGACCTGATGATCTCTCAAGGTCCCTTCTAAGCCCTACGATTCTGTGATTCTATGATTGACACACACACAGAATCTGTGTGCACTCAGAGGACACAGGGGCCCCGATATTCCTTTTGAGTGTTGGTGGGTTTCTTTTTCCTAATATCTGTATTTGTATTTAAAAGCTTCTTTACAGAGAGGGTTGTTAGGAATGGGCTGTCCAGGGAAGTGGTGGAGTCTCCATCCCTGGACGTATTTAAAAGATGGTTAGATGTGGTGCTGAGGGACATGGTGTAGTAGTGGTTGGCAGGTTAGGCTGGTGGTTGGATTTGACAACCTAAAGCGTCCCTCCCAACCACGACAATTCTATGATTCTATACTGTAAAATAAATAATTATTACTGGATTTCGACAGTAATAGAAATAATGGCTACTGTAAAAGTGGAAATAACTCTGGCATGTTTACTGCACATAGGAGCAGGTGGCTTTCAGAGTGCCTCTTGATTTCTGTTCTGGGCTGTCTTTGGGCAAGTCACCTTCAATAGCATTGAGACTTTGAGTGGATGGTCTAATGAAATACACATGGTCGTAAGAACTCAGAAGTTGTGTGGCAAATGGAGGAGCTGTTAAGTGAAGTTATTGATTTACCTTGATAAAAGGGACCAATTAAATTAGAACACCTGGGTCCAAAGTACTAAAAAGTATGGGGAAAGTTGAAACTTCTGGATTGATTTTTGTAGCTTTCAGAGAGAAGCATATAGCAGTATCTTGACTGTGAAACCAGCCATTTCTCAAGTTCTCTCACAAGAAGAGAACATAGTATTTCCAGGAGTGTTAATGCTTTCAGGGTTTCTTGTTTTGTTTAACGCTGCTTCTAACAGTTGCTGAAACCTGTTTGCGAGATGATCACATTGTAGTTGTTGATTTAGAGAGGAACAGTGTCATTGTCTTTTTCTGGGCAGGGTTAGATACTGAAACTTTTCTCCTTGAGAGTATGCATGCTAATGCAACTAAGATTTTCTGTTGAAGATGACTTTGAAAGATCAAAGATTAGGAAATGAAGACTTGTGCAGTTAAGTTGTATACTGTCTTCAAGTATTGGCATTTAGCGTTTTGATTCGGGAGACTATTTCTTAACAAACTTTTATTTCTGTTTCAAGTGCTCTGGCCATTGCAATACAAACATTAGTATTTTAAGTGGCTTGTTTGGGATGTGTATCAATCCAAGAGGGAGCAGCAGTGGTGTTTGTAAAAAGGGACAATACAGAAAGGCTACAAAGATGTACCCAGTCAGTTTATCAGACAGGTTCTTTTCTTTATTAAGCCTTATATTTAATTCAGTGCTGGACAGATGAACTGGGCTGAGAAATAGTTGAGAAATCCTAATTTGGTGTTAAGGAGAAATAATTTCTTTTTGCATTCTATCCACGTGCACCTTAAACACTTGTGTGAGACTTGATTTTAATCCTTGTGAAATGTTCCAGTGTGCTGAGTGGCTTGAATTTCTACCTGCGTGCTAAGGGGGTAAAATCTTGAGATCTTGACCCTAATACCCTAATATTTAAAGCAAACTAATTTTTCTGCAGTGCTATGCTCAGTCCTTGTTTTATACAAAGTTCAAATCAAATGCCAAGGAGCTGCAAATGTCTGTCTTTTTTTTGTTTTGTTTTTTGTAAGGCACTTAAAAGTCTGGGTGAAACATCTGTTTCCTCCTCCTTGCAGCTCATTTGGGAGATTAATATGATTCTAGTGAAATCTCACTGCAATGTGTGCTGCCATTCAGTGAAGATATTTCAAACACCTACGCAAAAATTAATTGCAACTACTGCCATTCACTGCCTCTATTAAAAATAAAATAAAAGGGGGGGGGGAATAAAAGGAATTAAAGGAATTTCAGAAAGTTTTGTGAGCCACAATAGTAGTTGCTAGCCTCAGTTACACCTCTAGCAGGAAGCTGTGGCAGAAAGTACTTGAAAACATGGAGTTATTTGGCACTGCCTGTGCTATATGTGCTGAGACATGGCTGCCTCTGCAAACATCACTGTTGTTCTGCCATCCATTTCTGTCCTCAACAGGAAGAGTGAGGAGAGTGTAGGGCTCAGAAGGGAGATATATACACAGAGATACATTGTTTTGAGTCCATTCTGCACAAATTCTGAGCTTGTTTTCTAAGAGTTGAAAACTCAGGCTTGAAATAAGTTGTGTTTTCTGTGCAGAGACAAATTTCCTGTATCTCTACAGTCCACTAAAAATCGAGATCCTGCTGAGTAATAGTGGTGTGTGCATACCATCCAAAATTTCAAACCACCTTTCTTAAGCTTTGCCACTCCCAATGACTGGGTGCAGCAGCCTACACTACGCAGAGCCATGTACACAGTGCTTAGAGTGATGACAGGACTTTCTGTGTTTAGATAATTTTTGGGCCCAGGGTCCTTGAAAGCAAGTGAAGAACACCTCTCTGAGCTGGGCTAACAGGTCAAGCTGAGGTAGAAGATGTTTTTTGCAGACAGAGGCTTTTTTAGGAGTAATGCCCTCCTCAACTATCAGACTAACCGCTATGTGTTCGTTAAGGCTTCTCTTTGCAAATAGACTAATACTACTTGATGCAGCTGACTGCTGTGAAACACAGAGGTGGTTTTGTCAGTTCCTGGAAGAAACTGACATTTCAGTTTTTCTCCCCTTCATCACAGGCACTCTCAGCTGGTGTGAAACTCTGTAGGTCTGGTGAAATCAACAGAAGGGTTGTTAGGAGGAGTTATAATCCCCAGCTTTCTGGTACTGTCTGTGCAGCTGAGATGCCTTAGCCGTGACCACCTTCAGTGTTGACTTGAAAGTAGTCTGCTTTTTTTGGCACTGACCTGGATTGGAGCTGCTTTCACAAGCATGTCCATGAGATACTGGTACAGTAACAGCTGTATATTTAAACATCAGTCACTGCAAGGCAATGTCACTGAAGCCACCAGTGCGATTTAGTAAGACAGATGTAGAAACAGCGGACAAGTAACAAGTGCCCGTGGTCAGGACGCCTCCAGTCGCGATGGTTTAATCCCCGTGAAGAAGGTGGAAATCCCCACGGCCCGAATTTCCTATTACAAGAATGGTTGTTCAAAGGACAAAGTAGCTGAGTTAATTTACTGTCCTGAAGTGTTTGTAAGGATGCATCTTTGATGGGTGAGATTGCACACCAAAAATCTAGACAGGAAAGAAAGAGTACCCTGAAGAGAGACACAGAATGTTTTAGGTGAGATAGCTATATATACACATGTATATTTTAAGGTCAACATTTGAAGAGCTCTTTACCCAAAACTCGAATCTGTTGCTGCTTATAGAAATTAAACTGTGTGTTTATCTAAGCCATTGAGATGTAATTTCAGTTTATATGGTGTTAGCACAACTAATCCTTTCAGTGATGTTCAGCTTCTGCCAATTCAGTCAATGGGCTAATTGTGTGAAGTGAAGCATACAAGCACAGCAGTGTTTTATGTACTACATCTTACCACTTCCTGACCCTGTCTCGCTGCACACTACCTTCTTGCAGTCTTCTAGCCAGATCTGTTGTAGAGTTAGAAATGCCCAGATTAATTTTCCCTGCTTTGACAAGCTCCTTTACATTGCAGGAGACCAGCTTTTATAGCGCATCCATAGGAAGCGTCTCCACTACAGCCTTTCACCACACAGGAGACAGACTGAAGATGTAGGCAGCTGGCAAATGTGAAAGCAATGAAGAGGTGTTCTGAGGTTGACAGTGCTTTTTATAGTACATGCATTTTCTGGGAAGGGCATAAGAAGGAAGATAAACAGGAGTGATTGTGGCAAGCTGAGAAGTAGCTGTAGCAGACCAAGATGTTCCAAAGAGATCACAGCAAAAAGGTAAGGGCTCCAACTTCATCCTGTCCTTTTTCTTGCTGCTTGAATATTTTCTTCAGCATCAACTATCCTTCCTTTGAAATGCTGACATTTTCTGGAGAATCCTATGAATACTATAACAGTCATTCAGCATTACTTTGAGAAAAATACAGTAGTGTTTTTATAGCTCACTCCAACCCCCTCAATTCCTCCTCTAAAACTGTTGTGGGTTGGTTTGGGGTTTTTTTCTAGAAATTCTGAAAACTGATAAAATACTGGTATCAGTTTAAAGATCAGAAATATCTCTGCATAACTGCTGTATGTAAAGTAATAGTCAACCAAGGCCGAGGGGCGGGGTAAGTCACGTAGCAGTTAAGTCCTACAGAAGACTTTGACTCAGATGATAAATAACTGAAAATTACTCTGAAAGTGTTACTCAGCAAACTGTTTTTACTTAAGGGTCTGCCAGCAAGGACTAAAAGGACTATGAATCTCTGCTGTCAAAAGCAGTGTCATAATGTCAGATGTGCATCTGAGGGGAGAGCATCAAGGGGTTAATTTGATTGTGTTTGAGTCTGACAATGCAGCATCACAGTGTAATCTAGGATGTTACTCAGCCTTGGCCTAAGTCTGCTGTCAGCCGATTAAATGGTGAAGTGTCTTGCATCAGCACGGATCTGGGCCAAAACTGAGGGATTTTGAAAATCCCACTGGTAGTATTCTCAACTGTTTCAGTGTAGCTTACAGCTAGATCAATATTCGTGTTCAGTCACTCAAAGTACATTGTTGCAAGACCCTTCATAACATTATGGGAAACAGAAGGCGGCCATTAAAATTATAACATAGTGTACAATGATGGCAGCCTCCTAGATGGAAACAAAGCTTCCCTTGATTTTGAGTAAGACCTGATCTGAATGCTCCCAAAAAAATCCTATCCCTAGTTCTTCAGGGTTATGGGAGTATCTGGTAGGACGCCTCAGTGTCATTTGCAGCAACTGGCCTTGATAACAGTTTCTGGTTTCTTGGTTGTCAAACTTCTGCTCCAGGTCAGGCTTCATTTGCCACCTGGTTTTTGGAAAAACATGCCTGGAAGCTGAAATATGTGTGGCAGCTGTGGGACTGACTGCCTTCAGAATTTGGGTGCTTCAAGAGTTGAGAATGCTTGAAGGGCCATTGTTGGTCAGATGAATGGGGCATGTTAACATCTCACCAGAAGGTAACAGATGACAGCTTCCTAGTATTTTTAAAGCATGGCAGACTTTGAGGGCTAGACCAGGTTTTAATTGGCAATGGGCCAAGCCGTGCTATTAAAATTAAATGTATGCATACAAGATTCCCAATGTAAGCATCTTGGTACCTTTTGGGTCATAGCAGAAGCACTTCACAGCTCTGAGATGTACCAGGGGAGTTGAGAAACAAGGTAAATTCTTAGAATACTCTCAATGGTCTCAACTGAATGACCAAATTCTAATGTGCCTGAATGACTGTCCTTGTCATTTGTCTTTCAGATCCTCAGGCTCCATCAGCCGCCAGCTGATCACATTGCAGCAGTGTAGGTGTTGCCATGAGGATCAGGAGTCCTGTCTGCTTCACGGCTTGTCTTTTGGTCCTGCTGGTTAAACACCAGAGAGAGCCCAATATAGAGGCAGAGCACACATTTTAAGAGCGCTGACAAGCCAGTTCCTGCACATACATGCATCTGTGTAAGAGTATTCCACGTCCAGGGGCCTCTGTGGCACTGCATGGATGTAAGAACTGTTGCATGTGTGGGGTTAGAATCTGCTTTTTGAGAGACAATGCTCCGACGAGGATTTATCCTATTTCTCCCCCGACTTGCAGGCCTGCTGGTGGTGGCCTGTTGCTCGGTGTCTATTGTTTATATGTTGGCTTGCACACCCAAGGGTGACAACCAGCAGCTTGCCTTGCCCAGGGTGCACAGTCTGACTGCGAAGGAGGGATATGAAGCCATTTTGCAAGAACGAGAAGAGAAACACCGCAACTACATCATCAGCTTGAAGAAACAAATTTCCCAGTTGAAGGCTGAGCTCCAGGGCAGGAGTAAGCAGCTTAAGAACGTGCAGGACCAGTACCCAGACCCTTTGGACATTCAGCTTGACCCCAGTAACCCAGAGAAGGCCCAGGCTAACCTGCTGGCTTTCCTCCATTCCCAAATAGACAAAGCTGAGGTGCACAGTGGGATGAAGCTGTCCACGGAGTATGCAGCCGTGCCCTTTGAGAGCTTCACCCTGCAGAAAGTGTATCAACTGGAGACAGGACTGACGCGCCACCCAGAAGAGAAACCTGTAAGGAAGGATAAGCGAGATGAGTTGATAGAGGTGATCGAGTTAGCTGTTGGGAGTTTGAACAATCCAGAGGGGGACGGCAATGCAAAACACCGCCTGTACACAGCCTCCGACTTCATTGAAGGTTTGTATGTAGGTTAGAAAGTGCACAGCGTGCTGGTGCGGGGTTCTGGTGTGACTGTTGCCGAGGGGGGCGGGCATTATCTCAGGCCACAGATGTCTGGGACAGTGTTAGCGCTGTGGCCCAGCGATGCTGTCTCAGGGACAACTGCAAAATGGTGCCTTTCCTGGGGAACAGGACTCTGGGACAGCAGAGCCTGCCAGTTCTCACAGTGTCTGGCAACATGTGCTCACAGATCTCTAGTCATGTGCTTGCCTCGTATCTGACAAAGCAAGGAGTGAATGGCCAGGCCGCAATGTTTCATGGGGAGAGGGAGAAAGATGTTTCCTGCAGTTGCAGGCCTTTAGAGCCTGCCTTTAAGCACAGTCAAGGGTCTTTGCCCGAGTACTAGTGCTGTCCTTCTGGTCTGCAGAAAGTCATGGGAAAGGGACACACTGCAGTGCTGGTTCTGCAGAGTTTCTTCATGCACTCATGGTCTGGTTGGCTTTCACACACCGTGATAAAATAATGAAGAGGGAGGAAGCTCTGTACACGACTTGGAACTCAAGAAACTGGAGCCCTGCGTGCAGCTAAGTCCCAGCTCAGGAGACCTTTTTTGTGTCCTTCCCTGCAGAGCCGGTCCTTGCTTCTGTAGGTGCAAGGTAACAAATTCTCATTCTTACTCAGCAGTGAAAGCTGATTTGTAAATGCAGGGATCCGTGCATCAGGACTGGAAACAAAGCTGACCTGGCAGAAGCTTTCTCTGCAGAGTTCCTTTGGAAGCCTCTCTCATCTCTTGGCAGTCTTTCCCCCATCCTCCATTCTCCAAGAATGGCAAAAAACTGCTGGTCAAAGCACAAATAAACCCATTGCCCTGTATAACTTGAGCTGGAGAAGGGAGGACTGGTTTTTCTGTTCTGCTTCTGCATTTCAAGTATGGTTTGGACTCAGAACTTGTTTTGGAGACAGTGCTCTGCAGGTGCCACTGTCTACACAAGAAGTTAGTAACAGGCTGGGTTCCATGGCAGCTTCTGGCAGTTTTGTAGGAATCCAGCAACTCGGCAACTGCGAGTAGCGTTATGTAGCTGGCAAAGTTTTCATTTTCTGGAGCTGCCCAGGGTAGCTGGAGCTTTCTGGGAGATGTGGCTCGGGTCTGCACTGAAAGTAAACCCACTTAACCCTGTAAGCCTCTTATTTTCCAGCTGCTGTAGCAGTAACAGCATACAAAAGCTGTATGCATCCCTTATGCTAAAGGTGGGACTACTGCCCTTGTCCTAAGGTTTAGCCAGAGGGATGTGCTGAAATGAAAGTCAGGTAATTGGGGGCAGAGGCAGGATCCAAAACCTGAACTGCTGCTCTTGGTATGTGAGACTTGTGGCTTTGTTTCTGCAAAGCTTTTGACACTGGCTTTTCTCATGCGTTACTGATTCCCAGTCTTGCTAGCATATAGAGAGATGCAAGTTGATCTTGTGTGGTTTGGTGTCTTGTGTGGATTTATCTGTTCTTGTGGGTCACTTGCTATCAGTTTTCCAGTACCAGTTCAATGCTAGCACGTGCCAACAGGTAGTGTGGTGGTGTGGTGTAGTTAAGTCTGATTAGCATATGTATCTCTTCCTCTTTTCTGTTTTGTTCCTTTATTCTTGTCTTTGCAGAGGGAAAATATTTCTTCAAACACTTCTTACCTTTAAAGAGAAATGTTTTGTCTCCAGCTGGGCTATGTTTTTAAGTAAGTGTTGCATCCTCTGCAGATTCTAGACAGAACCACTTGTGGAGGGGAATCAGACTGTGACCCTAGTACCTTATATCTGAGCTAAACTTCTCAGCAGATTTGCTGTTACAGGAAATTTGGATAGGGCTCTCAGATAGTTCTCTTTCCAGGAGTAATAGCTGACACGTGGTGGAATTTTCCATTTTTTTCTTATTCAAGAGCAAGAGAACCACACCTTCTCCCTGGAGCCTGAAACATATCCATCTGGCTGCTGCTCTGCTCTGCATCTCTCTTCATGGAGGCACTTGGGCTCTTCAGCTTCTATAGTCTTGCCCTCTCCCCCTTATTTCTCTCACTTCTGCACCAAGTTACCTGTTTTTCTGCCACAAGGAATTAGTAAAAAACAACATGGAAAAGATCAGAAAATTCTGGAGACTGTAAGTAAGGACTGTGGATGTAGGCAGTTGCTCAGTGGGCACAATAACAGATCTGGTCATTAATTTGTGTAAAAGGCTGCAGAACTGAATAGATTTGGAAGTCATTCATTTTTTCAAAGATGAAGATAATGAGTTGGAGACTCCGAGCCTAAGTGGTATGTTCCAAAAGTGAATGCAACCACTGCCTGCTGATACTCATTCTCAACAGGAACAGTTCCAAAAAATCTCTGGATTGTTTCAGAAGTGCCCTGCCACGGCACTGTCAAATATGCTGTATAATAAGTTTTCCTGCCTGAAGTACGTGGCTGCCTAGTGTCTGGAATTTTAAGTAAGATCTCAGAGACAAATGAAAAGGAATAGCTTTGCTTTCTTAAATTGACAGCTACTGGTGGTGGGCTACCTGATGCAGTTTTTCCCTGGAAACTTACTGGGAGAAAGGATGATGATGTTCTGCAAAGGATAAGATGCTGTGTTTTACTGCATTTGAAATGGGAAGGCCACTGTAATATTGAGTTAAAATGGGCATAATGAATGCTGATAAACCATAACAGTGGTTCCTACAGCATCCAGTGGAATGTAAGTGATAAGCACGAGTCCAGGGAGTGTTTCTATTGATGGTTGGAGAACTGAAATCTATAATCTGTGCAGCTGAAGCTAAAATTGGCTTCTCTTAGAATTGGGGCTTCTTGAAGCATCTTTCTATATCACATAAAAAGTCCTGGTGGCATGAATGAAGTAGTGCCTTCAGAAATGGAAAAGTCTTGTGAAAGGCAGGATGTTGTGCTGGGTGAGTCCACGGAGTGACTCAAGACATCCAGGCTTGTTTCCAAGGCTTGCTGCCTAACCTTGAGCAAATCACTTT
Organism: Gallinula chloropus; assembly: GCF_964237585.1. Classification (NCBI taxonomy): domain Eukaryota; kingdom Metazoa; phylum Chordata; class Aves; order Gruiformes; family Rallidae; genus Gallinula; species Gallinula chloropus. The sequence continues at coordinate 73,942,145 of NC_140088.1, forward strand.
GGTGTCTGCTTCTGAAATGAAGATGCTTAAAAAATGAAAGCAAATAGTTTAAATGTTTATCAAGGATAACCATATTGCTTACTTGCATTTAATTCTCTTAAAGGTAAAATGTTAGGATTATACATTTTTGGGTTGCCACCTTGCCAAAGGGAATCTTGCCTTCCCCTAAACTGTTTGGTTTTAGCTGTAGTAGAAGTCCTGAATAAGAACAAAACTGCAGGTTGGATGCATCCTCCAATCTGTGTATAGTGCTAGGAGGAACCCCTCAGGTCCCAACAGGCATTCTGCTCTGAGGTGCTTCTTGCTTGTTTGGCAAAGCTTGCTTTATTCCACTAAATGTAGTGCATGTCTCAGGGGAAGTGATATTTGTGGGGTGGTTGTTTCTTGGTTGTAGTGGAAAAGGATGTAGAAACGGACTTTGAGATGTTGCATGGTAGATATTGGTTAATTTAATTTAGATCTTTGTTGTTATGAAAAATGTCAGTGCACCGGGTCAAACATGTGAAACGGTCCTATCTGTTTCTCTCTAGAGAAAATGTAAATCGGGTTTAATTTAGATTCTTGTTTAGCTTGATGTCAAAAGGCTACCTTGACCTTCCACAATGCAAACCTCCTTAGCAAGACCCGTGTTCAAAAACTGCCTGAGTAAAGGAATGCACCCAGCAACGTGGATCATCAGCAGGTCTTCTGCAAGAATCCATGGGTGGGCAGAATCCAAAGGCCCAGGTTTCTGTTCTCTGGCCACTGGGAGAAGGAAATGCAGGGATCGTTAGGTGATGTCAAGCTCCGTAACAGATGCAGGTCATGGTCTGCCCCTTGAGCAGACTGCATAGAGAAAGCTAGGGGGACTGAAGGGCACAGCTTTGGAAGGTTCAGTAAAAGAATGACAGAGCTGCTATCTTGCTAGATTCATCTGCTGTGCTGTAAGGAGGATTGGAGCCTTTGCTGAGTCATCTTATATTAAAAATAAAAAGGGAACAGATCAGTAAATCTGCATACAGTATTAACCAACTGAAGTGTTCATTAAGATTAAAACACCAAATGATAGTGAAGATAAGACAGTCATCAGAACTCTGGCCAGATACAATCACACCTCATTAATCTTTTGGATGTTCTGGACATACCAATGTAAAAGATGAAGAGCTATTGTGAATTGGTTCAAAGAAACCTTTGACCCAGATCTTCACAAGAAACATGAACAGAGCTGACAGCCTATGGGTCAGATGCACAGCAATGTCACACATCAGGGAATGACTAAGATTGAAAACCAAAACATGATTTTGGTCAAACTGTTCTTCATAACCAGCTGGGGAGACAAAAAGAAGAAACAGGTTGAGAAGTTTACTTCCAGGCATGTTTTGCTTGTCTCTTGAGTTTCTGCAAGAGATGGAAAGCAATTCAATCATAGTCTTCTATTGATAAGGTTGTTAGGATATTTGCACTGGCTTAACAAGGAGTTAAAATTAGCATTTAATTTTTCCTTCTTAAACTTAATGGATCTAACTATGAAAACACTTTATTTCAGTATGCACTGTAGGGACTGAAGTATCATTTAGGAAGGGTAAAACCTATACTATACTGGCCTTTTTGCCAATTTTGCCTTAAGGTATCAGAATAGTGTTTCTGTGGGGCATAACCAAAACTAGTTTGTGCAGCCCTCAGAATAGCACCAATTTCACCCATTGAGTATGTTAAAAGTTCACTCCGTACAGGACATAAGTACTCGCTTGTATGAAGTAAATATCCTTGGAGAATGTCTCATACAGTCTCCAGGATCATGTCCTGGGTCTACTCTGACAAATTCCATCGTGTCATCCTTGCAGACCACTACTTGCCCAGAAGCAGACATCATTGCCACAGAAGAAAGTCTCTTGAGAGTTGGAGCATCAGGAGAGTTAGTCCTTATCTGCCATGGGTGACGTTGATGGCTGCTGGGGCCTGGTTTTCATAGTTTGATTAGAGGACTTTCCAGGACTTTTTTTTCTCCTTTCTCCCAGAAAGGAGAAAGTGAATGTGCTCATCAGGAAATTGCTTTTCTGGGAGCTGGCCTAATCAGTCACATTAGAGAGGCAGGCTGCCTTTTGCAGTCTTTCTGCATGGCCATTGCATGCATGCCTGCCGTGTGCAATTGGAACAGTCGGAAAAATAAGGACAGTATGTCTCCTGGGTTGTACTGAGAGCAATTGGTAACCTTCGGGGGCTTGTGGCTCAGACAAGCCTTGGGATGTGCCTGTGAGAATACCAAATAGCTCCTGCAAGCCAGGGCAGCGTCCCTGCCAGAGTGACAGCCTCCTCCAAACAATGCTAGATTGCGTACTGGTTTAAAAGTAAATATTTCATGTCTCTGCTGCCTTTTCAGCTCAGTGGTAGGACATGAAGTCTGCATCCTTACCCCCACCCCCTCCTGCCCAGGAGCCCAGCTTCAATCCAAAAATCTCCTCTCATTTTCACACAGGGATTTACCGCACAGAGAAAGACAAAGGCACGTTGTATGAGCTGACTTTCAAAGGAGACACGAAGCATCAGTTCAAGAAGATTGTTTTATTCCGGCCATTTGGTCCAGTGATGAAAGTGAAGAATGAAAATGTCAATATGGCTGACACCCTTATTAATGTCATTGTGCCCCTGGCCAAGAGAGCCAGCAAATTCCAGCAGTTCATGCAGAATTTCAGGTGGGTTTCCATTCCAGTGCTGCCTGTTCTATTACTTACTTGGAAAGGGAGATGCAACTTCAGAAGTTATCAAGGCCTCACCCAGTGCAAACCACTTTTACTTAACATTTCGTTGTGCCACTAAAGTAATTTTTGAGATTATAGAGGCTGAGAGGCATTTGGCTGCTAAAGGCACTGTGACAAGCAGTAAAAGCAGTTCTATTCAGGTCATCAGGGCTTCTGATCTGTGTGTATCTGGCTGAGGTGTCTCTCTTGTTGGGGTGCACTCAACTGTGGCAACATGAGATTTTCATATGTTAGTTGCAAGGGAACATTTCTAAGGAAAAAGGGGAATTAATGCTTTCAGACACTTTGCCAGGTCCTAGTAGAGAAAAGATTTAGGCAAGAAGGAAATGCATTTGAACTTTCAGGATAGTTACTTTTAAATTACTTCTATTTTTCAGCACAGAGATGGTGTTTAGAGGGAGATTTTAAATGAGATGTAGCTTTAAATAGCCGCCCAGAAAATACTGTGTTAGCAATAGATAATGACTCTTACAATGGGATTTGTTTTGCCTAATTACAGCCATCTAAAAATAGGCTCCATGTCTAAATTAGCCATCTGATAGATGCTTGTTTTAGGATGGGAGAAACCACCCTCTGATCATGCTGATCTCTGCTGATTACAGGTGAACTCTTGCTGACTGAACTTTGTGCAAGTGAGGCGTGATATCTAGCATTAGTTCAGATTAGCCCTACCCTTAGGCTACTGGCTTGAGCTCTGATTGATACTTCAATTTTGGTATTTTGTTAAACTTTTACTAAACATCTGAATTCTGTAGCATCTGTTACAAAGATCAAGGTTAAGAGATAGGGCATGTATAGCTTCTGTAAAACTCGCCTGTGCTGACAGTGTCCCCCTGTTAAAGTAACAAACACAGTTTAGAGAGCTTTTTCCTAAACTGCCTGAAAGACAAGTCTTCTGTCCCAATTGACAGAGGCAGTGAGTCCCTTCCTCAGGACAGGGACCCATGCCAGGGAGCGATGCCCCAGGAATTGCCTTCCAAAGCTCACCTTACTCTGCCTCCGCCAGTGGGTGTAGGCTGGTGAAGAAAGCAACTGCTGGGATGGGTCACAAGTCTGTCTCTGTTCTCTAGGGAAATGGGCATTCAGCAGGATGGGAGAATTCATCTGACTGTAGTTTACTTTGGAAAAGAACAAATGAACGAAGTCAAATCCATACTTGAAAATACCTCTAAGTAAGTACCTGAATATCTGCCATGTGCTGTTAATACACAGTGATCGGTACCGTAAACTGGGGACAAGCTAGCTGTCCAAACTCTTAGCTTTGCCAAAAAGTTCTGAAGTGCATTGGGAAAAGCTTTCCTTTGCACTGATAAAAACAGTGTTGCCCTGACAGTCCCCAATCTGTGGTTTTGTGACGTTGGTTTTCAGAACCACAAAGCAGATTTCACTGCTCTTACCTCGGTGCAGCAATTTTATTGTTTGGGGTTGTTTTTCTTCACACTGGTAATTTCTTTAGTGATTTTGAAAGTGGCTTTAACTGTTAGGACTTATTGTTGTCTTCCAAAGGCAGGTGCAAACAATTTTGTAGAGCACACAGGAACTAGATGCTCGTATTAAGAGCTGGAAAGGTAAGTTGCTGAATATATTCTTTCTAGGTCAGCCAACTTCAAGAACTTCACATTCATTCAGCTGAATGAAGAATTTTCCAGGGGCAAAGGATTAGATGTTGGTGCTCGATTTTGGAAAGGAAACAATGTTGTTCTCTTCTTTTGTGATGTGGACATATACTTCACAGCTGAATTCCTGAACTCCTGTAGACTGAACACACAGCCAGGTACTGCTACTCCAGAAGTGTATTGTCTTTCAACAGATTTTTACCTATTAGGTAACAGCCTTCACTGGACTATTCTTGCCTTTGAATTGGTAACGAAGCTGCCATAAATCATTCTTGAAAATTAGAGAACTAATTAAGACACGTATAAGAATTCTATTGCTAGTCGGCTTTTAAAAGGTTATAACACTCCTGCTCCCACACTGACTGAATTTCTTCCCTTCAGCACCTATTCTTTCTGGAACAGGGTCTTTTTGTTAAGTATACCCTCACATTCTCATGCAAAGAATATAGGTTTAGTCCAAAAATTGTGTAACTTTGTCCAGATTTGGTCTGGTCTGGACAGCATCTTGTAGGAGAGGTGTGATTTATCCCTATTAAAAAAAAAAAAACAAAACCAATATATATATAACCTACTGTCATTTCCAGGGAAGAAGGTGTTTTATCCTGTTCTCTTCAGCCAGTATAACCCCAGTATAATTTATGGCCACCATGATTCAATCCCATCTTTAGAACAGCAGCTGGTAAGTACATGCTTCTGAGTGCCTGGGTTGGTGTTTGGTTTGGGTTTTTTTGACAATGCATTTTCAAAAGGCACGTGTGCTCGTGGGTAGCATTTCCCTATTCCTTGTGTACAGGGACTTCCACACAGACAAAATTAACTACTGCAGTCACCTTACTGTGAGTTCTGCAGTTATGTTTCACAGAGAAGTGTCTTGGTGACATTTATTTTAACCCTTGTTTGATGTTTTATATGTGGCACATAAATTTAAACTGTGTTTGCTTCTGCACCAGAAGGGGCTTTCTAATTGGTGAACAATTCCTCCATGGTGTGCTGTGTTGCAGGGAAAGTCCCTGCCTGATATTGCTCTTATTTCTTCCTTGAACTAAACAGTTTCTTTGCTTGCATCTTGAAGAGCTGACATTTGTAAAAAGCATGGATATCTTTAGATGAGTCAGTGAAAACAGAATTCCAAGGGCTGTCGCAGTTGTTCCCCCACTTACTTGAACACCTACAGTGGCTTTTCCCACCCCACTGTTGGTGATTAAACAGCCTACGAGCTCACAGGGTGTTCCTGAAATGTATGCTGTTGTCTGAGTCAAATGACGTGCTTGGAGCTGTCCCTTCTGGCTTTAATCTGGCACCGATATCCCACCACGTAACTCCACTGATTTCCATCTCACTTGTTTATCTTTGGTGTGAGAACAAGGCATTGTTTTTAAAACCATTCCCAAAAGGTATATGATTAAAACATGCAGTTAAACCCAGGTGAATCTCTTGATGTGGAAGAAGCAGAGCACACAGGCAAGAGGTTCCTGCGAATGCTCCTGGCAGAGCTGTTGCTTGGCACTGCTGCAGATGCTGTTCTTTCTCTTGTGCTCTGGCATTGCAACGTCTTGAAGCTTAAAGGGGTGACAGGAGCGGTGGCTTCATACAACCTCCCCCCTTGCTTCTTTCCAGAGCCATAAGTTAGCTACACAGCTTCATTCAGCTCCCCTGGGTCAGGACCCAGCCTACCACCAACACCCCTCTAACCACAGGCACCGCTTGCCCTGTCACAGACGGGACCCTGTCACTACAGCATCCCAGCTTCTGTTACTGTTCTTGGTAGGTAAGAATTAGGAGTGTTGTCAGCCCAGCAAGTCACAAATGAAAAAGATCACTGGGGGGCTGAGTCCAGCCTTATGCCATCACTGCCTCTGCCTGATGCAGTTTCTAGAAAAATGAAGAATGAGAGCATGAAAAGTCCACCCAAAATACTTCAAAATATTTGTGGTGGTGTGACCCTGGCTGGAGGCCAGATGCCCACCAAAGTCGCTCTATCACTGCCCTTTTCAGCCAGACAGGGGAAAACCTGCTACGCAGAACTACAATATTTTTGTCTACTGCTCCCGGTGTTGTCCAACAGGTAGCCAGGAAATCTTTTGCTGATGAGCCTGGAAAATCTTTTCCAATGTTTTTTTTTTGGGGGTTTTGGTTTTGTTGGGTTTTTTGTTTGCTTGTTTTTTTGTTGGTTTGTGTGGTTTTTTTTCTCTCAGAGTAAACTTGTTCTGCTAACACCATGGGATTCACGTTAGTTCTCTGCCTGATGAGAGACCATCAGGGATCCTCAGGCTTGTAAGCACCATGTTTAGGGAATGAAAGAGAGTTTAGCTCTCAAGTTAGCATAAATTCCACAAAGTGTGTTGTCAGGGTTGTGCAAATATTTATAGCTAATATTTGAATCGTAAAATGTGATACTTATGTCAGAAAAGCTTCTTGATTTCGAGAAGTACTGCCAATCTCATTTTTATGTAGATTTCTGTATTTTCAGCCTGCATTAGTTCCCAGGCACAAGGCCAGATCTGTGCCATTAAAACAAGGCAGTGTTCGTGCTCTGTCCTGGTGCTCTGGCTGCTGAGAAGGAGAAAAAAAAAAAAAAAGCCTTCAGAAATCTTTGAAAGAATTTGATTTGTGCAGCAGCCACTTGCACTAATGGGAAATAATAATGCTAATGCATACGAGTAGCTTGCTGTAAGGGCATCGTTATGGAGATTTCTTGTTACAGTGCAGACCTGACAGATTCAATCTTGTTTCCTTTTAATTGGCTTCTGCAGTTGCTTGGCTCTTTCAGAGAAAGGAGAAATATGAAAAGAAAGGGAAGTAAGGATAGCAACGTGAGCAGTAAAATAATAATACAAAGAAGTCATTGAAGTGACAAGGGTTATAAAGAAAAAAGGGAGGCATGAACAAGAGATTGGGAGAGACTGTTTTGGATGGTTTTGGTGGAGGATTTGTAAATCCAGACATGGGAATTTTCTCCTCAACTCCTGTATCTCTGTTGCAAGTGAAACCAAATTTTTCCAAAATAGCTGCTAAAGGGTAAGTTTGTGATCAGACCTTCAAGAGTGTGAAGGACTGCTGACTTGCTTAGATTTAAACACCTGTCCCAGTCTCTTGGAACTCGGGCACATCTGACCGGTTAGGTCACTCACACACATGAATTACCATCTTAGGGGTCTATGCTTGGATATCTGATTTTAAAAACAATAGCCATGGTTCCTCTCCACTCTGATTTTCTACCTGTAATACATAATGTTTTTATGGTCCATGTCAGCAGAGCAGACCATGCATTTGTTATTACAAAGGCTTTTATGGGATATATATCTACCACCTAACAGTTTGGGACTTCAATTTTATCTGGATTTAGCAGTTCTGTAATGGAAAACTATTCTTATCACTTTCCTAATTTCTGTCTAAATTAAGGTAATCAAAACCTGTGAGTTGTGTGATCAGATTAGAACCACCATTTTCTTCCAGAGCTCTTGGGTCCACAATCCAGACACCACCATCTGCTACACTCTACAGCAGAGTCTGGCTTCCCTGGGTTCCCAGCATGTCAGATTTGAATCCTGGAGAAACTAATGATTTTGGAGGACCTTTTGCCTGTAAAGAAGCAAACTCCAGAGAGTGATGTGATTTCATTCCACTTAGTCTATAACAGCAGGAGTGGAGCAAAACCTGATTGATCCAGATCAAGGGGGTTATCCATGGTAGCTCTTTTGGGGTGGAAACGGATACATACAAAAACTGGCTCAGTATCAGCCATGGATTTACAGGGGAAAGAATAAAAGGGCAGTCGCTTCTATTTCTGACCATATTCCGGGACTTGTCTGCTGCTCACATTGAAAGCATTTCTGCTCCCATATAAACATTCCTTTCCCTCCATGCAGATTATTAAAAAAGAAACTGGATTTTGGAGAGACTTTGGTTTTGGGATGACTTGCCAGTACAGATCTGATTTTATCAATATAGGTAAGAAAGAGACTCCAATACAGCTGCCTTTTTACGGAAACACAGAAAATTGTAATCAGGTTCCCCTTCCTAAGCCAGTGTGTCTATGCCTCTAATTTGCAGCAGTGCTCTGGACAGATGTTCAGACAATGCTGAAGTGCTATAGAGGTTACCAGAATCTAAGCACTGCCCAGTATAAATGAAGTGATTTTGTCTGATGGTGAAAGATTTGAAGCTAAGAAATTTGAACACTTTAGTTGGGAGACAGTGTGGCTGGTTTAAAGGGCTGCTTCCCTGGAGTCGGGGAACAGCTGGGCTGCATTTGATACCACCAGGTTTGCTAGGACATATTTCTAGTTTTATTTTGGATTTTCTTTGTGCCAGGTGGCTTTGATCTGGACATTAAAGGCTGGGGTGGTGAAGATGTACATCTATACCGCAAATACCTTCACAGCAACCTCATCGTGATCCGGACGCCTGTCAGGGGTCTCTTCCATCTGTGGCATGAAAAGCAGTGTGTGGATGAGCTGACCCCGGAGCAGTATAAAATGTGCATGCAGTCCAAGGCCATGAACGAGGCTTCTCATAGCCAGCTGGGGATGCTTGTTTTCAAGCAAGAGATTGAGACACACCTGCACAGACAGAAACTGAGCAGCAAGAAGACATGAAGCCAGAAAGGAAGGCAAAAAGACTCTGGATTGGACTATAGGGTGTTTTGGAAAAGAGTTGCTAACAAGGAAAGATGGGATGAGGCTGAAAGAGGATGCAGATTCCAACAGGATGGCAGCAAAAGAAGATGAGGGAAGGTGCTTGTCCTCCCTTCTTCTGGGTTGGTTGTTTTTTGTTTTTTTTTTTTCCTTAATAGGGCTTTTAATAGTCCTTTAGCCTGACTGTTCAGCACTTGCTTCTGGGGGAGACTTGAACATTTGATGAGATTTAAGGTCACAGAGACAATGAACATTATATAAATGCCAGTGTGGTATTCACAATAACAAATGGATGTGCTCTTCTGCAGCAATGTTTATAAGATGTGTACAGTTATTTAAAGGACTGACCCTTTGGTGGGCCAATAATGAGTTACTGTCTACATCTAACCTGACATATCTGAAAAGGGCTATTTTGGGTATGTGCAGAGCTCCTGCTCTGAGAAGCACATCTGATTGTTAATGATGGCTAAGCTGGAGTGACCAAAAATCTTTTTCCCTTAAGGGGCTGGGGGCAGGGGGGAGAGCAGCAGTGCACTAACAGGGTATTCCTTGTTCATTCAGAGACAAGATGTATCTCAAAGCGCTTTCTAAAATGTGGAAAGGGAAAGGTCAAGTGTGATGTTTCAGAATTGCTGGAGGGTGGTGCTTCTTGTCTTCTGTGGGCAGTGAACCAAAAGCAATGAGCCATGTCTGTATCCAGTCAATCGGTGTATTTCTGCTTTAGAATACTGGAAGTATCTCAAGATTTATTTTAAAATTAAGTTGGTTTTGCTGGGGAGTTATGATGTCATATTTCAGGTTTTCTACTTCTAGCCTTATTAGGAAATAGTACAGCATTCCAACACTTGGAAAATGCTCTGGAGATCTATCTGTGTTTCCTGTGGATGGGAACTGGGTTCAGATAAGTGAAGTGCTTTTTCTACACAACCTGGGTGCTAGAAGGCAGAAACTTTACTGTGCTGAAGAAAATATGTATCATCTTGCAGTACTGATTTAGCAGGAGGCTTTAAACTCTGAATGTCAGATACCAAAATTGATGAACACTTTCTGACTTTGTACCAAAGTATTCCTTCTATAACCAAATCTAGAATCTTGCTGAAGACATAGCAAGCTTTTTGTAATTAACAAAATAAATTTTTGTGATGCATTACTGAACCCTGCAAATTCTCTTATGATAATTAGAGTTTCATCCTGAAAAAATATGCTCCTTTTTAATAGATTATGTTTCAATTGCCTGAGACTGTTGAAAACATGAGTTGCTGTTCTTATAAAGCATTTTCTTCTAATGCTGACTGCTGTTTATCATTCTAATATAGACTACTAAACAAAAACCTGCATGGGCTGGGTAATCCCACTTGTTTACCTAAATGCTGTTTCTCTGAGTGGTCTCTCTGGTTTATAGCTTCAGATTGATTCAGGGCAGTCTGAAAACAGGTTCTAATTCAGGTTTTGGCTCTCAAAGCTGGGAGATGAAATATACAAGCCAGCACTGAACAGTGAATAAAATGCTACTTGTCATGCCACTGTGTGGTAGGAAGAGTTCTTATGGACCTCTTTTGAAAGCACTGCATGCAGAATCTGCAGACAGACCGTCCTACTGCAGGTACCTTTCCCTTGACACATGCTTACATGTGTTTGTCTTTTGTTGGATGCAAATGGCCTGCACTGCACTTCCATTGCAAATCACCAAATGTCTAACACCACTGCAGAAGTACGAGAATGGAAGCTCGGTATGCTGAGAAAACCCACCCCCCAAATATGTCACTTAGATAAAAACCTCAGCTATAACTCAAGTAGGTCCTTCAAAAAATCTTTTTGTTCCCAGAATACATGGTAATTTGTGTATAAAGTTGTCTTTGTTTTGACAGAGTAACTTTACAAATATTATGCAGCAGGAGGAGACAGGCCTGGCCTGTTGAATACATGTGAGAGCCATGGTAACTGAGCTGCTCCGAGGTGACAGCTGTTCCTACAGTCCAACTTCACCTGAATTTGAAATTGGCTGGTGTGTATTAAGGAAGTTTCATAATCATAGCCTGCCCCAAACCTAGCCTGAACTATTTCCATAATGCTTTTTTGTTATCTTCTCTTAGGTTTCCCTAAACCCTCAGCAACTTAATGAAACTTTGAGGTTGGCCACGCTTGTAAAGCAGGTATAGACCAGATGATCTCCAGAGGCTCCTTCAAACTTATACTGGTCTCTAATTCCAAGCACTGGGCACCTGTAAATTCAACTCTTTATTACTTTGGGTACCTTAGCAAGCATGTCATCCCATCCCCGCTCAGAGTTTCACAAGTTATGTTTTTTAATGGCACATTTCTGTTTTTCTTGTACGTCCTTTTCCACAGAGATGCTGTTCTTCCTGCCAGGAATAACACTGCCTGTGCAGTTCCTGTTCCCTGGCTGCAGGAGCCAGTTTGGCAAGAGGCGAGGTTGAATCAATGATGGAGAGCCAGCCAGCAGTCATTGGCTGTTACCTGCAGGAGAATCTAATCACAGCAGAAGTCTGGCAGGGCTCTCAAAGGTGGAGACAGCACTGATAGGAGAGGTGAAGAAGAACATGAGAAAGGAAAGCTGCTGTTAGCTATGTTTCTGTGAGCCAAGTGGGGCTATAACTGGTCTTCCAGACCAGTTGGAAAAAAGGAGGAATCCAAAGAGAGCAGCCAGCAGAACCACAGCTTTTGCCAGGCAGGTCTCTACCTTTCTTGTCCCAGAAACAGCTTGTGATCTTTCTCAGAATGGCAACTGACTGGATCTTAGATGGGGAGAGAATAGATATCACCCTGTGTAGATGGGGAAGCCATATGTGGACTCCTTGCTTTCATTTTTGACAACTGTTGCATGCTCTGGATAAAGACATAGGGGCATGGGGCAGAACAGATTGCCATATCCTTCCAGGTGTCACGATCTCTCCAGCAAGCAATTTTCAAATGTTCCTACTCTTGTGATGCTTGCACAGCATCCCTAGGAAAAGGATTCTACAGAGAAGTTCCCCAAGACAAACCAGCACCCTTGATTCCTGGCCACTGCAAGTCATCCTTGCTCCACAGACTTTCAGAGTGACCAGATTTCAGACCAACAGAAGGGCCAGACTTGAGGGCATCTCTTCTGGTAAGGGCATCTGTTCCTCTGCAGTCAGCGTGGTAATCTAAAGCATAGGAATAAACCTCAGATTTCTTCCCTTGCAGCAGGAAGGTGAAGCTGGGAGTCCCTAAACTGAGTTGTGATTCTCAAACATGTAGGGTAGGTGTGAATGCTGATAGTGGTTTTCTCTGGGCTCTGCAAATGAGCAGTTATAAAGGTAAGTAAAGCTGCATACATTTAACTTTCTCAAGTTAAGGGAGTAGCCCGTGTCCATCAGAAAGAACAGGTAACCAACTGAAATGAGGTCGACTCTTGCTCACTAGTTGAGGATCACATCTCAGAAAACTGTTAGCAGGTTGACACCACCACCATCCTCAGCTGTACAGTTTGTCATGTGCAACAGTATGAGGGAAACTGGGTGAGGATTAATTTGTGCTTCTGTCAGCCTCTGCCCAGCTCTTCTGAAGTGTGTATTTAAAGAACAGCGTAACACATACCAAGAGAGAGCATCATGTTGATGGAACAAGTTCTATGTTCAAGTTTACATTGGGTACATCTCAGTAACCTGGACACAAGTTGCAATAAATAGCTCCATTTGGGAAAGTAGTACTCTTTACTGGCAAACACTCTTTGGTAAACTCTACTAATACTGATCGAGGTGCTGCTGATAAGGCTCTGTGCATGTGGCAGTCTTTCATACGTACTCCTGTATCCCTTCTCCTTTCCCTTTTACAAAAGATTAATCCATGTCTATGCAGAAAGGCCAGCATGGGATTTAAATACAGGTGAAGAGAGTGAGGTTTTATATTCAGAGGCTCAAGGAGTTTAAAAAAAAAAAATGCACTTTTCATGAAAATCCCTCTTGCCGGAGAACACCTTTCACTGAAAGGCACTGAAGGCACTGAGGGTTTGCTCGGATGTTTGGCTTGAACATCCAGAATTCCAAGGGCACAGCACTTTGCAGGATTAAGCTTCACATTATGCAAATTACTACATCAAGACCGATTCACCTCTCCAAGTTGTTTTGTGCTTTCTGGAAGCTACGATCTCCTTCAACTGTGGATACTAATCTATTTCCTGGATGGCACATGACCTTGCATTCAATAACAGAAGACAGCTCCAATACAGAAGTTCCCCAGGGAATCTGCAAAAAAACCCCCAACACTGAAAATACATGGCAGCATCTCCCTGTTCAACTGATTACTTTGTCACCTCCCTCTCTCCATTGTGTGGGATGCATCCAGCTGCTTGCAGCTTGCTGGGCTGATGCATCCTTTAACTCGCTTGATAAGGCCACAACAGTATTTATCCTCCCACTGCTTTGTTGTGAAGGATATAAAATAGAGGCACTTATGGACAAGGTTTCAGGTAAGCATCAGCAGCTCTAGCTCCAAGTTCAGTCTTTGTGAACACCAGCATGGGGACTGGGAAGGTCACTCAAAGAGAGAGATGTAATCTGGTTCCTGGTCCTCTTGGCCACACGGGTAAAGCAACAGCTCCTTCCCCAAGGAGGTGATGGGTTCGTCCTGTTGATATAGGATGTGATTAAACACCATCTTTCAAACAGACCCTACCTACCACAGCATCGTGAGGTGGACAGCAGTCTCCTTGTCTCTGTTATTGTGGACTTGTTCATCCCATGGTGTGATACAGATCAGTGCCACAGGGAACTCTAGGAAGGACCCACATGGCTGACCTCTGGCTTCATAAAACTGTGTCAGCGCTCAGTGCAGTGACACAACTCTGGCAGCTCTCAGAAAGAGCTGTGCTCGTCTTGTAGATAACTGCGGTTTCTACAGTGTGAAGTGCTGGCCTGATCAGAACGTGCTGGAGCCAGGGCTGCACAGCATGCAGGTAAGCAGGATGGGCTGGTGGTGGACCATGCTTCTGGCTGCGTTTGTAGAAGGTTCAAGGGTGGGTCCTGGGGTGAGCATGTGCCCTCTGCTCAAGCAGCCCCATTCTAACACGGGAATTCCTTGATAGTAAAGTCTCTGCTTCCCATCTTGTTCTCCACCCCAGCAGCAGATGCGTGGTGGGAACTTGCCTTCTTTTGTGGGCACCTGGTGAGGGTTCAGCAGAACCCAGTAGAGCACTGCAGCAGAGTAGGTTCACCCTGCCCTCACCTGCTGCAGTGCAGGGGCTCTGTAGGATTCTTTGCAGACTGTGGACATGGCTCAGTCTTTAATATGGATATGCACAGCCAGAATTTAAATACTCTGGCACTGGTACCAACAGTTGCATAGCTCCTGCTTTCAACAATTTCAGCCTCTACCGTGAAACCCAAGCAAGAAGCAGTAGCCCGGGTAGAGCTCCATACAGCAAATAAGACAGATATTTTTCTCATGTCTAATTTTGTTTATCCATGTCTGTATTAGGCTAGGCATGTTTTGAAAGAGCAGGGTATTTTAAATGAACCTTTAGGCAAAATGATTGTCCCATCCCTGGGTAGATCTTACAGTAAAATAATGAACAATCCATCTGGTCCTCCTTGTACCCCATGTAACTGTAGTCAGTGCTAGTAAACACTGCTGATATTGTTGAAGGAACCTGCCAACCTTCTATTTTTTTATTGTTGCTTAGTATCAGACCTTGCCTGCTTTGAGTTTATAAAGATACCTTATTCTCCTTCATGCTGAAGCTGGAGGCAAGCAGGATTTTCTGCTTGTCCGCTTGCTGGCACACCACAACCATGGAGAGAATCCAGAAGAAAAGGAGTCTGCATAAGTATGCTGTCACCTCTCACCTTATCAGTATTTCTACTAAATACTGCATTAGTACCTTCATCCCTGTGTGCAAGGTGTTCTGCACACTTGGAGGGGGCTGAGAATCAGGTCTGAGATGTTTGAGACATGTTAGGCTGCCTTAGATATACCCATCAGGCCAGCACACCCTTCTGGAGCACCACACAGGATACCTAACAGCAGCTAAAATGGGTCTAGTTACCTATTTTTAAACCAACTGCATCTATTCTTTCTTATTTTGAAGTGTCCTGAAGCAACTAAACCAACAGTTAGTAAATGCATTGCTAGAGATTCACCTTGTGGTAGTCTACAAGGTCAGCCAGCGTTGAATGTTGTAGCTGGTCCACTCCAAGGAAGCTGTAGGAATCACTGGAGGCATCGATGAGGAAGTGTTTGCATCCTTCCACAGACCGGTAGGAGAGCACATAGCCCTTGATTTTCTCACTGAGCCGGATCAGAAAACTCCCCGGTGCTGTTTTATTCAGAAGCTCCTCTGCTTTCTTAGATGTTAGGATACCTGTTCAAAACCAAACCACAAAATGGAAAGAAAAGCATTTTTGCAGGGCTGGATGGAACAGTTCTCACAAGAAATCTGTTTTACTGCTTTGAAACTGGTCTGTGGCACTTCCACCCCGTGCATTCTTTTCTTGCCCAGTAGCCCAGGAAGAGTCCACTAGTAACACACCATGGCCACGTGCTAACTGCTTATGGTAACTGTTCCAGACCTAGCCCATTATGAATGATAAATGCATGGGGCTCAAGAGGACAGTTTCCATGTTAGGAGAGAGAACAGTGTTGCAGTGTGTAGTACATTGGTTGCAGATTAGCAGTGCTGTGCAGACAGTGATCACAAGTCTTGTCAGAAAACAATGCAAGCACTGAAAGCCCAGTTACAAGAGGGTAATGCTTTCACTGCTACAGTCCCAATCAAAGGGGTTTCCCCCAATAGATATGGAATGGAAAGGTGATGGATGATGAGCACGTATGGAAGGAGAAAGACATGGCACCAAAGATGAGTGGGATGAGGTGTGCCAAAATCTCTCTCACACGGGTTCAAAGGGTTACCAGGGTGCCCATTCATACAGTACAAGGTGGCACAGAGGTACAGGACATTTTGAGGATCTGGCCTCTAACACCTCAGCTTGCCCTCGTAATGCTAAAGGAATTTAAACTGCAGTTGTAGATATTTAAAATGGAAAATGTAGCCACCTTTGAAAAGCTCCCGAGCCCAGCCTGTGGCAGCACCCGTGTCAGCAGAAACACCTCCTTAAAGAGCTGGGTCGGGGCAGAAACACTCGGGACTCACCATGGAACCAAGGTGCTATTGTGTCTGTGGCTTTCTGATAGCCAGCTCGGAGAGGGAATTGCTCCTCTTTGAACCACTTGATGATGCTTTCTTCAGTAGAACTTGAGACTGTTCTCTGGATTCCCTCTTTCCTGTTAGAAAAGACTGTGGTTTGTGCATCAAGTTCAAATGATAACTTTTGAGTTCTTGGCAAGACTTACCTTTTGTGCAGGATCTTCAGAACAGCCCTGAACAGAAGGCTTACATTAGAGCTTACACTAGAGCAGCTGTCAGCAGTATTGTATGGTTTTCAGTGGACACCTTGCACAGAGGTTGTATGCACTAGGCTTAGGATGCTCTACTAAATCAACCCATTACCATCCAGGGGTTAGCCAATAAGCCTCGTGGCACCCCAGGCTGGAATATAGCCTAAGCTCTGTATTTTTCTCTGCGGGGTGTCTTCTCCACGTGAGGAGGAGAGATATCCATTCCCATCTCAATCATCACATGGTAGAGTAGAGGAATCTCATCCCTCCTCCACTCTACAGTGCACAGTGGGGTTCTTACCTAATTGCTCTCCCATTTGCCATCACAGGAGGTGGAAGTTTAGGCTTGGGGGGGAGAGGTGGATATTGGAGTGGTCGCCGATCTCCTGCTGTGGCACCCTTGGAAATATCTGCCTGCTTCCCTCTGTGGATGCCCTGCAGTGAAAGCCGCCTGTAGTCGTCTCTGGCTTGCCGTGCAAGGGAGCGCCTCTTCTCATCTGCTGCCTTGGATTTCCGCACTGGAACAAAAAAGGAGTCCTACAGGAGCGAACAAGCAGGCAAGTTTTAACCTTGCTGCCCTCTGGCCATCCTCGTGCTTGATGAAGTGGAAGAATAACCCGCTTCACAAGGTGAAAGATCTCACTCAATGGTGAGACTGTTTGCCACACCTCTGCCATGACTTTTGGGCATCTGCTACTTAACAGGGTCTGGTTTTTATTCCTTAAAGAGACTGAAAATCTGGGTTCATTCTAGGCATCAGGTCCCTTTGTACTTAAGACTACTAGTTTTTGTTTTGGATGATGACTCCTGGTTCAGAAATAGATTTCTGTAGTTCCTTTCATGTGAGCCTACAGGGTGCACATGCGTGCATGGAATAAAAGCTCTTGAAATGACCCAAAGTCAATCCTGATCATTTTTTGAGGGTAAGAGGGAATCTTGCTGAAACTGTTACAGAAAGTGGAAAACTTGGCTGGTTTGGTTTGGGGTTGGTTTTCTTTTTAGTTGTTTTGAGTTTTGTTGTTTTGTGGAGTTCTTTCCTGTAAAACTGCCTTGAATGTCTAGGAGCCAGTAGGAGTAGCCAGCTCTCCTGTCAGTCTGAGGAGGTTAGTTCTTTCCTTGCTTTTGTAATCAACTTCAGATTTAGTTGTTTTTTGGGGGTTTTTTTTGATTAGTAAGAAAAATACACACAGACACACACAGACACACCCGGCCTGAAGTGGAAACAATTAGCAGTACAGCATTGCCATCTACTGAGAAGCAGTGGAGCAGGAAGTATTTGGCAGCTGTGATGGGTGCTACTGCAAGTCTCACATTGTTTGCCATTTTCCTTCCTATTGTTGGGATTCATTACGTGAGACAGCGCAGCAGGGCTCTGCTTAGGTGGGATCATGTTTGGATGACAGGGAGGATGTTCTTAGTCCCTGTTACCCATTATCCTTGTCCTCAAGAGCAATGATTACTGCATAGTCCTACAAAAAGTGTTGGCATTTATTTTAAAATTCATTATCCTGACTGTACTCATGTAGCTCTTGTTGTTTGTTTTAATATAGTATCTATAGGAAAAAAGTGCCATTTCCCTGTCCAATTCTAGTCTCAACATTGTGTCAGCTCAGAAATATTTCTGGCAGTACTCTTGGCAGCACTCTCCACCCATCAACTGATTACTTAGTTCCAGTGTGGCAGGAAGGAGGATTGAGATGATCCCAGAGAAATCCCTAGGATTTCTCAAGCCCCATAGGAAAAAGTCATCCTGAAATCTTACAGGATTCCTGCCATTCAGGCTCACTCTCATCAGATTTCTGCAGAGTCCTCTTGCTCTCCAAGCTGGGGTGGCTCTGTGGCATTGCCTCCTGGGGGGCTGTGGTCTCTTCTGAATTTCTTTTCTGCGCTTCCTTCATCTGTGAAAGAAACAGCATGTTCACCTCTGTCCCAGGCTTGTTTTAACCCTGCTTTCTACTAGCCTTGAAATACTGGGAATTCCAATCTTTATTGTGAATCAACAGTGTACAGACCCTCTGCCTTTACTGCAGGTGACAACAGAGAAAGTGAGGGGAAAAAAGCCTTGGGCCAGGTGAGGCTCTGAGGCTGATGGGGACTGTAGGGTTAAGTTGGTGCCCCACTCAATGTGTTAGGAGCACCCCAGCTTGCCACCTACCTGTTGGAAGTCACGCTTCCTCATGTGGCAGTCTGCCAGCATCTGGTGAACATCTCTGGTTTCCCTCTGGGTGAAGGAAAAAAGCAGTGGTGTCAGGACCATTGCTCTATGTTGGGGCAATAGGTGTATAATTCAGAAGCAGTGACGTGACATTTACGCTAACAGATTTTTTTCAACCTCCTCTGACAAACATTGGGGCTTTTTTGTTGTATTAGGCTTAATATGCCACAGGAGGAGAACTCAGGGGTGTTGTGATTGTCCTAAACACCCAGATAGGCTAAGTGATGCTTCCAAGTTCTCCCAGTGAGCAGCTCCTTCCCTCCAAAGCAAGACCCAGCAGAACCTGCTGTTCACAGCTTTACCCGCCTGAGCTTGTTTGCTGCTGCAGCTGGGGTGCTGTGAAGTCCTGCTTGTTAAACTGATCCAACCAGCTGCATATCTCAAGTTCGCTCTTCCCTGCAAACCAGTCTAGCTACCCTGGCAGCAGCCGCTAGCTGAGGCCTGCCTTTGAAGAGGAACAGTTCAACTTGTCGTTGAGCAAACACCCTCCTCCTCCCCAGTGGACATGGACTGCCTCCCACGGCACAGTGAATCATGAGATAACTGTACTATGCTGCCTACCAAGGACGTGCCTTGTTTTATCTTCATCACCTGCTTGGCTAATGTTTAATATGAATGTGGCTTTCTGATTTCCCTCTCCCTGACAGGAAACTAGGAACTTCAAATGCATGTAAAGCCCCTTGTTTTCTTAGATCGGTCCCTCTCTGCCACTCCCTCCATCTGCTGTCCCATACACCAGACAGTACAATGCCTGCATCCCTCAGATTAAATGGGGACTAGATCTTAGAGAAAACACTTTGACAAGGGAGGTGAGGAAAGAGCCCTCTCCAGGCCTAGAAAATGCAACAGGGATCTTCAGTCTTCATCTTTCCTCCTAATTGTAAAAGCCCCAGAAAACTGGGGAAAATTACTAATGTATAATGACAAAACCCAAAAGTAAAATATAAAACCTCCCTTCACTTCCATGCACAAGACTGGAAGGGTTTTGGTGTTTCTTTGTGGGTTTGGGTTTGGGTTTTTTTTGGTTGGGTTTTGTTTTTTTTTTGTTACCTGTGACCAATAGCTTGCTTTGAAAAGAAAAAATGCTCCCACACAGTTGCTCAACTTCAGCAAACAGTGCTAAGAAAAACCCCGGGTGACTCAGAGGCTTTTGATAAAGAAGGCAGCAGATCCAAATTCCCTTCAGTGTTTTGGTAGCAGCAAGAAAGGCGCTTTGCCAAACCCAACCTTCAGTTATCATGGGGGTTTTTTTACTCCAATACGGAGTGGATGAGTAATGAAAGACTATATGCTCAAAGAAGTTAGGAGCAAAAAGCTGAATGAAAACTCTCCTGAATGAGAGTGGACCTCTATGGAACTGGCAGGCTGTTCTGTTCCTTCTGTTCAGCTTTAGCTGTATGGGTAGTTAATTTAACTCACCTTTTTCTCAGTTCTCTGCAAATGGCTTTTTGTAACCAGTCACAAAGTAAAAATGGCATCATTGCTGGAAAAACATTGCTGCAATGCAACACCACAGCAAAGACACTGTAGTTACTGCATTTGGGGTTCTCTCTGTGCTGTCAAGGTCATAACCTATTTTTAAACTATTTTAGAAGACAAAAACCCCACCAAAACCCACCTAAAATATGCATATCAGAGGATGCTGGTAAAATTATCTTCAACTGTTCTTTTGTGCAAGTAGATGATTTATCTAAGGGCCATGGCCTTGCATCCTGGGATAGCCTCCCCAGTCTTGCTCCAAAAGCCATCCAACCCAGCCACAGAGCAGGAGGGGAAGTACTGCAACCCTTGTTTAATCCACAGAGGATGAAAGCAAAGGAGTACAGAGTAACTAAATCAGCCCTACAAAGCAGAGCTATCCCAGCTGAGAATAGTGCTTGGACCTCCCCGAGTCTTAAAGAAGGATGTGACAGCACGGGCTCTCTGACTACAGAAGAAAAGCCTTAACAGTTAGCTGGCTTTTTTTCTTCTTCAAATTTCTATTTACAGCAACCAGGATTTGCTGCACTTCCTGGATCTCAAAGCACATGGTCCTGATAGTTATGGAGAAAAAGGGGAAAACCACCTTAGTGAGCTCCTGGCTTTTCCCTGTTGTAGCAGCAGCAGTTTTTCTCCCACCTTCCTCCTTTTCCTCCACATTACGTTTTTTATTCCTGTGAAGATCTGTCTCACCCAGGACGGCTGGTTGTGGATGTGGAGACCGTGTTACAGAAGAGTCTGTCTCTCTGAAATGCAGGAGAGAGAGAGAATTTAGGAACCTGAGGGAGTCACTCTCCTCTCCCTGAGCGTCTTGGCCAGGAAGCTGCACGTGAGCAGAGCAGTGCTGCGCTGAAGCAGCGTGCAGGCAGCTATCGTACCTCCGGATCAGGTAGGTGGAAAATTAAACTAATGACTCGTGGTGAGTAACTGCCATCCCGCTGTACATGGGCACCTGTTGGTGAATCAGTGCAACCCAGACTCACCACCTGCTGCAAGGAGAGTCAGCATTTCCTGTGGGCTGCAGAGGGTACTGCGCAGGAGCCGCATCACAGGAGGCTCAGCGAGCCAGGGCAAGCATCAGGCTGGAGCTGGTCTCTGCCAGCATGGTGTGTACTCAGAAAGCCCGCCCCTTTTGCCTGCAAGTCAAGTGTGACGGTGGTAACCACAACCCCCACAGGGAAGACTCCAGCCTTTGGGTCCCTAAAAATGCCCTCTCCTCTGTGTCTGCCCACAGAGTTCTAGAGCTGAAGGGTGCTTACCTGCCCTCCTTGCCTTGCTCTCTCGCTAAGCGCTTCGCCCTTTCTGCCTGGATCTCTTCACAGATGGCCGCATAGGATTTATCTGAAGGGTGCTCGCCCATCACCCAGACCCAGACATCGTTGTCTGCACCGAGCTTCCAAGTCACCGACTTCCCATTGGCTGTAAAGAAAGCAGCTTTTTGGCGAGTGCAGTTTGCTCAGTGGCTCTGTGCAGGTCTGTGCAGGGCCCGTGTCCTGCCGGCTGTGCCCCCCACTGATTGCAGAGCCTCCCCAAAAGCAGCTGCACAGGGGGAAAGCTCGGCTGGGATGCAGCACACACCTCCCATTGCGTTTCATGCTACCGAAGCCAGGTCAGTGAAGGAGGCATTTCTGAGTCTGGGGGCATGTGAGGGGACTCATTGCTGTTTCCTGTCTTGCTTTAACTCCTTGCCACTGCCCTTCCCAAACTGTGTGAGGGTGAACGACCCACAAACAGAATATGTGGAGGAAGAGCTAGGAGAAGTGTCTTGTCTTCCTAGTGGCCAGCATGCTGTGTAATCCTGGCAAGGGGACTGCAGGTCTAAAGGCACAGCAGGAATCCCCCTGTAAATCTGAGGCTCCAGGAAAGAAGTTTTTAGTCCATGGTTATTTTGTAGACACATTCAGAGGCCCCATTTAGTGGGAAACTTAGAAATGCATCTCCTGGGGGCAAGTAAGCCCTGTCTTCCCAGCTAGGGGAGTTGAGTAATTTGGTCGAGGTCAGAGCGTCTGGCCCAGGGGGTAAAACCATTGTGTGCCTGGCCAAAACTGCTCCATGGCAGGTGGGTTTAGTTATGGTTAGGAAATATGACTACGGTATGGCCCTGGGAGAAGAGATTTTTCTCTAGGTACAAATTACCTCCTGTTTCTAGGGAGCAGTTGACCTGGCCAGAGGGACAAACAGTTGTCAGGCAGAGACTTACCTTTTCTTGGCAGTGGCTTCTTTGCCGGAGCCTTGTCCACAGCCGCTTCTCTTTCCTTCCACCGTCTGATCTGTTCCTGCCTCATCTTGAAGAAGAGGATCTGCTTCTGCTCCTCATTGAGTTCTGCCAGCAGGTCAGGATCGATGTACATGTCTGATAAGATCTGTTTCAGCATGGCTGCAGGTTTCAGTTACGCACGTTTGTGGCGATGATCTCCAGGGATCAGATCCTCTTCCTGGCTCCGACAAGAAAGAGTCCCTTCCCGCCTGAGCCCGGAGCAGGAATGCAGGCGTGCCAGAGTAATTACACTTCTGCCTTTTTTTTTTTTTAGCTCAGACTTCCTGCACAGGCCAAAAAAGTAAATAAGTAGCTTAAAACCTGCAGTTAAGATTCCTTGAAATAAGAGGTAAACTCAGCTCCTACGCAGTTCCCGCCTGCTCTGCAAGGGAGAGCTGGCAAGAAGGGAGACCTAGATTGGGGTGGATGTGTTGATGCTCTGATAAACTCAGCTGATAGTATATCAAAGGAGAGCAAGCGCTGCCTGTTACAGTCATCAGAGGTGTGGCCTGGCTGTGCCCAAGCAAACATTCCTGCTGTGCAGGGAATCAATGAACCCATGACTAGACAGCTCCTCCTCCTTCCAAAGAGGAAAGCTTTGATGATCAAAAGCCCAGCCTGCCCCATTTTACCAAAGAAAGATAGGGAGGGATTTCAGCTCTGCTTTTGAGGTGGGACTGGGAATTTTAGGGTGCTCCCATCCTTCAAAGGCAGCCTCATGGCAAGTCAAGGGAGCGCAAGTGGTGTGGCTGGTTTGAAGAAAGCCAACTTGGATGGTCAGCAGCTGAGAAGCTGGGGCAGCTCACGTCCTGACACGTCCTTCTGACGCACCGTGCCCACGTGGTGAGCCTGGCATGGGACATCCCTGCCTGACAGCATGAAGTGGCTGGGAAGAAGGAGTACCCCTGTTCCTGCCTGGGGTGCTGTGTCATGTCTGGTGCACGCTGGCAAGGTACTAACAGACACAGCTGTGCTTTGTGCCTGTGGATTTACATCTGCAGCAGGGGTTTCACTCAAAAGTTGGGAGCTCTCCCGTCGCTTGGGAAGGTGCCAAATGAGAAAATACAAATGTGGACTAAAGACCTTGAAAGCAACTGTTTTCCTTATCTTATCTACATAAACTGGGGGAGATCAGGAGGTTGGTTGGCAGCACTTTCTGTGACACAGGAAGGCTGGCAGCCACATATCAAGTGCAATACCAGCACAGGGTTGCTGGCTGGCCAGGGCAACAAAGGCTTTCTGGACAAACTCTTGGGAAGCACTGCCAGCAGGTTACAAGGAAATGAAGCTACTGGGATTATTCGTGTGCTTCTGCACAAATCCCAGGAGTCTTAAGGAATAAGCATGCTAGGACATAGCACAGTAGGTGGGAGGAAGGGGGTTGGTGGGACAGTAATGGGGGGGCACAAAGGATGTAGACACATCAGGAGGACCTGTGCTAGGGTGAAGTGGGAGTGTATATTAATCCTGGAGTCAGATCAATTAACCATTTTACAGGAGAGGGGCTGGACCCCTAGGGACCCAACTGTTGGAAGAAAAGTATTGTGAGCTTCAGAATATGAGTGCTGGCTTCTGCCAAATAAAGCAAAGTAACAGCGAAGGGGGTGGCAGAAGAGCCAGTGAGTGCAATACTGAAGCTTTACAAGGAGCACACACCTAGCACATTTAATTAGTTGAAATAGGGCAGCAACCTTCATAAAGTCAGACTGGCAGGACAAGATCTGCTGCATTGGTCCACCTTCCCCCATCTCACCCCTATGCTGGGATCAGGCAGGCTGGCCCAAGCATCCCCATGCTCCTGAACAGGAGGCTTGCCCTAAAACTGCTGGTGACAGAGCTGGCCGGAACACCAGTGCAGTGAAGTCTCCACATGTTTTTAGCAGGGAGAACTTGAAAGGACCTTGAATCAGCTGGAGGAGCTGTAGACAGGGAGGCAAGAGAGGTCCTCAGGAAATGGAGAGAGCAGGCCAGGGTCCCAGAATTAGTTGCAGCAGAGGCCAGGAGTGGTGGCAGCTGTAGAGAGGGAGGAGCTTTTTGTGGGGAGGGTGCTGGTGAACAGTCCCTCATCCCTTGGGGTACTGAACTGTCTGTTAAACTGCAAAACTGGGGTACACTGCTGGAGGACTGCTGTTTAAGCTTCCCTGCCTCCTGCACCTAAGCACTATCTGGAAGGGAAGCCCCTTGAAAACAGATCAGGGGCTCACAAAAACGAGCAGAAATGTGTCCCTTAAGCTTTTTGTTGTGCTTTTTAAGATCAGTTCAACACAAGGCAGTATGAAGGACACGCAAATTTTAAGGTTTATTTTAGGTAAACTGATGTCTTCAGAAAGTACTCGATGTTGCTCTGATTGTAGGGGAAATGAGAATCTCTTTGTCTGGGCCCGAGATGGGTTTTGGTTGGAGAAACCATCAGGGTTGCATCCTTTGTGGATCTGAAACAGTAACTGAAGTGGGTGGTATCTCTGGGCACAGTCTGAGCCTTGTAGTCAGTCAGAGATGCTTTCCATAAGCTGACAGAAACTAATCATGATGTCTAAAATTAGAAGAGGCTTTTAACAAAAGAGACTTGTGCCATGCCAGGAGGTGAAACACTTTTATCCCTTCAGGTGAGAAGGTATTTGTAGTTTGTGCGGGCCAAATGCCGAGTGGTTAAACAAAGGGCACTCAGTAATCTTGCTCAGGGTGGAAGGGCCAGCCAGCTGGCCAGGCTCTGCCTTCTGGCTCTGGGTCAGCAGAATGACGTTCTTTTTCCCCCCAGAAACTCTTCAGGACAGTCACAGTTCACTAGCCAGAGGGGTGCTTGGAAAAGAGAACAGCCAAAAGTCATCCTGCAAGGGTGTCCTTGCTACAGCTGAGCAGAGGCCATGTGAGAATCAGGCTGGCAGGAGCAGCTGGAACCAGCTGGAGGTGCAGATTGTGAGCTCAAGTCCTGCACCCTTCCTGTTACAGCCACGGGCAGATTGTCATCTTTCTGGATTTCTGCAAGGCCTTTGACACGGTCTTCCACAACATCCTTCTCTCTAAGTTGGAGAGATATGGATTTGATAGGCAGATTGTTCAGTGGATAAGGAATTGGCTGGATGGTCGCATCCGGGGGTGGTGGTCAATGGCTCAATGTCCAGATGGAAGACAGTGACAAGTGGTGTTCCTCAAGGGTCCCTACTGGGACCAGTGCTGATTAATATCTTTATTAATAATATTGACATTGGGATTGAGTGCACCCTCAGCAAGTTTGCTGATGACACCAAGCTGGGCAATGAGGTTAACTTGCCAGAGGAATGGGAAGCCATCCAGAGGGGCCTGGACAGGCTGGAGAAGTGGGCCTGGATGAACCTCATCAGGTTCAACAAAGCCAAGTGCAGGGTCCTGCATCTGTGTCAGGACAATCCCCATTATCCATACAGCTTAGCAGATGATGTGCTGGAACGCAGCCCTGAGGAAAAGAACTTGGGGGTACTCATGGATGAAAAGCTGGACATGAGCCACCAATGTGCATCTGCAGCCCAGAAGGCCAACCACATCCTGGGCTGCATCAAAAAAAGTGTGGCCAGCAGATCGAGTGAGGTGATTCTGGTGAGACCTCACCTGGAGTACTGTGTCCAGCTTTGGAGCCATCAACACAAGACGGACATGGACCTGTTGGAACACATCCAGAGAAGGGCCAGAAAAATGATCAAAGGGCTGGAGCACCTCTCCTATGAAGACAGGCTCAGAGAGTTGGGCTTGTTCAGCTTGGAGAAGAGAAGGCTCTGGGGCGACTTTATAGAGGCCTTCCAGTACCTGAAAGGTGCCTATGAGAACGCTGGAGAAGAACTGTTCACAGGGGCATGTAGCAATAGGACAAGGGGTAATGCTTTTAAATTAGAAAAATATTTATGTTGGATATTAGGAAAAAATTCTTCAGTATGAGGGTGGTAGATCACTGGAGCAGGTTGCCCAGAGAGGTGGTGGAGGCCCCATCCCTGAAGGTTCAAGGTCAGGCTTGATGGTGCTCTGAGAGACCTGATCTAGTGAAGATGTCCCTGCTTACTGCAGAGGGGTTGGACTAGATGACCTTTGAAGGTCCCTTCCTATCTAACACATTCTATGATTCTATTGGTTCCACCTCCATCACATCAAGCCTCCTCCTCACCTGGCTGCACAGAAAGCACTGGCCGTGGCCCAGAGTGGTTTGTGTTGCAGTGAAGTTTTTGCAGTGAGCACTGCTGCAGTGCCTCAGCTGTGCTGTTTTGCTCGTCTCTCCCAGTACTTCCTCCTGATGCTTTAGGTGTCCTTCCTTGCTCTGTCTGGGACATGCTTCTGTCATTGAAGGTTCCTTCTTTTATCTTTTGTATCCAACTTGACTCCTCCTGCCTGACCAGGTTAACCGTTTCCCCCGAAGCACTTGGGAGACAGAGTTTGTTTGTAACGACTTCAAGTCTTTTCCTTGAGCTTCTTGGGACATGGTAAATGAGACACCATCAGCAGAGTACATGCAGCAACTCCACATGATGCTGGCTTCTGAGGAGTGGGAATGGCTTTGCTATGGCATTTACTTAGGAGGACATGGTGTAGTGTGCCATATCGTCCTGGTTTGGTCTGAGATAGAGTTAATTGTTGGTATGGTGCTGTGTTTTGGATTTAGGATGAGAATAATGTTGACAACACACTGATGGTTTCAGTTGTTGCTGGGTAGTTATAGCATCTAGACTCAGTCAAGGACTTTTTCAGCTTCTCACACCCTGCCAGGTGCACAAGAAACTGGGAGAGCACAGCCAGGACCCCTGGCCCAGACTGGCCAAAGGGATATTCCCTACCACAGAATGTCACGCTCTGTATATAACTGTGTATATTATATATATATATATATATATTTCTCTTTATTATCCTATTAAAGTGTCTTTATCTCAGTCCAGCAATTTTTATTTTCTTTCCTCCATTCTCCTCCCCATCCCCTTGGCAGGGGGAGAGGTGAGCAAGAGGCTGCATGCTCCATAGTTACTGGCTGGGGTTAAGCCACGACGCACATGCAACAGTGACAAGCTGGTCCCTCTTTCCACATGTGGACACACAGTGTTTTGGCAAGGTGATGGGTGCTCAGCAAACAAGCTTCATGGTATTGACGTAGTTTTGCAGAGTTGGGTCTCACTGTAACTTAGGTTGCAAGAAGAAACTCGTAATGTTGTGTCCCAAAGGTAGTGGCCATTTAAACAGTGGGAAATCACAGACGGATTTTGAGAGTTTTGCAGCATTTCTGTTTAGCAGAATCAAAGATCTTAGGAGCTGGAAGTCCGTGTAATATCTGTCATATGCTGTTCCCAAGGTTTGAATGAAAGCCATATTGCCAACACTTGGCCAGAAGAGGTTTTGCTGATGCTGTCCCAGCTGTAAGTGGTATATTTACGGCTCAAACGTAAGGAAGCCAAGGACTGCAGTAAGGGCAGTGGTGCCTCTCAGCAGGTAACTTGTAGAGGTCTTGTTAAACTGTCTCCTGCTTGTAGTTTTTTTCATGAGAGCAATAGGTATGAGTTGGTTTTGTGGAGGAGTAGGAAACAAGAGTAGCCAAAGTAGCAAAAATTAAGTGGGGGGTTGTGGGAGTATGTTGGTGGGGTGGGGGGAGATTTTGTGGCTCTACCACTCTCTCTATATAAGAGAGCTGACTTGAAAGCTGTAAGGATAAATACAACTCAATGGGCAAATGACCCTCCAAAAAGCAAGGTCATGCAGCACTTAAATTGCCTGCAGGAGAGCAGCCTCTTCTGCTCCTGTAAATCATCTACCATTAACAAGGGAAACAGAAGACCATGAATATACATAAAAGTACAACTGCTTTGAGAAGAGCTGGCAGAGTTCCCGCTCCCATGTGTGGCAGGTGACACTTCAGTCACCCACTGGCTGAGGGGACACCCCTGACTGGCACCCTCGTCCCGGTCCTCACCATCAGTGCTGCCAGCGGAGGGAAACAACAGGCAAACACAAGTAGACAGGCATTTGGTATGAGAGGGTGTAAAATTAAATAGTGGATGAGCTTAATGGTGGGGGGGTTTGTGCTGATTTCAACCTGCTACATGTATCTGTGCTGTGAAGGTGACAGGGCAGGAAACTCAAAGATGAGAAGAGACCAGGAGAAAAGCTGCTTCAGGGCAGAGCCTGCGGAGCTACGGGCATTTCTGTTCTCATCGAGTAGCTTTGACCGTTAAAAGATTAGACGGAGTTGTTGGGAAAACGATGGGGCTCAGCTCCTTTGCGCTTGGAGCTTCTCCTCGGCGCTGGTCTTCTGCTCAACACCACCGGGAACCGCCTTCCCATGAAGCGGGTAACCGGCGAGCGAGAGCTGCTGCTGGGGGAAACTGGTTCCCACTGGGGCTCAGACCTTCCGCCCCGCGGGCGCTGCCAGAGGGCTGGAGCCGCCGGCACCCGGCTCGCAGGGCGCAGGGCCCCTCAGCCACCGCCTCAGGGCCGTGCTCCTCGCCCAGGCGCCGGGCTGAGCCTTCCCCGCGGTGCCGCCGCCACCTCCCGGGGCCCGGCAGCACCGCGCGGTCCGTGGCTCCCCGCGCCTGGCCCCGCCATCCCGCTGACGGGGCTCCAGGTGCCGGTGGGGACCCCTCGGGAGGTCCCCGCTCCCCCTGCAGCACGTTTTGAGCTGCAAAGGGAGGTTTCCAGTGAACACAGGGCTTCGCATGGCGCCCAGAGCTGTTCCCAGCCCCTGCCCCAACGCCGCCGGCTGCGGCTCGCTGTGACTGGCAAGCGACCCCAGCGCGATCGCCGGGCCGCCCAGAGACCCGCGAGCGGGTCCCCGCTTCCCCCGGCCCCCCCGCTCCTGGGGCGGTGGCGCCCCCTGCCGGCCGCTTTGGAGGGCTTCGAAGGATCGGGCACGCGTCCCTCCTACGCGATGGCGCCCCCTGGCGGCCTGGAGCAGCACCGCGGCCCCCCGGCACCGGTACCGACACACCGTGGTGGCTCCCGGGCGCGACCCGCTAGGCCCCGTCTGCCACATCCCTCCCACCCGCAGAGCGCCGCTGGGTCCCTGCCCGGCTGCCTGCCCTCCAGGCTCCAGCTGCGGGGCCCTGCCTGTGACCAGTCGGGATGCGGGCAGGGAGGCCCCGCAGGCTCCCGCGGCGCCCCCCTCCCGCGATGCCTGCCCAGAGGACGCCCACCCCAAAGCGACCCGTCGCCCCGGCTGTTGGCCCTTTAAATCGGGGCGAGGGGCGGAAGGGCTGAGCCTCCTGGCGCCAGAGCGCTGCCGAGCAACGCCCGCGGGGCACGGCCGGCGGCGGGGATGGGGGTGCCCCGGGTGGCCGAGCCGTCCCCGCGGCTCCGAAACCCCGTGGCAGCCTCGGAAGGGGCTGAGGCGGGAGGAGATGCGCGGCCGGGCAGGAGGAGAAGAGACGCCGGGCTCCGTTCCCGGCCCCTCACGGCGCGGGCTCGGCGGGCGGCCGGCACCGAACGTTCCGTGGGGGCGTCCTGCCGGGCACTGGGCATCCTCCCGCCGGCACCGGCAACACCTCCGCCGCACGTGACCCGGGTAGACTTTGCCTGATGGGGCGCGGCCCCGGCCACGGTCCAGCCCCAGGATCCGGTCGGTGGCCAGGTTGCGGCGGCTGCCGGCGAGGAGGACAGACAGAGGGAACCCGCCGTCAGCCATGGGAGGAGAAGACGTGGTCAGGGAGGAGCTGGGCAGCCTCCACGGCATCCCCCTCTACAAGTGGTTCGTGGAGGGCTGGCCGCAGGTGGAGACTTTCCAGGCTCGGCCAGATGACCTGGTCATTGCCACCTACCCTAAATCAGGTGAGTGCCCCCGGGAAGGGGTGCGGGGGGCACGGGGAGGGTGCGACACCAGCCCTTGCAGCACTGCCCCTGTGCTGCAGGCACCACATGGCTGAGTGAGATCCTGGACATGATCTACCACGATGGCGACGTGGAGAAGTGCCGGCGGGATGCCATCTTCAACCGAGTGCCCTTCCTGGAAATGAAGGCCCCCAACCTGCCAAGCGGTGAGCCCCCAGCCTGGCTGCCCCCCTGGGTTGAGTGGGGAGGGGCTCGAGGCAGGGTGGGAGTGAGGGCTCTGGGGCTCACACCACTAAACCCCCTGTCCTGCAGGCGTTGAGCAGCTGGAGAAAACCCCATCCCCGCGGCTGGTGAAGACTCATCTCCCGGTCCATCTCCTCCCAGCCTCCTTCCAAGACAAGGGCTGCAAGGTAAGACCGTGGATGCCCCCACCCCTCTCTCCGGCTAGGTGTCAGGGAGGAAGCACTGCTCTGCACTCCCCAACCACATCTTTGGCTGTCCCCAGATCATCTACATGGCCCGCAACCCCAAGGACGTCGTTGTCTCCTACTACTATTTCTACCAGATGGCCAAGATACACCCCGACCCTGGCACACTGAATGAGTTCCTGGAGACCTTCATGGCTGGCAAAGGTGGGGGCTGAGCCCTAGGGTGCCCACCCCAAAATGTCAGTGGGGAGGGCACCCATCTTTTTGGCTAACCCCTTGACTGCATCCTGCAGTGGCCTACGGGTCCTGGTATGACCATGTGAAGGGCTGGTGGGAGAAGAAGCAGGAGAAGCAGCTCCTCTACCTTTTCTATGAGGACATGAAGAAGGTGAGGGTGGGATTGAGGGGAGGGCATCCCAGTTGCTCCCCCTCAGCCTTGTTAGCAGCTTTCCCATATTGGCCACCCCTCAGGACCCACAGCAGGAAGTGCAGAAGATCCTGAAGTTCCTGGGCAAGGAGGTGACGGCGGAGACAGTGGCGAGGATCCTCCACCACACCTCCTTCCAGGAGATGAGGAAGAACCCTGCTGCCAACTATGAGACCATGCCCACTGCCCTGATGGACCACAACCTCTCCCCCTTCCTCCGGAAAGGTGGGGTTCAGCCACTGGCTGAGGGTTTGGGAGGGATGTCCCTGGGTTGTATTGCAGCCCCCATCTGTGTCTGCAAGTATTTTGGGATCAGGATTTGCCCCACTTGCTTTCTCACCCCACAGGGGTCTCCGGGGACTGGAAGAACCACTTCACTGTGGCCCAGAACGAGCGCTTTGACCAGCAATACCAGGAGCACATGGCGGGCTCTGATCTCCACTTCCAGATGGAAGTGTGAGGGGCTCATCCCCCTTCCCACGGCAGGGGACTCCACCTGTCCCTGGCAGGGAGGGTGTGTAGAGATGGAGCATCCTCACACTAATATTTGCTTTTTGCCCTACAATAAATTGGGATAACTGGAGGGTGAGCTATTGCCTGTGGGGGGGCTGATTCCCCCCTAAATCCCAAGGGGTGGCCTGGCAGGTGGGAGGGTGGGCATGTGGGATGGATTTTTAGCCAGTGGTGGTTGGGCATTCTCCCAAAAGCCACAGTTGACCCCTGACACCTTGGGACACCCCAGCCCCATCCTAGCAGAGGCGTCTAGAGGGACCAAACATTGTCGAGGAGTGGAAAAACCCCAGAGGGCTGGTAAACCCACTGGCCACACAGCTCTTGCGTGCCCAGGAGCTTTCGTGCCTCTGAGTTGCGAGTTTCTTGACAGAGTGGGCGGTGGCAGGGCTTGCCCCATGCTCCCTGGCCAGGCTGGAGCTTGTCAGCCTCCGGTTTGCAGAGCAAAGGCGAAGGGAAACACCTCTCTGGCGGCACAGTGCCACGCTGGGGAATATCGCTGTCTTTGCTGGATGGGGAACTCACTCTCCAATCTTCTGTCTTGGCTGCACCAATTCCTTGCTCAGGGATGGCTGGAGCAAACCAGTCCCCATCCTGCTGGGGGCAAGGGTTTGCTTTGGAGCCCCTGATTGCCTGGGTTTTCCCCATTTCCAGACCGTTCTTGAATTTTCAAGGTTGCAGCTTTTTAGCAAGGTAGTCTTGTTGGGGGGGTTGTTTCATCCCTAAACAAGTGCAACCCGCATCCCACTCCTGACGAGCAGCAGCACTCTCCTGCAGGAATAACTCTTTTCCAAGCGTTTACTGAAATGCTGAGGGAGATCTCTGCACTTCCCCAGCTCCTGGCTTTGCCTGTGGGGCAGTTTTGCTCATGTATGGACAGGTGAGCAGGCAGGGAGGGCATGTCCCCGCCTGCTAAACACCCGAATGCCCAACACGGTGTGTCCCACCTCGCTGGGAACTCAGCCCTGGGGACGGAACTGGGACATTTTTATCAAGGTTGCAAACAAGTGGGTGAGCTGCCCCCAGCCCTGCTGCCACCTCTCCTGCCCACCGTGCTGCCTCCGAGTTCACGTTGCTGGTGGGAAGCAGGTGAGGAGCGTTTCACCACTGGCACCGCTGAAGCCTTTTCCCAGACGTGTGATCGTGGCTGTGCTCGGGATTTGCAGCTCTGCAAACTTTGGCTCTGTGGCTTGACTGCCTTGCGAGTGGGGCTGTTTACCCAAAAGCTGACCCCTACATCCTGCTAGCGAGCAGCACACCCGTGCGAGGAGCTGGGGACGTCCATCGGGGTGACCCCTCCAGATTGGAAAAGGGTGTCGTTAAGACTCCTAGAACGTGGGTTGGGATTTCCTTCCCTTGTTTGCCTCTGGGGGCAGAGAGGGAAGCTGTGATTTCCCCCGCCAACCCCCCTCACCCGGCCGTCCCTGTGTTTACCGGGGGTGCTGAGCACCGACCGCCCAGCTCATCACAGGCTGCTGGGGACCGTCGTCGGGGGGGGGCTCAGTCCCCATCCCCAGTCGCCCCTTCCCTGCGCTCCTACCTCCACAGGGCCGGGACCGTGTGGCTCCCGGTCCCTTCCCCAAGGACGGTCCCGTCCTCTCGCAGCCCCAGGCGCCTCCCCGCGCCTCCATCTTCCGCGCAGCGGAGGGGCAGGGCCGAGCCCGCCCGCTGGCAGCGGGCAGAGCTCTGCCTGCCTCTGCCAGAGCGCCGGACGAAGAGGCAGGTAAAGGGGAGAGCCCGGCCCTGGTCCGGGGGCTCAGCCCGTTTTGGGGCACCCCAGCCTCGCAAGCGGAGGGACTGCGGGGGATGGGGGGTGCGGGGGACTCGGGAGGTGTTTGTGGCCCCACGAGTCGCTGGGAGATGGAGCCGAGCCACACCGCCGCTCTCCAAAAATTGGAGCGTGGGGGGTTCGCAGCCGGCGGGTCTCGAGTGTGTCCGTCCCAGGTGGCGGGGGGAAGGAGAGGTGTCCCGGGCAGAGCCCCGCGCCTCCGTCAAACCCTCCCACAGCCCCCCCCAAGCAGGGCTCCCCCGTGCCGCGGTGCGACAGAGAGCCGGGGGGGGGGGGAAAGCTGGCGGGGCGGGGTGTGTGTGGTGGTGGTGGTGGGATGTTGGGGCGGGGAAACCCCACACAGCAAAGGTCCTGTGAGTCTTCACAGCTTGGTACCGGCAGCAGCCCTCTGCCTGCACTGACCTGAGTCCCCCGTGGCTGGTTGTGTCCCTCCGCGCTCCTTGAACCACCAGCCCGTCCCCAGAATTCCTACGGGAGCCAGGTACTACCTCCTAGGACACCGGCAAGCCACAGCCTGATTCCTTCCTGTGGCCGGGATGGCGGGACTCAGCAGGGGTTTCTGGGGACTCCTGGGGAATGAGGTGACCCCGTGGTGCTCCCTGCTGCCAGCCAGCCCCCACACAACATCCCCGTCCCCGGCAGGATGGCAGATTCGGACACCCTCCTGCGCCAGCCCTGGCGCACCGTGCACGGTGTCCCCATGGTCTGCGCCTTCTCCCAGAACTGGGAGCGGATCGATGCTTTCCAGAGCCGCCCTGAGGACATCGTGGTGGCCACCTTCCCCAAATCTGGTGAGTGTCCCCCGACACCAGAGAGGGGCTGCATTCAGAAAGGGAGGCACCACTTCCCTCAGAGGACTTGGGGAGATGCCAAAAGGCAGCGCTGGCAGACGGTGCTGCTCCAGTGCCTGGGATGGGGCTCTGGTGGGAATGGCGCCAGCCAGACGCTCATCCTCTCCTCACCAGGCACCACCTGGGTCAGCGAGATCGTTGACATGATCCTGAAAGGCGGTGATCCTGAAAAGTGCAAACAGGATGCCATCAGCAACCGGGTGCCCATGCTGGAGTTTGCTGCCCCTGGGGAACTGCCAGCAGGTAGCGGAGTGGTAGGGATGGTGAGTGGCAGATGGTGCCACCCTGGTTTTGGGGGTTGTCATCCTGCTGGCAGAGGGGGCACTCCTGGGGCAAACCTCCTTTGCAGGCACAGATCAGCTGCAGGCCATGGCGTCCCCTCGCATCATCAAAACCCACATCCCAGCTCACATCTTGCCCAAATCCTTCTGGGAAAACCGCTGCAAGGTAACAGGCTGGAGGGGATGCACCTTGTGGGGCCAGAAGTGATAAGGGGGGGACCTGCCCTGCTGGGACCTTGCAAGTCCCCATGTGTCACCAAAATTTCTGCAGATGATCTATGTGGGGCGAAATGCCAAGGATGTGGCCGTCTCCTACTACCACTTTGACCTGATGAATAAGTTCCACCCACACCCCGGGACGTGGGCCCAGTACCTGGAAGAGTTCATGGCTGGCAGAGGTGGGACAGGGCACCTGTGGATGCATGTGGGGACCCTGCGGGGGGCATCACCCCCTGACACCCCCTGGCTGTTCTCCCCACGCAGTGGCATATGGCTCCTGGTACGACCACGTCAAGGACTACTGGGAGAGGAGGAAGGATCACCCCATACTGTATCTCTTCTATGAGGACTTGAAGGAGGTGAGGGACTGGGATGGATGGTGGTGTGGAGTCTGGGGGGACTGGCAGGAAGGTGTGACCATTGGCCCCTGTCCTGCAGGACCTGCGCCGGGAGGTTGCCAAAGTGGCCCAGTTCCTGGGGCAGGAGCTGCCGGCGGCAGCGCTGGATGCCATCACCCAGCACACCTCCTTCGAGGCCATGCGGGACAACCCCACCACCAACTACAGACTGATTCCCTCCCACCTCATGGACCAGGACATCTCCCCCTTCATGCGCAAAGGTGAGTGGTCCTGGGGGTCCCTGGCACACCATCCCCACAGTCCCTGCTGAGCCCCATTTCTCCTGGCCCCAGGCACCACTGGAGACTGGAAGAACCACTTCACCGTGGCCCAGAACGAGTGCTTCGACCAGGACTACGCACAGAAGATGTCGGGCACAGACCTGTCCTTCCGCACCCAGATCTGAGGAGGCAATGCTGGACACCCCTCCCAGTCTAACCCATGCCGGTTGAACTGATGCTGTGCTTGGTTCCCCTTCCCCTCTCATATGAGTGCTGGAGAGAAATAAAACATTCTCCCTGACCTATCCCCCCCCCCCCCCCATGTGATGCTCATTGCTCTGAAACTGCGCTGACCCCAACCCCACTATGCCCCTGGGGTTCCTAGTCTCTCCTTGGCTTGGGGTTAGACCAGTGTCACTCCGTGTCCCCTCAGCTGCTGTGGCAGGGGGATTACCACTGTTTGCTCATGGGACCGCAGAGGATTTTGGCTAAACTGGGTCAGGGTGAAATGCTGACTGTGCACAGGCACTGAGATGTAGCCTCCCAGTCCCCACGTGGGGGGACACAGTCTGGGACCTGTGGGTGGAGAGTGGGGCCGAAGGTGTCTGCCATAGCTCAGTGGCTGCCGGCTTCTTCCTGCGCTTGCTCCTCCCTCCCAGCAGTTGCAGCTCTGGAAAACATTGCTGTCCTTGCCTGCCCTGCCTCTTTCCTTCCCCTCCCTCTAAAAACCGCTGCACGTCCTGTGTCTCCCTGTGCTCTTCAGTCACCCTCCCGGTGTCACCCTCCAGCACAGATCAACACAGGGTAAGGTGAGCCAGGTGCCCTGGGGCAATCCGTGGGTGCCCTGCCCACTTTCAGTTGCTTGGGGCCACGTGCTGTGGGGTCCAGGGTGGTGGCTTTGCTGTACTTTGGGGTGAACCCAGCACCCCTAAACCTCCCACTGGGGTGGGGACTGCTGTGATATCCCCATGGAGCCAGGGGTGTTTCCCTAGGGTGCTGAGGCAGGTGGAGAGGTGTCCAGTTTCGGTGATGCCATCACCCTACAGGCACCCCAGTCCTTGCTGGGGCATGGAGTGGGCTCCTGCCCATGCAGACGGGACCCCCATACCCAACAGCAGGCACAGAGGCAGGGCTGCAGTGACCTCTGCTCCCTATACTGGCGGTGTCATTGCTGCTCCCTGGGCAGGCACGGTGCCAGGTGCCTGCACCGCCCTGGCCAGCAGCTGCCTTGGGAGGGCAAGAGGGCCCCTTGTCACTGGACAGCCCCCTGCCATGTCCCTGTCCCCTGCAGGATGGCCAATCCGGACACCTACCTGAGGCAGCCCTGGCGCACCGTGCACGGTGTCCCCATGGTCTGCGCCTTCTCCCAGAACTGGGAGCGGGTCGACACCTTCCAGAGCCGCCCTGAGGACATCGTGGTGGTCACTTTCCCCAAATCCGGTGAGCATCCCCAAGCCCACTAGACATGGTGGTCCCAGGTGGGTGAACGTGTTACACAGCCAGGACCCACTGCTTGGTGGGGATGCAGCATATTTGGGGCTATAGGGACAGAGCCATGCGGGATTTCCTTCACCCCCACACAAACCAGTTGGAATCCAGGGGGTTGTCAGTGCTAGCCCCCTCCCCCCACCCCCCAGTGCTGGCCTGCTCACCTGCCCCAGTGCGTTGCTTTCCTCAGGCACCACCTGGGTCACCGAGATTGTGGACATGATTCTGCAAGGCGGAGATCCTGAGAAGTGCAAGCGGGACATCATCAGCAAGAGGGTACCCATGCTGGAGTTCTCTACCCCTGGGGAGATGATGGCAGGTAGCGAGGCCTGGGGGCTCAGCTGGAGGTGCTCCATCAGGGACTGAGCATGGGAGGGCACAGCTAAGGGCCTACTGGGGACATGTTCCCCCAGGAACGGACCTGCTGGCAAACATGCCCTCGCCCCGTGTGGTGAAGACGCATCTGCCTGCACATATCCTGCCCAAATCCTTCTGGGAGAACGGCTGCAAGGTAACCCCCAATCCTGGTGCCTGCTCCAGGAAGCAGGGGGACACTGCAGCCCCCTCATTCCTACGAGACAGGACACCCATGCTGCTCCTTCCAGCTTCCTAAGTGGGGTCAGGAGCCCTAGGGGCTGGAGCATCCCCCACTATTGGGGGTTCTGGTGCTGGCCCTTGTACCTCACCAAGGCTTCTGCAGATGATCTATGTGGGGCGAAATGCCAAGGATGTGGCCGTCTCCTACTACCACTTTGACTTGATGAACAAGTTAGAGCCACACCCCGGGACATGGGCCCAGTACCTGGAAGAGTTCATGGCTGGCAGAGGTGGGACAGGGCACCTGTGGATGCATGTGGGGACCCTGCGGGGGGCATCACCCCCTGACACCCCCTGGCTGTTCTCCCCACGCAGTGGCATATGGCTCCTGGTACGACCACGTCAAGGACTACTGGGAGAGGAGGAAGGATCACCCCATACTGTATCTCTTCTATGAGGACTTGAAGGAGGTGAGGGACTGGGATGGATGGTGGTGTGGAGTCTGGGGGGACTGGCAGGAAGGTGTGACCATTGGCCCCTGTCCTGCAGGACCTGCGCTGGGAGGTTGCCAAAGTGGCCCAGTTCCTGGGGCAGGAGCTGCCGGCGGCAGCGCTGGATGCCATCACCCAGCACACCTCCTTCGAGGCCATGCGGGACAACCCCACCACCAACTACAGACTGATTCCCTCCCACCTCATGGACCAGGACATCTCCCCCTTCATGCGCAAAGGTGAGTGGCCCTAGGGGGTCCCTGGCACACCATCCCCACAGTCCCTGCTGAGCCCCATTTCTCCTGGCCCCAGGCACCACTGGAGACTGGAAGAACCACTTCACCGTGGCCCAGAACGAGCGCTTCGACCAGGACTATGCACAGAAGATGTCGGGCACAGACCTGTCCTTCCGCACCCAGATCTGAGGAGGCAACACGACCCCTCCAACTGACCCCCATCAATCCTGCTCCCCAGCAGCAGCTTTAGCACCCCCCCAGCCTGCCTGTGTCTCACTGGCTTCCCTGCCCAAGGGACTTCAGTAAAAATAAAGAGGTTTATTTTCTGCATCTTCCTCCCAGTTTGCACTTACATGAAGGCTGCTGAATTGCTACAAAGTGTCAGGGAGCCTCATCCAGCCTTGCACTGCCCCAGCCCCATGCTGCCCACCCAGGACACATGTAGGATAGACCTGTGTGGCTTTTTGGTGGAATGAACAAGCCATTAGACTGCTCAGAGGTGGTTCCAGCATGCAACGAGTAAGAGTTGCTAGCAGCTCCCACATGCACATCTCCACTGTGGGGAGAGCTCACATGGGGTCCTACACCTGCTGCCTCATCCCTCAGAAACATCCCCCTGATGATGCCATACTTTGAGGGGAGACTGCACAGGGCATGGTGATGGCCA
The DNA here is from genome assembly GCF_964237585.1 of Gallinula chloropus. Taxonomy (NCBI): domain Eukaryota; kingdom Metazoa; phylum Chordata; class Aves; order Gruiformes; family Rallidae; genus Gallinula; species Gallinula chloropus. The sequence goes on from NC_140088.1 coordinate 73,980,774, forward strand.
TGCTTCCCCCTCCCACCTCCCACCCCTTGCTGCTGGAACCATGTGGAAGAGGTGAAGTGAGTGGGATGGGGACCAAACCAGCCTCAGGGTGGCTGGGAGATGGATGTGGCCTGGGGATCTTGGCATCAAGCCTTCAACCCAGGAGCATTGGTAAAAGGTGGATTTTGTTGGTTGCTTTTGTGCTGTTCTGGTGAACCTGACAGCTGTTGAGCTGTGCCAGCCTCCCTGCAAGCAGTTATTGTGGGTCCAAGGGTGGGCAGAGGAGAGGGACCCACCAGCCGCAGCCAGAAGCAGCCACAGCTAAAGGGCACGCTGCAGCACATTTTGCAGCTAGGGGGTTGGAACAGCATTGCTGTGCTGATGCTTTTAGAATAGCTGGGTTTATGTTGCAGTCATTGCAGAAAAGGAAACTGTGAGCTGGATCCCAGTTGGGAATCCAGTTGGGTCCCAGTTGCTCAGGTGCCGTCCTCCTACCCAAGTTCATTAGCCTTTCTTCTGTTTGGTACATGTACAAGAGAAACTTGCTGGCAACCTGGAGGAAATATTCATTGCTCATTGGCATGGAGCATCTCTGAAGATGCCATTTCTTTCTCAGGTGTAGGTAAAATAAGCCAAGAGTTAAAAAAAATGACCAGGGACCCTGGGGGACAGGCAAGGTGGCAGGAATGCAGTCAGGGACACTGAAACAAGGGCTATCAATTGTGAAACAGCTTCACTGTGCTCCAGGAATGAGACTGACAGTCAGCTGGGACCTGTACAGGAATATGGGCAGCAAAACAGAATTAAATCCCCTCATTCAGCAAAATCCTTGGAGCTTGGCCAATAGGTACCACAAACCCTACAGAAGAGGGGGTGGTGGGCATCGCAGGAGAGATAGGACTTACCTACCTGCATGGGTGTGAAGTGAACAAGGAGAAAAAGAGAAGATGCAGAACTGTGATCTCTCCTTGGAAGAAATTTTATTTTTAAGTCATCATAAAATAACTGCAAATGTTTCCTGGGTGCTCCTCCCTGTTGTATGATGCAGCTTGGGCATCGCTTGGTTACGGTGATTTGTTGCAGACCAATGCAGCAGGTTCTGAGCCCTGCTGTCCCCTTTCACCTTGTAGTCTCCATAAAACCAAACTGAGCCAAAGGTGCTGGAAGCAATAAAAGTAATCTGAGTAAGTATAGACAAGATCAGAGGTACCTGAACTGGTGGGTGGGTGGCTTCAGCCACTCCTGTCATATAGAAAAGGTGCCACCTAGGACAGAGCTCCTGAGCCAGATGTGGTTCCCTGGGTCTGGTGACTCTGTAGTTTTTGTCTTCTACAAATATGCCTCTGCAGCCCTGACTCTCATGACACCCAGTACATCCATCTCACAGCACTTCGTACCTCTCCTGGGGATTTGCTTTCCACCACCAGCTTGCTTCTCTGTGGGAGGGTTTTTTTATTAGGTCACAATTCACTGAGACATGACCAGCAATTGATTTGCACTGATCTTCCCCATCCTTTGGGAGTCTAGGCTTTCCTCATAACACAGCCCCCCTCAGCTGTAAATTTTGAGGCTAAAGACACCTTAGTTTCCTGAGGCACTGAATTTCCTCCAGTTTATCTCTCAGCCTCTCAATGTCATGATGTCTTGCTACTGGAATTTCCTCTCATTCTTACTCCCACTGCTGTGACCCAGCGCCACTAGCATGCATTGTGGCCCCACTGCTCTTGCCAAGGACTGTTCCTCTGCTAATGTTAAAAACTTGTTCCCTTGTACTCTGTTCCAGCTATTTTCTTCCCTCCTTGAATCTCCTGCACAAATGTTTGCTGCTGCTTGGATATAAAGCCCTGCTTTGCTCCTTAGATGTTTGCATTTGTGTGGAAGCACACAGATTTAGGTTTTGTTTCCCCCAACAATACATCTTTCCTCTTTATAATTCAGGTAGCAGCTTCTGTGAAATGTATGGGGACAGAAAACTAGCTTCAAGAAGTGCTTTCATTCACTGCTCTTGATGAGAAACATTTTTTAAAAAATTATTTGTGTCTTTGGACCCTGGGATCAAGGTACAATCCTGCCAGCACCTGCCCTCACTACTGTAAACACAGTGCTTGTTAGCAGCCAAAGAGATGCAACATAACCAGCTAGGGGAGGCTGGAATGCAGTGCCTCAGTTTTATGCAGACCCAAGCTGCTACGACCCCAGGAAAGAAACAAGTATTTGGTTATGAGGCCAGAGGAGGGATTGCAGAACTAACTTTGCCCTTAAAAGCACCAGCTAGCATATCAGGGTAGGGTGAGTGCAGCTCCCTCATAAACACCCTTGTAAAAACAGGACTTTGAAGCCCTTGATATGAACACAGTGCTTCTCTTCCCACTGCTTGGCGATGCTGAGGTGTGCACGTGGCGGGTGAAAGCCCTGACGAGGACCAAGGTGCCTTGCTCATAGCCATGTGCAGATGCCTGGGAGCAGAGCCATGGACCACAGAGTGGGTTTGCTGCTGGCTTAGAGGCAGAAGCTCAGCTGAAGTCCTTGATGCCCACAGTTTAAGAGTGACAAAAGGTGCTTCTGCATCTCATGGGGAGGACCAAACACCCAAGCTGATGCTATCCAAAGCAGAGGATGTTCCCCCCTCTCAGCCCTCCAGCCCCAAACCCCTCCAGGCACAGAATAGCAGCCCCAGCTGAAATCCCACTCATGCCTCCAGTGCAGGCAGAGGGAGAGACACAAACCTCTCCTGGTGAAATACCTGCAAGGGATGAAACGGCATCAGTCGCAGTTACAAGGTGAAGCCCAAGTCCAAGGCTCCAGGCCTGATTTACTGGGAGCAGAAGGGTTGCCTCTTTTTCGCTCTCAGACAGACATACAGAAACATTCCTCCACACTCCAGTTAGCAGCAGATGAGGTGCTCCCCTCTGCATCCCAGATGGAGCCATGATGGATCAGCTCCAAACCTGCAATATCAAAGGAAAAGCGATCTCCACCTTCCCTGCATGCTGAAACACAAGAGTCATGGTCACAGGCAAGGAGGCTGTCTCCAAGGATGCACGCCAAGACTGAGTTGTGGGCTTCCCATGTGGCTATACCTCTGGGGAGTAAGTGGCAAGAGTACCACTTGTGCACCAAGGCCCACGTAGAAACTGTGTACCAGCAGCCTCCAGTGTCAGACAACAAAAGCAAGCCTTTGCTCCTACAAGACACAGACGTGGCTTAGGACCTTAATCAGAATGCATCCGAGTATGAAAATGTTACTTCTGATAAATTTTCCCTGGCCAGAGATGAACTTTGCTCTGTTTCCAAATTTCTGTTTTCTTTCAGACCAGAAAGCCAGCAAGAAGCTACAGTACAGCAGCAGGGCTATGTGCAATTGGTGGGTTCAGCCAGAATTTAGCAGGGATTTCAATTTAGCTTTCATTCCCCTGCAGAGTGACAAACACACAAATGCATTATAGCATGTATCCACATCACTATGGGGCTCAGTGGCCAGCAGCAAATTCATGCACCAAAATAAGTCATTGTCAAGCTGACCTGGCACTGGGAAAGGCTTTACATGGGGGCATGAGCAGCAAACACACACAGGAGAAGGTGGGAGGGAGAGACCAACTGCTCCTCTCTGGGCTGGTGAGCCATTAGATGGGTCCCATTGTGTCTATACCCTCAGTATTTGCAGGTTTGCCCATCTGCATAGAACTCAGCTTTTCCTTGGGGGTTGGACAGATGCTGGCAGGACAGGGGTGTGCTGTATCTGCAGGCAGCTTCAGCAAGCCTCTGCTGCTGCACCTCACTGTAGAGCTGGCAAAGACAGGGTACAGTACCTCTTCTCCACCAAAAATGCACAATTCCCAGCAGGTCCAGCTTGGCCTGGACCTTCTCTCATTTCTTTTCATGGCTTTGCAGAACAGAAATTGCTCCAGTGCAAGCCACCCCCTGTGTCTATATGTTTACTCACTAAGGTTCCCCTGCAGCATTGCAACAGCAGGGAAGAGTTCAAAAAATCTTAAATCAAATCAATAAAAACAAGTGGGATGCTGTAAACCCAGCCCATGGTACTTTTGTCCTGCAGCTGCAAGGTCGAGGTTAAAGATTTCACTGAGAAAGGTTGTTATGGTAAGGCTATTTCAGCTCAAATTTTGGTGGAGTTTCCCTATTACCCCTGGGGATTACACAGCAGTAGGCATTTTACTGAGCACTTGCACGCATGCCTCTGCCAAATTGCTCAATCCACATCCATCTGTACTGGGGAACGAGCCAAACTTGGTATTTTACCCATTCAGCCTTCCCTCGCCCTCCTAAAATCACAAAGCAGGCCAAGACTTTCAGTTCTGCTTTTGGTCCAGCAGCTGCTTTATTGCAGCTTGTGAAAGGAAAGTCACAGAATTATTTGGATTTCCTCAGGACAAAAGTTTCCCTTTTCTACCCTGGCACTAAGTTTCTGAGGTGCTGGCTGGCATCAGGGTTCTATAGAAATAAAGGTCCCACGTACCCCATAAGCCCCGTTCAGCAAAGTGGTGGAGAGACACACGTAGAAAACACTAGTTTGTGTTGCCTAACTTTTGCATAACTCGCCTTTGCCTCAAAACTCCCCTTGTTATTTAACAAGGCTGGAGGTTGCATCAGCGTGTGCAGCAGTTCTGCTTAGTAATGCTAGATGTGTGGAATACAGACACTTAACACCATCCACTTTCTTCAGCCCCACTTTCCTCTAATTTGCTGGATTTTGTCCTTTAATCCTCACAAAGTGCTTATCTTCTCTGTATTAAGAGTAATCCGAGCATCATCTTTAAAAGCTGGCCCTGGAAACAAGACAAATTTAACCCTCTGGTTCCCCTTGTACTGCTTCCCACTCACTATGGAGGAATTCGTTGCTGAGGGGCTACAAATGAAAGCCAGGTTTCTGTCTGCCCTAGCCCACATGAGCATGGCCTTTCAATAGGTGCTGGAAAAGCTTTAAGCTTCTTATAGGACCTTCTCACCTAAATTAAATTAGCCTGAAAAAAGATAGCCTGAATACAAAGGTCTATGGGGAGGTCAAAGTGAAACTCGTGACAGTAACGCCAAGTAACTAATGAGATATGCTGGCATAATTGCCCTGAATTCTGAAGGTTTAGGAAAAGTCCATTTGAATATTACGAACAATATTTCAAAAACATGGAGGGGCATCTTTAGTTTCCTAGATCCTGAAGTCATTAAAAACTCACCTAGATCTCCAGAATCGAGGGCCAGCACAGGTAACACAGCATCTTTGGAAACACTCTGCAAACAAACCACAAGATTTTATCTTTGTTCCTGTGGATGGTTTATAAACAAATCTGTTGTTTAACATTCTGTTTTGCCAGCTGGGACCCTAAAGGGAGTGAAAAATCTTTTTAGCAATCAGGCACCATATTTCTTAGACACAGGATGCAAATTCCTCCTGAGAATCTGGCTCTATAATAACATTATAATGAACCCTAGCATTGGGAAGACCATCTTGACTATTAAATTACTGGAGCATAACAAAGCAATGAATAATCCCAGAATACATGCCTTGTTGTGATCATCCTGTATTGTATTACTTCTTTTTGAAAAGGCCAGTTCGGAGGGTAACTTATTTAAGCACCTTCTGCCTGATACCCAACCTTACCAGAGCAGCCCAGGCACAGAGGAAGCCGGCAGCAAGGAATAGAAGCAAACCAGTGTAGCAAATCGTACCTTGCAACTCGGAGCACGGTGCTTGCATACTTTGGAAGACTCTTCCAGGTAAGAGGTTTTTGCTGCATGACATTTGCTCCCCAGACTATGTGGGATCACAGGTTTTAGTTGGCATTCTGGCTTCTGGTGCTAAGTTGCTCCTCCCAGGACATAGCACCTTACGCTCAAGTGCTGGCTTTACAAGTGAGAGACACCCCATAAGATGTGGGCTTTGTTCTGAGAAGGATCTTTAGGGACCAGGGGTCCCCATCCCCATCGCAGTTGCGTGTTTAGACACCCAAACTGAGTCTATGGCACAACCAGGTTGGTGGTGACATGTCCCAGACTTGTCTGGGAGCAGTAGGAAACCACCTGTCACATGTAAGAGCAAACAATATGTTATTCTCAGCATTATCTTCACCCAAATGAAGGGTGCCTTCTCTCAGCATGGAAAACATCAGCACTTCTAATTTCTCACCCTGAAAAACGATGCTGCTTCCAAGTCAGCCACTTAAATGTATTCTGTGGCCTTTCCTTCCTCAGCCTGCCTCTGGCTGGTTCATGGGAGCAACGTGAGTAATTGAGTATCAGAGCTGGCATCCAGGGGACTGGCTCATTTGCAGGTTCTTCCTCTGTAAAGATGCACCAGCTTGAATTATTGGTGAAGCCTGGAGATGCAGCAGCAATCCACAGGGGCTGGGGCACACTGTAATTCGTGTTATTTACTGTCATTTATTATGACTGTGGTTAGTTCATGTTATCTACTGTCTGTAGAAAGGTTGTGGAGGCTTAAGGATGCTGCTGATACAATTGGCCACTGCTAGTCCATCATAGGTGTCCCTCTACCTCACACTGACCAGGGCTCTTGCCCCAAGCCTAGCAAGATCTTCAAGCAACCACTCCTGTAGCACTCCTGCCTGCCAGCTAAGTAAGCTCCTGTTCTGCTTCTGGAAAGAAAGGTGGAGAAAGCTGGGGAAACTCTCAGAGTAAGAGAAATGTATCTTTAATTACAGGTAGGTTTGCTGCCATAACTAACAGAAACATTACAGTATAGAGATACCACAGCTGTTGCAATTGAAAACAGACATTTTAAAAGCAGGTGCAGTCATACATATATGTATATATATATATCCCCCAACAAATCTCAGTATTTCTCCAGTAATGGCAGTAGTGCCACTTATTTTCTAATATTTACAGTAAATCTCAGAATTTACTGATCCAGTAATTACACACCAAGAAGAGAACCTGTTTTTTTGCTTTTATTTCATGGTAAGGATTCCTTAGAAAAACTATGAAAGGTATTAAAAAATTAGGGATTAAATTCTTGTTCAAAGGGAGTAGCTTGAAGGCAGACCTTGGACAGCAGCAGGGCTTGCTGCTGACCTGCTGGCCAGGGAAAGGAGCTCTCTCAGGGGGAAACTAACAGGGTAGAACCCAGAAAAGGAAAAAATTAATCACCAAACATACTTCGCTGTCTTTTCAGACCCAAGACAGAACGGGAGTTTTAAAGGACTTACCTGTGCAAGAGCAAACTCTTCCATTTGCTCAGAGCGCTACTAAAGAGCCATCAAACTCAACACAGAGGTACAGCACTCCCAACTGGAAGGGAAAACTCACAGGATATCCAGTCCTTAACCCTGCCATGGCCACAAAAGTCACTGGCTCTAAGAAATTCCTCCACCTGCTCCTCTTTCAAGTCAGTCTTCTAGGGGCTGCCTTCTGTGGGAACGTGTTGGTCTGGCCAACGGAAGGTAGCCACTGGCTGAATGTGAAGATAATCATACAGGAACTCACTCGCCGTGGGCACAGCGTTACCATCCTGGTATCCAATGCTTCCCTCTTCATTAAACCCAGGGCTGAGGCTGCGGAGAAGTTTGAAGTCTATAGTGTCCCCTTCAAGAAAGACACCATTGAGAACCTGATCGAGGATGTAGTGGCACTGTGGCTGAATAACAGGCCAACCACATTGACCTTCTGGCAATTCTACAAGGAGCTGGGAAAATTGTCCAAAAACTGGCACCAGATGAACAGGCTGATGTGCGACGCGGTGCTAACGAACCCAGAACTGATGGCCCACTTGCAGGGGTCTAGGTATGACCTGCTGCTGTCGGATCCGGTGACCCTCTGCGGGGACCTCCTAGCTCTCAAGCTGGCTGTCCCCTTCATCTACTCACTGCGCTTCTCCCCAGCCTCCACCGTGGAGAGGCACTGTGGCAAGATCCCAGCCCCGCCATCGTATGCACCCGCAGCCCTGTCTGAGCTCACTGACTGCATGTCCTTCGGAGAGAGAATAAAAAACATCGTGTCTTACCACCTGCAGGACTACGTTTTCCAGACCTACTGGGGAGACTGGGATAGCTACTACAGCAAGGTCTTAGGTAAGCCTTCTGCTACTTCACTTCTCATTACACAGCCTCCCGCCTTACAACCTGCAGAGGTAGGAACCTGGCAGGGTGGCAAAGTCAAGGTCTGAAAGATGTCAGCAATAACTTTGTCATTATATCCCTCTCTGGAAAAGGGAGTGAGCCACCACAGTCTCTCAGTTGCACCTGCTCCTCTGTCAGGGTGTTGTGCTGCTAGGCCTGACATGGGGATTGGTACCCAACTGATGGATCTGCCTTTTGCCATAATTATTCCTAATGTGGAGGTTGAAATAACTTCCACCCCATATAAGGCTCTCAGCAGGGGAGTTCCATTTACACATTTCCCTGCCCAATGGCTGCTTGTCCAAAAAGCAGGCAGAGCAGGACAGAGCTGTTTTCCTAATCCAGAGAATCATAACAAGGATGGGAGAGCTGGTGAATGACGAGGCAACCCTGCCACCCTCAGTAGCAATACTGAAATGCATTATGGCTTTTTCATAGAGACTTCCGGTACCTTCCTGGTCATATACACCCGATCCTCCTTGCACAAAACAAGTTTTCCTTAAAACATACCCTCTGCCCACAAGCAAACAGTGAAAACAGCAAGCCTTCTTCTGCAGGGTTTTCTTCCGGACTGTTTTGAATGAGTATGTAGAAAAATATGTTTGTTTAGTAGTAATCACATGTGATCAACATGCCATTTTTACTGACCTCACATTGAGCTTATAAAAAAAGAGCACTTGCAAATCATTCAGTGTTCAGCTGCCTACATCAGCCTGCATGCTTCAGGACTCCACAAGTACAGCCAACTGGTATCATGTGCACCGTGGATGCAGTATCTCAGCTCAGTTTCTCGCAGCCCAATTGCTTTCACCACCCTCATTTTCATCCTGGAAAGGATGTTCTAAGCAGCACGGAAGCTGTAACGAAAGTCTTGCACAACAACATTAGGAAAACATTGCATAACAGCGCTGGGCAGACGCCCAGCACGGGTAGTCAGCATGGTGAGGAGGACTTGACATTATTTCATAATTGCACATCAGAAGGGCGACCATAAATAAAACTGTTCGTTAACAGATTTTATGGTTCCACTTATAGTACATAATTGGCACCTAGTGACAGCCAGGACAGCCCACACCATCAGCTACCAGCTCTGGCCTCCTGTGATGCATGCTCTGGAAGAGGTAAGTTCACATGAGGACAGTCTTACTGTAGTTTCATCCACTTCGAAACACAGCATATTAACTACAGCCCCGGATCCCTTCCTTCAGTGCACTGTAAACAGATGCCCAGTGCCTTCATAAAGCAAAAGGGTCCCCACACAGTGTGTGAACATCTTTGCCGTATACCCAGCTGGGCTTCAAAGAGCCAGAAGAATGAAAAAGCCACCTCTTCTACCAAACAAATAATATGGAGACAGGCAGGAGGGCCAGGATGACCAGCAGGACACGACCCTCGCTGGACTGAGCCCCCCAGGGCTGACAGCTCTCCCCACTGCTCCAGAGGAAGCACACCTTCCAGCTTAAGACAGCTCTTTACCAGCAGATGGGGCCAGCTGGTTCCAGTCACCTTTTTCTCCAGGAAAACATGCCATTATCCAGGACAGGATTTCACACCAGCTATCTTGGCTTCCTGCCCTTCTGGTGCAAAGCAGTGTCACGCATGCCCAGCCCAGTCCAGCAGCACCCCTGCTCCTGGTGAAGGAAGGCCACAGGGACCTTACCACACAGGGCTGGCTATGGCACGGAAGGAGGTGGTGCTGCTTTGGCTGCTGGCTGTGTTGGGCTGCGGGTCCGGGGGGAAGGTGTTGGTCTGGCCAGCTGACAACAGCCACTGGCTGAACATGGAGTACCTGCTCAAGGAGCTCGTGGTCCGGGGACATGATGTGACTGTGCTGCTGCCTTCGTGCTTCCTCATCCTCAACCCTACCCAGCCCTCACCCTTCCAGTTTGAAGTGATTGAGGTGCCGATCACCCAAGCAGAGATGTCTGACATTCTGCAAGAAGCTTTCTATTTTTGGTTTTACCAGGAGGACAAGCTACCTGTCTGGCAAGCTGTGTACAAGTTATCTCAATTAATGTTCAAGCTGGAGAAAACAACCAAAATCATAAGTGATGAACTCCTGAAGAATGAGGCCCTGCTGGAGAGACTGAAGGCATCCAACTTCGATGTTCTCTTGGCAGACCCACTGGTACCCACTGGAGAGCTGGTTGCCGTGAAGCTGGGTATCCCCTTCGTGTACACCTTCCGGTTCTCCATAGGCAACACGGTGGAGCGGCTCTGCGGGACACTGCCAGCACCTCCTTCCTATGTACCAGCCGCCCTAAGCCGCCTTACAGATAGGATGTCTTTCCTGGAAAGGCTAAAGAACATCTTCGTCTACCATGCACAGGATATTATGTATCATTACCTTCTCTGGGGAAGGTGGGATCAGTACTACAGCGATGTTTTAGGTAAGGCTGCTCTTACACACAACTTTAAGTACCCAGAAATTAGAAGTTAAGGCATAAATCAGGAGCAAGACAGCCCTGAACTCACTCTCCTTCCTCAAAGATTCTTGTGTTAAGTCAAACAACCCAGGTGAGTTGTTACCTGATAATCCTGACCTGCTACACTTGCACAGATGAGTCCATACAGGTACTTCTAGGGTAGGTAAAACAGTGCTAAAGCCACTTGAAACAGAGTTTGTCAGGCATATTCAGAGATGAACTGGGACAAACACCAGGAATGGCAACATGATGCTATATACCCACCAAACACTACTAATGAGCTAAACTTTTTGAAGTAGAAATAAAAAATGGCTTTGGAAAGCTATACAGTAAAACTACATTATCCCCTAGCCTAGCACCCCTCTTGCTTTCTAACTCATCTCAAAATCAGAGATAACAGCCTCTCCCAGCCTTTTAAAGGATTGGGAGAGCAGCTGTGCCTCAATGTCCAATGATAAAAGGCCCTCAGCAGATAAAAGGTTCATTGCTTTTCTGAAAGTTTCTGCAATAAATATTAGATCATTGTAGTTATTCATAAGATTTTTCTTTTTAAAATAACGGTTGCGTAATTCTTTCCACATTTTCCCTCTAAGTGACTATTGCAATGCCTACAAGGAAACATACTCACACTGATGGTGGGCAGGTAAAATGCCCATGGTGGCTTTATTTATATTTCACTGGTAGGGTGCAATGCTGCTATAAGAGCTGTTAAGACTCCCTGCTACTAGAGCACCTAGCTGTGTGTTTCATTGTGTTGCTTATCATGATTGACAGAGGCTGTAAAACCTGGTGCTGGCAGAAGTGTGCTCTGCTCTCCTCCTGTGGTCTAAGTTGCACAGATGCCTAGATCTTGCGCTGGGTCTTTTATTGTTAAATGTGGGGTTTGGCAGTTAAGGTTCCACGTGCAGTACTCGTTTGCTAGCTGTGCTAGCTTAACTCTTCTCTGCCCTGACTGTGATGTGTTTTGATCTGGAGCATATCCAGTCCTGAAGGAGGTGGGAAAGGAAGCAGCAAGCATCTCGCAGAAAGAGGGCGATGTCCCTGCACCTTCTCATTCTCCTTGGAAAATCTTCTCCAGGGTTCTTGCTATTCTAGCTGCTTTTCTAGAGCTACCTAAAGGCTTTTTTGAAGCAGTGAGGTTGAAGCATGATGAAAGGCTGTTTGCTCCACTACCAGTCTTGTGAGGCGAACTCATGTGGTGGTGCTGAGCTCCTGGAGAAGTGCTCAGGCCATGTTTAGACTCAGTCTGAGCCTTATTTGCCCTCTGCTGAGGAGAGAGCAGCTGCCTCACATCAGCAGCACTAAGCATCTCCACTACATCAGTCAAGAGAAATCAGGTCTCTTACCTCAGCAGTATTTCTCCTGGACTACATGATATGGATTCACTGATGCCAGTTGGCAGCATCTTCCCAAGAAAAAGTACAGAAGCAGCAAGATGAGCAAAACCTGTGCTACTCACCTCCTCCTGCTACTCTTCTGGGGTGGCCTGATGCCAGAGTCTTCTCTTTCAGGTTATAAAGAGGACAGAACTAAAGCACCCAGTGGGCTGGTTAATCACTGCAGGCCATTTTGCACCTAATGAATGAGGAGATAAAAATTGTAACCAGCTTCATGGGAAGGCTGGTTGTCACAAGGCAAAGAATCAACTCTAGGCTGTAGTCAAGAGATAAGATGGGGTTTATTTTGTAGCTGTCAAAAAAGTCCCATGGGTGGCTCATGTGCTTTCCCTCGCCTGAGCTCCTGCCTGAAGATCTGGTATGAGAGTACACTGATTTGGGCTGGAATAGAGTTGATTTTTGTCACAGCAGCTTGCACAGGGCTGTATTTGGGATTCACGATGGAAACGCTGTTGCTAACACAGGGAAGCTTTAGTTACTGTGAGCAGTGCTTACACAGTCAAAGCTTCTTCTGCTTCTCGTGCTGCTTCTCCCAGCAAGAGGTTAGGGTGGGGAACAGCCGGGACAGTTGGCCCAAACTGACCAAAGGGATGTTCCACACCATGTGATGTGCTCAGCTAAAAGAGCTGGGGAGGGAAGTCAGCCAGGGCAGCTGTTGGTCAGGAACTGTCTGGACATGGGTTGGCTGGTGGAGAAAAATTGTTCTTTGTGCACTGCTTGCTACTTTTTTTTTCTTCCCTATTAAGCTCTCTCTGTCTCAACTCTCTGTTTTCTAACTTTTGCCCTCACAATTCTTTTTCCTTCCTCCTGTGGGGGAGTGAGAGGCTCTGTGGTTCTTAGTTCCCTACCAAGACTAAACTGCAACATGGAAAAGGGCTTCTGGCCTTCGGGTGCTGTAAAATGCACTCTGTGGTGAGCAGAAGCAGGAGCTGCTGTCTTTTTGAGATCAGCGGTGGCTCTGCACGAGACTCCAGAACGGGATTTGCTGCTTGCCCAGACCTCCCATGAGTGTGTTTTCTGTTCTGACTTGCTCTCTTGCCAAGCCTGGCAATAAGGGGAGCTCACTCTTATTGGTTGGCTCTAAAGTGTTTATACACTGGAGCAGTGAACTTCCAGCTTGGTCAGGAGTTTTACATGGACTGCAGAAGATGATGGGGCCAAGGTTGCCCTGGCTCCTCTGGGCCTGTGCATGCTGCTGGAGCACTGGCTTGTGTGGGAAGGTGTTGGTCTGGCCCACGGATGCCAGTCACTGGATCAATGTGAAGGTGTTGCTGGAAGAGCTTGTTGCCCGGGGTCATGAAGTGACTGTGCTGGTTCCCTCAAGCAATCTACTCATCGACTACGAAGACACCTCCTCCCCCTTCACCTTTGAGGTCCTGCGAGTCCCCTTTACCCAGGAGACCCTGAGTGCTGTCATGGACGACTTCTTAAATTTCTGGATTAACGATATCTCTAACATCTCCCTCTGGGAGATGATGTGGAGGATGAAAAAGGATCTGGATGTCTTTACTGATTTGTTCAAGCAGACCTGCGACACCTTGCTAACGAACCCTCAGCTGATAGAAAAGCTGCATCAGGCCAAGTTTGATATTCTGATCTCTGATCCCCTCTCTGCAGGGGGGGAGCTTGTAGCAGAAATCCTAGAAATCCCTTTTGTCTACACCTTCCGCTTCTCTGATGCGAATGTGCTAGAGCGGCTGTGTGGTGGGCTCCCATCCCCACCTTCTTATGTACCTGCTAGCACCAAGGGGCTGACAGACAGGATGTCCTTCGTGGAAAGACTGCAGAACTTCCTCTTTTACTTTTACACAGATTTATTTTTCGTGAAGTTTTGGCAAGACAAATGGGATGGGTACTACAGTGATGTCCTAGGTAAGGCAGCTGATGAGTGGTTTCTCCTCTGCATGGATTGTGCCTGTTGAATGTTTTGAGAGCTGAATGCTGTTGCCTCAAAATACTTTCTCAGTGGCCAGCAGAGATTATAACCTTGTTTTGGTTGCATGGAGGCTGTGCTTCCCCTTTTAGGTCTGGTCTAACAGATGCCAGTGCCATTTTGCTCTAGTTCCTCATTTTTGGCAGTGATGATACAGCTGGTGAGTTCTTGCAGTGAGCTGTATGTCCATTGTAGTGCTTTCAGGGCACAGTTGTTGCATCTTCATCTTGATGACAGGCACTTTACAATTAAGATGGTAACGGATAAAGGCTGGAGGGCAAAGACATTCCATAACTGAGTGTAAGGCATGGGAGACAGGTCCATTGACAGCAAAGGGATGGAGTTAATTCTATTGCATCTAGGAACACTGTCCCTCTCTGAACAACTGCAGAGCAAAAAAACACTTCATTCACATTGCATGCAGCATTTGGAGGTACCATCTTGTAACCTGCTTAGTACAAAATGATGCTAAGCATGAGTTCATATTCTGCAATAAAAGAGGCTAAGAAGCATCATCTTATCCCCCAGAGTGGATATAGTCTCAGAGTTTAAAATCATCTCTTTAAACTACATAAATACCTGACATTTTTGTTCCAACCTAATTCAGGCTTGATTAGAAGTCTGCTAGGCAGACCTTTTAGTTCAGTGGACTTTGATTCTTGAACAGAATATCCACTTAGGCAGATAACAAACAAGCAAGCACCAGGGCATCCCTTCTGCTGCCCTCCCATCTCTTTTTCTGTGTTTCTCAAGAATTCCTCTGTGTTCTGCAAGCTAAGCCCTTTGCTGTGGATTGACTTTTTTTTTAATACCACATAAGAATAATTACACCTTTATATCAGTTTGCTTGTCCTGACGTCTTAATTTTCACTCCAGTAAATTTGTAACTGTCTCAGTGCTCTTTACCTAGAATTAAAAAAAAAACCTGGTGTAAATTGTAAGGCTGATTGAGCAGTATAAGAAGATGCCCTGCAGATAATTCTTATCTTGCTGCTTGTATTCCTTGGTTCCTGTTTGCATTAGCCTGGCTTTGGACAATCATTTACTAAGACTGTTACTCGCCTCTTCAACCTTATGGGGAAAATACTGCAAAGACAACACCTGCCTGAGAATATACATTTTTCCAAGTGGGAAGCAATAAAACATTTTTACCCATTCAATATTTTTTTCTATAGATGGATTTCTAGAGACATTGGATTTTGCAGCAAATGACACTCAAAGCATCTATGGATTTGGCCAAATTTTCCCCATATGTGTCAGAATGAGCTGACCCAGTCGCCAAGAGAACTAGGGATGGCCATGCCTGTCTTTTATATTCAGCCACTGACTGAGTCACCATTTGAAAAATGCTACAGAACATTAAGAACTTTCTTTCTCCCTGACTGTGGATAATAATTTTGCAATTAGTTTTGGTTTGGGTTTGTTTGGTTTTTTTGAACTGCATTTCCTGTGATTCTTTTCCCCAAAGTGTGTTTTTATTACAAGCACAGGTAATGAGTCTTTTAGAGGTACAAGAATTGCACTTGTGTATCACAGAAACTAAATGCTTCCCACTTACTCCTGTACTGCTCAAGTAATTCTGAAGGTTCAAAATCCTTTTGAAGGTTGTATTGCCTTGTTCATGGCAACCTGCCAAGGCTGACCACCGGACGGGGCAAGGAATAGGTCTGGATTTGTCCATGTGTTAATGTCATGCTCAGTTTAACAGATTACACTGGCTGGGAGTGCCGAAAGACAAAGGTAAAGCTCCTGTTTTTTAATCTACAGCAAACATGACCTCTCCCATGCCTGTTGTAAACGCCTTGTACCTTGTCCCTAGGAAGGCCCACAACCCTGTGTGAGACGATGGGGAAAGCAGAGATATGGTTAATCAGAACATACTGGGATTTCGAATTTCCACGCCCTTTCCTGCCCAACTTTGAATTCGTTGGAGGACTTCATTGCCGGCCTGCAAAGCCCTTACCAGAGGTATCCCAAGTTCATTCCGGGGTTGACTGGCAGTTTGGCCAGCAGGACATAAAATTGTTTCTTTCCTTAATCAGCCATTGTAAGCTGTGTCCTGGGAAAGTGCATTCTTAAACAAGAAGCTCTGCTGCTGGTGGGGAGTTAGGGCCAATTTAAGCAGTATGTACTTGTGCAAACTGAGGTCTGGGTTTACAGCCTGCAGTCTTAGAACAGGATAGCTGAGGTCCAGCAGGCAGGAATACAGCGTTTGTTTCAGGAAAAGTAGGTGCTACCTCAGAATAGTAAAGTGTAAGATTGAATTCTGAGATACAGACTTGCAGCCCATGGTAACACTGAAATACAGGATGCAAAAAGGCACTGTGCCGGGACAAAATCCTTAGACAAAAGGAGTCAAGGCTTGCAGAGAGATACCAATGATAAAAACTATCCTTGCTTAGTTTAAGACATCATAAAGGGAGTAAAGTAGGCACCTCTGGCCTATGGCCTGCAGCAACTGGCAATATTCAGGCAGAATTTGAAACTCCCAGATGCTTAGGACAGTAACACGAAAAGCTCTGGTCTAGATTATCACTCCTGTAGAGGCCTTAGAGGAGGTAGGGCATTTTCAGTACAACTTGTCTGCTGAAATAAACCTTCAAAAGGCTGAAAAGGTTATGTGCCTTGTTCACAGAAATACATGTGATCTGCAGTGCATAATCACTCTGTTTTCTGCCTCTCCTAGGAAATGGAGGAGTTTGTTCAGAGCGCGGGGGAACACGGCATTGTGGTATTCTCTCTTGGGTCCATGGTCTACAACCTAACTCATGAAAAAAGTAATGTGATTGCCAGAGCCCTCAGCCAGCTTCCACAAAAGGTAAATTTCTTTTCAAGCCTAAAACAACTTGCCTTGGTTTTTTTTTTTGTCACTCCTATTGCCTCCAGAGAGCCTTTAAGTTTGGATTGCCCTGATTTTCTCTGCTGGATGTGCCACAGCTGGGAAGCAGGGTTCTGCAGAGAGGCAGACTTGCCACTTTATGGAGAGTTTGGACATTTCCCCCTCTCTCAACCAAATGACGCTGAGGTGTGTCCATAGGCCAAAATATAAAAATCACTCTATGGCATCTTTACAATAAGTAAATACTAACTAATCAAAGAGCTAAACTGGAGGCAAAGCGACTTGAATAACTGGCAAAAGGCACACGGGTTTGAGATAACGTCCTGCATTAAATGTAATAATGCACAAGGACACATCACATGCACTGTGTTTATCTTCTTCCTTTGTTCAAGGTCCTCTGGAGGTATAAAGGAGAAAAACCAGAAAGTCTGGGCTCCAACACCAGGATTTATGACTGGATACCCCAAAATGACCTGCTTGGTGAGATTGATTCTATGTGGGATGCACTGCACCCTCGGAAAAACTGTTTTTCTTTGGTTTTCCACTAAACTGGCTTATTCAGGCAAAAGAACTGCATAACACTCGTGGTTACATTTAGTTTCGCAACTCAAGCAGCCGAAGTTTGCTCTTGGTGCTTTAATTTCCTAGCCTGCTTTTGACTTTAAGGTGAGTGCCTGTGTAAGAGCTATGGAAGATACAGACAGGCTGTGCAGGGAGAAGGGAGTGGTTCAAGAAAGCAGCAACTTTAACTTAGCTATAAGATGGATCTCCAAAGCAAAAACCTCTGTCTCAGAGCTCAGTGGCAATTGTCTGGCAGGGTAAGAATCAGCTGTAGGCAGGAGTAAGTATCAAAGAAGATATGCACTCTGGAGCTGGACTCTCTAACTAATATGCAGGGCTCATTCTTCAAAAGACTTGACCTAGGCAAGGCTGTGGCAGAGGTCTGCCTTGAAGTTGATACCATGTAAAAATTAGTACCCCACAAAAGCAGAAGCACTGAAGTAACTCTGGGGCAGTCTGGAGGAACCAAAAGTTAAGTCTGATGATAATCTAAAGGTTTAGGCAGTTCCCTTCTCTAGCAGTGCATTTGCCTGGGTAGTTAGCAGGGCTCATGTCTGCCACAACTCTGGTTACATGTGCCTCTCCTTCCCTGTTCCAGGTCATCCATCGGCAAAGGCATTTATTACTCATGGTGGGACCAATGGGATATATGAAGCTATCTACCATGGGATCCCAATGGTCGGGATTCCCATGTTCGCCGACCAGCATGATAACATTGCTCACATGAGGGCAAAGGGAGCTGCAGTTCAGCTGGATTTCAGCACACTGAAGACAGAGGACCTAGTTGATGCACTGAATACAGTCATTAACAATGCCACGTGAGTTTTGTTTTTGCCTTTCAGTAGGATGAGGTTATTAAAATCTTGGGCTGCTGATAAAAGAAATTCTTCTGGTGCTTCTGGGAACCAAAAATAATGACCAGCTGGAGTTCAGGTTTCAGATTAAAACCATCTTTTATTTCTGAGAATCAGCAGTTGTCAGAATGGAGAGATGAATAATTTGATTTTCCTTACACTACATTTTATGATCCCTTTGACAAAAATAGTTCTTGGAAAGCCCAAAGCAGCTCCTGAGAAAGTTTTCTGATTTCTTGCTCTCTCTTCCTTATTCTCTGCTACTACAAATCCTGTGGAGGCTCTGGGTGATGATTCTAGTTGTGTTATGTCTACTCTGTCAGGAGCCACAATTCTTTCTCCTACCTGAGTTAGGGATACCCTCAGGTTACTGTACCTATCAGCCAGGAAGTAGTCAGCAAGGCAGCCTGGCAGCCAACTTACTGCGCACCCCCAGCCTACTCACTGGCAGGGCAGCGTGAGCAGCAGCAACAGCCCTGACCCTGTGTAAGCACTTCACAGCACTAACACAAAACATAACCCCATACTAGCTCCTGTGAAGAACATTAACTCTATCCCAGCCCAAACCAGGATGCTGTATGATATGTGGACAGAAAATGCTGCACGTTACGACGTTGCTTTTTTAAAAGAAGTGAATGGGATAATTTTGAGTAGAGCTTGGCTTTCTCTATTACTGCTCATAAGCCAATTTATGCAGGTGGGAGTAAACTGGGCTGGTTTAAAAAAGTGTCCAAACAACACTGATGAAAGTAAAAGCAGGGCTTTTCCTCAGGAGGAAAACAGGTGCTGAACGGGCTTTTTTCATGACACATCTCCTCGGTTTCTTCTTTTTTTCCCCAGCTATAAGGAAAATGCTGTAAGGTTATCCATGATACACCATGACCAGCCAGTTAAGCCTCTGGACAGAGCTGTCTTCTGGATTGAATTTGTCATGCGTCACAAAGGAGCAAAGCACTTGAGACCAGCTGCTCATGATCTCACCTGGTATCAATACCACTGCCTGGATGTTCTGGCATTCCTGTTCACCTGTGCAGCCATTGCTGTCTTCATTCTTGTGAAATGCTGCTTATTTTGCTGCAGGAGATGTGGAAGGATCACAAAGAAGAAGAAAGAATAGACATCCTGTTCCTATCAGCACTTTGTTTTCTTCTAGGCTGATTCGTCAAGACATTCATGATAATTCCTTGGTGAATAAGATTATTGGGATATGCTGTAAGCTGGGCATATTATTAAACACCCCACTGAACTGGGTTGTACTAAAAAGCTGTTGTGGGGCAGAGTTGCTTGCTTAGCCAACAAATTCCTTCTGGCCTAAATGAGATTGAATTATAGAAGCTTTATCCCTTGAGACCCAGATAGCTGTCAGACACAGTCCCTAGAATGGGAATCGCTGCTCTAACTTTTCAAATGAATTTTGGTATATTTCAGAAATTCTTAAGAATCATAGAATCACAGACTGGTTTGGGTTGGAAGGGACCTCGAAGCCCCTCTAGTTCCCACCCCCCTGCCATGGGCAGGGACACCTCCCACCAGACCAGGATGCCCAAGGACCCATCCAACCTGACCTTGAGCACTGTCAGGGAGGGGCCAACCTCTCTGGGCAACTCATGCTGGGCCTTACCACTCAGTGAACAATATTTTTCCTAATGCCTAATCTCAATTTGCCCTCTTTCAGATTAAAGCCATCACCTCTTGTCCTATCACTCCATCGCCTTGCAAACATCTCCTCTCCAGCTTTCCTGTAGGCTCCTTCAGGTACTGGAAGGCTGCTATAAGGTCTCCCTGGTAGTTTCTCTTCTGCAGGCTGAACAAGCCCAAATCTCTCAGCCTGTCTTCACAGGACAAGTGCTCAGGCCCTCTGATCATCTTCGTGGCTGTTCTGTGGACTCGCTCCAACAGCTCAATCTCTTTCTTGTGCTGGGGTCCCCAGAGTTGGGCACAGTACTCCGGAAAGGGTCTCATGAGAGCAGAGAATCACACTTCTTTTGATGCAATTTCTGGGCTGTGAGTGCACACTGCTTGGTTATGTTGACCTTCTCACTCACCCCCAAGTCCTTCTCCTCAGGGCTGCTCTCAATCCATTCTCCACCCAACCTGTTTTTGTGGATTGGCTTTAAAAATGGGGGTTATGTTTCCCACTTTCCAGTCAGTGGGAAAATTCACTACATTACCATAGCTTCTCAGATACAATGGAGCACAGCTTAGCAACTTCACCTGTCAGTTCCTTCAGGACCTATGGATGCATCTCATCAGGTCCCATGGACCTGTGCACCTTCAGGTTCCTCAGATGGTCTTGAACCTGACCTTCTCCTACAGTGGGTGGCTTTTGCTTTCTGCAGCTTGGGCAGTAAAGGTAGATCCTGTGTCAGTTCACTATGTACCTCAGCCTTCTCCATATACTAGGTAACCAGGTCCCCCATTTCCTTCCAGAGAAGGCTCCCATTTTCTGTCATCTTCCTTTTATCACTGATGCACCTATAGAAGCTTTTTTTTTGTTGTGCTTGATGTCCTTGAACAGATGTATTTCTACTGGGGCTTCCGCTTTCCTAACCTGATCCCAGACCTCAGGCTTCAGCTTTCCTAACCTGATCCCAGACCTCTGTTTCTCTGTATTTCCCCCAGGCCACCTGCTCTTGCTTCTGCCCTCAGTTTGAAGCTTCCTTTTCAGTTTGAGTTCATCCACGGAGGCCTGACTCCCTCTTTGTAGGGATGTGCGCTCCTGAGTTGGGAAGTGAGGATCCTTTAATACTAGCTAGTCTTCCTGGGCACCTCTTTCCTGCAGGGCTTTGTCCCACAGTATTCTACCAAGCTGATGCCTGAAGATGGCAAAGTCTGCTTGACCAAGGTCCAGCATAGCAAGCTTGCTGTGCACCCTCCTCACTGCCCTAAGGATTTTAAACTCCACTATTTTGTCACAGTCATTGCAGCCACAACTGCCCTTGAGCTTCACCTTTCCCCCCAGCCCCTCGTTGTTGAGAACAAGCTCCAGCATCCTCATTGGCTCCTCTGGCTCTTGGAGAAGGAAGTTAATCATCAATGAGTTCTAGGAACCTACTGGATTGCTTACGCCCTGGTGTGCTGTCCCTCCAACAGATACCAGGGTGGTTGAAATCCCCAGCAAAGACCAGGTGACAGCCTGGGAGCTGAGGGGAGATCAGTCCTAAAACCAGCAGAGAAATTACTGAGAAGCATTTATTTCCATTCAGTATATGCCCAGAGTCCTGCAAAGGCCATAATTCTCACTGAAACACCGTATGGGTGTGAAAATGAGCGCTGTCAGTAGTTCACCCATCTTAACACCCAAATGCCTGTAATCAATGCTAGGGGATAACTACAGGAGTCCCACTGCAGATGGAACTTACCAAGTACTAATAGTACAACAGGCACTTGCTTTGCCTGAAAAGTCAGATGGAAAATACTGCTGCTTTTGGCTCAGATGGGAGTGACATGCAGCACTCCTGAAACTGTCCAAGATGCACCTACTGATAAAAGCCTACTGAAGTGATGCTTGCTTCAGGCCTCCTGTTCTAGGTAGGGTTATGCCACTGCTCTGCTAGCTTATTCAAGAAAGAATGTACCAATTTTAACTAATAGTTGCTGTGTCCTGGATGCTGCAGAATTGTTTTCCAACAATTATCACCCATAAAAGCCAATTGTTTCCACAACTGCTTCACTGGGACAAATCCTACATTCCAGTTTCTATAAACACCTAAACCACTCAGCACTGTGGAGTTGGAGGTCTTCAAAACATATGTCACAATCTGGCTTTGTTACAGAAAGAGACGCTGAAAAAAGGTTATCAAGAAGTGCACCAAGGCAGTACTACCCTCACAAGTTTGGAGAGGTAGGAAATTGCTGAAGCAAACTGAACCACCTTCACTAGGAGTTTTACTTTTACTCCCTCAGTTTTACCATTACCATGTCAATTCAAGTATTGCCTATTTAAGAGAAGTGATGCAGTAATCACTACAAAGGAAACATGGGTAAAGCCTGGATTTCGTACATGCTCCCAGGAAACAGGTACGATTACAGCTAATGACAGCCCAATAGCTACTGCTAAGCTGAACATGTAGGGCCTTAACTGGTTAGCTGTGGGAGCTTCAAGTTGGCTACTTCACCACGGAAGCAGAAAAGCAATTACCCTTCAACAGTCCTTTTCATACATTCAGGCTTTGGATCACTTCTCCCCTATCACAGGAACCTTCAAACTATTTTTGAACACAAATAGTTTCCTCAAACTGCCAGAATCTATCAAAGCAGGAAAGCTTAGAAGACCAAGAAACCCGATCTAAAGTTTTAATCAATTCAATAGTTACCAATTTATTTTTATATAAAAAAAAAAGTAGCAATGTACAATACAGCAATATTTTCTGCTTCCACACACGCAGGTTGTGAACATTCCAAGCAATGTGTACATTTTTGGAAGGAAACTAGACAAGAGAATTGACCAAAGTGTTACTGAACATGGAAAGATTTTTTTTTAAAAAAAGGTTAAAAATTAGGTATCAATAGTGTCTTCTTAATATTGCTTTCATTACTGAAGACTGGAAAAACACTTGACTTTACAGATTGGGTTAAAAATGGTTGGGGGGACTAGGAAGGTGTGAGAGGGAGAAGAAAAGAGGCTGCTACAACACTGCCATACAGTAAAAAAAAAAAAAAAATCATACTTCAATAATTGCATACTCGATAGCAGCATTCTCCCACTGAACCATGTGAAACTACAAGGAAGAAAACAAGCAAAAAAAGGCAGTTATCCATCAGTATTCAAAAACCTAGAATGAAGTCACTAAGTAGATGAACACTTACTGAGAATTAATCAGTATCTACATTCTTAGCTGGTTCCCATTCTGCTCCAATAGAAATGCCAAAGTTGAATGTCAGCTTTGCATATTTTATTTTTGGCTGATTTGAGATTTTTCCAGTTCATAGTTCACTGCATGCTTGGAATAGAGAGGGTCATTATAAATCCTTCTACACAATGAACTTTAAGTAGACAGCTGAAAATAAAATGTACTACTTGTAAACACACAAAAAAATACAAGCTTTTTTTTTTTTTTCCATTTCAAGTGAGCACTGGTTCCAGATAGATTATCTTCGGTATCTCCCTCTTTCACCTCTGTCTCTGTCCCGGTCACAAATCCTCTCTCTCTCTCTTTCCCGATCACGGCCTCTGTCCCGTTCTCTGTCTCTTCTGTTATCTCTAGGTCGGTCCCGTTCCCGCTCCCGGTCCCTCTCCCGAGGCCTGCTTCTCCGACCACTGACAACTGCTTGTGTGCGGCGAAGGAAGTCGTCTACTCTCATGTCATAGTCGTGCTGCGGTGAAAGGACAGCTCTGTTTATTTTCTTTCCCAGATTAAAATTCCTTCCCTCTCCTTAGCCGTAGGGTTGGACGTAACTCTTGGGAAAGCCCAGTATCAAAAGAAAAATTAAAATATTATGTCCAGCATCCATAAGCACAAGTTTCTTCTTTCATCTTCAGGGCAGCACCATGTCTGTGCTTCCACTACGGAGAAGCTGGGGTTCAAATGCCAGACACCAGCAAGAGAGATAAGGAGCCTTCAAAGCCAGCTAACGGGAATGACTTAGCAGTCTGCCCTGGGTTTTGATGTGTGTGTAGGAAGTTAGAAAGCACAAGCTTTTCTCCAGACAAAGTAATCTGTTGTGCATAAGCTGCAAGCCATTTTAAGCACACACCTCAGTTTAAGAGTATGTTCTGAGAATTCTGCACTTCTAAGCCACCTGTGAGAGAGGCTTTTCAAAGATGCTGGAAGTCTCTAGTCAATCTAGTATTTTTCCAAGCAAAAAACCCCACACCAAATACAGGACTTCGAAATGCAGTTTATCAAAGTCAACAAACCTCAGATTAGACTACAGCTATACCCCAAATTCCTCACATTCCTACTCTTGCCTGCAGACTTGTTCCCCCCATCTCTGTGGACACTTACTACACGTTTGTCTCTGTATCGTGCGTCATGTGGTACAGGATGATGTCCTGAGTACGGAGGGTGAGCTTGAGGTGGAGGTGCGTGGTGCTGATAGTAAGGGTGATGCGGTGGCTGCTCCATACCTGGATACGGTGGCTACAAGAAAATTACAGGAAGCCTGTTGAGTATTTCAAAACAAAGGAATGTACACAAGGCAGAGTGCTGGGAATTAAGAGCAGCAGTTACTTTCACTCAGGTGGAAAACATGACATGTAAATATATCTATCACAGCCATTTCTCATTAAATCAGCATGCCTGGCTACTACTCTACAAGTTTGGCCAACACCCTCCCCAAACATGCCTTCTTTCCCTATCAGCCTCAAAGCGATACTGTACACGAAGCTTCTGCTACTTAAACGTGGTTGTTTTTAATCAACGTACATGGAACGCAAGTTTTGTTCAAACCAGTAAGCTCTTACAGAAATGAGTCTTTATGATACCATTCCTTATTAATACATTCCTATTTTAAAAGAACAAGCTTAATCTGCAAGGCATGTTATTTGATAAAAGGCTAGCAGATTTTTTTTTTTTTTAAACAAGATGTATCTTGGCTGTTTTCTTCCATTTCTTCCATCAGCAAGGCCTTTCCCAAGGCTCATTTCCTTCAGTTACAACAAACCAGAGCTGTGATCCAGCTGAGGAAAAGAGGCTATAGCAGCATATATACATCTGGCACTGCCTTTTGCTCATTCACAAGAGCCAAAAGATACAAATCAGGACCCTCAGGGCCAGAATTACTAAATATAATCAGAATAACTAGTTATAATGACTAATGAACCTATCAGCATGGCAAAGCCACAGCTACACAATCTATCAAGTTAGTTTCCATGTATGTAACTGTAGGCACATTTACTCATATACATACTCATCTGACTAGGAAAAAAGTGCATTTCAGGGGAGGCTACAATACAGCATAGCTTATTTCGATGATGGTGTGCAGTACATTCTGCTCTTTTCCCACATGCTTCACTGCCATAGCCAAACGCAAGCCACTGCACAACACTAGAGCATAAGCCTCTGCAGCAAGTCCACCTCTCTGACGCACGTTCCATTTGAAAAAATGTCTCTGTGAATACTTATAGTGGAATACAAAATTCCGTTAAACCCTCTTGTGTAGGCTAAAGGAGGGTTCTGCTATTTCCTGAGAGCTTTTAGCTTCTTGTAGGTCCAACCCAAGCCAGAATACTGCTGCTGTACTGCTTACTAGAATGCTGGAATGCTGAGAGCTACACAAACTACACAACACTTCATACAAGTAATTCTCTTCCCCTGAAAATTTTACAGCCACAGCAAAGATATTTTAGGAAAAGGGGAGCTGAATGCATGGTGAATATGCTAAGCTCCTCTAGAGGGGGAAAAAAAGCCATATTCTACAGAGAAAATTGAATTCAACAAGACACAAACCATTCCTTGCCATGGTGGTGGTGGTCCCATGTTGTGGAATTCCCTCACATAATCATTGTAGGACTAAAATGAAAGACAGTAATATTAACATTTGTGATGAGTGTTCTTTGGAAGCGCTGAAAGCTGATACAAAAAGTTCCCCAAAACTCTGCATGCACCAACTTACCCCATTTAAAAATACATCTCGTCGAACTCCTGAAAATCGTCTGTTGGGAATAAAAATTTGTAGAACTAAATCCAATTTATCCATACAGACAAGTTACCAAGGGCATAAATTGAGTAACATGAACACACCTTACCTGTCTACTTCGGGATATCTGGGATCCTTTATATACCCTGTTCAAACATCAAGCAGTATTAATTCAATTTACTATCTCATGATAAGTCTTCAAAAATACACTCATTAGAAACTTTCCTTTCATTTTGTGCCAGCTATGAAGTTGTGCCTATCTGCCATTACCCTCACTTTCAAAGTAACTCTCAAAAACTTACAATTCCCTGTAGACAGTACAGAAGAATAGTATAATGAAGTTACAAACAAAAAAGATACAGATATACCCATAGGAATTTGCACACCATACAAGTATGCAAGCAGGTATCTGTGCAAAGACCTGAATTTTAGTCAAAGTGGGAATGCCCAAAGGTTTGAAGGGTACTGTCCCTTGGCAGGCAGCACACAGCTGTTAAAGACTTCTTAATTTGTATTTGTCCAAATGCATTTAACTGGACAACTCTTAAGGCTGATTTCCTAATAGGTTTTGGATACCACATGACACAGAAAATTAAAAACAACCTAAAAACCATGTGGAAGAGCCCCACAGGACAAAATTGTTACAGTTTCAGTAAATCCCAGGAAGTAAAATTGTGCAGACAATGAGGCATGCTTATGCTAATAAAAGAATGCTTCCAAGCTTCATTATTTAAAAATAGGTAAGTTTTTAAAAATGTTCTCTACTCTAAACAATTGTCTGGGGAAAGCCAGGGAGCAGCAACGACACTTTTTGCATTAAATAACACAGGCTCTGCATCAAAATGAACAAGTAAAGGCAGATTCTTAAGAAAAGTTTAGAAATCCACTACAGAAATAATGGAATAGATATTTCTAATGGCAGTAAAGGAAGATTTGGTAGATTAAAAGTGAAAAATTCTCAGTAAATGCTTTCTGAGGAAAAACAAGATCTGCAATATTACCAGTGTTGTTGTTGCATCACTGCTGCTAACATTTCTTTTTGGAGAAAAAGAAAACTCATTTCTCGAACTCATCATTATATCCTCTTGTAAAATGCACTGGAACTTCTGCCTCCTTTCCTCATGTCAAGCTTGTAAAAAAATTATCTGAAATCATAGCTAAGTGGCTGCTATAGTCTCTAAACACAAGCTGCTGCTAGCCAGGCAAATCTCAGCTGACTTTCCCAGTTGGAAATTTCTGATAAACATTTCAATATTATGATTAGCAAACTGACAAGTAGTCCAACCAGTTCTTGTACCCATCAGGAATTTCAACCACCTGTAGTAACAAAGCCTTGAAAGGATCATTCACAACAGTGTACACAGTTCTGAGGCTTTTAAAAGTATGGAGCCTAGATTAACCCAGCTCTTCTCAACCAGTGAAACAGTGCCACTGGCTTCTGCGAGAGATGGGTTAAACCAAAAGGCAGCACTTGGGACAAGTACCATTTTTATATCTCAGTCCTACCAATCTTTTACTTCTGAATTAAATGAGGATGCACTAGAAAACACGCTTGTGAACTGGTGCACACAAATCTTCATAGTAAGATATTAACCTGGTCTTTGGTGAAACTCAGGGGGATAGTCAATCCTTGGTTTCTTTCTGCTGTTATGAATATCATAATCTTCTGGTCGACGCCTATACAAATTAGATATCAGAGATTAAACAAGGTTGCTTGGAGCATGTGTCACAGCAGAATACCTCACAGGACCTTAATTTAATCATTGTGAACTCTACCTGCTTCAAAGTGTTCTACAGCTTTAAATCTGAACTCAAGTGCAGGAGCAAGTCTGATTAAATACCCTTTGCTGTTACCTTCTGCTATGGTAATTAGGGAAGGAACTCCACCCAACTGTAGATTTGTACCAAACAAAAGGTAACAAATTTGTCTAAAACAAACTTAAGACTTAGGTTTTAACATTACACTTTCCATATTACACTTTAAAACAGCCTAATGGATAACAAAATAATTCACAGAACTAAATACAGTGAAAATAATGACAAAATATATCATTACAATCACAAAGCATGGACATTGTTGTCTCTACTAACTACAGGGTAAAGAATTCTATAAAAGGTCTATTTCCATAACATTTACAAATAAAGCTGTGCATGCATCGTGAAATTGCTTCTTTCACTGTAGCTTTTTTAACTGGGCAAGCCAATGATATTATTTCTAACAGTGCCTGTTAGCAATTTATCAGGATCACATCAGTGCCTTAAGTTTAAGAATGCTTAGAAGTCATAGTAATTAAAATAATTGGGGCTCCTTTCTAGATGGAACAGCACTTTTATGTGAGAGATGTTATCTTTAAGAACTTAACTCTCAGGGATGGAGTCTAACTATCAGTGTTACGTTCCAGTTGCTGCAATGTTTAATATAGAACTAAAAGCTAGCTGCTAATTTTTTTTCTCCATCAAGGTACATCAATACTCCAGTGCTAACATGTGTCTCTGAACACAAAGCATCTATAAATCCATTCCCTCCCCCAACCACCCCAGCAAAACAATTCTTTATGATAAGAAATTGACATTTTACGTATCTTAGTTACTATGCAACTTGCTCACTGAGTAACAAGGTCATATAGCTTTTAGCTTTATAGAAAGTAAATTCTCCTCCCCCTTCCCGACTTCAGACGTTAAAACCCACCATACCCACTTACTAAACTTTTTAAAATGAAAACAGATTCTTTACTATGAGCAGAAAACCCAAAAACCAAAGCAGTTGCATCTACAGCAAAATCAGATCAATGAAAATAAAAGCTGGTGTAAAGAATAAACATACCGCTTTCTTGTAGTTTTGAGAGTGCATTTACGACCGGTATAAAATATGATAGAAACAGTTCATATAGTAGTCCAACTACTGACTTTAAGCTGTAAGCCACATACATAAATGGAGGCCCTGGCAGGCTTGAGAAGGTGTGGTGGTGTTATATGTATAGTTTGCAGTCCATTGCAAAACCTTCACTTGTATATACTTTATTGCACTGGAAACCTCTTAGCTTAACTTCAAAAGCCATCTTGGTGTTCAGTCCTTTAAAGCCAAAAATAGGGGGGCGCTGCCAGGTTTCCTCCTACCTACTCGTTACAGTGTCCTTTTTTTAAGCTCAAGGAAATGGGGACTCTTGTTGGGTATCTGTACCTACCAAAGATGTTTCCAGAGAAAAGGAAACTTAACCAAAGGTTTCAGCCCAAACCATACATCAGTCTGTATGAAAAGTGGCTACACGGGGAAAGGTGTTTGGCAGAAGGGCTAATATCAGTTCTTTGCAAAGACTTCTCCAATTCTGTAACAAGTTATACCCCCTTTTTTTTCCTGGAAAATGATGTTAAGTTCATATAGCAGTGATCAATAACCATGTCGATCCTCTAAAAATACTTTAAGTCCACAGGTACTGCCAGCATCTGGAAAGGTTGTATATACAGACACAGCAACAGCCATTCTTTTTGGTTTGTTGCCGGGTCTCCAGGGGCCACTCGATCCCTTTTGGAAAGAACCTACTGTTTTCAGAAGCTCAGCAAGATGTGTGAATTCAGTGGTTACATGTTAGAGAATATTTGGCAATGGGGTTAACACATCACGGTGACACAATTTGAAACAGTCCCAATAATGCTCCTCTTGAATATCAAAATAATTTAAATATTTTATCCTCAAAATGAGGCGGCATCTTCTGCAAAATTTTAAGTGATCCTTATAAAAGTCCCATATTTGATAAGGCTTATCCAGAGACACACCTGAAAGAAAAGGCTTTTACAAGATATTAACACATTTTTTGGCATATAAATATTTCCTTCTCTCCATCTAGCCTGCTCATAATCAAGCCAAGCTTACCTACAGCTAGCATTACAGGTTGCATTATCTCAATAAATGATCTAGTCTAAACTAGACAGCACTTTAAGAGCTTTTTTCTGCAAAAGCAAAGATCCCCATTTTCCTCTTGAAAAATGACAGACCAGGAAACCATGTGAAATCCTCAATGAAGCCACAAACTTGTCCATGCAGCTTGATTTGAGGATTTTCTCTCTTCTTTATCGCAGGGAAAGCTTTGACGAATCTTATTCCTCCATCACGTTATTCTGATACATGTGCCTATTATCAGTCCAAAGAACGTTTCTAACCTTCCCACGTCCCGAACGGGGTCTCGACGGGATGGGCGTCCTCTTGATCGGGGTTGTGAGTGCATTCTTCTCTTGTGCCTCATTTTATGAATGACTTGATACAAGTCAATACTTTCATCAGGAGGGAAGAGAAGACAAAGTTGGGTTCCACATTCCGGCTCAATTTCCTAGAATTAGTTAGAAGTTCAGCAGTGGTTTATAAACTGAAGAAATTACACCCTCTCCAAATACACTGACAACAGACATTAAAAAGACAGTTCGAAGAGATTTCAGTATCACTAGAGACAGAGCAAATTTCACTTACGTTACCTTGCACTCTTTAGGCACTACTTAGAATTTTCATAATAGTCCAACACTTGGGGCAACCATATCTTCCCATGAAACATACAGGCCACATCACTGTTTTGCTACAAAAATCAGAGGACTGTTTTTCATCACAAAGAAAATGATCACCTATTACAGAGAGAAAAGCAACAAACGTAGGAAAAAAAAAATCCATCCCAGCTTCACATACAAAGCCAAGGCCTGAGGAAGTTGACTCACTCAAAAGTGAGTTTTTCAGTGTATGTATGGTAAGACAGGTCCGTGAAAATACCAGCTCAATGCTTGAGAGCAGTCAAAACAAGGAAACCGTGTGTTCAGGATTATTAGGAAAGGAACACAAATTGGGAAAGTCATCATACCACATAAAGTTCATATTCCAACCACACCTTAAATAGTGGGTGCAGTTCTGACCCCTTCACCTCAAAAAATAAGGGGGCAGTAGAAACAGAAAGGATTCAAAGCAGACACCAAGGATAACTGAGTGAGCTTAACAATTCCTACATGCAATGACTGAGCAGGTCAGGTCTCTCCAGCCTAGAATAAAAGAAGAATACGTGGGGTATGGGGACAAGATGTATACAGTGGTAGCATCCAACACCACAAGTTTTCTGGAGAAGAGAGGGACAGAGATCAACTTCCTGACTCCCTCTTCTGGTACAAGACTTGGGACCATCAAATGAAGCTAGCAGGAGCCAGGTGCAAGACAATCCAAAAAAGTCTTCTTCAACCTGATGACTAGCAGGCCTGAGGAATACCCTCCCAACAGATGTCATATATGTAAGCAAAGCAGCTGAGCGTACGTGTCCTCAGAGGAGAGCTCCACTCAAGGTTACACAAAATGTAAAAGGATAAATGACAAGAAATTCAGAAAATAACCCAAGGTGAAAAGCAGTGAGAGCCAGCATCAGATAATGTTTGCCCAACACCTAAATTAAAAAAAACAACTCTTTTTTTTTATTAAGAAAAAGTTCACACTAAATTAAAACCCAAGTGTTTTGCTTGTGCTATCCAAAGTGAGTGGGGCTATGTGCAAAATAACACAGAGCCTACATTTTCCATGCAGCATAGGGATTATGCAACTTCTACCTTGCTTTAAGAAAGCACATGCTGTTATTTTAATCAAGGGTGAGTTACTTTACGATAGAAGCAACACACCTGCACTCTAGGAGGTGTCACAAGGCTAAAAGCCACTCCACTGTGAATTCACTTAGCATATACTTTATAATGCAGTGTCTATGCCCTAAGCAGTAATGTATGCATAAAAAAAAAGTAACAGCATAACACTTAAAATCTGATGTTGTATAGGTTTGCACACCATACAATGCAAGGCACATTACATTTCAAATTCAAAAGTACCACATTGTTTTGAAGCACCAAACACTGTTTATCAAAAAAGTGACAACAGAATTGACATTGTAATACTGTTTCCTTATTCCACAACATCAGAAAAAAGCAGAGTGCCTTTGTCAAGGTACTCTACTGTGAGTAACAACTGATCTAGAAAGATTCCAAATCTTTTGTACATACAAAGCAGAAAGCAAGCACTAGGAGATGTGGGTTATAAGAAAAACAAACAAACCTGTCCATCGCGTCCAATCTTTACGGGCTTATGTTCGTTCCAGGGATTGGTCAGGTGAGCAGACTTAGTGAATGGCAATTCACGCCTAAATATGCAAGTGGCATCATTTATAGTTTTAAACTCATTTTTAAATGAAAAACGAAATTAAAAATGCACACAGCAGGACATTACATACAAAATAATCCTGCTATCATCAGCGCTATCAGGTCTCTGAACGAAGGTGTTAGTAGGTATGAGCAACTGAAGATTTCACTTTGATTTATTCCAGTATCAACTAGCATAGTCCATACTATGACTGCCTGTCTTAAAGACATTTTTTGTGTCTTTGTACAGTATCAAGACCACCCTCAGATCTCACTGTCTGAATATGCTGACCAGTCTATGTGAGGAGGTAGCTCCTGGTACCTTCTGAAAGAAATCCCACAGCATTTGACCTAACTAGAGAAGCTAGAACAGCTTTAAGCTGGAGGTGGGAATCACTAATTTCCAGAGGACCTTTCCAACACAGATTTTTCTCTTAATTGCAAGTCTCACCTTCCCTGTATTTACTCTTTCTGGCAGCCCAAAGTGCTTGAACAACCACGCAACATAACTCACAGGACTGATATAGCTCTTTTTGTTGAGAGGTTTAAAGCCTTTTACGTAAGACATACTCAATTATATTGACCAACATACTGCTCACAACTTATGTCATGCACAACCTGTAGTATTTCAGATGTTAAGGCAGTAGCATTTTCATTGTTCAGCCAGATGCAGCCAGATCTGACTGCAGGAGGGAAAAGGGATTTTTCACTTTTATCCACAGTTGTTTTCGAGCATTTTTACTCAGAGACCTCAGAGTACACTTTTTTGGTTTCAGTACAAGAGAACAGTGAAGGAACACAATCAAGTGTCAGAAATCTCCCAACTGACTACATAAGAGCATGTAATATTTTCTATAATGCATGTCAGATACAGATCTGCAACACAGAGGCATGTATTTAGGCAGACTAGAAGACAGACCTTTGGTTCAACTGAGCTTTCAAAAGGATGCTGTCAGCATGTGAGTAACACACAGAACTGGTATTATTATGCCTTGCTACTCAACAGCAACATAACCGAACCATTATTTACCTGCAAATCCAGTCAATTTTAAAAACACCTCCCAACATTTTTGCATTCATTCCTGCAGGCAGCACCCAGTGTACAGGGGATCCTCCATGATGTGACTCTGAAGACAGTCTTGCAAATCCTACAAGAGTTCACATGAATTGTGACAGAGTCACAACAGAAAAGGTACTGCACATAAAACTCCCTTTCACTTACCTCGAAGCTTAGCTTGTTTTCCCTTACCTTGGAATTTGCCACTCTCTCGTACAGAAAATATCAAAATAACACTCCTTGCTGATCTAAACGCAGCGTTAAGCTTCTTCTCATTCACTGGAAGTGTCGACCATACTCCCTAAAACAAAACCCCCACCCCACCACCAAAATGTTAGAATTAGTATCAAATGATTTAGCTAATAGAAGCATGTAATGCAGATGAGGAAAGCAAGACCAAACCAGCGTTCTAGGATAGAAGATAACAGAAAGACAAAGGCATTGCTACATTCAGTTTCTTCAGAAAATTTCTATACTGCCCCACAATGAAACTTACCACACTGGCTTTTCCATCTTTTAAAACTGCAGCTGCATTTAGACCATCTGTAATGTTTCATTTGTAATTATAATGATGGACAGATATATGAAAAAACATCTTGAGTATTTTTAAAGCACATTTTAAATTGCTTGAGGTAAATGTATTATGTAACACATACAAATTACTAAAACTAGCAGCATATATACTGAAAGGTGGGCAAGTTGACTTCAGTAAACTTCTTAGTATGACAGATTTGTTGATGACAGCTGGCAGACTTTAGAACTTTTTTAGTGAAAGGCCAGAAACACAAGACACACATTCAACAATTTAAATCAGCAAGACAACTCAAAACAGTCTGTTCAACCTCCCACATTCCTATCTACTAATTCCTACTTTTTTCCTTTCAACAGCCATTGTTTAGTAACACACAATAAAGCCTAATCTGTTTTAAGGTACAAACTGAGCTGAGCTGTAGAATACCAGCTCACTGTACTGCTCTCCAGCAAAATCAGCTCCCCAGTCCATCCTCTGGACAAACTCAGAGGAGAAGCTTATGCTGTTTTAGTATGTTCAAGCTTCACCTTCAGAATATGTTCCAGGATCCACCAAAGAAAACATTTCTCCCCTTCCTGTTTTATTGAGGATATCTTCCCACACCCTACTCTGCTCAGAGTACTGCTTGCCTGACTGAGAATTGACTGCACACATCAGTCCCAAAACTGGTGGGTGGAGTCAAACACATCCAGGAATTTTAAGATTCACTTCTTCATTTTAATGATAGTCTATTTTAGAAAAATCTTCATTAATAAAATCATCTACTCAGTTGATTTGTTGTTACAAATTATACACAATTTTCTCTACGAGCCTTTTCCAAATAACACACACAAACCCAAAACGACCAGAGTGGCACAGTGCCATTCCTCAGCAGCTGAAATTCAGTGCACTGGAACCCCTCCCAGAAGTCCTATACAGGAGCACTGCCAGAGATACATTTCTGCAATAAAGTTTCAGATCCCTCAATCAACTAAAACCCCACTTTTATGGCATTAGAAGAAAGCCAAAACAACCTTCTGAACTAGCTCACAGTACAGCAAGATGAGCACAGGTGCTGATGAAAGGGAAAAAAATACCTTCACAGTATTCCCAATGGAGGTTGGCTTAGTACATTATCAATTAGATACTGAGGTCACATTTTAACTCTACTTTTATCAAGATAAACGACTGATGATCTTGAAACTTTTCTAGGTTACAATGCAAGTAGAGTAGCTACCCCTAAAGACTCAAGGAGCAGTAGCTTTCATCCTTGCCTCTACCAAGATCTGCACAATGGAGAAAAGAATGCATCTATCTATATGCTTTTCTTTGGCATGTTGGATGTGATTGAAAGTAAACAGAAGTAATCAGTTTCAAGAAAATTCAACATACCTTTGCTTTAGCAAGCGATACATTTTCATGGTTGTTACTCTTGATGAGAAAGAATCTTGCATCTTGGAGAATGTATTTAAGTTTACTTGTTTGGTCTGAAAAAACAAAGTGTCACATAAGCTGAACTGTAAATATCTATAGTTGTCAAGCATGTTGCTTTGAATGTAAACAAGTTGTTTTTTTCCTTCAAAATACACCATATCCCACCCAGTTCCTACCTATGTATTATCACAATCAACCACCCAACTTGAAGTTTAAGCTGTAGAGCACAAGATGTAGGGGAAACCAAAACAAAACTAAAAACTTAAAAGATATTCAGGTAAAGAAAAAAATCAGCACAATTCAGTAATGTTCCGATACCCAAGACTTCCTTGCATAAGGACCTTTGGATAAATACTAAGTGATATCCTTATCAGCATGACTCCTCTAATAGAGGATGCTGTAATGTTCTTTTCAGGAGCAAGTACTTTATTTTTTGCTTTACCACCCTGTGCAAGGAGCAAAGTAACTGAACTTTTTGCATAGTGCTCTCAACTCATGCAGAAATAGCTGAAGATTTACTTCTTATGCTTAGAACAATTAGGTGCAAGCACTTATTTATATCGGAACATTACTACTTACAGGTAATTAATGAACAGAGACAATGGCTTGCTATGGGGCATGCATTAAAAATTCAAATTTAAATGATACCTTTTTGGACAGCACGAACGGAAGATGATAATTTCTCATGCTTCTTTTCTGAACCTGTGTTTAGCCAAAGTACATTTGTTCAGATTGAGCCTTAATAGAGATAATATACAATTTCTACAGCCTTGTCACATACAATTTTCATTCATGACAAATTATGCTTTCTAGCGCGCACCCACACACACAAAAAATACTATTCAATGTGCACGAGTGTTTTGTTTTGGTTTATTTTTTTTTTGCTTTTGGGTAGTTTGGATTGGGTGTGTTTGGTTTTTTTTAAATAGCATTTGAACAATTTCCTACTCAGAAAACTATTCACTGAATCATCATCTTCCAAGTTTTAAAAAAAAGTGAAAATTCCACTTAAGCAACAGAATAGCATTAAAGTAACGAGAAAGCCTACTTCCCCCCAAAGGTATCCACACACAACATGCCAGAAGTCAATACCAAATTGAAGAAAGCTACATACCCCATAAATCTCTACAGCCAGTTACATTTAAGATTACACATCAAGATTTGATGTAAGTCAGGATGACAGGCAATAAAAGGAAAAGATACCTGCATATGACTCTGATGCAGAACTTCCACTTCTGTCGAAAACAATCGGAGAGATGCCTCTAGCTCTCTTCCTTTCCTTCTTTTTCTCATCTAAAAAAATTCATAACAAATAAAAGCCATATTTTAAACATCAAGTGGAAGTCAAAACTAACCTAGAAAGTACTGCGACAATGAAAAGAACGTCCGCAAAAATGAAGTTAGCATTTTGTTTGCAGATGAAAATTGTGGTTGCTGGCCCGAAACTATCACAGACAAAAGAAGAAAACGCTAATTAAGCTTTTCTTTCACAAAAGAAAGACAAAACACCACAAATCCGGTAATTCTGTACAAAGTTTAGAGATAAATTATCTCCAAGGTCTTTTAGAAAGGGTGGTTTAACTTTACAGCCTTCAGCCACATTTGCAACACAGACCACAAATTGTTGTGATAGTGATATGGGCTCATTCACTCAGAGCTCAACAAAACAGCAAGAGGTATGAAAACAAAATGCTGTGGCAAACAGGCAATTATTTCCACTGTTAAAAGCACTGTTATACTAGGAAGCTGTTTAGAACAGTTAGGACAGCTCAACTTGTCTTCATGTTACACCTTCCTGTTCTCTAATTCCAAACAGCACAGCTGAGCCAAAGAAGGCATTATGTTACAGGATAACCAGTGTGGAGACTTCAGAAAAGGAAGATACACAAAAGGAATTTTAACAGGATTACAAAAAAATCCCAAAACAAAACACACAGCCAAAACCATTAACACTTCACATACGTAAAGTCAGGACCAGTTATAATATACAGCTACAAAGCATTTGTTTTTAGTTTTTGCTTTAAATGTTTCTCTGAGTTTCCCCAATAACTACTAATTTCAACTTAAACAGCGTCTGCCTTGAGTGTAGGAAATCTAAGATTCAACTGTTCTTCTGCAGGGCAATAGTGCATTTACTACAGTGGTCTACCCAGTCACTCATTCAAGTGGAGAACAGCTCCATACCAATTTGAAATTAATTGTATGGGAAACCAAGCCATTAGACACCTAAGAAAATACTAATTCTAACATTTCAAAGCATTGAACAGCAAGGCCAAAACAATCAAGACTACTATGAATCCTCCCCATGGCAATCCTGACATCCACAAGTTCTGGTGTAAGGAAATACCACGTCCTAGCATATTATTTTCCTTGCCTGTATTATTTCATAATTAACATCTTACTAACTTGTGCTAATAAGGCTTACTTTTGACACAGTCAGGAAGTGGTAGTATTTAAAAGCAGCCTAACTTTCAATGGCAAACTATTTCAGATCAGCATACCAGATATTACCTACCTGATGCATCTGAACCAGTCCCAGATCTGACTGACCCATCCGTGAAAGAGGCAGATTCAGAATCAGAATCACTGGCTTCACTTCGTGTGTCATAGTCATTTCCTTCCTTCTGATCTCTTTCATCCTGTTCATACTCTTCTTCATCCTCTTCCCCATCTTCCTCCACCTCTTCATCCTCCTCCCCTTCATCATCTTCCTCTTCTTCCATTCCTTCCTCCTCATTCTCTGTGTTGCCTTGTTCAGAGGAACCACTACTGCCAGTCTCATGATCTGAACAATATTCTTCAGAGTTCACCTCTTCTTTAGAGGAATGGCTTGATCTGCTTGGTCTTCTATCCACATCATGCCTGATTCTCTGATGTTTAAAGAGAAAGTGAATCAGCAAATAACATTGTCAGGATGCACACAGTCCTAAGAGAACGTGCCTTATACAGGTCTCATAACAGCTTTATTTATAAGGCAGCAAGAATATTTAATACCTCTGAACCATCTGGTGTAGACGACTTCGCTCTTCTCTCAATGTCCCTCTTCCTCATGCAAGTTTTTTCTGGCTGGCCTTTATAAAGTTCTCTGGAACCACTTGACAGGCGAGTCTTTCGATCACCATCTGGGCGCTTGTTTCTATCAGACCTCTGATACTCCTCATTCTTGTATTCTGATACTGGTTTTCCTTTCGTACTCACTATTCTCTTGTTATTGCTAACTGATGAACTAGGCGGCTTTGGCATCATCTGCCTCGATGAATGCATAGGTTTTTGTCTTTTGCTTTCAGTGCTTTCCATCCTGTCAGTTTTTCTTTTTGATCCTTAAATAGAGATACGAAGTTCAGTATTATTTTGTGTATCAAAAAAATGTGCAGATGCAGCTTTCTCTACTTTGGGTAATTCCCTTGTTACAGTCATAGGTACCGTATTTCACTTGTAGGCTTCACAGCAACACACAAAACTGCTTGTCAGGAACAGCTCACATTCTAAAATATATTTTTTTGCTTTAAAAGAGCAATCCTTTAGGTTTTGGTAGGTGCTGTCTACATTTTACATATGGGAATGCTAAATTAAATGCTTATGGGATTGACTGAAAAACAAATCAAGAACTGAGCTGTAATCACACTTCAGGACCCTCTAACTTAATTTCCATTTCACTTCATTAATCCAAAAGGGACAGTCATTCTCTAACAAAAAAACGAATTCATAAGCCAGACCCAGCAATTGCTTTGGAGACAAAAGGAAACTCTGTTAACTGTTTGTTTGGAAGGTCAGGTGGAAAAGCAGATACATATGAAAGGTATTTCGGGATTTTTCTAGTCTTTGAAACAGGGTATAAAAGCACCTACTTCAAAGACTTTAACCCTAGTAAGAAAGATGTTTTTTACCATTTATATCCTTGCAGGACATCCATTACCAAAGTCACGTACCCTTTTTCTCACTTTTATCTTGCTCACTGTCTGGGTTATACAACTCATCATCTTGGTCGGGAGCATCAGTTAAAATGTCATCCAGAACATTCAGTTCACCATCTGAAAACAGAAGTTAAAAACAATGATTAAGTCTGGGTGCACAGTATGGAAGCAGAATTTACAAATCCACGTATTTCTTTTAAGGCTACAGATGTACCACAAGGCAAAAGTTAATGTTGTCTTGATTTATTTTCACAATTTCAGTTGGACTGATCATGCAAAGCCAATGAAAGAATTAAAATACATCACAGGATGCATTTAGGCCTTTGAGTAAGGTCCAAGTTGGCTCCTCATGTCACACAAGCTTTGCAGGAAAGCTGACCTACAAATGAAAGCTTAACAAAAAAGCATGCACAAAATTTGAAAAAAAAGGAGACTGGAAAATAGTCTGAGCACCAGAAGAGGACAGACCTCTCCTCAAAATCTAGAGGAACTCTCACCTTAAATTATTTCCTTTCCTGTCCTGCTATTCTTGTTGGGAAACTAGTATTTATGGCTATGTAATTAATTCTGCACTGCTGTGAAAAGAAACTCCACAACTCACCTTGATTAAAGGGGCTTAAGTTTAAGAAAAGTCATGCTAGAAGCGGCAAACGACCACACTTGGGCACACAGTATCTAAAGGTTGTCACTGTTTCTACCTCAGTTTCACATAGTTTGAAAACAAAGGAAATATATATGGCAATTCTGGTATAAAGAGCTGTCACTGGCTTTAAGACAACAGACAAAAAATTGTACCACTTTAAAAATGAGTTACTAAGTCTAAGCATGCAAAATTAAAAACAATCATAAAGGTATTACTTTTGGAATCTCATATTTCTTCTCCTAACCCCTGGAATTCTTAGCCCTTTCCCTTTTATATTACTATGACTGATTCTGGGGGGTTTTTTTGAGTTCAGGGGAAAAAAAGTGAGAGCAAACTGAAAGATCTAGCTAGTTAACAGTATCTGTATAAGGCACATTGTATGTTATAAAGCAGCAGGTAAGTGCTCCTGGACAAAAGCGGGATAAGGCAGCAAATGAATTCCTCCAGAGGCTGGCAACGTGCCTGACTCAAAATCTTGTGCTGTACCATACAAGAAGTTTTATGGCTTGATATTAAAAGCAACCCCAACCAACCAAAAAAAAAAAAAAAAAAAAATCACAAAAACACAATCCACACCAAAAAAAAAGTTATTATAATTGTATCTCTACTATATACTACTGGATCTGAAGTCAGCATGTGTGCAAACTTTACTACTGGCACATTTTCTGTGGTAGAGAAATGCAGAAGTGGTGCCTGAACTGCACAAAAACTGCCGTAGCTGATGCAATGAAAATGGTGCAGAGAGGTAGACCGAGCCTTTCCCTGGCAATTTACAGTTACAGGGAATTTAAATGTTACACAAAGGTGCATCCTAATTCTCCTGGGAACAGTCCTTTATGTATGCAGATATCTACATATCCACAGCAAATATTCTTGCTGGTACTGATGAGATGTACAGGAGTCAGATTCATAGATGTGCAACTGCTAAACATGGGCTGCAATTTGCTGGTTTGTATCCTGCTTCACCACAGAAGACCAGGCAAGTTCAGAGCACAAGATATTTTTTGATTGGAGACTAATAAAAAGTGGCACACTAGGATATTAAACATATCACCCATCTCAGATCAGATACTGAATCTTGGCTTTCCCATTTGGTGAGACAACAACATACTTGAATAAACTAAATTTAACCTAGCTACTGCAGCAGCATTCAGAGGTGCTAAAAGACTCATGTGTCAGCTGGTTCAGAAACAAATGACAACAAAAGCTCAATGGAATAAATAAGTCTGACACACATTCTGATAAATCTCCTCTGGGTCAGGTTGGCCTGATTTGCAGTTGGAACCTTAAGCAAGTACGCAAAGTACAGGAGCAGGATGAGTTTCTCCCGTTCCTTTCTGTAACATACTTTTTTAATATTTCCAAGTTTATTTAGCAGCCTGTTGATGCAAAAAGGAATACACAGTTCCTAACTCTCAGTTGCATCAGGTATACTGGTCAACTGACTTCCACAAGGTGATTCCACCCACTGAAGTGACACTCGTTACTGTTCAACCTGATGAGCTAAATTATTGCAGACAGGCCATGATAAGCATGATAAGAAAATATCAGAAAAGTACCCCCAAAAAAACAAACAACAAAACCACTGCCACCACCCCATCACCCAAAAAAGAGCAGAAGACAGATTTTGTAAAGTTTGCTATTGCTGAAGGGGGAAGGTCAAAATTAGTCTCAGTTCAGACACTCCCAACTGTGCTTCCCTGAAACTCATCTTTTCCTGACTGTGGGGTGTGTTGGATCCTTCCATGAACAAATTTAACTCACCTGAAACAGCAGGAAAGTAACCTGAAGAGACCATTTTTCCTCTGCTGGCCATGAGCGTTAGATCTATTCAAGAAAGGGTCCAAGGAAAAATCTGATTTGGCAAATAGGGGACATAAGTCCAGGCGATTTTGAACTACAAGGTTGAGATTTATTTCCACTTCTTTTAAGCACCGAAACAGTATTTCTCTTCCAAAAGAATAAAAATAACGTCACATTTACAGCAGAAATAAGCTCAGTTACAAACAAATGTACATTAACACCTGCTATTGTCACCCCTTTCACAGGACAGAAAATTAAAAGAAAATTAAATGTGAAACAAATCCATTTTTTGTCTGCTAATCGTGACTTGACCATTGTGATAAAGAACAAAAACCCCACAAATAATAAAAAGAATTTCAAATCTATCTGGATAATCACACAAGTAGAAATTTATAGATGACAACAGCAAACACTTCACCTTCACTGCTCATCCAATGTGGCAGCTCACATCTGTTTCAACACAAGCTGATCTTACCCCATCCCACCAGTCCTGTAATAATGTTACGAATTAAGCACCACAAATAAGTTTACTTATTAGGTGGTCTAGGAAAATCCAGTGGGAAAGTCTCAGGCAATCCAATCTCACAATAAGTAGTAGAAACAGTTAGCATTTGCCACTCTAACAAGAGATTTTTATGGACAACTATGCTTCAAAAAACTACATTAAATGTATCCCACAGGAACCCAAAACAACCTAAACCAGAGCACACCACCACAGGGATCCTTCACCATTTGTATAATGCTATTATCTGCACCAATCATCAAATGGCAATTTTTTACATCTAAACTTTGTTTTGAATTCTTAAATGGACTACTTTGTAATGACTGGGCCATATAACCACATAGACGACATGCCAATCACTTCAGCTTCCACATACAGTGATAGGCTATTATAAGACTTGCAAACATTAATTATTCTGGAAACTTTTTACATTTTAATTTTACTTTTTATTTAATTCAAATTTATTTACCCATAGTACCCAGAAAGCACAACGCCGTGCAAAATGCCAAGCAAAAATCACCCAAATCATATCCCAATGTCAGCTTCTGTTTGCTAGATTAATAAAAGCCCCAGGCAGAAAAAAATCCGCAAAAAAATTCATCTAGGCATCAAAACAGAAAAAAAAGCAGATAACCAACAGTAATTTGCTGCCAGTACCGTTAAACTCACAGCCCACGAACTTATTTCTATTTCTGCTGCTCAAGTCACCTTGCCCTAAGCCCACTGCCGCCGGGGCACAGTACAGCACCGCGGCCATATAACCTTCAGCACCGCACAACACGGCGCGTTTCCCCTCACCCCACATCTAAACACTACTAAAACCGTCCTCCAAGAGAGCCTCCAGGCCCCGCCGCTCCTCTGCTCGCCTCACGGACATCTCCCAGAGCGAAGGCCCAGCACGCAAGCAGGCTCCGGGGAGGAGGAGGAACAGATCGGGGGGCGCATCCGCCCGATCCATTCCCCCCTCCCCGAGGCGCAGCCATTATCCCCACCGCTACCACCGGGTACCTTTTTCCTCCCGGCTATCAGCCGCCATCCCGCCGCCGCCGCAACGCGTAGAGCGCCTAAGATGGAGGCTCCCTCTTCCGGCACGTAACGCTCCTTTCCTCCCAGCATGCACCACTTTATTTACGCTCCGCACATCACAGGGCACCGCGGTCAGAGGGGCGGGGCGAACGCAGGCAGCGCATGCGCTATGGAGGGGGCGGGGCGAGAGGGCGCAAGGCAAATCGCCCTGCGCCGAGCCCTCCATGCGCATGTGCAGTGCCGGGCCCTGAGGGGCAGCCCGCTATTTTTGTCTGCTGGGGATGAGGGTTGGTGGGTGTATAGGGCGACTGGGTGCTTTTCTTGTCCAGTAGTGGTGGCTTTGGTGCAAAAGGTGCTCTGTAGTACTGGGTGCTTGTGCTGGGTTGTTCCTGGTTAAAAGCCAGTTGCCCACAAAGGCTGTTTTATCACTGTCCTACTTAGCTCGGAAGGGGAAGCAAAGGGCCCATGGGTGGAAATAAAGACAGGGAGTCATCATTCACCAGCTAGTATCACTGACAAAACAGACTTGGCTTTAAAAAATTTTCTAATTTGTTACCCAGTAAAACAAGAGTAATGAGAAATAAAACCAAGTCTTACAACACCTCCTTCTGCCCTTCCCTTCTTCCCAGGCTTAACTTCACTCCCAATTTCTGTACCTTTTGCCTCCAGCTGTACAGGAGTACAGGGAATCAGGGTTGTGGTCAGTTCAGCATAGATTGTCTCTGCCACTCCCTCCTTAGGGGGAGGACTCCCCACACTCTTCCCCTGCTCCAGCACAGCATCCCTCCCACAGGAGACAGTCCTCCAATGTCAGTCCTTCCTACAGACTATTGCTCTTCCTGAGCTGCTCCAGCATAGGTGCTCTTCCAAAGGGTGCAGACCTTTAGGAACAATTTGCTTCAGCATGGGTCCCCCACAGGGCTCTAAGTCCTGCCAGCAATCCTGCTCTGGCATGGGCTCCTCTCCATAGACTGCAGATCCTGCTAGGAGCTTGTTCCTAGCATTGGTTTCCCACAGGTTTACAGCCTCCCTCCATGGGCTGCACGTGGACAACCTGCCTCACCACAGTCTTCTCCAGGAACTGCAGGGAAATCTCTGCTCTAGTATGTAGGCTACCTCCTTCCTCTCCTTCTTTGGTTACCTGGGTGTCTGCAGAGGTTTTCTCGCATCTTCTCATTCCTCTCTCTGGCTGCAAAAAATACTGCTCTACCTTGTTTGGTTTTTTTGTGTTATTCCAGAGGTGCTACCACACATTGATGGCTTGGCCTTCGCCAGCATTGGGTCTATCTTGGAGCTGGCTGGCATTGGCTCTATCAGATACAGCTTCCGCTTCTCACACAAGCTACCCATGTAGCCGTGCTGCAACCAAAACCTTGTCACACAAGCCAAAGACAGTAGTCTTCCTCTTCCTTTGAAACTGTGAAAGCAAAGCCTGAAGAGAAGGTAAAATCATCTTCCGAAGAACTGAAGTATTTCTGCAGAGAGATGATAGAAAATGGAATTATGTGAAGAGATGAAATGATGAGGTGATGTGATGCTTACCGAAAGAGGTAAAGATACCTGTTCCTCAATTTCACATTGACTTCTTGATC
Source organism: Gallinula chloropus (assembly GCF_964237585.1). Taxonomy (NCBI): domain Eukaryota; kingdom Metazoa; phylum Chordata; class Aves; order Gruiformes; family Rallidae; genus Gallinula; species Gallinula chloropus. Next base: position 74,025,060 of record NC_140088.1, read on the forward strand.
TGATTAAAGGTTTTTCTTACTGCTGTAGTGCAATGACTGAATCAACATTTGATCATCCCGTAAGTCTTTGGAGTTTTAGTTTGTTAAATATGCAGGACTCAACACTAAAAGTTTTACTGTGACTTAACTGATTATCACATCAATTGGGTACGCTGCTTTCAGCAGCTGGCAAGAACACAAGTTTATTTAGCATGCATGTTTATAAGCACTAGTTTCATTCTCTAATTTTACTAAAAATTACCCCGGGTATTACTTTACTGTGTGTTCTGTTGCCAATAATAATAATAAAAAATGTCTATCTCCATGTAATTCACTAGATGGTGTCATTAACATGAGTTAAATGGAAGGGTGCTTAAGCAGAGCTGCAGTTCACGTCAGTTTCTGTATTTGTCTTTGAATGTGCAGGTGCACCAAGACAGCTTTGGAGAAGGCTGTGCTTTACAGCCAAGCATGGCTCTCTTGGTAGGTTTCACGCCTTTCATGTGGCACAAAATTCAAATATTGGTAGCATGAGTCTAGAAGCTTTACTGTAATATGTTTTGGGATAGTGGAGGAAGTTTGCAAGTAATGATGGCTGCTGATGCTTTTCCTAAGGATATAGTGGCTCTTGCTAAACTAAGACTTCTCCAGAGGTCCCTTCCAACCTTAACCATTCTTCTGTTCTTTTTTTGGTGGGCTTTTGTTTGAGAATTATAGGGTAGGAGAGACTCCTTAAGTGCAACAAAGCAGCAGCTGGTAACTGTGACTTCTCATGTAGATTACATTAGGGAAAATCCCAGTGGAAAGGAGATGGGGGGGGGGCAAGGGTGCTAAGATTGGAAGTGAGCTTCCTTTTAGTTCTCTCTGTGTCAGAGATTTAATAGATAAAATTTTACTTTAAGGGACAGATAATTGCTTTGTCCAAAGCTGTTTAGAAAGGTATTCCCTTGGTGTATGCAGAACACCTTTCAGAACCAGATTACAACAGCTGCTTGGAAGTTCTCCATTTAAAATGGTCTATAGCATTTTGATGCTAGCCCGTTTGTTTTTGGTGCAAGTGAATGCAGATGAGCATTCTCTGAACTCCGTGTTAGAGATGGGCCACTGTTGAGGACTGGCTGGGGTGCCTGAGAATAGTTGTGCTTTAGAGACAGGATTTGGGCCTGCTTTTATGTCCAGCCTTCTGCTGTCTATCATGGGACTGAGTGGGGATGGTTGCCAACTGCTTAAGAGGTATGTTTTTGAAAATTATTTCTTCATAGGCCTGTTGCAGCCTGTATGTATAACTTGGAACTGTGGAGAACCAAGATGAGATGGGAGTATCGCTTTTGTAAAACAAAATATAACTTAGCTAATTTGAGTTAGAGTAAAATGCAAAATCCACTGACTAAGAATTTGTCTTCTGGATTTGAGGATAAGACTTGTTACTTGTTACCTTTATGATGCAAGTCAGTTGGGAATGTATACTGCTGCATGCTGGTGTATAGGTCTCTACACCCATGCATTTGGCTGGTCCTACAATGTGTGTGATTCCTGTAAAGAATATACACATGCTAACCCCCGTCATCTGCTTACGACCCAGCAACAGTAAGGTGTAGGGAATAGCAAAAATTTTCTCTACTATGCTGGTTTAGGCCTTAACAGCCTTCCTGAAGCTACCTTGCAATACCTGAAAGTGTTTTGGTTATGTCAGCCCATGGAAGGTGTTTAAAATTAAAAATCACATTTTTTGTGTGTGTGAAAGCTGCAGAGAGTGCTGGCAAACACTTGTTGGCACAGATAGCTGTAAGGCATTATTTGTACTTGATTTATGGTATTATTCGTATTTGATTTAATTTCTGATTAACACTTTAAGTAAGCTGCAGGAGGTGCTAGTGCAGAGGTATAACTTCTCTGTGTGTTCTGTTCCTGCACCTCTGTGCATTGGCAGTAGCGTGCTTCCTGTTTACAAGATAATTACTGTACTCTCTGCTGAGTGTGTGTCAAGGCCCTGGTACTTCAGGCCACTGAGTTCACTGGCTTATGGAGCTACTGCTGTGTAAACAGGAAACTCTCTATAGGTATTACTCAAAAATATATTTTTAATTAGCTAATAAGATGGAGGAGGGGACAAAAAAAACCCCACCGCAAAAGGGAAACTTAGATTCTTGGAAGCCAACAAGTTTTTCCCCTGTCTCCCAAAAGATAGAGATTTGGCTGCTTTTTCCCATCCTTTGAGTTCATTGCCTACTTTCTTTCCCTCAAACTTCTTCCTCCTCCCCTTAGGTAATGTGATTCTCACACTGATAGTGTTAAGGGTGATACCTATTTGTTTGCACTGGGTTTCAAGGAGGGCAGGGTTTTTCTGAATGAATAAATAAAACCTGAGAAGTACTTTTGGAAATGGTTGTTGTGAGACAGACTGTCTCTGGAGAGTTGAACAGTCATTCCAGTGACAAGGAGGTTAGGACAAAGCCAAGTTTGTTGAGTGGTCCCATTGATTCTGGTTTTGCTGAGAGACCTGAAGAATCTGTATTTCACAATTTATGCTGCAAATTTCCCTTCTTTGAGCACTTCCACTTTAAAGAGTAGACAATTTTCCCATCACTGGCCTTTTCAAATCCCCTGAAGTAGTGTTAGATGATATAGCTGAGGTGGACAGTGTATTTCTGCTGCGTGATGTGATGACTCTCTCTTTTATCTCTCCTCTCCCTTGCTTTCAGTTTTGCTGCTGCAAGTTCTCACAGTCATCACTGACCTGATTTAAGTTGCTCATCTGAAACAAAACTTTCATTTTTCTTTCCTGGATAACAATATAGAATATGAGTTGAAATAGCTTTTGAAGAGGCAGGATGAACACACAAAAAAGACAAAAGTCCCCCTTTGGCAGCAGGGAAGTAGAGTTTAGATGCACTCAGTCCAGCTGAACTCCATATAGCTTTGTGGGTTTTCTAGGTCAGTCCCCTACTGAATCAGGAGGTGGCAGTATTTTGTGTTTGGTACATATTTTGGTCCCAGACCAATGTGGAACTGTATTTTCTTTGCTGCAGGAAAGTGATCAATGGTGGTTATGGCTAGAGGAAGGGAAATAGAGGGTTCACTCTGGATCACTGGCATGCAAGTGCTGCTTGGACTAGCTAGACCTTGTATGGAGAGGGCAGTATTTATTCCAGGTGGTATCTTAAGTGGTAAACTTTTTGTACCTTGAGTTGTGTCAGTTTTGCTGGGAAACAAGGAATGTTGCAATTAAGGTCATCCCTGAGATATATTTCTCAGATCTGTTTTTGACACTTGCATTTGCTTAGCCTGGCTTCAGCTGGATGGACATTTACAGAACTATGACAGCTCCTACCTGAGCCTTGCAGAAGCCACCAGGTCCTAAACAGATCCAGATACTTGAAGTTAAGCATGGCCTTACGCTCCTTGCTGAACTGTGTTACAGTTAACTCTTTATTGTCACTGAGTCCTATACTAGGAGCTCAGTTTATATGCTATACTGCACTGAAGGGGTGAGGAATGTATTTGGTATTCTCTACTCACTCCCCTCTGTCTGCCATGATTTACAGTTGCTGAAAAGTACAGCTCTCTTCTTAGTTGTCATCTCACTGGAAGTGTATGAACAATTACCGTGTGGTACAAAATGTCTAGCCCAATTAGGCAGGGGTTTAAAGAACAGGCTTGACAAGACTAGGTGTCTACGTGGTACTATGATAGACCCTATCATTAGCTAGATAGCCCTACCTTAACTTATCCAGAAATAGACGAATAGCACCCTGATGAGAACCAGGGAATTTTTTTGGTCACAAAAATAGTGTCCAGTGCTCTGTGCACAGTAAGTATTCACACCCATTGGCAATAGCATAGTTGTGATGGACAGGTAGTATGTGATGGACAGTAAAGATGTATGTGATGGATAATAACATCACGGAGAGAAAACTTGTCAAACGTCCCAGTCTCGTACCGGTGTATTTTTCAGGTGTACTGTCTGAGGAAGAAATGCAGAGGCATCCTTTCTGATAGTACAGACTTTCAAACAAGAATTGCAAGAGAGGCAGCACTGTGTACTGCTTAGTTACCAGACTCTGAAGGTCACCTTTTCCAGTTCTCGCTGTTGGAATCAAGTACAGAGAGGCCTTCAGCATGCTGGCAGTTCTGAACATCTGCTTAGTTTCTGACTATGGAGAGCTCTTCAGGGTTTAAGGACTGAGGAAAGACTGAATATAATCATTGGGATAGCGTTGCTGTAAAATCATCTTTAGAGAAAGAAGGAAGCTGCTGTTTGAGTTTGTAGGAGGGTTTCTGTTAATAAGTAGTTCATTGGGAAGCCTAACTAAAGGAAAACCCAGTTACCCATCTGTCTTTATTGGAGTTTTTGGTGTCTAAAAAGATGTAAGCATAAATGTCTTTCAATAGGGGCAATACCCTCTCTTCCTACCCTACTTCTTAAAATTTCAGAGCTGTCGAGTTTGTTGGCAGAAACTGTCTGCATTAATGGTCTTTCTTTAACAAACCAGGTTCAAAGTAGAAGCTGCTCAGAGGTTTACACAATTAGAAGGAATATCTGAGGGGAATTGAGGGGCAGGAAGCAGCTAATTAAAAATGTAATCCATTTCATAATTGTAGAAATGTTTAATGTGTGTGTGTGTCTGTCTTTAGGTAGAGGTTACGCATGTATCTCTTGACCTAAAGACATGAACCCTGTCAGAATGGGACCAAATGATATGGGGTCAGTATGCAGATAGACATTAGCGATTGCATAAGGACTTACTGTCTCATTCTATACATATAAGCATGTGGATAATGGTCAAGTTGAGACATATATACATGTTCTACTGCAGCAGGAAATCCCTTAGCTCCCAACATTGTTCCCTCTGTGCATGTGCAGTCTTTATGGTTAGAGTCTTGGTTGTCAATTGGTTCAAATTACAACAGCTGTGCTGATTTTTAAAAGTTGCTTACTGTATTTGTGGATGGCTGCAGTGTTCATCAGTATGGGTTGATAAGCTGCTAATAGCCACTTGTGTTTATGGTGGCTTTTGCTTCTGTGATGGATATAGGTTTTCCTATGATTTGTTCCCATGAAAGCCAAGTTGCCCTGTTCTTAACCTCTCATTCCAGCACCAAAAGAGTTGTTAAGGCTGTGACTCTGTGTTGTCATTACAGTGCAGGTTTTGGCTTGTCTCTTGCTTTTGTACTCTCCTTGTCTTCCAGGTGAATCACCGCTGTTATCTGGTATCACACCCTATTTTTAAATCACAATGCTTTTCTGTTTCTAAGGCCAGTGGAATTCTTGTACTTCATAGGACTGGAGTTTAAACCTGTGTCCTGTTTCGATTATTTATCCTGTTCGGGGTTTTTTCTTTGTGAGTTTGCTTGTTTATCAAATGGTTGTCTATGTTGCCCTCCTTGCATGCTTAGAATTGTGAGTCAGATAGCAAAACTATGAGGCTTCATAGATAAACAGTAGAGCTATAATAGAAACTGGTGCTGAAAGGATATTGGTGGGTCTTCAGATTCCTCCTCTGCCACAGACTCGATCAACTGCAGTTTAAGTGCTCCTGATTGGAGGGCTTGGAGCTCTATGTTCCTTGGGGTCCCTTCCAATCCTTGCCATTCTATGATTCTGTGATTGTTTATTTATAGGAGCTTTAGAATATCTGTTACTAAAGCTTGCAAGAACAGGTTGGACAATTAAGTGCTCAGATATCATGAGGCTGGGTATTCTGTTGCCTTTCAGTTTGAGAAGTAGGATTCTTACTGTGGTGCTTTGCTTCACTAAATGTTGCAGCAACGAAACTAAATCACCAGGAAGTATCATGTCTACAACAGACAAGAGGCAAAAGGTGGAATGGTGGAAGGAAAGCATTAGACTCAGAATCAGTAATTAGAATCAGGATTGCATGTACTTGAAGCTTTCATCTATTGTAGTAGGTTTCTGTATAGCACTGGAAAAACTAAAGCTCAGAGTTGTTCATCCTTCTTGGGATTGCCCATTGGATTAAAAAAATATCTCAGAGACTGCACTTCTCAGCCTGTGTGTAAGTCCCTCTAGAAGAATTAAAAGTAATAATATGTCTTGCACATTTGGAGACTCTTAAGTTGCCCCCAGTTACGCATATGCCTTCTTCCACCTCTCCCCCCCAAAATCGCCATTGTAAAGCAGAAGCAGTGTTGATGACCCCCTCTCCTTGTACGTGGTGTTTGGGGCATAGTGCTTTGGCTGAGTAATGTGTGTGAGGTAGCTCTTAAGGACAGAGTCCTGCTGCTGGGAGCCATGGTGCCAGTTGTGTGGCAAGGCTTCCTGGGGCGTTTGATAGGCTTTGCTGACAAGCAGTGGTTTTGGGGGAGACGGCACAAGTGTCAGAGGTAGCAGGAGGGGCCCTGGGCAACTCCTTGTGCCTTCATAGGTTTTGTTCCAGAGAGAAGTTCTTGTGGGAGTAGGTAATGAAATCGAATAGATTTGAGATGCAGACAATGGTGATTCACTGTGGAAAAGCTTAAAATTTTGACCTGGCCTCTCAGATTTTTCTGGGAGCATCTACTCATCAAACTACTTCATCCAGCTCTGTGTTGATGCATATGAAATATTGTTCATCCTTTTTTTTCTCAACCTTAGTTCTCTAACCATTCTAACCTGCTTCTGCAGCTCGCTGCAGCCATACTGTGAACTGTTTGTTCTGTCTGCTTTCTGCTCTCTCTCTGCCACCTGGATTTCTCTGCAAGGCACTGACAGTTTTTTGCTGCAAAGCAAGTCGGCTAAGTACAGCTCACCTTCTCTGACCCAGGTGTAAAAATTCTTGCATGCTGAGAGGTTTTTTTTTTTCCAGGCACAGCTTGCTGGGCAATTATTCAGCTGAGTCATAATACATAGGTGTAATTTAATCTGCAGGGGTTTTTTTGAGTTTGTCAGCACCATTGGGTCATAAGCTCCACTTGTCTGCTTGTTTCTGATACTTCTGCAGGTCTTGGACTCCTGAGGCATGGACTGTGGGACCCAAACAGGCATATTTGTGGGTCTTGGTACTTGGAGTTTTGGCTCCTTTTTTCAGAAATACCTTGCATTTTCCTGGAAGCAGTTAATCCAAGCCCAAGGATGCTCTGTTCCACATGTCCTAAAGTGAAAGCAGATGCAGAAATATGTAGTATTGTTGCACTGACTTTATCTGCTTTAACTTTGTCCCGACAGTTTAGGAACCATTCTGCTAGCTGGCTTCTGATGTAATAGAAAAACTACATGCTGGTTTTTGTTCTCTGCTCTTGAAATCCCTAGCTAGTACAATAAGTTTTCAATTCATAGGTAGTTTTTTTCTTTCCAGTGCCCTAATCATGCTAAACTTTCTTTAATCTGACCTGCATGGTTCCTTGGTTTGTCAAGGATAACTCCCTTGTGTGACTCTGAGAGAAGCTGACCCTTGCTAGCATCTAATCACCCACCAGCTGACAGCTCAGGCCTACCCAGCAGGATGATGGAGAGTCTAAGAAGAGCAAAAGCAAGGAAAATCCCTTGAACCAAGATCAAGGTACCGAGAGAAGGACAACAAACTATGCAAAGGCAATAACTCACCAACTTCCACAAGCAGTGGGCTGCCCAGCCAGTCTCTGAGCAATGATTGCTTTGGAAAATACTACCCTCCAGCGCATTTTTTTCCAAGCATGATGTTACATGGTCTGGACTATCCCTTTGATTAATTTGGGTCAGTTGTCCTGTCTCTGACCCTTCCTAATATGGGAGGGAAGGGTAAGAAACAGAGAAGGCCTTGTTACTGTGCATACACTGTTCAATTCACTGAAATATTGGTGTGTTGTCAACAATGTTTTGGCCACAGATGCAAAGCACAGTACTGTATGGGCTGCTGTGAGGAAAATTAACTACATCCCAAACAAACCGGTATACTCTTCTGTGGTAATAGTCTCTGCAACAAGTTAAAATGTTTTAATTGTCTCCTATTTTATTTTATAGCCTACTAACTGCTACTTTTGAAGTTTGCTCTTAAATTTGCATCATGTAGCAACATGTTAGTTCTTCAGAGTATTAAGTAGAAATATTTATTAAGTGTATATGATAGGTTAATTATCTTAATTATGGCTTCCTCGGGTATTATAGTTGCTTCAAAATGTGGATATATTAGATAAAAATTTGACAGTCTAGAGAACAGCAAAAATAACATTGATTTGGGAAAAAACACTTGGATTTTTTATTTTTTTTTGCTCAAGGGAATTCTGACAATGCCAGATTACTTCAGTTTTAAGGCTTCTATATTATTTCTTAAAGCCAGAGCAGAATTAAACCTTTTTTGTTTTTTTTTCCCCAAGCTCTTCTATAGGGCAAAAACCTTTAAAAATCTCAGTATCTGAGCTATTCCATTTTAATCAATTCCACTTATTCTGCTTGTAATGCCTACGATTTTGAGATGTGGCTGCAGGGTGTTTTGCTGAACTTCAGTAACTGTCTCCTAGTCTGAAGTTGGAAAAGAAGGCTGTGACACTGAGGAAGCCAGGAATCTTCAGGCTTGGTTCCTAATCAGTGTTGTCATCTCTTCTTAGAAGGCTGGATAACAGCTGTCCCTCTGTGGAACAGACATTCCTAGTTTTTGGGGACCACTTGTTTCTCAGCTGCCCTTTTTCTGTGGAAGAGCATGTGGGCCCCATTTTATGGCTCAGCTGTTTTACTGTGAGTGGTACTGATTTCAGCTCCTGTGTTACCAAGCAGATCACATCACATCCTGGTAGTCTAATTTGGGCAATGAATTAAAAACTTTTAAATGGATATAGTTAGGTTGCATACACAAATATGAGCAGTATCAAAGGAACCAAGATGACATGAAGTTTTGTCTTTACAAAAGAAAGAGAGGAACAGTACAAGATCATGAAGGTCATAATCTCTGCTTGATGGGTAAGTTGCAAAAGGGATACCAGAGCCCTGGGAGCCTGCTCCTGATAGGCAGATGCTATAGAGTTGGTGAGCAGGTGGCTAGACATCTTGTGATGAAAAGAGCAACTTCTTTGGGGGAGGAATTTTACATGGTCTTCTGCAATCCAGAAACCCACTGGAGTGACCAGAATCAAACCTGCAAAAAGCAAGAAGTCTCTTTGGAGACACCTGTCTTATAAATCTGTTCTTTTTGTTGTGTTTTGCACAGGCATTTTGCTTTTCCTACTTAAAAAAGTTAATTTGGTAAAACTTGTCTTTTTGAGTTGAAAAGGCTCTTAAATCTGTAGAGCTTGCTACTCAAGAGATATCTAGGCAGGTGCTAATAGGGAGGTCATCTCAGCAGGTGAGACCTGTTACAGATGGCAGCCGACAGTGTACAGGAAGGCTGCTTGGCAGCCCCAGCTAGCCTGGGGTGCATAGATGCTGCCTTCTTGAGAACCTGCTGGCAAGTAAGGGTACATTGTGATGGCTTTCCCTTCTGCTGTTGTGAGAGAGAGTAGGATTTGGCTTTCTTCCAAATTAGAATCTAGGCAGTATTAGTGGATTAACAGACATGGGGCTTTTGCTTGATTAGCCAGTAAACAATAACACCATGCCTGTCCTATCTCATGCTGTTTGTCTGCCCAGATGGCTAGCACTGCTCACAGAGCCTAGGTCAGCATTTTTGCTGCCTCCACAAAACACCAGCTGTGTGCAGTGAGACTGAGCAAGTTGGGTTTGTACTGATCTTTATCCAGATGGCTTTTGGTCAGTGGTATTGGCTGTGTTCATTGATGACCTCACTCATGAGGGTTCCCTGGTGTCTAGAAGACCTGAGCTCAAGCTCCAGCCTTTTTCTCAGTAGGGGTGAAACATCATCTCCCTTTCATTAACGTGAGGTTGCATTGAACTATTGAGGCTAAATATAGAGGAAGTGTAATTGTGGAAGAATTTTTTTTCCCCGTAAAAAAACCCAGACTGTGGTACCTCTTTCTTCCCATAGCAAACAGGATGGGTGTGATACCAGTATGGTACAGATCCAAACGCAGATCTGCTACTTCACATGTAGTTTGTTAGAAAAATGGCAATACTAGAACTAGACATAATCTGGTGCCCAGGTCGTTTGGAGAGTAATGCTATAGGAGATACTGTAAGGATATACTTGCTGCATTTTTTCCACTTTTCCTCTTGTAATGCAGTAATCTAAGTGCAAGTTGGGTGAACCAGAACAGCTGCACCTTACAATGATACAGGCATAACTAATGTGGTAGCTTGTCTCTTAGTGGCCAATACCAATTGTGCAGGCGGTTATGTCCTTGGGAGATTCTTGTTTACTATATTTACTGATAGCTTTGCAACATGCTAAGTGAGGACTTCTTTAGTGTTACTACAGCTGGAGACAAATTCCTTCCAGTTACAAGTAAGAGTGATGTCAGCCCAGAACTGGCCTGTGATTTAAAGCTGGATAGGCATCTGCTTTATATTTTTCGTAAGTACTGCAAAGCTGTTTGTTACATTCATATCCTGCAGCAAGGTAGTAATTGTATAATGTGTAAAAACCCACTGTAAACTCATTACATTTAATTTCACTAAATGCCTATAGCATTTGCCTTGTCTGATAATTTTCCAAGTGCTGGAACTTCAACCTGGTCGGTAGATGGTTAAGTATATCTCTTGCTAGAACGTGGAGGTGAAGCAGAGTATTTAGTGTTTTAGATAGCAATTTATAATTTCGTGTTCTAAACACCTATAATTCAGTCTCTTCCAGTTTTGGATGTGATTTATTTCTGTGTCTGCTCTTAATACCGGTGATAAGTTTGAGGTAAACTTAGTCTAAACAGCTCAGTCACTTAGAGACAGAGGGAGAAATTGTGTTATGCTGCAGCTCTGCAATCACCCTCTAGAAAGATTAAAGGATGTAATAGAGTAGGCAAGCTTTCCTCCTCTTTTCCACACAGATGGTGTTACAGTGAGAATTCATATTGGCTCTGTTCATTTTGGGGCACAAGAGTTAAAAATGAAAATGATAGTAATAATCCTCTGGTCATTACTAGCTCTTCTGAATGACACTAGGAATGATATTTTTAAGGTGTGTGTACGGTGTTTCCATGCTGACTTTGTTCTGAGATACTGACATAGAGGTGGGAGTCCCAGCCCTATCCTAGACTAGGCAAGTCTGTGGCCATACATACTGCAGTAGGTTGAAGCAGCCTCTTAAATGGTCTGGGGAAAGGCTAGGTCCTGTATAGTCTTGTCTGGATCAGCACAGTTTCTGACCTATTGCAGTTAGCATGGATTTCCCCCAGCTCCCTTCCAGTGTGATATCTCTGCCTGTGTGTCATGCTGTCTTAAGAAGAGAAGTCTGAGAGGAGGTACTTCCTCTTTTCTTGAGAAAGGGTAAAGTTTGTTCTGAATGCAGGTGCTTAGAAACATTGACAGAGATATAGGAAAATACAGACTGATTAAAACTATCATGCTGCAAGGTCTCCTGCTGCTTTAGGGACATGTTTAGTTGCTTGCCACCTTGTTAGTTGGACTGCTGAGGTTTTGAGGCCTCTGTTTTTGCATCCCGTTCCCTCTTGAGACTTAAGAACTCAGCAAAAGTTTCGATGCCTGTCCTGCTTCTGCTCTTGTGTTTATTTCCATGTGCTGATGGTCTCTAATTTATTTGCCAGCTACCTTACAAACACAGTAGTATCTTGAGAAACAGCTCAAGTTTCAGTATAGTAACTCTCTGTCCTAGATGCCTTCATGAGTGTCAGTCTTCCAGAGGAGAAGCTTCTTTTCTCCCCTTTGAAGGTGTTCTCTTTGAATGTGTAGGTGAATATTACCTGACCTTGGCAAGTGGTAATGGAAGAATAAATAAGATCAAATTCTGTTCTGCTGACACTTACTTTGGGCAGAACACAGGAAATAATCTATTTCTCAAGATACGTTCCTGAATAAAAGCTTCACGAGGTTGGCACTCCTTAACTTTTTGCTTAGAATGCATCTTTTGTCAATACTCATTTAAAAGTTTGAGAGTCTGTTGGTCTTATCGACTTTCTGCCCCAACATGCTGGAAGGAGATATATTAGTCATATTATGTGTTGATCACACTATTCTTTGAGTCTTTACCTGAGCCTTTGTTATGTTGTGTTGGTATTTTATTACGAGAGTGTATTTTTTCCATCTGCATTTGGACATATCTCCAGGTTCTTGAAGGGTATCTTCTTAGACCCCTTTGCTCTGCTTTGTATTGTCTCTTTCTTACCTTTTTTTTGTCATAAGAGAGTAAACTTGGTCAGGCTCCCACCATGGTGACCTTAAACAACCTTCATATTTCTTAGAAGTGTTTAACCCATTTAGTTGTTAAGACCTGATGGGAGAGACTAAGAATAGGTCTGACAGGCCCACACTGCTGTCACTTAGGGGACCAGATGTGTGGCAGACACCCTGCAGTTTGCATTAAATTGGTTAAACTGCATTCCAGAAGATGTCTTACCAGCTAAGCTCAGTGGAGCCAAAGAGGCTGAGGGAATAAATTAGAGCAGTTAACCTGCAATAGTGCTACATATGTGATTCTCTTCTTGTTTGGGTTGAGCCACTGTGGCCTGTTTTAAGATGGTTTGGTTTAAGTACCACCAGCTGCCTAGAGAAAGTTCACACACATACGGGTATGTACTCTGTACAGTCACTGTCTCATGTTGGGAAAATTCTTCATAGAGTTGGAGGGGTTTGCCTCTAGAACTGTCTTTTTGTTGTTTTTTTACTGTTTTCCCCTTTGTTGGGAAGATTCAAGGTTGATTTAGCCTTTCAGCCAGTTTTGCAGCATCTTTGCTGTGGAAAGCTGCTGCAAACCTTGGTTTCTTCATAAGGGTGTGGAAGGAACGGCTGATGATAGGCCGTGTGCAAGAGGCAGGGGTGGCTCTTGGAGGACACAGAGCGTGGCTGGTGTGGCACTAGAGAATTTGAGCAAGGAAACCACCTTATGTCTGTTTTTGTTGGGAAGGAAAAAGTATTCATTCAGTGCAGATGAGACTGACAACATGTTAAAACTGGCTCTCTTTGCTCATGTGAAAGCACCTCTTCTACCTTAGGTGTAAGATGCCCAGAGTAAGGAAGAACAGTTCCTCCTACTATAGGCTGTGGCAGGGCAACAGTAAGTGTGGGCTGTGTCGGTAGCTTTTCCTAGCCCTTTGCAGAGCTACTGTGTGGGTTCAGGGTTGAAATACACAGCTAGAGTGGCTGAGGGCAGGTAAGGACAGGTGGAAGCCATAAAGAATAAGCAAAGATTATTTCCCATGCTAGGCCTCATCATTTTTGGGGTCTGTTGTGTACTGTGGAGAGGTAGGTTGTTAAACACATACGCGGTGAATGCAGGACTGAAAGGGAAGGAATGGCATGTAGGTATTGAGCTTGTTCTTGCTGGGTTTCCATGTCCTTGGTCCCATCCTCCAGAGCTGGGAAGTAGTTGGCTAATTCTTGGCACATGCTCAGCCATGACAGACCTGGGCAATGTTTGTAAGGTGTCACCATAAAAGGCTCAGATTTGAAAGTGTCTCTGTTAAATTGTGGGTATTGTGGACAGCAATTTTGGACAGGCAGTAGAGGAGCATGAAGCAGGTATATCTCAGAAAGAATATGCAAATGAGAGGGAAAACAGGAGCTTTAAAAATTTTTGTTTATTGATAGGATGTAACCGCAAAATATGAATTAACAATTATCCACCAGTATAAATCTGTAAACTCCAGACAGATCGACTCCCTGTTCCAAGTGTCAATACCAGTACACAGGGGTTCTGGGAAGAGACTGGCAGTCAGTCAGAGACCAGTTCAGGTGCTGGGGTTATATGCTCTAACAACAGTAAGCTCTGGTGTTTTCCCAGTGGAGCCAAGTGGCTTCTTGTTCACGGCAGATTTGCATTGCTTGGCTTGGCCTTCTTGAAAGAAAATTAAGAACTGAAAAGAAATAAAATGTCCTTGGTTTTTATATACATATAGATATAATTTATATTGTGCCTTAGTAACACGCCATTGCAAGCAGCAAATGGATTTCCTTTGCATATACAAGTTTTAGGTGGTCAGAATCTAGGTCCCAGGGAAGCACCCTTCAACCAAAGCATATCTTGAATCTTCTGTTCCATTTTCAATGGGCTTTTTCTTGGCCTCTGTCTTAGACATATGTTCATGCAGTAGCAGTTTGTCCTCTTCAGCATGGCTGTGCACTGAATGTAGCTGATAATCAAGCTGTCGTTTTAAAACCTGCCATCCACAGAGGAAAGGAGCCTGGTTGTCACCAGAAGAGGAGGTGGCGGGAAGGTCAAGGAAGACTGGTCTTCAAGACAGAAAGGTGAAGATCTTTATCAGGAATGTAAAACAGTGTAACATTCACTATTTCAGTCATGGGTTATGGTTAGTAAAAAGCAGGCTGCTTTACTTAACAGTTAGGAATGTCTAATGAAGACCTAGTAGCTTAAATGATATAAATGAGTCTTCACTCCTCACACAATTAAGTTTTCCATGTTATCGGCAAACATTACACTTGGAGTAAGGTAACATGAGTTTACATTTCCTCAAACTGATTATATTTAGATTTTTGTCAGGCCTTGGTAGAGTGTGTGGGAGACTTCAGCCTGTTAGGTTTTTATCTTAAATCTTGTGGCTAGTGACAGACTGCTTCTTGCTGTTACAACAGCAGCTCCACCTCTTTCGAACATTAATTAGGAGAGGTTGCATACAATTTAAGTAAACTAGTCCTGGGGCTATTTGTCAGGATGACCACACAGATATAGGTCATGGAGGGGAGAGGGAGGGAAGAAAAGATTCATGCTTAACAGGTTTCTTAGGTTCTCTTCTAATCTTTTTTTTATTTTAAGGTATTTTCCTTCAGAATTGGGGAAGGGGTTTATAATGAACTACTGGTAATGCTTCAAAGGTGCCGCACCCCAGTGTTACAGGAAGGATCACTGGAGACGCCGGAAAAAGAGGTGACCTTTGGATTGCTTTTGTTCAACATGGTACAGCTCAGCTGAGTCATGTTGACTGCATGCTTGTTTCTATCCCATCACAGTACAAAGCAAGATTATAGTAGCTTAATGTGTTGTTATAAATCAGCTGGAAGTGAGGTTACTGGGCAACTGGCAATTGACTAGTTAACACAGTTTAGCAGATAATTAGTAGCTAGCTAACAAGTGGTGACTTGACTGTTAGCAGTCACATCTCCTTGCCTCAGCTCCTTGCAGGACCACCTCACAATATTTGACCCTAGCAATCCTAACTGCCATGGCACAGGGTTAAAGATGGGTAGCTTTGAAAGGCAAGCTTGTATATTCAAACCTAGGAGCGTCAAAGGTGCCAGGCATAGAGATAGCAATTCCTGTAGATAAATAAAAATGTGTACTTAAATGCCTACTAGGTTTTGGTGTAAATTTAAGCCTGAATGACTTTAGCAGTGTCATTGTATCATTGTCCCCCCCCCGGTTGTTCTCAGTGCAACAAACCCAGATTATTTGAGGTTTAAACAGCACTTTTCTACTTGATCATATCTGGGAATGAATTTTCTCCCTGAACGTTCAGTACTGCTGGATGAATACTTGGAGTGCATTATACTGCCAGTGTAATGGAGATTACATCCTTGCATTGGGAAGAGCAGTGTTCCCTTGGATTTGATTCATTTGCCATCATAGTAGCATCTAACACTATCTGAGACACCTTGGGGTACCTGAGATATCTTCTTGGGTCTGGCATGTAGGACTTGGGACCCTCACCTTTCCTGAGCAGCAGTTGAAGTGTGTGCATGATACAGATGTCGGCACAGGCACAGGGCTGCCTTCTGTTGGCTCCTTTGTTGTTAAAAAAAAAAAAAAAGAGGCAGAAGAGCTAGTCCAGCAGTGGGGGAAATTTATACTTGTGTCATCTACTAGTAGTTTTACCATGAGTGTGTCAACGTTTGAGGTATGGCTAATAGGAAGAGAGTTTTTTCCTCCCTCTACAGCCAGAGATGTTGGAAATTTGTTTTCTTTTTCAAATGGATTAGCACTCATTCTGGTCTCGCTGTTGACAGAGGCAACTTGAGTTAAGATATTTTTGAAAAGGTGTAATTCTTTATCGAATACTTTTTTTTTTTCTTCTCCAAAACCCACCTCATGCTGATTTCTGTCAGTATGTCATCTACAGCCAAACACTTTGAATGCATCTTCCTTATCTCCAGCATAAGATGTAGGGTTGCCAATCAAGACCCAAGGATTTGGCCTGGGAAAGTTCTTGAGTATTTGAACCAAAACACAGTGGATGAGCACTAGTCTATGCAAAGTCAGCTGCCAAACCCCTGCAGCGTCACCATTATTGCAAAGTGTTTGTTTTGTGGACTGCGTCAGTGTGAGAGTCTTACAGACTTCTTGAATTAAAAATCAGGAAAACATCTAGACTTTAGCATTCTAGTAGTGCCAAGGCCTGTATTAGATAAGCTTTGATTTGAGCACAGAGGCCATATGCATGCCTTCAAGTTGTAAGAATGTTTGCTGTCTTTACTAAGCATCATTCAGTGTGTAAGGAAAGAGATTTCCTGTTTATATTAGCAAATAAGTCATGAGTGCTGGTGGCTAGGTGTGTCTTGCAACACTTGTTCTTACAAAGCATTTCTTCTAGAATGGGTTTTTAATGACCAGTTTTTAATGAATGTGATACACTGATCCTGACAAATCATTTATGTTCACCTTGAGACTCTAATTCAGTGTGTAGAAGCTTTGAGAGAGGGTTTCACAGATGCTCCTGCGGATCAGCTGTTTGCTAGGCTGCAAGATGGCCTAAGCCCACCTTGCAGTGAAATTGGCCTGTATGACATCCTACAGGGAAGCCAGCCTTTTGGAGAGGCAGCCTACAGATGAAGGGCGAGAAGTCACTCTGTGTGTTTTCCTCTCCTGAAAAGTACTGTAGGTATTCTGGCAAAGCTCAGAGCACTTCTGTCTGTGGCCTAGCAATGAAAACTGCTGAATGAGCTGAGGGAGGTTTATACAGAGTGATTTCTTCCTGTCCTGTGGCTTCAAGCTATCAGCTACATGCTGGAAGATAGTTTATGTAATTAGAAACCATGTAGTCAGTTTTCTTAAAACATCACATATCCATTTCTGTCCCCTTCCAAATTATTTTCCTCTGCTCCATCCACTCAAGTCCAGAGAGTTTGGGGAAAGAAGACCTAATCTATGGGAGATGACTAATCTCTAATCTCCTGGAACCAGCCAAGGAGCATTTCCCCCTTCCCATTGAAGACTTCTGTCTTTCAGATTGTAATGCCATGCAAAAGAGCACTTAAAGTGTCATAAACAATGACACTGTCAATGCAATGTTAGAGTATGGCTGTTTCCAGGAAAAATGCATGGTTTACCATGTAGTTTGTGGCTGTTGTTCCACGAAGTGACTTGGTGTTTACAACACTGCAGCTGTTTCTAATACCAGCCAAGTCTCATAGTGGAGTAACAGCCCAAGCAGATTTTGATTGTCTAGATCTCCTCTTCCGTCTCCCTTTAAAACAAACTGAGCTCAGTCTTGTCTAGTTTTAACCCTTCTCTTGTAAGACTAGTTTTCCATTGCTTTCATTCTCTTGACAGCCCTTTTCATGTCTCCTCCAAGTGTAGCTCATCCGTGGCAGTAAAATTGAACCTGATACTCCAGAGGGAGCCTGCGTTGCTGTGCATGGCACAGTATTTCTGTCTCAAAGTAGCTCATCTGCAATGCCGACTATATTTGTGTTTTCCTTTTTGATGGTTGAATCAAAATTTTGACTTCAAGCCACTTCTGGATTGCCTATAGTATCCCCTTTTTCGGTGGATGATCTTTCAGAATTTAAGAGTTGTCATTTAGTCTACAAATATTCAAGCTTGCACTTCACCCTATTGCATACTTCATTTACTTCTGAATTAAATCCTGGCTTATTTCCAAATACCTAGGACCCACTTCAGTTTGGGTGTACTCTCACATTAGTCTACAACAGGTTTCAGAGCTGACTTTTTTTTTTTTCTCCTCTGTCTTTACTTGTAGTAACTATTTTGATGAGGTCATACAGTTAGGTGTGTCACCCCTTTAAGATCTTTAGTATGCTAGCTTACAATGAGCACTGTGCCTCCAAAGGGGGGGAGTGGGTTCAGTGTTTCTCTCCCTGCCTGTACAGTCTTTGCTTATTGCCAGTGGAGGATGTGGGTTAATGACTGCAGCAGCAACAGGCCCTTCAGCAGGGCCTTGACTATCCACTAAGTCCAGGTCTGCTCCTGTGTCAACCTGCAGTGGAGAAGCAAGGGATGAACCTCACAAACCAGGCCAGGCCAACTGACGAACTATAGATGGGATTTGTTTTTACAAGATGGTAACAAAATCAAACTAAGTTTTACTTTAACGAAAACAGCTTTGACACTCCAACAGACATTAACAATCTGCAGGTTCAGGATGTTGGTCAGGATGTTAACACTACACAGCTGACTTAAGAGGTCCTAAGGTTTATCATCGATGACCTAAAATGCGCATAATCACTCACAGATGTAAAATGAGATCTCTCCATCTGTGCAGATGAACCATAGGCACTGTCCCAAACCACAGGGAGAGCCTCTGACTGCTGCTCTGAGGGTTTCTTGCAGGGTCCTATTTATACATGAACTGAATCTGACCTGTGGTCATATATGGTCACATAGCCCTCCACCTGGCTGAAGACCTTTCAACTGAAATGGCCACTACTGTTGGGCATAATACGAACTGTGGTGGGAAGATTTTTGTTAGGTCTTTGTTAGGTTTTCACGGGCTTTGTTGGTGTGGGTGCATCTGCATCATGATCTACCCTGTGATCACAGTCGTGATTTGATTGGCTTCCTTGGAGCGGTGGTATGGGTGGTCACCTCTTGCCTCCAAAGTTAAAAGGGAGCGCAGTTTTGGTGAGTCTTAGTGCACACTGTGGATCATCATATCTCAATTGTTCTGTGGCTATACTGGGGTATCGCTTACATGAGCAGGTTCTAAGGGAGTATATTTAACAACTCACCCAGGTCTTGCTATTGCACACTTAACAGAATTTACCATGATACAAATTACAACTACCATAACTACAATCACCAAAGATTGAAGGAGGCTGGTTGGTTGCCTAGAAAGAGAAAATCTAAACATGTCAAAAACTTTCCCCAACCAATTTGTTCCTAGTCCAGTAACAATTGCTTCTGAAAGTTTGGCCTTGAAGTGGTATTGATATGTTCGAGTTGTGGACACAACAGTCATTTATTGACAGATTTAGAACTCCATATATGTCTTTCTCCTTCAACAATATCAAGTATAATACGGCTCTGTTTTGAATGGTCGTTTTCCTGACATATTGTAGCAGTTAATTGACAAGTTTCAGACTATCAGACATGGTGTTTGCTAAAGCTGAAAGGCATAGGCCTGGATCCAAAATGGATTGTTGGTTTTGTACTGGGGCAATTCCTACTCCAAATGATGATTCCATACACCATCCAGTTTGTGTTGGGGATTCTTGTCATCCCTTCCATACAGCCCTTGGTCTATGATCCCACTGCTGGTGTGGGTGCCACAATGACTTGTGACGTGGCTCAGAGCTGTTGTCCCTGCATCCTTTGCAAATGTCAGAGTACTATTTCACCAAGGTCTCCGCCTTACCTAGGTGGTCTTTGAATTGGTCTTGCAGACTTGTTCCTGAAACACAGGTGCAGGTGCTGGCTTATCCTTGCCAAAACTTATCCCCTTGAAATTGCTGTGGGCTGGAGTACACTGGCCTGGTCTCTGAGTGCATGCTGCCTGCCAGTGTCTGTGCATAGCAGAGATGATTCGGAAGAGATGGAGGCTCCTTCCACTTAAGTCTGGGAGCCTCATCTCTCCACAAGTAAGGGAGGTACCCAGACTGTTTATAGTATGCAGACGCGGCCTGAGAAACTCAGCTGTCACCAGCACTGTTTGATTCCTTCTCCCCACCCAAATGCTTTGTAAGCCTGTCTCCCTGCACCAGCCCACTCTTTTTTTAGCAACCCAGATCAGGGTCTGGCCCACCCGGTCTCAGGAAGCAGGAAGGGTGGAACATCCTGAGAATCCTGCCTATCTCCAGGGAGATCACCCATATGCTCAGGACAAAGATGTTGCCATGTTGTTATTGCAGCCCTGCTATAGCTAAGCATTCCATATGTATGTGTCCTGTTTTAGTAAAAATACACGAAAGCATTGGCACTACAGTCCTCTTGTATTTAAAAGAAAGGAGGGGAAAAAAACTGCTTTCTTCCAGATAGGAAAAATCTTGAAGCACTGTGACTCAATGTTTGCAGTGGGTGGTTGGTGATTACAGAAAGATTGCCTCCCACCACTGTGTTCACTGTCTGCCTGTAGTTTTGAGTGTTACAGGGTATTCTAAGAATGTTCTGTACCTCTCTTCCCCAGCTTTCTAAAAAAGTCGTCTGTGTTTGCTGCTAGACTTTGGTCACTTTGGGTGCAGGAGGGAATTTGGATCAGTCTGCAAGAAAAAGCAACCTCTGAGTGCTGGAGCCAGGGGGCACATGCAATTGTGTACAGCCAGGGGCAACACTGCGCTCTTGCTGGTGATGGTTTGGTGTGGATCTGCGTGGCATGGGCAGGAGTGATGAAATGCAATAGGTCATGGCTGGTGTCTCTCACATGCTGGTAGCTATTGCATAGCATCTTTGCTCTGTATTCCCCAAGTCTAGTATCTCTGTAGGGTGACTGTGATGTGCCCCTCTGTGAGGCAGGGAGTTTTCTGGATCTGTGAGATTGCAGGTCCACTGTGCTAGTATTGAAGGCTTGTTCCTTCTTGCTGTCCAGCAGTTCAAACATTGAAATATTCCTTTATTTCATGCTGTACTCTCAAATTTTCTTGACTCCCTTCTGAAGTCTAAAAGTGGGCATGAGAATGACACAAATTTCTTCATGTGTTGGGGTTTGTTGTTATGGTTTTTTCCCTTCTGCTTAGCTGAGTTTAGATCCTTGTCATTCATGGCAGCTTCAGCCTCCATGACAAATGCTCCAAGGTCTAATTTGCAGTATTTCCAATTCTCTTCTTACTGTTCCTTACCACCACCTTCTCTTTCCTAATTTAGAAACCAGAGCTGTGCTCTAGATCATGTCCACTTTCATGTCCTTGAGTCTCTTTCTTCATATAGACGAAATAACCTGGAAATATTTTGTCCTGTCATGGACACGTTCATTTCATCCTTCACAATAGGGGTAAGGTAATTAGATTTCTCTTAATCTCAATACTAGCTTTGTAGAACAATTCTATTAAACAGAAAACATAAATGTAAAATTGCTTTGTCCTTTTTAGTTGTCTTTCACCCCCTAGAGAGATGATCATAAATCCAATAACAATTCATAAGGTGAGATTTTTGCCTTAATTTCTGTATTCCTTCTCCCATTTTTTACTTTGCCTTTAACAAGACTTGTAGCTTAGTACCCTTAGTACATGCATCCTTGCCTGTTTCTCAGTAGCCATCCCTCAAGTAATGGGAAGAAACCTACAGCTCAGTATCAGGTAAGCCAGTGAAGACAATTGGAGTCTACACTGAGGTGTAGACCCGTGCCTACATATCAGTTTCTATTTTTGCATTAACTTCTACACAGGCAATTCATTACAACAGCAGATGATTGTTCTTGCTTCTTTGTGTCTCAAGAACTGCCCAAGGGAGAGGTTAAATACTATGGCAATAGCTTGTACTGTAGGCATGTATATGTCTCAATATCATTGAAGGAAGAAAACGAGAGCTGTTGTGGCAAACACGATGGGTAGGAGTCACAAGGGTTGTTGAAGCAATTCTGATGACACATTAGTATAGCAAGATCTTGTTAATGGCTTAGTGTTTAAGACAATTCTTCAGCATTCTGCAAGTCAGGGCAGTTCTGGATAATGTACATTTCTCAATTAGGGAAGAGATTGACAAGGCAGCAGGAGGCTCCAACCAGAAAATTACTTCACAGTAGTTTAATAAGGAGGAGTTTTCTTAGGATTATCCTAAGTGAGAGACTGAGTAAATGCTGCTTGACTCAGAGCCCTAGGTGAAACTATAGTTTGCTTTTAAGGACACAAGAAGCAAAACAAGATTTAAAAAGAAAAAAGCGAAGGGTCATAGGCATAAAAAAGTTACTTCTGTACCCACTGGCCTTGGATCTCTCCCCATCTGTTTGCAGTTTGCTAAGTTCAGGTAGGTTGGTAACACAGCAATAAAATGGATAGGTGAAGATTCAAGTTTGCTTGTGCAGTAAGCTCTGCTTTAAGCAATTTCCAGCTTGTATACAAACTATTTAGACTTGTTGCTGCTGAGCAGAATATTCTGTAGCTTGCACTGATACAGTTCTAGCAGAGCAGCCTAATCCTGTTAGTGTTTTGTTACTGTCAAATCAAAGCAGTGTGCTGTAAGGAGATAGCTGGCAGGTGCCTTGCCAAACGCTGAAAGAGTGCTTACTTTTGTTTGCTTATGGCTTCTTACTGTATTCTTTATGAGACTCAAGTCATAGGATGTTGGGACTATTTGGGTGACACCAAAGGTACCAGGACATCTGTAGACCAGATGTGATAGTGAGCTCTTTGTGGGGAAGCTGCTCTCTGTGCACACCATGTAGGAAACTTCAGTCCTTAAGATGAAGCTGTGAACCTTCTCTGTGAGTTAACTATGTGTCTACCCATTCCTGACCTTTTTCTTTCCTTTTACTATCAGTAGCAGGGTTCATTTTGATTGTGTTCAGTACATAGGGTGCTGTTGCTTTTGTGACACCCCCATAGGCACTCTCAGAGGAGATCTCACCATTCATCTGACCTGGGGAGCCACAGCTTCTTTTTGGAGCCTGGCGTGTCACCAGATACAGATACCATACAAACAGGGCGATATGCAGCCAGGAATACATGCTGCTGCAAAGCCCCAGCTTCCTCTGTAACCTGAGCAGAGCACGTGGCTGAGTGCTGAGAAACATGGTGCCTGTAGTTTCTTGGCAATTGGACTAGGGGATTATTGCAGGACCCTTCCAAAGGAGCTGTTCTGAGACGGCTGCCGCGGTTCTTTAACTGTCCGAGAGCAAAGACACCAAACATCCTTCCTGTGGCTACTGATCTAGCTAGGCAGGTCACACCACATTTTGCACAGGAGACAGATAGGGAAAACATTGATCCCAAACTGGCAGTTCTATTAATAATAGGATTAATAAGGATTAATAATACTTCATTATTATTATGAAGGAATGCCTGGCAGCTAAAGAGAGACTTGTGAAGTAGTCAATGAAGGACACCTAGGGAAGATGAGAACACAACAGTCAGATTATGGTGCTTCCTGAGAGAGGTTTTGTTAAACTTCTAGTGATCTGAGTCAGGAAATTCTTGAAGGATAAATCATCATATTTAAGAGCTCTACATAGAATTTTCTTTCAGAAAAGTGATTATTCTCTTTAAATGTGCAAAATATTTGACATTTTACATACCTTGCAGCAAAGAATCACATACTTGCCTGTATATTATGTGGCAGCATATTCTTGTGCTTGTTTTAAACTTGCAATGCTTGTTTGAAGTCTCTTAGTTATTGTATGAGACAAAACAGTGACTAGTGTTTTCTTGTTCACTTTTTACTACTCCACACATTACTCTCTAGACATCTATCACTTCCTCCATACCTTTTTCAGATTGTAGAGTCCTGGTCTATTCGGGTGCACAGAAGCTGCTTCATTCCTTTGATCAACTGTGCTGCTGCTTTTAGGACTTTTACCGCTGTATCTGCTCTGAGATGGGTAAGTGGATGTAAATGTAGTGCAATATTCAGGACACAGGTAAGTTCTGGATTAACGTTGTGAAATAAGTTTGTTTCCTTTTTGCTTTTCTTCTCTATTTACAAGGATTTTCCAGCGTTCCTCTTGTTTTTTGACTGCTCCTGAGCTGATATCCTCATAGGGGAGGCTGCCTCAATCTTATTTCTGAGAAGAATAACCAACTGAACACCTGACACTTAGTGGTAAGGTTAGGGGTGTTTCTTCTGTATGTGTGTCACTTCATACTTTTTTCATTCTGAAGTTCGTCTTTTGTTTGATTTTATAATATCTCAATATTAGGAAAATATTTTTCACTGAAAGAGTGGGCAGGCATTGAAACAGGCTGCCCAGAGAGGTGGTGGAGTCACCATCCCTGGAGGTGTTCAAAAAAATGTGTAGACGTGGCACTTCAGGACATGGTTTAGGTGCCATGGTGGTATTGGACAGATGACTGGACTTGACCTTAGAGGTCTTTTCCAAACTTAGAGATTCTACGATTCTGTGACTATTATGAGATGTTTCTTCAGCAAATTATGTTTTCTTTTTACTGCTATGGGTAAACAGTTACAATTGGTTATAATTGGTGGATTATCATCTCAGTATTTTTTCCAGAATATAGCTGAGATTCCTGTAAGATAGGGACCTGGCTTCACAAAAAACATTATCATTTATTTCCTGTGATTCTCCTCTTAAATAGCATTCCATCTCAAGCCTTCGTATCCCATGGCAGCTGAGATCTTTTAAAAGGCTTTTGTGAGAGATCTTATCCAATTTATTTTGGAAATCCAAGCAGATATTATCAACCAAGTCTGCCTCATGCACAAAAGCTGTGATGATTCTATCCCATACAGTGTATTTTTAGAAATACTTGCTACTTTTATTACTTAGTTGCTTGTGTCAATATGGTCATTTTTTATATCCTACTACACTGTCAAAGGTTTCCTGTGCTTGCTTTAGAATGCTCTTTTGGAAAGATTTCTCTCTGTCTTCTGGCAATAAAGTGGTGCTGGGTGAGAGGCTGCATGCCATCATCAATAATACAGTTTTTCCATCCTTCACACTGGTTGAATGCTACCTGATCTTGGTCACACTGTTGTTGGATTTTCCCTCGGTGTTTTATACTGACACTTTGCTCCTGAGAAATATCAACTAGGTGTTTCTCTTATATGCTTCTGCCCCATTTTGGGTGTGGTTTTTTTGTTGTTTTTGCAGTATGTGCCTGAGTTTATAAACCTTTTATTTATTTCAGCTTTTCTGAAGTATACTTTCTTGATCCCGAGGCTTTTGTTTTGTTTGGGTTGGTTTGGGTTTTTTAGTAGCTTTAGGCTTTGTCAAGGCTTTTTTCCTTTTTTTTTTTTTTTGACAGGCAGGATACATTTGCTCTGAGACTAAAATGATGTCTTGAAAGAATCTCTCTTGTCTCCAGAAAACATGCATTTCTTTAGGGTTCCACTTTTAAGTTCATTGATTTTTCTGCTTTTGTGTGATTCCCATCTTTGAAATTGAGTACAGCAGTCATTGATCCTCTGGCTTTGTGGGTCTATAGAAATGCTGAATCTTATGCAGATACAGTTCATAAACCAATTATATGTACCAATCAGGAGTGAACCAAGACTTGCTTTCCATTTTGTGGGTTTCCTAGCTGCCTGTTCCTGCAACAGTTGTTCATATAGTATTATCTGAATGGCCAATGTAAAGATTTCACATTTTATTTCAGAGCAACTAAAGTAATTGGAAACAGTAATCCCCTGAGATTTCCATAGTCCACTGGCTCCCTGTCACCATGTTTCCTTTGTACCCTTTGTGTCCATGTCTTTGTTTAAGATAAGGGAATGGGTTTGTACCATCATTATCTTAGAGACTTCTGTGAAACATGGCAAGTATTGTTTTAGCTTAATGTCTACATTTAGCTGTATCCTGATTATATCAGAATTTATTATTTTTGTTTGATTTTTGCCAGTCTCTATCCTACTCTGCCCTTGAGGCTACTGTCTCTTCAGAACAGTGCATCCTGCGCTCACCAGTCTGCTTTCTACTGTGCTGGGAAGGAGGCAGGATTTGTGTGTCCACTTTACTACCAGTCAGTCTGAAATTTCTGTTTCAGCTTCCTGCTGTAACATGCAGATCCCATTTCCCTCTAGTTCAGGTGGAAATCTGGTCATCCTAGGCTTTATCTACTGTAGAAGCTTCCCCAGTCCCTGATGAACCTGACCCTCTCTTCCTTACTCCATTGCTTTAGTTGCGTGTTGAGACTTCGCCTCCTTGCCAGCTGTGTTACGGTGGGGATCCTGGTGTTTGATAGCCTATGTTCTGCCTTCAGAACCTCTCTTCTTTCTTTTAAGTGGTAGAAGAGTGGACACACAAATCCTGCCTCCTTCCCAGCATTTCCCAACTTGTCCAGGCATTTTTGGAAGTTTTTCAGCGTAGCACCAGCAGGCACATCAGTACAAAGGAGCCAGACCTGTTAGGTACGTGGCAACTGAGCCACCGATTGCTATTGTCTGTCCCTCTTTACCTCAGCTGGGGTTTCTGCCCCAGGGAAGTGCTGTCAGTAAAAGATATGCAAGTACCTTGTACAGAACAGGGACTATTGATTGGGATTATTGCATACTTAATCAGTTCTGTGCTTTCCTGCCATGAAAGTAGGGCTAGAAGAGCTTTTCAGTCCCCTGAAAAGCCTCCTCATTCAACCTCTTTCTTTAAGCAGTGGCAGGTTATTTTTGCCTGCAAGCGAGACTGTTCAGAGATTGCCATGAAACCTGTGTGTCATGTGTTCTGTCACCTCTGCCACAATCAAGTCACAAGAAAGGGCTCTGTCTCTGTGGATCATGGGCTGCCTGGAATGATTACATCTTCGCACCACCTACACATGGGTCAGGTAATCACATGACACTTGATATTTCATCCTTGGAAATTGTCACCCTCTAGCTAGGCTTCTGACTGGATTTCTCTTGCATATCTGGACTGACTCAACAGAAGTGTTCCTATATGGGTTGGCAATGCAGCTTCCATTTAAGGTATTGAGAAGCAATTACATTATGTGCATTAGCAACTGTATTCACTGGGTTTCGTAACAAATTGTGCTGAGACTGTGACTGAATTCAAATGATGAGAAGCTGAGGCTTATCTTTAGCCTATGCTTCATTCAAAAGAGGCTGGCCTTCCCAGAAAGGCAGTCTTCCTGTTACTTGGCTATGGATTTGCTACAAGGCGGAAGGAAGAGCTGCAGCTGTGCAAGATGTGTTCACATCAGTGTGTTACTAAGCTGGCAATCTGAGCGTAGAGGGGTCAAATGAAGGTCATTAAGGTGGAGGAAGAGTCCCTAAATGTACAAACTTTATTCCAGCAAAACAAAGTAAGTATGTGCCACACACTGATGTCACTGTGATGTTCTGTTGTGTTGCCTTCTGAAAAAAATCTGTATGTAAGGGTATGTGGGCATATATGTCTTCTAATAAGTTTGATGGAAATAGGAAAACTTACAATTGAAAAAAGGGTTCCCCAGAAAAGACTGATGAGTGTTACTTTAGGTTAGAATGTGTTAATTGACTTGACAGTTAAATTGCTGTAACTAGCACAAGTAGAAATGCTGATCTAGGCAACCTGCAAGTATTTATATCACAAAGGTGTACGACCCATTAGAGTTCCTCCAGGACAGAAATGTGTGTGTGGCTAGATGTCCACAACTGAAATTAACATCAAAAGAATTAAAGAAGAGTGACAAACTTGAATGTAACTATTGTTACAGGGGCAAGTTCTTGTCTGGCTAAATGACCAATTTCAGGGAAGTTCAAGGGTGTTAGGAGACACATGCCACTGAATCTATGTTACATAGGCTCTGTATCTGGCCTGGGACTGAACATTGTCTCTTTTAGGACAAGCAAAATTTCTGTGTTGGTCCTGCCCATAACTTCTGATTTTTTTTAAATTATACCAAAGAAGGAAATAAGATCTGCGTTCTTGCAAAATTTTCATGGCTCTTCTGATTTGGGGTGTTGCAGGGTGTAGTTAATGCTCTGAAAAGGCTTTGGGATTCCTGGATGAAAGGTGTGATGAAAGAAGTGTATTGTTATTGTTTTAGGGGAGGAATCATACTACTGGGTAAGCCTCTGTCACTGAGACTTGCTGGACTTGTTTGTTCTGACTTGCCTATGACTCCTTTCTTTCCTAATTCGGGAGATAAAGCCTCAAGTCTATGCTGAGATGCTGCACAGTACATTGTGGCGTTCGGGACAGTGCATCTCCCAGACAGAAGAACTTCTTGCTGACCTCTCAGTGGTACCCAGAGGTGAGTGCCACAGCCTTCTTTCTGACTTGTTTCTTGGTAGCTTGGACAGCATGGCTGTATTACGTGTAGATTTATAAGGCACTTTGACTGAGGGTGTGGGGATAATGACACTAGCTCTGAGCTTACTTCTGTTTTGAGCTGCCTTCCATACATCAGTAATCCTTCTGATATTTTACCCTTTCTTTTCACCCCAAATGCCTTTATTTTCTGAGAATTGCTCAGGTCCCTTACAGTGGGGTACAGTGACAAATCAAGGTGGCCTTTAGCTGCCAACAGTTGTGGCAGTGAAGCAGGTGAGAGTCATGTCACTGCATCCGAACTCTGATCTGCCATTTGTACTAGTGCAGTTAAAATATATTGCAGCCACAACTGCTGAGCTAATAGTGTGATACAGGAGGGAAGCGGAGTAAAAGTAGGTAAAAGTACCTTTTTGTGCTCATGTTTATTTTCATGGGCTTTGTATGCAGCCAGTGAAGTGTTAATCTGTGAAGAATCAGCTTGGAAATGCACCAAATCTGGCACCAGACCATCTCACTCATCCTGCCTTGGAATAAAAAATCAAACTGAAAACTCAGACTCTAACTGCTTGTTTGTTGTCCCACTTCTGGAGTACATTTCAACCAGTCAAAGTGGGATGAAGGAGAAGGCAGGCAAGCTGTTTTCAAAGGCTGAAAAGCAGAGGTCTAACACTATGTGCTGGGACTGCCAACCTATCAGAATAAGATATGACCTATGACCAATGCAGCTGGAAGTTAAAATCCGAGGGGTGAAGAGGATGCAGAAATTGCAGAATTGTATCCTAAACTATTTGCAATCAATGTACTTAATGTTACCTTTACACTGGGATGGCACCTCACATGTCTATGCAGATATGAAGTTGTTCTGTAGTCAGTAGTCCTCCTAGAGCTACTAGCCTTATTTCAGAACATGGGAATATTTCTCAAGACATTTGCTGTGGCAAGCAACATTTGAAAAATGTGTTACTGATCAAAGATGTTTCATTTGTTGGTGTTACAGTTATGTCCCACAGATCATGGTGGCAGCAGTACAGGGGCTAGCTGTATCCCAGCAATCCAAGAGCTCATAACCTCCAAAAAGCTGTGTGCAAAATGGTTGAGAGAGCAATTAGCATTTTGTGCTGATTGTAGAGGTGATCAAATAATCAGGGAAGCCTGTGTGAGCAGCATTTTGGCATCGTGGATGTAGTTATTTGTAAGGTCTGAGTTAACACATCACAAAGACTGAATGCTGGTCTTGAGTATGGATGCGAATATCAAGAACAGTATTTGGAGCTGCTGCCTTTGCCCAGCTGAGGTGTGCTCCTGGGAAACAGCAAGATCGTGGTAGAATGGGATAGTTAAGGGGAGGAGCTCAATTATTAAGTGGCAAATACATTAGTGATGCTTTATCTGACTGCAGAGGGGTGGCATGCAGCACCTACTGTTTTTGTGGGATGTTCGAGGGTGTGGGGAGATCAAGCTGATTCAGTGTGACGCATAGAAGAACACACACATTTTGTTTCCCTCAGCAGATCACTTCAATGTTTGGAAGTCTTCTTTGGGAGATACCAAGCACTGAGTGGTTGAGGCTGGTAGGTAACTGACCTCACCCAAACAAGGGTCTTGCAGTACTTAGGCACACACTAGCTGCTTCTGTCTCAATGCCCAAAGCAGTAGAGGTTGTCATCCCATTCTCTTAGAAGTCTACGTCTCTAAGAAGTGTACTGAGCATGCCATGCGTGAGTGGAAGAGAAGCATTAGGTTGGTATGATTGTTTGTGGCGAAGCTGGGAGTGGAATTAGAATGTCTTGCTTTGTGTCCCTGTGCTTTTGCTACAGCACCCTAGTCAAAGCCACATGTATTTTAGTTGTTACCATTCTCAACCACCCTGACAAGATAGAAAGTGTCAGGCACCTAGTCTGGATTTTAAAAAGTGCACTTACCAGACCAGAAGATGTGTCTGCTCAGTTGTCTTGTGAAAGGTCCCATTTCTAGGAAGTGTGATTGTGGGGATATGCCTGAATCCACCTTCAAATGGAAAAAACGGTCATGGCTATAAATGTGGAGAGACCCTCCACAGCAGATGTGTCACTGAAGCTCGGCTACTGGCTCCTCTGAGACTATTGGAATATCAGAGAGCAAGAGTGTAATAATAAAAAATATAATAATGAATTTACTATAGGAAGACAGCAGCAGATCAGATTGAAGAAGCTGTGTGTTTTCTTCTATGCAGGGCATGGCAAAACACCCTCAGTAAACAGCTGGTGTCAGAAAACACGGTTTAGATTTATCTGAACAAACCTGTGTTGGCGTGCTATCAGAGCTTAGCTTAAGAATTCAAAAGATGTCAAGGGCAGCTTGAAAAAAAGGCCCTGTTCTGTTTTACAGAGTTTTACCTTACATAGTTTTATAGAACAGGGTAGCTGTTTCCTGCTTGTCTAGCAGCTCAGTGGCTAGGGAGTCCTCTTAGGACACAGATAATAAAGTTACACATCCTTTTATTGTACGAATAGACATTTTCTGCTGTATACTGTTTTCTGGTATTGTTCTTACTGAGGCTTTTAATAATGCACAATAGCTTAACTGGAAGAGATGGATAAGCTCAATAGTGTGAATCAAATCCTATCAGGCAAAGGTGGGAGCTGAACTTTCATCACCTGCATTGTAAATCAACATAGTAACCTTTTAGGGAGTTTGGTACAGCACGAGAGAAGAAAAACATCTCGTCACTTGTGTACTGTGCTTGCGTTTTGCTTTTGGGTAAATATCCCAAATTGGAAGGTAAATAATTCATTTGGGGTTGATCAGAAAACCAACCTGAATTCCCATCTGTTTTCTTCTTGGTTTCACAAGGAAGACCAGACAATTTTTTCTTTGTAAAATTTCACTACAACTCTTCTTCCTAATGTGCCAGTAACTGTTAATGTAGCTTTATTTCTTGCTGTATTTCATTTATCTTTTGTTCTCTAAACACAACTTTACTGTGTTAAAATAACTTAATTCTACATAAACATAGTTATTTCCAAAATAGTTCATTCAGATATTTATTTTTTTCAGCATGGAATAACTTTTTAGTGATCAAAATGCATTCTTTGGCTCAGAGCCGAGGTGTGTAAGCCAGGAGACTTCATAGTTTCCAAACGAACTGTGATGTGAAACTGTCTCAGATGTTGCTCTCTCCGTGGATTGTCTTGGACTTTTTGGGAATGAAGTGTGTTTTGAATGAGAACAGGGGTTACTGGAGGAGGTCTATTGTTCATTCACAGAATTGCCAAGATAAGCAGTTTTGTACTGAACTGACAGATCTTGGGTTTGAAACTTCTCGCTAATTCACCGCAGGCTGAAAGCTGCCAGACACAGACCGTGAGGAGGTGGTTTTCAGAGGAGAAAGGACCCAGCCTTCAAGGTCTCCCAGTGGAGTCTGGCTTCTGATCTCTTGTTCAGGTTTGCTCTTGAGGAATTAGTTATCCTTATCCATGCTGGAGGATGAATGTGTTGGTGTTTCCTGAATCCCTGTCTGCCTCCCTGAGAGGTAATTTGCAGCTTACTGGAGTTTGGGCAATAAAAAATTGAAGCATGGTGTGATATAAAGAAGCAAGAAATGTGAGGCTGTACGTAACACCTGACTCTGGAAGGTATTTATGCAGAAGGCTGTGATAGAGGGAGTCTTTTGAGACCACCTGTATTTTAAGCAGTGACTCTTTGCTGCAGAAAGAAAGGAAGGAAGGATGCATCTGTGATTGAAGGTGATGAGAGAATCTCTGCTTCTACATTCATCAGCACTGCAGAGGATCAGTGTTTCTCTGGCCTTTGAGGGTGGCTGGGTGAAGCAGAGCTTTCCTGATCATTAGACTACAGAGAAGACCACGCAGAGAAGTCTGTTTCCTAAATAGGCGGATCCACTCACCACTGAACTATTTGCCTATTGATATGGATATTCCAGGCACGGGAATCCCTTGTCAGTCAGGTGGTTATTCTGGTAGAGCATGACAATTCTGCCCTCTATGGTACAACAGCAAAAAGACTAGGGGGGCAATGGAGCTAGTTGGAGGAGTAATGTTAATGACTGAATGCATAGAGTGACCATTACCTGAATGTGACCATTATGCTGCTGTAATACAAGCAATACACATCTGTGCTGCCCACACTTGACCTGTTCTTCAAAGAGTAAAGGATAGCTGATTTTGGGCAAAACAAGACCACCTGTTCCCTGTATTAATGCTGATTCCTGAAATGGGTGGCAAAAGATAATAGGAATTTCCTAAAAAGCTAAAACCAGGAGAGTTTTCTTTCCCAACTCTTCTTCGCAACTGATGACTAGCATGTCTACTGATAAAGTAGACCAAAAATTAAAAAAAAAAAGAAGGGGGGCTGCTCAGCTGGGTCTTGTGCTCAGGCATTGCAGTTGAAGGATACTCTACTGACAATTACAGACTGTGAGAGGTGACAAGACTTAGTGCTTCCATTGCACTGAGATTTTTCTTACTTTGGTACTTATCTTATTGAGATGGAAGTTGAGAGCATCCTGCTAAAGGGAGGAAACTGTTTTGAGTTTGAAGAAGTATTTCCACTTTAATTTGTATATCCTATAAATAAATTAATTTTTTAAAGTATGATCAGTGTCAAAAGTAGAAGATGTTCTCATTCCTCATCCCCTGCATTTCCATTTCCCATTTTCCCACTGCAGCAGTTCCTGAGGTATCTGTTTTCCCCATGCAAGTCTGTGTCACCTATGCAGAGCAACCAGTTCTGAAATGTTGGAGAAGCGGGTCTATGCCACCACTGTTGTTTGATGTAGCTGATATTTGCATGGAAAGGAGATAGATTGAAACAAAGGACAGTGCTGCCTGTCAGAGCGCGAGTCCCACAGGCAGCGAGACACTTGTTTCTCAAGTGTGAGTCTTAAGCTTCTGTAGCTTAGGCATAAGGCTGTGTCTTGAGGAAATCTGTCTGTATGCAGTTCAAGAAAGCCGGCGGTTATGAAACGAGTACTGTTGCCTCAATATCTGCAGAGTCAGCCATACGCTGTTAGGGCTGTGCCACGTGTTCTCTGTGTCATGAGCAATGGAGGCATGTTGCTCTGATTGCTCTTCAGGTAGAAGCACACTGGGGTGGGGACAGCTGAAGCACAGGGAACCAGTTTGAGTGAGACTGATGGTAAGGGCTCAGACTGTAGAGCAAAAGCTCTCCAGTGAGGAGAGCAAAGCCTGGTGCTAAAGCAGAATTTTTAAAATATGAGATATGACTAGCTAAGGAGGGGCAAAGGCTTATTGCCACAGTGGGCTGTTCTGGTTAGCCAACGGGCTTGCTCTCAAGGCCAGTAAGTGGCTGCCTGTGAAGTATGCTGCAGTTCCATCAGCTGGGACTGTGAAAGATGGTGAGCTGTGAGGCGAGGATGGGAATGATTCATGGGAGGCTGCGGCATGTTAAAGAAACTGAGGCAGGATTATCATACCGGTCTTAGGTTTTTGTCCAAATCTCTGCATCTGTTAAACCCTCAGGAGTAATGGGTAGTGTATACAGTGAAGGTCTAGATGGGGAGAAGTCAAGGCCTCTGTGGAACCAGTTGAGCTCTAGTATGTATGTGCTTACTGCAGCTTCAGTTTCTAAAGAAAGTAGTCTTGGCCAGCCTGGGTGTTCAGGCCTGTCAACTGCCTTGTTCATTTGTAGAGCCTTGCCATCAGGGAACTGAGCCGGTCTAGTGGGGACACAGCTAGATTTGGGGAAAACTTGCACCATGCATTACCACAACATAACTTTGCCACAATAAAGCAGCACAACAGGAGGAGAGGTACAAGGCTTCTCCATAGCTTATGACTCTCTTGATCCTGGTCACCTGGCCTTTATATTTTGGTAAAATTAAGTTGTTCCTTGTGACCACCTGCAGTTTTGGTGCTGGCTGAAGCCTACCCCATTTAACTTTTTCTTTCCAGCATACCACCTGTTTGAGTGCGTAAAAACACGCCTGCCTCCCTTCTTAAGCAATGGACTGGGATACCTGCCAGCACTCTCGCTAGCCAAAACCAAGCTTTTATGTCAGGAGATTAAACTCTGAGTTGCTTCCAACTTCCCTGTTACTTGCTGAGCACACCCTCACTGTGTGCAGACCTCTCAGCTGCTTTATCTGTGGCTCTATCCTTTTTTTTGTTTAGTTGGTTGGTTTGCCTTGCTTACTTATCTCTTCCTTATAGCTTTGCTGAGCTTTCTCACCCTCAGGGCAAAGTATGTAAGCCAAGTCTGCTCTCCCACCACTTCACTGTCTTTTGCTCTCTTGGATTTTGTGCATCATACCCTTGCCTTCGCTGCTTATCTGTCATAGAATCATAGAACATACTGAGTTGGAAGGGACCAGTAAGGATCATCAAGTCCAACTCCAAATGTCCCCTCAGCTTGTTTCCCAAGATGTAGCCTCTGCTGGTATCCTTTTCTGCTCTGCTGTGATTTCTTCTTTGTCACCTTATAATCAGAAAACCCCCAAAGATTTACTCTTTCTACCCCTACCTGCCCCTATTTTCGTGGACATTGCTCAGAAATGACTGTGCCCATCAGCCTGAAAAGGGTAAAATAGCATTTAGTATTTGTGGTACAAAGGTGGATCAGTGGGTATAAAACAGCATGGTGACTAGCCAGCTGAGTCCCTCCTCCCCAGAGCTGGCTGCTACCTTTTGTCACTCCAGGCACCTTTGAGAGATTATCCCATGTTTCTCTGATATCCTGTACTAATGCTCACCACAATGTAGGCTCAGTGTGTAGTGTTACAAAAATTACTACATAGTGTGCTGTGGAATTATTTGGGATCTGAAATAATTGTGCTTAAGGTTTTGTGTCATCCTACAACAAAGCTACTGAGGACATGTGCAAAAATGGAGTTTCCCTAATGTTCTCTTGCTTAATGCCACACAGGAGGATATAAGTGGAGGAGAAAGGCTTATGTGCCTTTGTCCATAGGTGAGTCAAGTTCCCAGCCCTTTTACAGGTCTGCTGTTGGCTTTCAGTGACTCACTAAGTCTGGTTCTTGCTCCCGTGCCATGTTTACACGAGTAGCTATTTCTCTCCTCTCTGACAGGAGACAGGATGTGGTTTCTCACAGTGTATAATGTGGTTTTGATGCAATAAAACCCAAACCCTGTAGGAGATCAATAAATGTTACTACTCATACCAACTAAAAATAACTCAAAACTGTTGTGTTATATGGGATCTCTGGTCGCTTAGGGTACCCTTGGTGCAGAAGCAATTTTATCAGTTGTGAATTATTACATTTATGTTCAGTTTAAGCACTCAAGTAGGCAGCACTTGAATTGTGTGTAGTATTTCTTGATGGGAAATTGCCCATACTAGCAATACCTGCACAACTCTAGGCTTTTCTCAGGGATGCATGTGAAGCAATGGAGGCAAGTTAGAACACAGGAAATTCTAAATGTATATATTCTAAATAATAAATAGAAAGAAAAACCTTTTGCTGCTGGACCAGAACTTCTGAGAGAGTGGGATATCTCTGTCCTTGGAGATACTAAAAACTTGATGAAGTATGGAGCAACCTGCTAGAGTGGGACCTTTAGTATAAGGTCAGACCCGCAGGGTCCAGAGGTTCTTCCCAATCTACTTCATTCTGTAAGGTTTTTCAACTGAGCTAAGCTGTGCCAGATATGATTTTGCTCAAGGTGTGCTGTTGTTTTGTAATAGAGCTTAATTTCTCCATGTTTTCTTTGATGCAGATAGTGATCCAGATGGACAGAGCACCCAAGCGTATAGAGCCGTGGAAGATAGCAGTCATTGTCGTGTCGGTGATACTGGGCTTAGCCCTCATCATTGGATTGATTACATTTTTTTTGTGCCATGGTAAGTGCACCACTCCTTGTTGTCACAAGTCTTCAGGAATCTGTTGTGTTTCACTTGCTACTGTGGTCTTGCCGAACGATTTAGTGCATAATTCACCCCAGTATAGAATCTGCTTAAGAAAACTTTATAGACTCTATTGAAGTTCTGAATTGATTAGAAAACCTGCAAGAGTATTTAAAATATCATTTACTTGAAGCAGGGATTTAAGTTCTTTTCCTCCTTTTGTTTATTGCCTTGCCTTTGTTCATCCACTGGTATCCATAGTTAATCAAAGGCTACCAGTCTTCTGTGTAAATCAGGGGTGTGTCTAGCACTCAGGCTTTGCATAGTGAGCTTGGTCTTGAACAGGAATTTGGCTGAAACTGAACCTGGCACCTCATTTTGCCAAAACTGAACCTGGCACCTCTATCTGAGGATATTCCCAGTCTCTGAGATGCCAGCATTAGGAGTTTTGAAATGCCTTCCTGCTGGGATGGAACTAATCGTGTTGCTGTTTCAGCTCACTGAGTTGACAAGGTTGTGGCTTGCATTAGGACACTAGACAGAGCCATGGCAGAGATACAGCATAGTTTTGCTTCTTGCTGACTCTGAATTATGGAGACCTTCTCTGCCATTCACCCAAGAGCCATATTTTAAAACTTTACCTGACTGCTGAATGAATACCAACAGCTCTGGGCCACCTGCCTCTCAAAGAGATATTGACATGTCAGAGTCTGGCTAGGGAGCAGTGAGTGTATCTACTGAGACAGAAGTGACATATATGGGCTGATGTGTTTCATGCTGTGCTCACCTCAGGCTGATGAGAATATGTTCCCCAGAGAAATATTGTAGTGGGTGTGATTTAGAGATACTTGTGATTGTCCTTGAAGTACCTTGAAGTCTAGAGTGCCCTTTTCCCAAAAGGCTGCTAGAGCTGTAATTCCACAGCTGGCAGAGTCACAGCAAGAGCCTGA
This sequence comes from Gallinula chloropus, assembly GCF_964237585.1. Taxonomy (NCBI): domain Eukaryota; kingdom Metazoa; phylum Chordata; class Aves; order Gruiformes; family Rallidae; genus Gallinula; species Gallinula chloropus. The sequence continues at coordinate 74,061,767 of NC_140088.1, forward strand.
GAGCCTTACTTGTGCCATGGTCTGTGAGGGTATTGATGCCCGAATTGTACCGAGGGAGATCAGCCATTTTGCATAGAGTCACAGACTGGTTTGGGTTGGAAGGGACCTCAAAGATGATCTAGTTCCAACCCCATGCTGTGGGCAGGGACACCTTCCACTAGACCAGGTTGCCCAAATCCCCATCCAACCTGATCCTGAATGCATCTGGGGAGGGAGCATCCACAACTTCTCTTGGCAACCTGTTCTGGAGCCTCAGCACCCTCATAGAGAATTTCTTTCTTATATCTAATCTCAATCTACCCTCTTTTAGTTTAAACCCATTATCCCCTGCCCTATCACTACACTCCCTGATAAAGTGTTCCTCTCCAGCTATCCTGTAGGCCCCTTCAGGTACCAGAAGGCTGCAATAAGGTCTCCCCAAAGACTTCTCTTCTCCAGGCTGAACAAGCCCAACTCTCACAGCCTGTCTTCTTAGGAGAGGCATGCCAGCCTCACTCCAACACGTCCTCCTTACGTTGGGGACCCCCTAGCTGGACACAGTACTCTGGGTGGGGTCTCATGAGAATGGAATAGAACTTTCCTTTTCTTCTCTGTAGATCAGGCCCGATATTATAATGCGTCTTTCCTGATCACCAATGTCAACTATGACCCTCGATATGAAAGGCAAACCACGGAAGAGTTCAGGCACCTGAGCCAAGAGGTTGAAAACATGGTAAGCTAAGATGTTTCTGGTCTATGGTAAAGAGTCTTGTGATTGTGTGACTGGAAATAAAGTCAGAGGTGATAGTGTCTCGTTCTTATGTGGCTGGCCTTAACTTTCAAACCTTGCAGCAGCGGGCTAAACACGCCTCACCAACTGTGTGCAAACAGATGGTACACACAGATGCTGTCTGTTTCAGCGGTCCCTGTGGTGGAACAGCCACCCATAGAGCAGAAAGGACAGTGAAGTCAGGCAACTCAGCTGAATTTATTCTAGTTCTAGTTCATTGTTTGATGAAAAATTAGCAGTAGCTTTGTTGTGGAGGTGCAGATCTGAGGACATTTTCTTGTGTTTCAGAGGCTTGTGAGACTGTTATACCTTGAGACCACATACATATTACAGGTGTATTTTAACACAGTCTTTCCCTTTAACAGATATCTGAAGTATTCAAGGGGTCCTTTCTAAGTAAAAGATACATCAGGTCCCACGTTGTCAGTCTAAGGTAAGTAATCTGAAGGTCAGGAATAAGCAGGGGTGTGATAAATATCCATTCTATCTACCCCCTGACCATATGGCCTGGTTGATGTTTATGTTTTGATTATACCAGCAGGATGACTAAGTCTTGGCTGATTGTCACTGTCCTTCAGTGCTCATAACACTGAGGACTCAGTTACCTTCAGAAGTCAACAAGGAAGAGAAATTTGTCCTTACACTTTGGCAGATTGATTACCTGAATGCAAGTTGTTTGTGACATGATGTAGTAATTGCATTACGAAGTGATCTCAGTCGTCACTACTAGTTAAGGGCTTGAGAGATGCAAAGGCAGCTCTTGATTTCACTTAATGCTTCCTGTGGAAGTTCAGGCATGTGTTTACCCCTCTGTGTGGTGTACAGAGAGAGGTGACTATTCCTCCCCCAAAAAAAGGTCTGAAGGGATGAATGATTCCACTGTGATATACCTGTATATAGACAGAGTTGAGGGAAGGAGGCAAGTGGTGCATGCAGATTTAAAGGTCCAGTAAGAACTTTTAAGTCTTACATGTCTGCAGTAATTACGTATCACTATCAGTAATAGAAGCCATCACGTCCCTCTCCTTCACATTACTTTGGCTTGGAGTTGTATTTCTGTAAAGCTCAATTCTGCTGCAGAATATTTTTCCCTGGATAGCAAAGAATGCCAAATTTCACACAGATGTCCTTCACAGCGCTTCTGGACTTTCTTGCCTTTGCCTCTCGCTAGATGCATAGAGTAAGTAATTTCCTTAGACTGTTCCATGCTGTTTTCCACTGCTGGATTCTTCCACGAGCCTCTCACATCAACTGAAATTACAGAACTTGGGAGCTAGACTTCAAGAAACCTCCTTTACATCTTTTAGGTTGACCAAACAGTGCACCTCTTTCAACTTTGTTTTCACTATAGATACCTTGTTGTGCAGTTAGGCACTGGACTAGCCTAGCTGCATCTCTCCTGTCTTCCTCTCTAGGCTTCACTTGTTTTTCCTTTAGACTGTGAGTCTAAAATATTGGGCAGACTTATTATACTGACAGTAAATGAACATGTCTTGCTCTGATAACTTAAACTATTGAGATTTTTGTTTCTAGGTACAATGGAGACAATTTGCTAATAAATGGACAAGTGGTTTAAAATCATATTCTGTAATTTCTTTCCATTTAACTTCTATGGCTCTGTGTCTTTTGAATGGGTGTTAGCAGTGATCTGTTGGGTACCTGTTGAAGGCTTTTAACTTGCTGTGTTGTTCCTACTGTCATCTGTGTCCTACTGATTAAGAGTTGTGTGGAGGCCAAAGGGAGTGATCCCTCCTCTGCTTCTCAGCTGTACTGTTTATTACAGTTCCCAGAAAATTCCCTCTGATAATAGTTATAGTGAGAACCAAGCCTGCAGACGTGTCACCATCTCCCTTTGCTTGGGCACAGCTATGCTGTGCTATAGGTAGCTGTGGGTTTTGTTCTATATGTCTGCGCAGAACAGGCCTTTTCCCATTTAAGAAGGCAGACAGTGCAAAGCAGAACAAAGAGGATTAATGGGCAAAGACAGAATGACACCACTTTGCTTTTGTTGGTTTGCAGCCCAGATCCTGGTGGAGTGCTTGCATCTGTCGTTCTGGTATTTAAATTTGCCTCGGCTGACAGTCAGGCAACAAGCTGGGGTCACGTCAACCGTGTGTTACGCAGAAGGCTGAAAACAAGCTCTACATTCTTGAATGTTGACCAGTCTACCCTTAAACTCACAGGCAAGTGCCTTAGGTTTGTGTTTTTAGCTTGGAATATGTTCCTCATACTTTGCTGTTCTTAGTGTAATGAGTTTCACTTTAGTATGCAAATATGGACTGTTCTTGTTTTCTTTTGCATTCTCGAAACTGTGCTATGGCTGACAGCCAGGGAACTTGGAAGAAATAGCATGAAAAGAACTAAAGCATAGTGGCACTGATTTATGAGTATGAGCTTTCCTCTATGCATCTTCTCTTATTCTGTCAAATAAGAGAGTCACACTCCAATCCATCAAAAAAAGCCCGACTTTGTGACTGTAGGCTCAAATATTACTTTAGGGCACGCAGAGACCTCAAGCTAATAAAAAAGTTCAAGGCTGACATGGTTCTCTTCTCCACTCCCTGCTGTTTCCTTTGCTTATTTGACACACTGCTATAGTATGTGTTCATAAACTGCCCATATGTTCCCTGGGTAGTAATCCTTTCCTGTGAACCCATCACTGGTTACTGTCAGAATCTGGCGACTGTTTTTTTGTAGGAAAAAAATTGGCAATGTTACAGTCTAGCCCCAGTCAGTCCCAACACTAAGGATTTGCAAAGACCACCTTGCCAACTGAACCTGAATAAATATCTGTAGATATTTACATCATATATCACCACCAGCACATGTAGATGTTATTTGCACCTATTTGGAGTCATCTGCTGCTTCCTGTTAGCTTTTGGTGAAGGCAAGAAAGATGCATCCTTTAACCTCACAGTTTCACTAAGGAACAGAGACTTAATTTAACTACGTCAGAGCAAATCAATCCTTCTACTGTACTGTCACTTCATGCAGCAATGCAAGATATTTGTGTTTTCTGGGTACAGGGAGGGGGGGTCTGTGCTAAATCATATAGTAGTATGAGATATGCTCACTGTGGTGTTTGTTTTCCATTTCAGAGTTGAATAAAGAAAAGGGTGATAATCTTTTAAACAACTGTAAGTACAAATGCTTTATAGAAAAGGTCCAGGGACTCGGTGCTATAGGATCTGTGTTTACAAGATTCTCGTGCTTTTGAGATGCAAAATGAAAAAACAACTTGCTAAGGATACTAGGCCAGTAGACAGTACATGGGACAGGGAAGATGTCAGCTCATTTGCTCACAGTCAGGCTGGCTCTGTAGTATTTGCAGAACCAGGCATTCTGACTCGGTGGTGGGAAGTATTTGCTTTAATGTTGCTTATGGGAAGTAGGAGCATGTGGATGAGCTCCTGTTAGTGAGCTTTGCACAAAGACTGCACTTGCTGGAATCCTGCCAAAACCATTTTCCCTTCTGCCCCCTTCTCCCTGAAGAAACATTTGACAATAGGCGTCTGTCAGATTTGAGCTAAACCTTGCAATGTACAGGGAAAGGCCAGATTGTGGGAGAGGGAGAAGAGCTGTCCACAGTGAGAGCAAGGCAGTGGCATAGCCCTGGCATGGGGGAGGTTCTCAGTCCCCATGAGGTCCTAAAGCTCCCCTGGTAATAGGGAGACAACGTAAGTCCCCTCCCCCACACTCCATCAGTCCCCTGTGTGGTCATGGAGCCTTTGCATGTTCGTTGGCTTTCCACCTTTAAATGGGCTCTGAGAATTAACTGGTTTGGGTCTAACTTTTTCCAGCTGAGTAATACACGACTGTGCTGTTAGCACAGTGTCTAAAAGCAAACTGTTGGAGGAAGAGGACACTATTTTTTTGTTGCTGTTGTCAAGGCTAACCTGGAGGTGACCTAACAAAGTCCTTTCTTTGTTCACTTGGTTTGTGGGTGGGTTTTTTGTTTGGCTTTGCAGATGACTGCAAACTAGCCTTCAGCCATTCTGTGATGCTTAAAGGTATGCTGACAGTGTTGGCCCTGCCTTTGTCACAGACGGGTGTGATGTTACAAGTAATGCATAGACTGCCTCTACTGAGTTTACCAGTGATGTGCAGTTTCTGTCTTGTGTATATCTTGGTGGCAATGTGTATCAAAGCTTAGAGCTGCCCCAGTGTGGTTGTTTTTGTGGAGGTTCCTCAGGATTTCTGTACCCAATTTTTAAGAAGTCTTTTTTAAAAATCCAACAACTGAGGATGTTTTTTTTGAGTTTAGTTTTGAGATGAAAGTTTTATGTCATTATTATGAAAGCTATATGAATTTAAATGCTGAAGTTAATTATCAGTTCATGTATTTGTGCCTAATAATGTGTGTGTGTACCTGTGTGTGCAGATACACTGAGTGTGTTACCCTTTGCTCTGTACAGCTCTGGTCAATATCAAACAAAGCAAGGTTTGTAAAGGCAGTATTTATTTTTTTTTAGCTAGGTAAACAGTTACAACTGTGGAAAATAAACAGTGTCTCAGATGTACAGCCTTCAGTTCATGTGGGAGTACACATCGGCTTTTGAGTCTGAAAACTGCTTTAATGAAAAAAGCTTATACTTATACTAAGTTTCTTTGTTTACCCCACGTCTATTCTGAGACGCTTGTGACCATGACACTTAGTTTCCCTGCTATTGGAGGCACTGCTTTAGGTGAAGGCTGTCTCTTGACATTCCTGCCCTGTTACGCCTGTGCCTGCAGCTGTGAAGGCCTTTCCCAAAGCAGCACCCTGATTTCCCTCAATCAGCTAAAGCAGAGCTCCCTCTTCTTTGGCAGGCTGTGGAATACGAAGACAGACATTCTCCTTCACAGGAGTGGAGAGGATAATTGGTGGGCAGCGTGCACAGGATGGGGAATGGCCATGGCAGGCTAGTATCCAGCTTGATGGGACGCATCGCTGTGGTGCATCAGTGATCAGTAATACATGGCTAGTGACTGCAGCCCACTGCTTTAGAGGGTAAGTTATCAGCACCTTTCTGATCCTACAGATCTTCAGGATTCTTGAGTGCTCTGACCTTCTGTAGCCCACTGATGTCTGTATCTGATGAAAGATAATGAAGTTGGCCCCTTCTCTCTCCCGTAGGCAAAAATGAACACTATGTTTTGATGCTTAAATGGAGAGCTACACTTCTTTGGGGATTTTGTTTTGTGGGGCTGTGTAACCTCAAATATCTTGCAGGGGAAAAGATCCTCGGAGGTGGACTGCCAGCTTTGGAATTCTGTTGAGACCTCCAAAACAGAAAAAATTTGTCCGAAGAATTATCATTCATGAAAAATACAGTGACTTTGTCCTTGATCATGAATATGATGTGGCTTTAGTGGAACTTGCTTCTGCTATTGAGTTCACGAGTGATATCCACAGTGTCTGTCTTCCTGAAGCCTCTACCGTTTTCCCAGCAAATGCTTCCTGTTTCGTTACAGGTTGGGGAGCTTTGGAGAATGATGGTGAGTACCCCTTGCATTCCTGTACCTTGTCACACACGTATCTGAGAAGACTGCTCTTCATTTTGTGGGTTGGGGTTTTTTTTGCTTCCTTTGGGTTCCTTAGACTTGGTGTTTGCTAGGTGCATGTGCTAATGATACATTTGTACACTTAGTTTGCCACTTTTTTTTGTTTTGTTTGGTCAGTGCATTGGAATACAGGAGAAAGACCCTACAGGTTAGTCTTGCAAGAGTCAGAGCAGGTGGTTTTTCTCTTAATGCATTGTGCTGGCTGAATATATTCTGTTCTCCTTTCCCACTGTCCCAGTTCCTCTAGATTTAGCTGACACGTGTTCTTTCATCATTCAGCTTTGTCACAGATGTATCATGAGAGATTTCATCAGTTGTTATCTCTTCAGTCATAAATCAGGTTTCATCCAATGACTTGAGTGAGAATCATTCCAATTAGTCCATGTCAATGAGGTTACAGATGACGGGGCTATAAATCTGCTTATGAGGGCCATTGAGCTATACAGGTTGTGTTTCATGGTAGACTCTTGGGGTATGTAGAGACTGTCCCTTTGTCCGTTATGCTAAAGACCATCTGGTGAGGTTGAAAGAAGGAAAAATGTTATGTTTGGGAACAAGTGAAGGATATGGTGGCGGGGGAAGCATGAGGCATTGTCTGGGTAGCTCCCTTCGTTTGCCCACAATAGCAGAAAAGCTGTAGGAAAATCTGGCTACTCATAATCCTCGAGTGTTTTAGCTGCATACCCTGTCTGCAAATTCCAATGCCACTTCTTCTTCTAGGTTATAGCGTTAATCAGCTTCGGCAAGCAGAGGTGAAAATCATAAGTACTGCGACTTGTAATAGAAGACAAGTGTATGGTGGAGCAATATCAGCTGGGATGTTGTGTGCTGGATACTTGGAGGGGGGGGTGGATGCCTGCCAGGTAAGTCTCTTCAGAGGAAATATTAAAAAGGAAGTAGGTGGGGTGGGAGGTGATGTTTCCTAGAAATAAAATAATTTGGGAGATCTTGATTAAGTTAGTGGGGTTCAGTACCTCGACAGATATGAATGAGGAGCTTCATGGCTCATGGGCTGAAATCTGCACTTAGGTGCTTGCAGTTTCTATAAAATGCATATGCAAAAGAATACAGATATGATGGTGTGGAGCAGGAGAGGCTAAACAAGACATAGGCTATCAGCCTCAGCCTCTGTCTTGTCAGTAAACTGTGTGGAAGTTGAAATACAGCTGTGGTCTAGAGACAAGTATCTGTCAGTAGTAACAGAACAGTTTGAGTCTTGTTGCAATAGTGACATGAGCACTGTTTATTTTGTTCCTACCTCCTGACTTTTTTCTCCGTAGGGCGACTCTGGTGGGCCACTGGTGCACGCAGACTCCAGAGGAATCTGGTATCTTGCAGGAATAGTGAGCTGGGGAGATGAATGTGGCAAGCCAAATAAACCAGGAGTGTACACACGAGTGACTTACTATCGAAACTGGATCAACTCTAAAACTGGCATCTGAGACCTGCAGCAGGTTAAGTCTGTGGGCTGTGTATGGCTATTCCTCTGACATTCTGCTCTGTGGTGATTGTCTGAACAGCCGCTGGCTTAGCTTGTGGCCACCGATCAAGTACCATCAAGCCCAGAGTAGTCTAGGACTCAAAACTGGTTTGGCCTACAGCGAAGCAGGAATGGACTTGATCCATGTGACAGCTGTTTGTTCAGAAGTACTCTGTCAATGGGACAACTGCCTCGGTCTATATGCAATATACTGAGTCTTTTTTTTTTTCCTCTGTGGCCGAAAGTCTTGGCCCCTACTTTTATACTCAGGCAACACATTTGAGCCCAATCGCTTGCCAGCATTGAAGACAAGTTATAACTAAAATGTGGTCTACCCACTTGCTGTGTGCTCCCAAGGCCCCTCCATCTATCTGTAGACCAGCTACAATCCAGCCCCTGACTCCAAGGTTGCTGCACGTCTGAATTCTTCTTGAACTTTTTCCTGCATCATTCCAGGGAGTGTACTCTAATGAAGAAAAAAAGATAGCTTAGGGGAGTCCTGACTCCTAATATCATGTCTGACTGTTACGTGGGTGAATGGAGAATTTTTCTTTGCTGAAGAAAAAAATCTGTGGAAAACATCAGCTTCTGTCCACCTTCTTTGAAAAAGTGTTCCTGCACCCACTCACCACCTCATATAAATGGCCCTTACCACAGTGTTTGCCAAGACAGTGACTGCTGGATTTAAGACCAAAGCCCACTTTACATTCATACCAGTCTGTTGTCAAATCAGCGTATTTGACTGAATTAATTTCCATTTTTAACTTTCCACATTGTATTGTTTTGAATAAAAGTCGTTGGCTTTTTGTGCAGGATGGAGGATTGTAACAATCTCAGCATGATCATTACAAAAAAAAAAAATCCCCTCTTAAACTCTTTATTCCTGTGAGTGCTCAAGTCTGTATAATTTGATACATGTATCTTCAGCTGCATCCTATGAAAAAAAAAACCCAAAGCTTTTGTGTTAAGGTGGAAATATCTGTCTCGTTCAGAGCAGGGCAGAATTCTGACTGGCCCGGTAACCTTATGTAAAGATCTCTCTCTTCTGTCAGGAAGTAAGAATCATCTGTCTCATTGCCAGACCACAGCTAGTTCATTAGATCTCAGCCACACAAACTTCATGTTCTCTCTGACTTCATGTTTTCAGGAGCATGTGTTTTTGTCTGCCAGGTAGATCTCAAACACTATCTACCTCTCAGCAGCTGAATGTGCCTATTCCTGGTGAGGATGTTTTTCTTGAAGTGTCTGCAGACTCTCTCCAACACTTTATGTGGATTCTGATCCTGACGACAGCAAGTGCTGTGGTCTTAACTGCTAGATCATGAGCCACTCAGATGCTCTTTTCCTTCTGTGGGATGAAGAGAAAAAACTCGGGGGATACCAGTCACCCCAACAAGGCTTGGAGCTGCTCCAGCATGGCAATCAAGCAAAATTCTTATGCCAGACTGGAAAAGGCAAGCAGTGGGCTTTTGACATGCTTGTAGCTAGAAGATCTGGGGAAACAGGCCCTCAGTGATTACAGTCTTAGGATTAAAGTGTTGTCCAAATCGAGTCCGAGTTACTTAACAATAGTGAGTGGTAGTTCAGGGGATCCTCTCTAGACTCTGCAGCTTACTGCAAATGCCACCAAACAGAGCAGCAATCCATTGAGTTAACAGAAGTATTTTGATTATGCATCCTGTGATCTGGCTGTTTGCCAGTACAGAGGACCATGCTTTTCTAGAGCCTCACTGGGGGTACTGGAATATTTGGATGTGTATATCAGGAAAACTGGCACTTAAAAAATTTTCTCAGGGAACTTTTCTTGTGGAGTGTTGTGAGCTACAGAAACAAAACTTGGTGGCTTAATTTCTACATAGAGAGTAAAAAGTGTCAGACTGGCTCTGCAGATCTGAGCACAAAACATCTCGCTTCAGCCCCTTTAGCAAAACATCTTTTTCAAGTATATTGTTTGAAGAGGAAGTTGATGTATGACAAGTATATATGATTCTTTTTACTGCTGGTAGCAGTTGTCTTACCAGGACAGTGAATCTTCATGAAGAAAAGTACCATTATAAGATTCCATATATTTCCAGTTCCCAAAGCACTTTAGCTTGGGCTTTCAAAGGGTATAATGGTTTCCATGTCCTGCTGGATTTCATTGTAACTTGGAAACTGAGTATTTTTAGATTTGCAAAACTCAACTATCTCATTAGCTCCCCAAAACAGGTAAGTAGATGTCAGAAAAATGACTTTGTATCTGTGAACTTCCTATCTGTGCTTATTTTGGGTACAACATTAGAAAGCCTTTAGCATTTTGCTCTGTATCAAAGGCTGCAGAAAATACAGTTCTCCAAAGCGGTGCACACGAGGCCAAAAAGGTGAACTTGTCATTTCCTTAAGGAGTTACCAGTTCTGGGCATCAACCCAGAGAGATACAGTACCTGATCCTCCTTAGGGCAGAGTGCCAGTGCAGTGCAGCCTGGTGGAGTAGGGCTGTGAAGAACCTGACATCTACACCATGTGTTTTTGGGAGCCTTTATTTTAGACTACCTTACGGAGTTTTCCTGATAGCAGCTGGAAAAAGTCTTCTGATTCAGTTTCTTCTGGAAGCAATGTAGTTTACATGTTTTGAGGCTTCTTGGTGATCCAAAGCAGTATAAACAGGGACCATCAAGAACGTTGCTTGAAAGGGAACCCCTTCATCCATGGGGAATGTTGGTGTGAATAGATGAGATGGGTCTGAATCCCTTACCTATGATAAAATGGCACCATTGTTGTTATTGCCTGGCTTTTCCTGAGGGAATTTATGGAAACCTGAAGCAATGCACATGGACAAAATGTTTTATTTGGTTTAGGTGGTCTAGTGAATTTGTATTTAAGTTGCAGTCTCACCCATTCACGAAGCCACAAGCTCAATGTACTCCTAGCCATGTTTTCATAGGAATTAACATCTTCACTCCAGGCAGAATGGGATTTATCTAACTGTACAATCGTGCATGACACACAAGAATATAATTTATATGCAGATTTAATAAAACCTGATAAAAGTTTGCCTTCTGTTTCACATACCGGTTTGTTTACCCTAACATGGGAAATTACTGTAAGAGGGGGAGTCCTTTGTTTTGGGGCATGTTACACTGATCCTCTGCCATGTGTTTGTGTATGGCCTTTTCTGTAGTCTGAACCATCCGGTTTTATTGACTGGTTAGAGGAGCATAACTGGAACAAGAGCCAAATGCCATCCAGTCTTGGACAGTATTTACCCAGCGGGCCAGAGGTTGCCCACATCTGTGTGCAGGCAAGCAGGTCTCACCACTAGAGGGTGAATCGCATTGTGTGAGGAGCCCCAAGGTCCTGGCTGCTGGTGGTGCTCTGCTTTGGCTCTGTAGGGAGGACAAGGCACCGTGTCCGGGTTGCCTTGAAGATGTGGAGGTATAAATACAACTGCCTTATAAAGTTTGAGGAGATTACAGCTGTTCAGCTCTTAGTCTGGGCCTCTGCAACACGGGGTGAGTTTTGTTGTTTTCTCCCATCAGAAAGTTGGTGTCAAATGCTCCCCTTTAAGTACGCCAAGTGCTGAGCAGGTTTTATCTGCTGCTTTGCCACCACCATAACCAGACCTTTGTCCTGTGGAAAAGCAGTCTGGACAGGCACATTGTCAGGTATTGATGATGTTGTGGATCTATTTTCTCAGCTTGTCAGCCTTATTGCAAACAAGATGGCAAAGAGCAGCAATAATTGTGAAAATCTGACAGGATGTGAGGTTTGCAAAGGCATGCGGCTTCCCTTTGCTTTCATCTCCTATTTTGACAACTCCTGACAATTCTTGTGGCTGAAGACCCTTATCAGATTTCTTCTTGCCCCTTTTCTTTCAGCATGGGGAACTTGGTAGAAATCACACCATTTTTCTGAGCTACAAGAGCAGGCTCTTGATGAATGAAACATGCTGGAGTTTAAGCCTAGTCTGTAATACTTAACAGAAACAATCTTGGGATTTGAGGTTATCTGAGAGGGTAAAAGGCATGCAACTGCTTTATTGCAGTGCTACAGGATGTGCCAGGTTGGCTTTTTGTTTGGAAGAGCAGTATCCCTGATGTCACATTTTACTGGGCTGAGTGCTATAAAGGGAGTCTTAGGGACAGACTTCTTAAAGGACATAACTTTAACAAATCTAATTTTCTAAAATTTTTTTACAGCATAGAGAAAAATACTTTTTGTTGAGTTTCTGACAGAGCATGTGCCGTGTATGTGACAATTAAAGCATTTATGAGTGCCTGGCAACTGTGCCATGACATGACTTCAGATAGTGTGGTGGCATTTGGCTGGGGGAGCTATGTGGGTGGAGTTTCTGTCAAAGGGTTTGAAGTGAAGAACTGAGTCAAATAATGAGTATCACGTTCTTTACATGTGGTTGAAACAGGATCCTTCTATAAAAAAATAGCTATCTCTGCTTGCTTAGTGTCTTGGACGTATTATTGCTGCAAAGAAAACTTCAAAATTCCTCCGGTTAGAACAGTTCAGAGTAGTCCTGAATCAGACATAATGAATGGCAGTTAACTTGCTTTATCTTAAAGTTTTATTTGTAATTAAACCCATTCTTACATGACAGTTCCTTTCAAGAATGGTTGTTTGCCATTCATTGTTGGTGGCTTTTTCTCAGGTGCAAGTAAATTGTTTCTGTGAAGACAGAGAAAAGGCTTTTAAAAACTTATCCAAAACCACAATTATTGGCTTTTATGTAAGCTTGACTAGGGCCAAGGAATACATGGTATGCCTCTGATTTATTTAGTTAGCTACCAAATTCCTTCTTCCCTCCAGTAACACTAAAAATAGCACTGGCTGTGTGATGTTTGTTCTATCAGTTCCTGTGATTTTCATCTTTTGGTTGTGCCCCTGGGCAGCCCCTTCCTTTACTTGTCATCAGCAACCAGAGCCCATTTTTACCTCAGAGCATTCTTTCTAATACAACATCAGCTGCCTGCAGTCATCACACATCTCTGACCTTCCCCAGACTCTTGGGATCGCCTGGAGTCTGCAGTCTTTGGAGTCATGACCCAGACAGTCTCGCAGTGTTCTCCAGGCCAGCGGAGATGACCTGCATACCAAGGGGAGCTGTTACTGGGATCATTCCTTCCTCAGTGGACAGACCAGATAAAGGGACTGTACTAGGAAATAATGTCTCCCATTCTAGATGGTGATAAGAACATAAGAAAAAAAAAACATTTTTACTGGGAGAGTGGTTGAACATTGAAAGAGGTTGTCAGGAGAGGCTATGGGCTGTCCATCCTTGGAGACATGCAAAAACCAATTGGACATGATCCTGAGCATCCTTGTCCAGCTGCCCTTGCTTAGGGCAGGGATTTTGGGCAAGACTGTCTCCAGAGTTCCCCTCCTACCTCAGCTACTCTGTGACTCTCTTCTCCCAAAGTGCCTGGCAGCTTCAGGGAAAGGCACATGGCCATGGCTGCCTCAGGTGAGTTGATTGCCCCTCAACTGTTCCTCTGACAGGTGAATGCGCTGGTAGACAACCCAAAGAAGACTGACACCAAGTTGTTTTCATGCTTGACCCTTAGATGCAGCACCCAGCACTGTTGTCCCCAACTTGTCTGGCACTGTTAGCATTGAGTAATCAATAAAAATAGCAGGGCACGGAAAGGAAAACAATCCATTCTGTGCCACCTAGGTAGGGAGCAGGTTACCCAAGAGTGAGCTCAGCCAAAAGGCCTCACAGGGAGGCAGCCAACCAAGTGGGACCCTCATTTGGTGCTGAGCAGTCCTGCCTGAAGCCTGCTGCGTTTTTCTGTTGGAGTGACTCAGCTCCTGAGCTACAGCTGAATAGACAGCCAGAGTTTCAGAGAGGAACCACTGCAGGATGGAGGTCTTGGGCCTGACTTTAATTACATCTGACTTATACACTGCAAGGCTTCATGGACTGATAAATTGGGCAGTTCCTCACAAGAGTCACATTTAGTCTTGTGCATGCTGGTGCAGAGCAAACTGGAACAATCTCAGACAGACTCCATTTGGCTTCCAATAGACAAATGTTATTTGCTGCTAACAAATGACATCAAACCCAAGCTAACCACTTTCTGAGGACATAGCAATGCAAAGAGAGCTCTTGTTTCGAGCACGCTGAATTTCACAGAGATCTGTGTTAGTGCTCACAGCAAGTCTCTCTAGAGCACTTCTAACGTGTGAAATAATGCTGCTGTTCTCTTGTTTAGTTTGAGCTGTGCCTGTAAAGGATTTCTTTATATCTTACTGTGCCTTATTTCCTTGTAGGCCTAGTCCCGTTCCTATAAAGATCTCCTGTCTCTTGGAGATGCTGTGCCTCTTGACTGGGAGAGGATTTGCAGAGTGGATGTGGAGAGCTGCTTGCTAGCCTGATCGCCAGGCAACACCGGGAAGAAAATGCGGGCTGGCCTGTTTCTCTGCACCAGGCAGCAGCTCTGGCTGAGCAGCTGCAGAGGACAAGGACACGTGTGCTGCCTTTTTGCCTCGAATGGGGTGACAGGCTATGAAATTCTTTGTTAATGACTCTGGTAGTGGGGAACATCAGTTAGTTGTTTAAAGGCATGTTCAGCATTCTGGGCTGGCTTACCTGGTTGCAACTCAGACTGGTGTAGCAGTTTCTGCTAAAAGGGCCTGGAAAGAGGGATTAAGTGGAAAGAAGGACTAATTGGAAACCAACCAGGGCAGGATCTAGCATACTTCAGAGCTTGTGGCCATGACTATAGCATCTGAGAGCATCCATATGCTCCATATCTCAAAGCTGCATGGGTGTGTAATAAAATCTTGCCCTGAGTGACTTTTCAAGGCTCAGGATAAAGGACCTGGCCTCTCTCCCAGCCTTGGTGTTGGTCCTGGAGAATCATTTTATTATTTTAGTGGATTTTCTAGTTTTGTTTTTCAGTTATTAAAAGCCACAGTTGGGAATTTCATGTGATAAAGGAAAGCATGGGATAATAAACTGATATTTTATTGTCAAAATAGTAGAATTGTGTACCATGTCTACAGCTGAAGTTAAAAAGAGTAAAGAAATACAGCTCATTGAGAGCTTCCCCTGAATTTTGAAGGTCAAATGGAAGATACTTTGTGTTTTTCGGGTGGAGGGAGGCCTGAAGCCATAACTGAGCTGTCAAGATGTGCTGATGGACGATGAGTGGACTTATCCTAGGGAAGGATTTCATTGGAGTGTACCAGTTTGATCTTATCAGAAGCTCACAGAATCACAGAGTAATTTAGTTTGGGAAAGATGTACAGAGGTCATCTCATCAGACTCCCCGCTCAAAGCAGTTCCAATTAGTCCAGGTGGTTTAAGGCCATGCAGTTTAACAGCCCTTCTCCCAGTTCTGTTAAATATCACCAGCAAGAGCATGCACTTCTTGCTTTAAAATTAATTACTTACTGCTTAGTCTTTGGTCTAAAATCCATGGCCCCAGTTGAGTAACTGGTAGACAATTATGTAAAACATCTTTGTAAATTCCGAAGATGCTATTGCTATGGGGCTTGGCCAATGGTCTTCTCCAAAGGCATTCTTTGTCTCTATAGCCAAGGAGCCTATGTAAGTATGCAAACATAAACCAAGGTAGCCTGTTATTACCTTTCTTAGGCAAGCAGTCTGTCTGACCGGCTGGGCTGACTTTGCAGGGTTAAAGGGAGAGAATGGTCATTATATCTTTTTACACTTTCATTCACAAAATCCTGTGCACCCACATTCTCAGATTTCCACCCCACGCTTGGGTAGCCAGTTTCTGTACTGCTTCCCTGGTATTAACCAGAAAGGTTAATAACTGCCTTAGCCTACTGAATAACTCTGTAATACCAAGTGCTCTGCAACTTGCTAATTTATTGTGAGGAAAATTGTTCCCTAATGATTGTCTTTTCTTGGCCTGTCTTGTACCATTGTTCCTGAGGGATAGGTATGTGCAAATTGATTTTGCATAATCAGACACAGGTAAATGTGTTTCCTTATTTTCCATTGTTTCCCAGGACAGTTCCTTGTAGTGGTTAATTAATTTGAAAACAAAAGCAACCCACTTCAATTTTTATTAGGCACATCACAAAAAATTCTTGATTGTAAGGAAATCAAATCACATTTTTGCAATACCTCTGTTGGTCATGCTCTGGAGTAACAACAGGAAGGTTTGTCCTACTGTGCTCTAAAAGTTACCAGAAGCTCATTCACCTGTTGTCCAAGACCCTTCGTCTAGCATAGGTACTTAGGGATATGGTTTAGCATAGGACAGGAACAGTTGGACTTGATGATCTTAGAGGTCTTTTCCAACCTTGTGATTCTGTGATTACCTCCAGAGACCCTTTGCAACCTGATGTTCTAATGAATGCTCCTCATCTCCACAAAATCTCTTTGCAGAGCCCAAGATCTCAGGTAACTTTTATCTCAAACTCTAGCTGCTTGCTAAAACCTGCTTCTGCTGGAATGTGTTCTTTACCTAACCCATGTGGGCAGAGCTGGCCCTTGACCTTCTGGGCATCTCAGTGTGCATCTGACTTCAAGGACCACCTTTTCCCAGTGGGGGTTCTCAGGGCGCCTCATTAATAGTCTTTAAATACTAATGAATTAACATTAGTAGCCCACTAATAATACTTCCAACTTTTACATCTGCAAGCAGGCCACTATGCACAGCCTCAGCCTGACCATTCTGGGCAGAAATTCTGTGCTGCTTCAAGTTACATCCCAAACTTAATTAAGCTTTTTCAATTCTAGGAGTGTGTTTTGCAAGGATGACACTTCTTGTGATCACAGTATTAAAAAGAAAAAAAAACCAACCCAGCCTCCCCGTGGAATTCTAAGATATTTTATTGACTCCTGGATTGAATTGGTTTGTAATCGATCTCCAGCATTCCACTGAGTGCCAGAGTTCCTGTGGGTGTGTGTGTTTCTGGGTGGAGCAGGGATTTCCTTTGTGCACAAACCTTTTTTGAGTTTTACTAGTCTTAAAAAAGAAAATAATGCAGCTGGGGTGGGGAGGCAGGGGGAAGGGAATACTCAGGGAGAATATTAATACTTGTAGGGTATCTCTGTGTTCTGCAGGAATGCCCTTTCTGCAGGGAGCTAGGAGAATCCAAAAAAAAGCAATTAATTTGATCAAAGCAAAATAAAAAACATCAGTGTTGGAGAAATAGGAGATGCCATGCAGCAGTGCTCAGCTTTTCCCGCTGTCCAAAAAATCGGCTGTCCAGACGCTTGCTTCTATAATTGCAATCAAGTGCCTATGTATGGGCATCTTTGGAAAAGGACTAGGTATGATTAGGCAAAATTTTCCTCTTGCTGGTTTAATTTACCCTCTGCTGCTGAGGTTCTTTCTGGAAGATAGTAACTGTTCCCAATAAAATGACTGCGAAATCTCAAGATTTCAATGGAAAACCAAATAATGCAAAGCTTTTGGTATAAATCCAAGCACATCAAAGACAAGAAACCTGAAGTTTTGTTTCTGGTAATTTTTGGGGGTTTGTTTGGCATTTTAGATCTGAGTGCAGAATTTCTCACAACAGAATATCCATTTTCTCCCTTCCAGCTGGCTCTGAGGAATCATGTTTGTGCTGGGAGAAGGAATTCCAAGGAGATTGGTGGCCCTTCTCACAGAGTAAGCATTTTCCACAGGCGGGGTCATGCCAACCATTAAATGACTAACATGTAATTAGGAGGCTGGATACTTATAGTTGTCATGTCCCTGATGCCAAGGGAGTCCAGGATAGCTCTGGAGGAGTGAGCACCAAGGGAGATCAGGCTTGGCTGACCAAGCCATTTATGTCTGTACTTATTTTTGCGTTGGGCCTTTGCGTTGGCTGTCTCAGGAGGCAGGCGGCTTAGCATCGCGGGCAGTGCGGTGCCTCTCCGTGTGGGTTTTACAGTGAGCGTGCGGTAGAAGGTGCTGCCACCCCGGAGAAGGCCTGCTGTAGGGATACGAGTTGGACAGAAAGGGAGTGCTGGAAAAGGGAAATCTCACAAACTATTTCCTGTTCTGCTGTGTTGAAGAACAAGTCTTCTTGCCTGGGCAGGTTTATCTACTCTGTCCATCTCTGCCTGGGGAGCTCTTTGATGCAGAGCTGATCTGAAGGTTATAGTCTTCTTATCAACTCCATGCTTACCTCTGTTTGTTTTTATTCTGAAGTTCGCTCCCCCGTTTTGCAATAACCCACAGGGTGCTGGGTGTTACGCCAGCCGTGCCTCAATGAAGGATCTTCATTCAACACCTTTCCCTTCCCGTCACGCCAGTCAATGCGACTCCTGCATTTTCCAGCAGCATTCGCTACGCAGTCCAGACTTTAGTCAAGCCTTGGTTGGCGATCAGAAAGGCTACCAGACCTATCGGGACCTACCATGGGATCTCCAAAAGTAGGTGGCATGTTTAAACTCAGCAAATCTGATTTGGAGATGTAATGGTGGTAAAGGATTCTGTCTGTGGGAGAGCTTTATGACTTCAAGGATGTATATAGATCCAGAAATGTAATCTTTTTCTTCTCCTGGAAGGTCCTGACCTTGGACCTCATTGTTCTCTCTGCCACTTTCTTCCTTTTAGATCTGGGGTACTTCATGGATCTGTCTGAAATTTGCAGTTTCAAAAGGGGTGATAGAGGAAAAGCTGAACAGTAAGTTGCAGGCTGAAAAGGAGGTTGTGGTGGTTGCACTCTCAATGGAAAGAATAGCATATGGCTGGAGTAAGACATGCAGAGGGATTTCCTTCCCTAGCATGGCCAGGAGCACAAAGATTTGCTTTCTGTTAGATGATGTGATGGCTTAGCTTGATATGTACTTTGCCTCCCTGTGATTCCCTTACCTGTCCACAGCAGGCTTTTACTGCAGAAGTGCAGAATCTAGGAAGCTCTTTTGTATCAAAGAGAAATGTTAAGACAATTTTGGGAAACCATGGGTCTTAATCAGGTCTAGTTGGAATATTATTTTCCCCAAACCCTGCAGAAAGTCCCAGTTAAATCAGTGACAGCAGCACAACTACATAAGGAGAACACTATAGGCATCTCCTATAGCATATCTGTAGAACACCTAGTACTTTTAAGGAAGAAGCCAGTATTTCCAGGGAGTAACGACAAAGTGTTCGGTATTGAAAGTATTTTTTCCAGAGATGTTGGGTATCTTTAGCTTTGCTTTAATGTAACAGTATTTAAAACAGTGCTGGAATGTTCAGAGTATTTTTACAAAGATGTCTCCCAGCTGTTGCACTCTACTATGCTCTTTTGGGTCAGAGAAGTGACCTGGTCTTGAGTGAGCCTCCTGGAATTTGTTCCTCTGTTTAACGCTCTGACTTTGGGATTCATGTGGCAATAGGAGATAAGTTTGGGTTTTTCGCTGCCTCAGTGATTTTTGAAGCTTAGAAATATGACCCAGAAACAAAATCCAAAGGAAACAGATTGTTTTGGGGTTTTTCTTAACACCCTAACGTTATGGCTGGATGGCTGAATTTTGTGTGTGACTGCTGAAGACTACAGTATTAGTCTCCTCATCAGCATTGCTTTGGGCACATGACAGTGGATGATTGCAAGATACTGCTGGTTTGGTTTTTTTTTTAATCCACCCTCAGTATTTTAAAGTTAGGTTTTTAAAATAATTTCTGGACATGTAGAAATAGAAACATTGTTTCTGGACTGGCAGAATTTATCCTTTATGCCCATTTCTCATTTTGTGAGGACAATATAATTTTAGTCACCTTGGTGTTGACTTTGCTAGGAGAAGACTCAGGTCAGCTTTTGGGTCTCTGCTCCTTAGTGGTACCCTGCTTAATACCCAAAGATTAAAAAGATTTACAGACTTAAAACATTTAATTCCTGTTTAATATCCATAGTTTTTATCCATGCTGCCCTGTCGGGTGAGGGAGAAATCCCCATCAGTTGTGAATACCAACTTGTGTGCATTGTACAAAGAGGGAAAACTGAGTTCTAGCAGAATTGAGGGTCATTCCTTTTTCTAGTTGGATGTAAATCTAGTTGCCATGTCTTCTTGATATCAACAGTGGTGTAAGTCATTCTAATAATGCTAGAGGCAAGTTAAATAACATCTGAATCGAGTTCGGCTGTCTCCTAGTTAGGAAAGGATTTAGTTGTTTAGGTAGTTGTTTAGATTACTATAAAATCTAAAGTACGTTAAGGGACAATTAAATAATTATACATTTGGGAAGGGATGGAGACTGCCTGGTCTTAATCAAAGACCCTGTGTAGCATGTTAAATGTCCAGAGTTCTTTGCCAGGCAGGGATGTAGATCTGAGTGTGGAGCTGTAAGCCTTTCTGTTTGAGCTCATCATGCTGTGCCATAGTCTCTCATAAGAGCAGTGCTCCAGTTATTAGCTTTATCTGTTTCCAAGATGCCTCTTTTCACAATGTTTCAAGCTAAGTTGGAACGTGTGCTCCATAAAATCCTTCAGGAAGCACAGCTGCTAGGGAAGACTGGCTGGAGTGGACAGCCTTGCTGGTCTTGTCCCTCTTTTGTGCTGTCCCCTGCAGTTTGGGAAGCAAATGCAGTGCCCTACTCACAACTTCCTTGTGAAGATCTTGTGTCCTGGCAGGGTGAGGTGCAGAGGAGCTGGTGCTGTATACGGTAGTCTAAAAGTGAATATGTAGGTGGAAATGCAGTGCCACTTGCACCAATTTGTCATGCGGTAGGTGGGCAAAATGAGCGTAAATTACAGACTGCTGAGGCATAGCAGGAAATGGATACCAGCCCTGGCGCAAGGACACTCATGTCCCATCGGCATCAGTGGGAGTTAACCTTGATTAGTGGAGGAGGCAGATGTGATTGCTTCATGGTACCAAACAGAAACCTATTCTAAGCTGGGTTTGCCCTGGAGTAGATCCTGATTCCAGGAAACCCTAGTGAAAGACTCTTGATTCTTGTACACACCACATCTGATGTGACTTGTAGGGATGGGTACCATTTGTTTTTCACTGCCACATTTACTCAGTTTCTGTCTGTTTTAGGTAGGAAAACCAGAATGAGAAAGGACCTCCTCCTGAGTCTCAAAATCTAGTCATCTTCATTAACTGAGCAAGACCCAGTGCAAACCCAGCAGTTTTTCTGGCCTCTGCCGTTCCTCGTAGTGTTGCTGAAGCGCTTCACACTGTACATTTTTTTCACATGCAATTTTGCTATTGGGCATTTTGGGGCAGCACAAGCTTTTGAAATCAAGTAATTCTGCTTCCATCACATGCTCCTTCCATGTCTGCATTTCTGGTTACACAGGGGTTTTCGGTCTGAATGAAGTCGAGCTAACACAAAGCTTGGGGTGCTTCTGATTGAAGACAATCTGAAAACTTTGTGTGATCTATGGACAGATTTGGTGATAACAGGGGGACAGATTTCATACAGAACTGGACATGGGAATAGTCCAGTTTCTCTGCCATTGGTGAATTGCCTGGAATTTCAGTCTTGGCTGAACCTCTTCCCTAAGGAGCCTTCTTTAATTTCAGCAGCATTTCTCTCCTGAAGAAAGTTGTCCATCTCTGTTCAGTGAAAATCTGTTGTTAGATTACAGCACCTCACTGTTTATCAACCAAGCCTAGCAAGTGTTTATTACATATAAAGTATAAAATATATAAAAACTTACTCTTCTTCAGCCAGAGACACTAACTTTCAGACTACAGGAAAAAAACTAGATACTTTGGGTCAGATTCTCAGTGGATATAAACATCTGGATATTAACAGAAGCGCATAAGCTATCATGAAGACAGAAGGGATGGTCTGTTGTATCAAACTTGAAGAACTTTTCATGAATGATGTAACCATAATTGTTTTACAGTGACATTTCATATACCAGTAAACAGAATTAGACCATCTAGCTCCAACCCCCCTGCCATGGGCAGGAACACCCTCCACTAAATCAATTTGTCCAAAGCCCCATCCAGCCTGTCCTTGAACACTACCAGGGAGGGGGCAGCCACAGTTGCTCTGGGAAACAATTATTTTCCTAATGTCTTATCTCAATCTACCCTCTTTTTGTTTGAACCTCTTATTCTATTGCTACATGTCCCTACAAACAGTCCCTCTCCAGCTTTGCTGTAGGCCCCTTCAGGTACTGGAAGGCTGCTATAAGGTCTTCCCAGAGACTTCTCTTCTCCAGGCTGAACAAGCCCAACTCTCTCAGTCTGTCTTCACAGGTGTTCTAGCTCTCTGAGCATCTTTGTGGCCCTTCTCTGGACTTGCTCCAACTCCATGTCTGTCTTGTACTGGGGACCCCAGAGCTGGATGCAGTGCTCTTGGAGGGGTCTCACAAGAGCAGAGTAGAGGGAGAGAATAACCTCCCTTGACCTGCTGGTCACGGTTATTTTGATGCAGTCCAGGATATGGTTGGCTTTCTGGGCTACAGGAGGACATTGCTGTTTCATGTTGATCTTCTTGTCCACCAGTAGACCCAAGTCGTCCTCCTTAGGGCTGCTCTCAATCCATTCTCCACTTGGCCTGTAGTTGTGCTATTCAATTCATTTATTATTTCAATGTACTCATTATTTCACTTTATGTTGTTAAACAGATTAAATCACTGTCCTGTTACGTGTGCATGTCTATGTTCCAATTGCTATATATTGCAATGTATTACAGTTACTGCCATGGCTGGTACAAATGCTTTTCTTTTCTTTTTCTCAAAGCACCTTAATAAGAGAGCAGCACCATGTGCATTCTGAAATCGTGGAGAGGATGTCTGTCTAAGCATGCCTTTCTTATAGGAATAAAACCAAAGGGCATTTAATAGCCTGTAAGAGATCATCTTTAGCTGACTGTTTGGGGTTTGGCAGCTAGGATGTCCTGTCAGCACCTTTCCTGAGCAGACGCTGCCAGTGTGTGCGTGCCAAAGGGGAGCCTGTGCTCTCTTCCATGGTGTGTGCTGATTTAGCTTGGCACTGTCCCTGCCATGAAGCTCACTGCAGGCAACGGAGGGGTTCCCTCAGGTGTCAGGCCATGCCTGCTGCCCTGCTGAGGAAGACCTTTGGGGCTTTTCTTCTGAAACAGGTGGTTTGACTCAAAGAAGGCAGTTTTATTCCTGTTTCTTTGCAAGAACCAAATCAGAACTCCAATAGGTAAAAGAGGTTCTCTTTTCTCTTGCAAACTACCAGCATCAGGCTGCAGTGAGGTGAGTGTGTGCCTGATTTCTTTAATGAGATACTTACAATACGTTTATTGAATAACACCCTTAAAAAACCCCAACAAGTTAAGTATTAAATAAGATTTTTAATTTTTGAGACTGACTTCCCACACCTGCTCCCCCCCACCCCGATCCTCGTCTGTTACTAAAATTCAACAGACTTAATTAGCTGTGTCCTTCTTATGTCTGCCTTGTAAAAGGCCAAAGGGGAGGGATCCTTCTGACTCTGCATTTATTGGTGTGAGGCCCTTGTTGAAAAAGGGTTCCTGGGGGGTTACTTTGTGTTCCTGATGGGGAGTAACCCAAGCACAGAATGCAGGGCTCCAAATCACCAACCACCACTCAGGAAAGGTCTCAGTGGGTGTTTCTAGGAAAATGCCAGTTGGAAAAGGCAAGACAGTGTTAGGAATTACTGGGGAAAAAAAGAGAGGAAAACCAAGTAAAATTATGTTAGTGTGGGCAATTTTATATCAGCTTTTGCTGTTTCTGTGTGTCAGCAAATATTGCACCTCTCTTCCCAACCAGACAAATGTTAACCTGGGGCCTGGCAGTCTTCTGCCAAAAGATGAAATTGAGTCCCTGATGGCAACGTACTTAAGATTACTGCACCAGCATGGTTGTCTGGGAAAGAGCGGAGTCTTTAGGGTAGAGGGGAAGACCATGTAGGCTGCAGGCATAAAGGACCTAGCAGACAAGCCCACTAAGGTCAGTGGGAGGCTTTCAGCTGGAATTTGGTTCAGGCTTAAAATCTTTGTCTCTACTCTGAAGTATTTCAGTGACCCTCTGAGTTGGAGTGTTTTTTATTCTGCCTTTCCAGGTTACACTCCCTGTTGAGTGGAGAGCTCCCAAGGGGTTAGCAGGGGCTGCTGGACTCTTGGTCTGAGAAAACGAATTCCCACTGTTGAATTTCTATTAGCTCTTTGCAGAGTATTCAAGTTCTGATGGGCTGTCATGTGGATGGAAGCTGGTTTAGGTCTGGGATAGTTACTTCTCTTGTGTTTATTGAATCCCTGTGAGTACCGTCCAACTTTGCACAATGGGACATGTTGTCAGATGAAATAATTTGAGGCACGAACCTCAGGAGATAAAGCAGCAGTAAAGTTCAAAGTTAATGGGAATGGAGAAGTATCAGCACAGCAACTTTTGTGGTTTTGTCTCACATGTATCTTTGAAAACTTGGATTTGAAATCTAAAAGTCTGCACCTCTATTCAAATGGGGAAGTATCCAGATGGTACAGCCCAACCAAGGATGTTGTACTCAAAATACCTTTTGTTTTTAAAAGAAATTAGGAATGAAAAGCAAACCTTAACAATTGTTTCATGTTGTTGTTACTTTAAAGGAAGGAGGAAAATTTACTCAGAGATAAAAAGGAAGAAAAAAAACAAAACCAAAATGATGTCCCAAAATAGCTGCTCCCCTACCACTATTAAGTGATTTGCTAAGATGTATTTATCAAACATATCCTCTTGCCTGAGGAAATTCAGTTTAGAAGCTCCTGTCAAGTCCCCTCTGTGCCTCTTTGAAACGATGCTCTCAAATAGGTTTCATGAACTAAGTGGCAGTCACGTGCAAGAGTGGAATCACAGGTCAGTAACTGTTGTGGACTGGGATTTCTGTTTGTTAAATGGCACTTCAAAGAAATAAATTGCTAAACTTAGAAAAATTGCTACACTGTGTACAAAAGAATGCTGAAAAGGTTGCGAATTCTGTAGTACTCGGTATTTAACTGTGTACCAGCCATGTTATTCCTGGCCTGAAACCACTCTTCCACTGATATGATAGGCAGTAATTGCTTCATGCTCACCTACTGCGGTGTAGAGGTGGCATCTAGCCTTTCAAATGGGCTTTTCAAACCCAGCATTTTGGTTTGGGACTATGCCAGGATCATCATACCTTAAAAACCTTTTAGGTGGTTTTTCCTTCTGTGCAACTTAATCAAGACGCCTGGTTTTAAAATGAGTTTCTACAAGAACGAGTGTGAGTGGGTGGTGACAAGTGTGGGGTTCTCATTTGTTTTGTGGGCTTTTCTTGTAGCTTAGTCTCACTTCAAACATAACAGAAACATTTGTAAAGCATGTAAGCCATGCAAAGGACTACTAGCTGGTGTGACAGATAAACACCCCAACAAATCCACATGACAAATTAAAGGTGAACTTGCCACAGAGTTTATGACTTCACCTAAGAGCTACTATTTAGAAATATCCTTCTTAATGATACAGAGACCTGAGTACTTATACCGTATGTTTAATTTCTCCAATGAGGTGTTAAGGCAACTTCCATACAGTAGTTTTAGAAATAATTTTGTAGCTGCTCTTCTCCGGACTCTTAAGAGGACTGTTTAACTTCAATCTTTTTCTTTTTCTCTGTGCCCTGCCACGGATTCACAGATGTATTTTGAAGCAAATCAGACGAGAGGCTAATTAATAGCTGTTTTTGAGGATGGCAAGATGAAGGAAACACTAGCTAGGAGATCCAGGAGAAGTCAGAACAGATATGAGTGACAAATGATTGTTCCCTTTTTCACTCTATCAAATGTCACGGTATTTAGCCTGAGTCAGTAGCTTTCCAAGCTAAAGTAATAAGCCTGTAATTGTAAGGCTTTGCAATGAAATCAGAATGAAATCTCAGAACCTGCTTTGATATTTGTGTACAGCACATGCTGTGCTTGCTGCCTCATTGCTGCAATGAGCTGCACAGGTCGCTTGTCATTATTTTCCATTTATTTTACTGTATTTAAGCTTATGGCTCCTGAGGTATGTGCTCTGAAAGTGAGCTAAGTGAGCTCTGCTATGAATGTGGGAACTCACTGATATGCCTCATACGCTCAGAGGAGTATCCCTGCAGCCTGCTTTCCTGGGGGTAGGCTGTACCGTAACCTGAAAGTGTGCATGTTTGCATGAGTGAGGAAGCTGGCTCTGGAGTGGAAGGACTCTGCCAAAAATTGTGGCTTTCCCTGATAACATAATAGAAAAATGGCTTTAAGTATCTTCAGATGTCTTTGAGTTTATAGCTAAAGGCAGAATTTGCTTTAAGTAACCTTTCTCAGGTCTTTTTCTTCAATTAATAATACTGACCTACTGACTGTGGACTTTCCTTCAGTTAATTTGGATTAACAACTGTGTAATTAAGAACATGGCAGACAGAAATATCTGGTGAGGCTTTTTACCTACATTCCCATGTCTGCTCACATCTCCTTGCCCTTTCCTGTCTTTCCATCTCTTCAGCAAATGCCACAGGAAGCAGAGGCCCTCTGAAATCTCACTTTCATGTCCAGCCCCCAGTTGGGGGTCACATAAGAAAGTGCATAGTGGGACTCCTATTTAATCTGGCACAATAATAATAATAACAACAACCATCCCCAAAACAATACCACCCCCAACCCAACTCCTTGTGTGTGTTGTGACTTCTAACATATCTCAACATTTATTTCAAAATAGTCTTGAGTCATGGTTTCATTTTCAAGGGTGTTGGGTGAGAATTCAATTAATACTGCTGGGAAGAATCAGCTGACGTTGAGGGAGAAAACTTTAGCTTCATTTTTGAGGAGTTTTAAATAGAAAAGGACCTCTTATTAATCTTCTCCCTTTGTTCTTGTTTTCCTCCAGAATTCGTCAGCCAGCCATCAAAATACGACATCTCGAGCCCTGGAAAATTGCTCTAATAGTTATTGGAACGGCAGTGGCAGCAGCTGTCACTATTGGCCTCCTTGTTTATTTTCTGGCATATGGTAAGTTTTACATAACATTTTGCTGTGCCTGTTCAGTGCATTTCCCCTGTGCTTCCTGTGCCACGCAATGCTGGGAGTTTGCTTTTCATCGGTCTGTCTAAAGCTCATTTGGGGGTAAAACACTGGCTTCTCTAGAGCTCTCTTTCCTCATTTAGCACCTTTGTGGATCTCCCAGGAACATTTCCTGCTGTGCAGGGTGGTTTAGAGCTGTGGTTTCTGTTGGCTTTCACTTCCTTTCACTCCTTTCACATCTTCCTCATGATCTGTCTCCGGGATGAGGTCAACACACAAGGTTTCTGGTCTCCCTTATGCAAGTGTCAAAGAGAGCCTCCTGCTTGTCTCTACCTGCCATGCTGCTCTGTTCCCTCGTCCTGATACCAGCAGCAGCCTGCCAGGGCTTGGAGTGGGCATACCAGCCAGGAAGGAAGGGAGCTGACCGGCAAGATGCAGCTTGTGATTTTGTGTGAGTCCAAAGCAGTAATGTGAATATTTGGCCACAAATGTAGCTGTTGGAGAAACTGGGCTTTTTTTGTCACTACGTGGCTTAGATCACTTAATTCAGCTGCATTCTTGCTCCTGGGCTCCTAGCTCTTGGAAGCTGTATTTAAATGGGCTGTATGCGGGCGAAGGCTCATCCACTCCCTCGATATCTGTGTATTAGTCAGCCCCATGTGTTTCTCTAAAGCTCGTTCGTCTTGGTTCTTTCAATATTATCTGTTGCTCTTCTTTCCCTTGCAGATCAGAAGCTGTTCTATTACAGTGGCAACCTAAAAATCACCAACATCCGGTACAATAATGAATTGTCCAGACAGTCCTCAGGAAGGTTCAGAGACCTGAGTGAGAGGGTTGAGAGAGTGGTAAGTTTGGGCCATTGTATCTTTCTGTTATTAAGGACTGTGTGATAACACAAGAGTTGTTACTGTGAACAGCACGTGCTTAGGCCACAGGTGGCTGGTGAGCAGACCTGGGAAATGGATAGCATGGATCATACCTGGCACACCAGGCACTTGCCAGTCTGCTTGTTCTAGCAAGTCACCTCTCTTTGTCCCTGCAGTGGAGACAAGCAGATATTGACAATAATCCCGGCTTCCTCCTGTATCACTAATCATTTGTGTGCCTTCTCTTTCCCTGCCCTAAGCTTGATTTTGTGATTTAAGCCCTACCTGTCTCTGAGGAAAGCATGCTTTTCACCCCCTTCTTTACGGGGTGGAGAACTCGGGTATACCTGTCAGGCTGTTACTGTGTGTTGAGAAAACAATACACTGGTGTCTTTTCCTGTGCCTTTGGTATGTTTCGTTGGGAAACCTTCCTACAACTAGCAGAGGCTTCTGAGTGTCTCTCAGTCATACAGTAGCTATGGAAATAAATAGACACATGGCAATTTCCTTTCTTGTTTTCTCTTTGAGACGCTTCCCCACAGATGGTAATTACAGAGATCAGCTCTTTACAGCCATAAGCACATGATTGTGCTTGTATCTTTTTGTGTTTCATTCATCAGAGACCGATGCGTATCTCTTGCCTCCTGTTTAGCAACTGTGCATGGATACTCAGTTAATAGGCCAATCAATGCCTTGGTTCCCACTATCATTTAATTTAAGGTCACACCACTCATCCTCAACAAAATGTGAGCTGTGGTGAACATTATTCTGGAGAAGTAGGGTGCTATATAGGGGTTTGGCAATTATGACATCTCTTTCTGGCTCCACAGCTGGGAGCCTTGGAGATTTTAGTCAAGTTGTCCTCATTTCTCTACTTGTTTCCCCTCTGCCCTCTTTGCCTACCAGGGACTGTACCATATTTCCCAAGATCTGCTCCTGGTGCATGTCTTCATGTATAGAGCCTTACATAAGCTGCATTTACTTAGGTGCTACCACTTTACAACTATTACCTAATAATTGCAGGCTTATAACCTTGCGATATAGGACCTTGGAGAGGGAATGTTCTCCCTGACCAAGAAGACACTGTGTATAGCTGAGGTGGGAGGAAGGCAGGGGCTGGGGAGAAATCTGAGGAACAATGCTTCATCAAGTAAAGTTGTATCCTTTTCTCCCTCCCTATTTTCTGTTTGTTTTGGTTGGTTAGGTTTTTAAAAACACCCCTCCTTTGGCAAAGAAACACTTATTTTAGCTAAGAGGTTCTTTCAGACACCGTCCAATGCAGTCAGATTTCCCCCGAACATGGCTATTAATTTAGATGCTTGAATGGAAGCCAATGCTTTAGAAACTCTATCTCCTCTATGGGTGTTGAGCACTTCTGACAGTAGTGACAGTAAATACCAGTGCTGCTTGAGTAGTGAGAACCATTATTTCCGAGCATGTTAATTGTACCTGATAAGTAACACCATAACAAACATACAGAGAACTATGTTGCCTTTCCTTCATTCCTGTGACTTTTCTTAAGAGCTGTTTATAATTCAGTCATTAATTTCACCTCCCCTTCTCAAAAAATTTGGCAAGTTCTTTGTTGTAATTTTAGGTCAGCTGATATAAATGGTCCCTCCCATAAACTTTGACTTTTTTGGGTTTAGGTCCTGGCATTCCATCTAACAAGGTTGTATCAGTTTGAGAGTTGGCCATAAACTTATTTAAAGTGACTCCATATGCTAACGAGTGACAGTATGTTCCTTGTAAGCCCAATTCTCCACAAGCAAAGCTTAGCTTGTGGTGATAGACATCAAAGCAGTCTTTCCAGAGGCAGAAATATCCTCTTGACTTCTTGACAGACAGCAGTCTCAGAGCATATGCCGTATTTTCAGGGTTTTCACACCATCCCTTTAACAGAGGAGAGAGTTGAGTTTTTTATTGCATTTCCCAATTTGTCTGGATTTACCAAAATCCTTTGCCGTGTTTCCCTGGCTGGTGTCAGGGGTTTGGATGTCCAAGCCTTCCTATCCTCATAGTTGTAACGATACTTTAAGCTCACGTTGTGAAACAGTGAGTCAATGCAGATAAATGCAATGTCTTTCACAATACTTGGTGCAAAGTGAACAGAAGTGAATCATCTCTGATAATCAGAAGCATTCAAATTACCTGACTTAGTGTAACTCCCTGCCAAGTGCTCCCTTCTCTGTACCCTCCCTGATGAAGCCTCCTCCATTCCTTCCCAGAACAACCCTGAAAGGAGCTCTTTTCACAGCTGATGTTTCACCAGGAAAATTATTTTTGCTCCCACCGGGAAGTTACCCCACATCTTCCTTGAGACTGGCAGTAAATGTCGTGATGTTTGCTTTGGTTTCCAGAGTTGAGTAGTAACACCCATTGTGTGACATTCCCGACTCTCTTATCTCATTGAAGGTGGGAGGGAATGCAGCAGAGATCATGCCAGAGAGCTGATGAAGCTGGTGCACCAGTCAACATCTCAGGGCTGACTGGAAAGTCTGGAAAACGTCTTGTGGGGTGGAGCTGGGGGGACTGAGGAACAGATGATGAAAGGTCTTTGCTCCTTGCCTGACTTCCTACAAGCAACTGTGAGAGTTCCCTTCGTGCTCTCTTGAAAACACAGACCTGACTGAATGCCACTGTGGAAGATGTTCCAGATCACCAGAGACTCCTTGTTTTTCTAGCTGGACCAGTCGTTCTTCTCTTGCCAAGCTAAAATGCATTCTAAGAGACCATCCCCTCTTGCACTGGATAAAAAGGACATGGTCACAGCTTTAATGGTTTCTTCCCCAAGGAGCCTCTATTTTATAGTGGATTTGCTTAATGCTTGGCTGATCTGCACAAATTTACCCACTGTTTTTCTCCAACTCCTGCACCAGACTTGAATTGTTTTTTTTCCTTCTCTCACAACATATATTAATTCTTTTGGATTTCCCAAGAATGCCTTGGAGGCCCTAGCTACCCTCTTACTAACAACATCCTGGGAGAGACTTACAAGGCTCTGCCCTGACCTCTGCTTCTTCAACCTCTCTGGCACCCCAAAGTGTATGGTGATCTGAGAGCCATCTCTAGATAGAGCTATTTGACTCAGTTGCTTACTCTGTGCAGCAGCACTAACTGCCCTGTGTGCAGGGAGGAGGGTGCAAGCTTTGTGTCCAGTGTGGAAAATCATCTTTGACCCCAGGGGAAGGAGGTGTGCGTTCAGGAGAGCTGAAATGAGTACCTCATCGAGCCCATCTTAATGAGAATTGTCTTGGCTGAAAGCTGGCAAGTGTCTAGCTGTGAGAGTGTAGTGGATACCAAGTACCCACAGCACACAACCCCTTCAGTACATGGCTGGTTGGTCACTAGAAATGGACACCAGCCTTTACCCTGCCCGCTGCTGACTTGCAAATGTACGTGTCTGCTCTTTTTGCCACTACAATAACATCTCTCTTTGAGGATAACCTATGCCAACTTTCTCCTTTCCCAGGCACCTAGTATCTCCCTGTCTCTTTCTTTAGCCATGTCTGTTCCCAGCCCTGCTATTGGGCTGCTTCTCCCTGTCCTAATCCATGTGCCTTTGTGGACTCTTGTATTAGACGCTGTGCGCTCGCCTGTTTCTAGGGCTAAGCCCTGTCCATCATCCCCTACTCTTTCCTGCTCCAAAGTGACGGTAAGCCAGGCCGTGGGTAGGGTGGATGGATGCTCCTGAGGTATGAGTGTAGCGTGGCTTCCTCCTTGGCTAATTGGGCAGCTGAGGGAGAGGCGAAGTGTTTGTTTTCTTCCTGTGAGTGCCTCAACGACAGAATGGACTGGCATGGATTTCCCCTGTCATCTCATCATCCACAAGCCACCTAGGCTCTCTCCCCTGTCCTTTCACCATCTGAAACCAACACAGAACTATCTGGCTGGATCTGGGTGAGTGTGGTTGGGGATTTATTTGGAGGATACCTGGGTACTTCCCCTGGTACTGCCTATCCCAATATTTCAACGGAAGTCACAGAATTTCATCAAGTAACTTGCCTCAGGACTCAATATGGTCTGTCAGGACATCTCTTAGAAACAAACATCTTGCTTCAGTGACTTCAAGTGATAAGAGAATCTTCAGTGTCCTTAAGTACAAATGTTGGGGAAAGTTTTTAATGAAAACAGTTCTTGAAGTTTGTCCTGTCTGGTAGAATTGAATTAATGTGGGTTTAATTCAGAAATAATGTCTCTACTGGGTATTGCAGAGGCACTTGTGATACTACAGGAAAATGTTGCACAATAGTTCTGATGACTGTGTCTCTTCTTGGTTGGTTCAAGGACTCTGAGTCCCTGTACTGGAGCTGGTAAGAAAGGAGGTGGTCTTCTCCCTTGGGACATGATGATTTTAGAGATTGTTAACACATTTCAGTACAGGGGGGAGAAGCAGAGGGGCAGACAGGTGCCAAGCACCTCCCTCCCTACACACGCCTCCTGTTCTTTGTGGTCTAAGAATGAGGATCTCAGGGACTGTCACGTGCAGCATTTGGTATTCAGTTATTCTCTGCAGATCTGCACCTGACACTTTGTGGCTCTCAAACAGGGCTTGTTAGCTGAATCCAATGCTTCTGCTTAGCTAACCTCTCAGCCACCACTGTGAAGGATGCCAGCTGGGTGCAATGGGAACTCACTTTGTCCTCTGCATGCTCAGTGATGTAGATTCTCAGCTGCTTCAGCACAATTCAACTGCCATCAAAGCATCCCACAGCTTCCCAGCCCCCAGGCACTGATAACTTCTTTGTGAAGACCAGGGAACTGAGTTGGAGAGTGTTGAAAGGCCAAATCCCTACAGCCACTTCAACACCTGAGATCTCCAGAGATAGAAAAGAAACTTCCAAGTGCCTAAGCATAATCAAGAAAGGACCCACATAGTTCCTTTGGCACACTCAGGTTTTATTCACCCTCATCACAGTACTTGAGTTTCTTTGGTTTTGTTCTCTCTTAACTCCCATGTAAACACTTATGCTTCCATGGAAAGCAGAGCTCTAACACCTGATAACCTTGTTTGGTGGATGGGTTAGCCTTCAACAGCATACTTGTAAGTGAAAGACTCTGCTTTAAACCCACTCATAAGCTTGCAGTCATGCTGATGATACCAGGAAGCACCTTGTACCTTGTATCATTTAGGTGGTGACTAGCTTAATGTCACATCTGCAAGGCTGAAGCCCGATGTACCAGCTAAGGTTTCCATCTGAGCTCAAAGGAAACCTAGCTGAAAAGGCTGACAGCAGTGAGTGAGCAGATGAGGCAGCTGGTTTATGACACCTGGCCTTTTTAGGGTCAGATGTGACTCAAGTCTTCCTGGGGCGCAGAAGTGTGTGTGTGCATTTGGGAGAGAGGGGGGTGAAATGCAAATCACTTCAGAGTCAAGAGCTAGCTGCAAAGCTGGCTGAAACTGTACACAAGGCATGTTTGTCACACCTTCCTTCCATGTGGGTCTTCAGGTAAAGCTCAGAAGCATGTGCCTTGCATGGTGAGGGCCTTATGGTTAATTCAGGAAGAGCAGATCCCCAGGGCAGCAGGTTTTTGAAGCACTCCTAAAGACCATTTGCTCTGGAAGACCAGACTGTGAGGACTAATTTAGAGGTGATAACTGAACGTGCCCCATGAAAAGCAAGTGTACTGAAGTTCAGGGGAGTCTAAAACAACTCTCTTTACTTGTACTTTTCAACTTGCTGTATCTGCATATGTCATGTAGCTTGATTTGCTGCATGTGTTCTGCTCCTCCTCAACTCCCACAAAAACACTTCCCTCCCTGCTGTCCCAGCCCCTTAAACAGAAGAAGATTGAAGATAAGTTGGACTGATCACAGAAAGAGAAATTATGGTAGCTGCAGGAGCCACATATTTCCAAGGATTTTTCAGAGCCTTGCAGCACCCACACCAAGCTGAGTATGAATGTTCCTGCTTGTAGTAAGTTTCAGAAGAGTGATTTCAGATGTAGATCCCAACGTTTGCAAGCTAAGCCCTTATTTAAACCCAAGCATCCCTAGGCTCTGTATGTGCTTCTTGAAGTACTTGCTTAGTACATATGCAAGGTGAAAAGAACAGAACCTTTATTGGAAGTTTTTCTTGTTCTTCACTGAAGACCATTTTATTTAGAAATGCATTTATAGTACTAAAGCCAGAAAAAATTCAGCTTTTTAAATTAGTATTTTAGGAACTTTCTAATAACATTTTCCCTTTGTTCTTGGTCTGTGAGTATCACAGAATTGTAGGTGTTGGAAGTGACCTCCAGAGATCATCAAGTCCAAACCCCCTGACCAAGGCAGGTTCCCTAGGACAGGTTGCACAGATAGGCATCCAGATGGGTTTTGAATATCTTCAGAGAAGGAGACTCCACAACCCCCCTGGGCAGCCTGTCCCAGGGCTCTGTCACCCTCACTGTATAAAAGTTCTTCCGCATGTTGGTGCAGAACTTCCTGTGCTCCAACTTGCAGCCATTGCCCCTTGTCTTGTCTCCACAGACCACTGAGAAGAGGTTGGCCATTTCCCCCTGTGTCTCAAACTTCAGATACTTATAAACACTAATCAGATCCCCTCTCAGTCTTCTTTTCTCAAGGCTGAACAGCCGCAGTTCACTCAGCCTACCCTCACAGGGAAGATGGTCCAGGCAAATAACGTTGTAAAATGGAAAAAAAAAATCTCTATTTGAAAAAGATCTTTAAGAAGCATTTTGAGAAAAAAATAATCAAAAAAATAAACGTCGGGTCAACTTCTGCTGGAAAAGCTCTAAGGTAGTGCAAATAGGACGCCTTGTCGTTGGGCTGCCACGGTACGATCAGGGTGCCCTCTATGGGTGACTGGGGCCAGGAGCAAAGCAGGAGGCATCTTTCCGCGGTAATTCAGCCAACTGGAAAATTTGGGAATGTAACAGTGGCAAAGATGAGCATGGCAACAGTTTTAGTTTGTGGGGTTTTTTTACCTCTGAAATTAGAGGCTGACAGCACACTCGACTGTCAATACACCTATGCATGGGCGTGGCCTTAAAGATGAGAGGTTGAGATGCTGTACGCTGAGAGAGGAAGTTGCCCACAGAAAGCCCTTGCATCTCTCATGTGATGCTTTTTTCAGAAACTCCTACTAAAATCAAAAGAAGAAAAAGACAACTGGCACAGGCATAAACCTCCAAGGTGCTTTCTTGCTTTAACTTTTGTTTCCAGTTTTGCGTGTTTCCACAGGTCACAGTAGCGCAGGGAACCAAAAAAGATTGAGGAAAACACAAAATATTTTAGATACTAGCATGAGCTGGTGCAGTGTAGTGCATGAAGCTGTAGCTCAGTGTTTTTCGTCATCCCATCTCAAACCATCAGTGAGCTCTACTTAAATACCATCAATTTGCAGCATGAAGTGGTTAGATATAAGCAATGTGCCTAATATCCAAACTTTTCTCTAACTTAACTACAACAATCCTTCAACTTCATTGACTCTTTGACTTATTAATACAATGTAATTGAATCAAGTAATAACCAGAAGGTCTAATAAGCATGTACAAAGCCAGAAAAATCATAAGATAATACCTTCCCCCCCACCCCCCCAAAAAAAAAAAAGGTAACTAATTCAGATCCAATGTGTGGCAAGAAAAGCTATAAAATGTGCATAAGGAAAGTCGATGTGAACCTGAGCTGGAAAACCAATTCAAAATTAAATAAAGGGCAGTTATCGATAGTGTGCTTGATTAAGGGTAGAATCTTATCTTAATTATAGACCCACAATCCAGAATTACTGCATTGTTTGCATGTAATTAAATCAATGAAGTGATTCAAGAGGTGAACTGGTGTCACTGAGATTGAAATCTGGCCTGTCAAGAGAATGGTGGTTTAGAACCGTGGTGTTGTCAAAAGGGAGAATCCAAACTCAGTCCTGAGCTTGTGTGGTTGGTGGTATTTGGGCACTTGTAACCCCAGTACATCATTACTGGCCTTCTTTAGATGTCATAAAACTACTGTTTTCCTAAGAATTATTCCCTCCTATATTTTAGTGCCTCCCTCTAAGTGTCGCTTAAAAAACCCAGAGGTGCAGAGGAATTTTACTGGGAAAAACATATTTTTGGGAAAAAAAACCCCACACAAAAGTCCTTCTCTGGATATCGGCCCAGATAGTTTTCTCTCCAAATTCAATATTCTCACCAAAAACTGGAAAATCTCCTCCAAGCAGACAAAATTTCAATGTCAGTGTGAAAGTTTTAGGAAGCTAATTATGGACAATTGAAAGCAGGGAGTAGGAATGGGGATGCTTAGGTGACCTTAATTCCAGTTGTTGCTATTACCGAGCTGTAATGAAACTCCCAATGCCATTACATGCTTTTGAAATTGGTCGCACTAGGTATAAGCATGGTACTTTAATTCCTGATGTTAACCCAGGTATTAGACCTCTTAATTTCTTTTATCCGAAAGACTAGACTTTTTAGGAACTGCTGTACAGGGTCAGTTATTTCTCTTTTGCTGTTGACACCTCCAAGAACCATCCAGCTGAGCTCCTTATTTTAGTGCTAGGTCACCTCCCAGCTTTAGCAGACCTTCTAGTTCCAACTGTGTGAAAACTTGCGATACCATTTGCGGATATGGGGTTGTGCTGCTCTTACCTGCCATGACACATGCTGTCTTTGGGTGTGTGTGGTTTCTGATGAGGAGGTTTCTGATCTCCTGGTTTGCTGGAGGCCCCTTCAGGTCCGTTTTTTCCACCTCAGGCAAACACTGAGCTGTACATCTGTTGTTGCTGTGAGTAGTTGGTATCTCCTGTTTCTAAGGGCAGGGTGATGTCCACATTCTGGTTTGGGACAGTGCCAGGTTCAGTTTTTGCTGTCCCTGTCTGCCTTTCTCCTCCTGTCCATCCCTCCCACCCCCCTCTAATTTCTGCTAGGGTTCCAAACTGGAACCTGGGCAGGAGACAGCCAGCTTCTCAAGGGAGCTGCTGCTGGATTTGCATTATGGTCAGCTCTGGGGTGAGGGTGGGCTGGTTGAACTGTAAATTACATGCAAACTGGCTGGTAAGTTGGCTGCTAGGTACAGAATTAACAACTGATTTGCAGTAATTCATATTGTGTGATTGCCACAAAACTAGAGTCATGGAACCAGACAGTGTGTTCCATTAATATTTATGGTCAAAAAGGTTTAAAAAATCACGGAGTTTTTACAGGTGGAAATGTTTTGCTCTCTTGCTGCATCTTCACTGCTATTAGTGAGTGGATTGGCATAGGTGGACCAGTGTTCAGGAGTGAAATCTAGTTTGTCTTAGAAAATTATATTATATGGAAAAAAGTTTTAACTATACTTAAAAAAAAAATAAAAGAAATACCAGATGGCATTAAGCTAAACTAGCCATCAAATATTAACTTAGAGAAAATCCTGTTTGGATGAATACTGAAATAAAGGCTGTGGGGAAAAATGCTGCTCACTTGCAAGGAGCAGGACTTGGCACTGGGTTAAGCGTGCTTACGGACCTTGCCTGAAGTAGCAACTGTCACCGTTGAGCAGTTGCTAGACAAGGGCCAGGATAGCAAGTGAGATGCACTAAATCAGCGGTGAATTTAAGGGGTCTGGTCATGACAGTGTCACTTTTGAGTGGCTATAATCAAAGCAAAATGCTGAAAACTGGTGGAGATGTTTCCAGGCAGGACCGAGTCTCACCTAGGTACAGGATGGAATTCTAGTTGCTTCCAGGGTTGTGAGTCAAGCTGAAAGGAAAGCTGTAAGCAGGCTGGGGAGAAATGTTTATTCTCTGATATGGACCTGAAAGGCCTTACCAGAAGATGAACAGAAAACACATGAGGTGGAACATTAATGTTTAAATGTTGTTATTATCTGAAGGCATCTTGCTACATCTTTTACATAAATATAAAGGTTACTGATAATAATTCAGGTTACCAAAATCAGAATTGAAGACAGGTTCATATCTGTCAAACAAATTCAGCAGCAGGGGAGAGACAGAGGCCAGGGTGCAGAGGTTTGACTACCATGTCTTTCCTGATAAGATACAGTAATTCATAAAAGTAAAAATTGCCAGGTCAGGTTTAAAGGTGTTAAAGGCCCTGCAAGGATCCCTGGAAACAAAACCATTTGCCAGCTGCTTTTTTATCTATTGCTGATGCAGCGCTAAGGCAGGTCTTCAGGAGGAGAAAGTTAGTAACATACATAATGGGAAAAGTGGGCATGTCCTCAAACAGATACGAAATCGTGAAAGAGAATGGAAGTAACACACATCCAGTGATTTTGGTATAATGTAAAATCATATGCTTGCTGCTCTCTCCATAAAAGTAACTATCATCCCTTTTGGATTGAATTTTGTGAAAACTGTGTCTGTTGGTCGATAGTTCGGTTCCTTTTGAACTCCTTACATTATTTTTTAAAAAGCAACATCTGCAGCTGTGTTTTGTCAGATGCCACTGGAAATCTGGCTTTGCTGCAGCACGCCATGTTCCTGATCAAGCTGTATAGAACATCTAGGAAGTGGTCCAGAGCGAGGAGAGGAGAAAGCTGGACGTGTTGGGAGCACAAAAAACGCAATCCCATGAGCTGCTTAGGCTGTAGCAAAGAGAATGGATGACAGAAGGAAGGATCCCTCCACCTGCTGCAGAAATGCATGAGTGGAAAGAGTAGCAAAACTGCTTCGGTCTCTGAGATGAGGCAGTAAGTCAGAAAACACAACTGCCAGGAGGAGAAGGATTCCAGAATGTCACACTGACTTAAATCTCCCATGCAAGGGATTGTGAATTCTTCCCCTCTTCAGTCCCAAGCTTAAAATCTGCTTTTGCTTTGTTCTCTAGCAATGTAGAAGCTTGAGGCGCACCACAGCCCTTTGAGGTCTACCTCAGGCTCTTTTTTTGTTTGCAAAGCACTCTGTGAAGAAGTCCCTGTCCCAAAGACCACAAAAGTTCTCAGAGGCAGTGCAGCTAGAGATTTCACATGCCATTACATGCCACAGTGCTGGCAGTGCTGCTTAACCCCATGTCTCTGCTTACACAATCATCAGGGAAGCAGTTAACACTGTGACAGAAATGACAAATGTTATCATTAAATAAAAAATAAAAATAAAAATAACTTTCTGTCTGAGAGTAAATATTTCTGATAACCAAGGGGTGGTGGAACAGGCTGCAGAGTTACAGGAAACAAACCACTATATTTCTAACTGTATGCCTCATAAAATGCAGTGGTAGAAGCTAGCAGTCCACAAAGTGACAGGATAAAGCATGTTCTGCATATAGTTTGTTGCAGTTGATATATATTTTCTGTAGAATTTTGTCAGTTCCAAATGCTGGAGTAATTCCAGATAACTGCCAGTAACAGCAAGATAAACGATCAGCTCAGTGCATGACTGTTAAGAACTTATGTTCTTTTTTTTTCCTTACTAATATATACTTAAAATTACCTTAAGATACTAAAATATGCAGTCTTCATCTTTAAGTTCTTCTGCTTCAGCATCACTGTGTAATGACATGAGGCTTCATCTTGTGGCAGCAAAGGCTGGAAAGAAGGACTTTGTGTTCTTTGGGAGAAATCATCCCTGGATTTCACGCTTACATGCTGGTTTGTGCATCTGAAAGTTTTCAATGTACTAGAAGTTAGAAAACCATTACTGTTTTCTTTCATCTGGAAGACAGGATATATGGAAACTCGGCTAAATCAGGCAGCATTTTGGGGGTAAAATCTAGAAAAAAAGACAGGTTGCAAGGTTTTGTAAAGTATTTGGATGTAGCTTGTAATGCATTTAATGTTTACAGGAGGAGTTCCATGTACTGGTTCTTGCCGATACGAGGAACTGCATAACTCACCAGTGACTTTGCTGTTTCTCAACCCTTCAGCGACCCCAAGCCATTCCTGGCAGAACTTCACGCCACGTCATATCACACCGCGCTGTCTCAGGCTGATCACGCCATCCCGAGACAACGTTCAGCCTAAAGCAGGATGTGGTTAAGCAGGCACCAGCAAAGATGTCATTTGGGGGATTGACTCCTTATGAGTCCTAGATTTCTGATTTCAGAGGACAATTCCTCTAGCATGTGGCAAATGACAAGGTGTCTGGGGGTTATAATCTGCAATCACTGGTGGCTTTTCTACAGATTCCTATAGGACCAAGGATAAGTGGTGTATCAGAAAGGACCCCTACAAGAGAGGTGCAGGGCAGAGCGTAGCACAGCATGCTGTAACCTTTCTGTTGGCCATATATAGGCCAACAGAGGCTGTGCTTTGGAAGATTGTAGCAGCACATTTCAAGGTTCTTTACAAATATCTCTCCTTATGCCTGGAGTGGTCAGGACAACACTGTAGTGGCACACTGATGTAGGATATTTAGAAAAACTATTTAACTTTTTATGGCATGCCTTAGGCCAAATGGGAAATGGTATGGAAAAGTCTGTGGAAAATGTTATCTAGAGGCTGGGCTGGATTGTGGTTCTTGGCTCTGTAAACAGTTTGTAACTGAATGCTGTTTTCTGCACACTCCTTCCAGCAATATGTCCATTTCCCTCCTTTGTTGTTGTTATCTTATATTTTTCTTTTTTCAACAGATCGACAAGACATTTTACAATTCCATTTTAAGGAAAAAATACATCCGTTCACGCTTAATCAGAGTGAGGTATGTGAGACTATAATAAATGCACACAGCTGAGATAAAAAGAAATGTGCACCAAGCCCAGTTAGAGAGCCACCTGATCTGACCCAGGAAAGTGTATTTTATGTCACATCGGAGCATAATCCCCAGTTAAGCATAACCTTATTGTGAACTATGCCCTCCTTTGGATCTTGATGCAGAAAATAAACTTCAGTCAGTCCAAATTCTAGAAAAGTTTGTGTTCAGATCTTGAGCAAGCTTTTGCTAATAAAGCAGATATAACGTAAACTATCTAAAAATAAAGAGCATTTTCAAAACTATTTCCTTCAATATAATGCAGACAGCAATTCTAGAACTAAAATGATACTGTGCTGGGCTTGTCAAGTAAAGCATGGCTGGTTCAGAAGGTCTCACCTATCACTAAAGTGTTTCAAAAAACTGGCCTAAGTAGGTGCCTAGGGAACAGCAGCAACACAACAGACATGTATGATGACTACTTCTTGGTATGCTCCCTACCTCCAGCTATTTACCACTTGGGACTCCCTGAAGTGGTTGGTTGGTTAAGTAACCCCCAGTGGAGTTATTTTCCACGGACTTGTCCAGTCTCCCCTGGGCTCTTGAAATTCATGCACCTCAATCCTTTAGTAAGGAAGTACTTGTGAAGAGACACCTTCTTGGGATCATTCAGTGGTCCCCAGTTCTTGAGCTGGAAGAGGTGATGAAAAGTTGATCTCTATCCCTTCTCTCCATGCAATTAGTGCTATCAGACACTCCCATCATATTCTTTTTCTCTCCTGTACCCCATGAGGTCTACTCTTTGTTTTGTTTTGGTTTGGTTTTCCAGTTGAAACCCCAGCCTGCTCAACCATCCCTTGCAGGAGCTATTCCTTGTCACCCTGCTCTGTACCTCTTTCAGGTCTGCTGTCCCTGCTTTTTGAGAGGAAGGGGTCAGACCTGTGGTTGGGATTATTAGTGAGTAATGTGGGGATTTTGTATCTTTTATTCTCTCTTAATACCTGATGATTTTTTGATCACTGTTGAGGGCTGAAAGTGACCTTTATCTAGAACTGTCTCTTGTAATACTAAAGTCTTGTTCATGAGTGACAGTGCCCATTGCTTTGCAAGTAAATGTTGAATGTGTTAATAATCACATGCTAAAGTTGCAAGACTAACAATGGCAGCCTCAAAATCTTATTCTTGTGAACACACTTCCTACTTGCTCTTCCATGGTTTGTGAAGTCCTACCTCCTGCTCTACCTCTAGCTTAACCCTCAGTTAGGCAAATCACACGAGTCATTATTTGAATGTAGCTTTAGGAACACTGACTGGAGTGTTATAAGTGTAAACAAG
Organism: Gallinula chloropus; assembly: GCF_964237585.1. NCBI lineage: Eukaryota > Metazoa > Chordata > Aves > Gruiformes > Rallidae > Gallinula > Gallinula chloropus. Next base: position 74,103,160 of record NC_140088.1, read on the forward strand.
GTGATTTGAGGATCTGAGAATCTGTAGGGAGAAGTAACATTTTCCATGACAGACTGAGGTGTTTGCTGTGTTGGATGCAAGACTTGTAAGTGTCAAAGCTTGCTTGCTTTTTCAAATATACTACCTTTATGCCTCTGACCTCTGAATTTGCTTAGAAAGTACTGTGCATAATTTTGGGCTCTGTATAAATAATGCACTAATAATAACGCCCACTAAGAAAGACAAACCAAATCTTGACGAGGTGTCTTTGGCTCCGTACCTTTGCTATATAGTGAGTGATTCAAGGCCGACTGTACTTACCTGAGGGTTTCGAGAGGTGTGGTGCACTTGCAAGAGTTGATACAGTAATTCCAGTGTGGCACAGCACAGGAAGAGGAGTTGGGGGAGAGGCAAGGGAACACCTCAGAAATGCAGAGCAACACCCACAGTTGGATCAGATAGTATCTGGAAAATAAACTGGAGTGGCAATCACACTGAAGTTGGCACAAGGATAAAAAAACAGCCTGTTGGAAAGTTCACACATAGCTACTCAGTCTTAATTATGAGATCCTTGAGGCAAGGAATGCATCCTTCTGCTCAGCTATGAAACACTCAGCGTGCCTTGATGTGTTCCTAACACGTGGCCTTTTATTTGCCTGTCACTGGTGACAGCAGAAATGCCTGTTTCATTTTGGCGCGTGTTCCCTTCGAAGATCACAGCCTGGTTGTATGATTTGTGTATAAGCTACTTGGCCTTTTCCTTTATATATTTACAAATTTCCAAGATAGTGAGATGTAACTAGAAGATTTTCTCTTTTCCTATCTGAGTGATGCTTAAGACAGAGCAACCCGCTTTTATCCTGCCCTCTGTATGAAGTAAGTGGGATTCCACCTGTTGTGGGTTGTGTCACTGCTTCTTGGCTCAGGTAGGAAGACAAGACACAGGAGAGAAGGTTCTCAGTGCATGTTCTTATCTTACCTGTGTAATGACCAAGAATAAGCCCTCTGCAAGCACAGGGCAAGATTTACTGTGCCAGATTAGACACTTTAGTGTTTATGGTCTTGCATTTTGTCTCTTGCAATATCTAATGCTTTAAGGAAAAATAAATGCTGCTTACTATCAGGTGAATTCAATCTCATAGAAGAGTTTTCTTCCTTTTTTCCCCCCTCTGATCTTACATTGAAACTGTGCAATTGTGTGTCCTGGTGTAGGTGCTGCTTGTACTTTTCAGTGAGATGTTAAAGACCCCTGGAAAGGTCTGTCTGGGTACCATTAACCATCTACCTGGCATTTCTGAAGTGATGTGTATCCAGCTTTTCGTTGCAATCAAATGGGTTTGTTCACTCCTGCTCTTGTGTCCGAAGCGTGTAGTCAATGACTGCCTTTCAGACTCCACAAGAACACTGGTCTGGCCATTTGTTCACAGAAGAAGCCTAAGACATGTTTGATCATTCAGAATTCCCTTGGATTTCTTCTGGCAATTTCTTTTCTCAAAAATGCACTAAATGTTCAAACAACATCTAACCCTTTACGTTACATTGCCATTGCTAGAGGAGCTAAGATAAGGACTAAGAAGTGCAGAAATGGGCCGAAGGTAACCAGACTGTGTTTTGTTGGTTTGTAGCCCAGATACTGAAGGTGTGATGGCAGAGGCTTTGCTCACATTCTGGTTCTCCTCCACGGATTCTAGAGAAGCGCTGCGAGGGAGAGTCGAAAGGATCTTACTGAAGGGCCTGAAAAAATACACAGGGCCCCTGCGAATAGCTGTCAGATCTTCTACCGTCTTGAGTAAGTATATTCTACCTATTTTAAAGGCAGTTCCTGCCATTTTCTGATTGATGAGACTTGTTTTTATCCCTTCTGATGATGGCTGTTACTGACTCAATCTTTCCTGCAATGTATAGACCTCACCTAAGTCTTAAATTTAGATAATTTGGAGCAGTTGCTTTCCTTGCAGTACAGTCTTAGCCTCCCTCCAAACTGCAGTGCCGACCCCATGCTACTACCAGTGTAAAAAGTAGGAGCCTCACTGCAGTGGTTCAGTACATAGCAATGCAAACATGCTCCCTAGGTTATTGCTTCTCTGAGGGGCCCCAACATGCAGAAACTATGTTTGGATGACAGTGGGAAAACAGCCAACACACTGAAAAAAATGTATTTGGTGAAGGATCAAAATCCTTGCAAATTCTCCAGAGAATACAGAAAGGAAGGGAATGTGTTCTTACCTATGTGACTTCCTAGCTGAGGATCTAGCCTGTCTTTGCAAAGCAGACCTCGATCTGCAGGATATGGAAACTACCAGCACTAACTTTTTGATTTAGTGGATTAACAGACAGATATTGAAAGGCAGGCCTCCCTCCTCTTCCACACTTCTGATCTGTTAGAGAAGTTTTGGGGGGGGCTTAGACTCTTGTCTCCGACCTGGCTTCAGGTATATGCAGTCAGCATTTTTTCTGTGTGTCAGACTTTCCAAGAATGAGTTCCTGGTTGAAAGGAAGGGGCATATCCTCGCTCCCTTTGTTTTTGCAGACCTTCTGCTTACTCCTGGCACAAGGTGACAGTATAACACATGGGTAGGTACTTATTGATTGCTTTTCCACACTAGACTACTTAAGCCACCAGGTATCTGCAGAGGCTAGACAGTGGTGTTGAAAGTACAAGGGCCAGATTCCATGCTGGATGGATCCGGACTTCCTCCCACTCAGAAATGGCCAGGAGCAGTATCTTGTTCTGCCTCTTGGTGCCTGACTGGGCAAGTTTACAACATTGCAGCAATGCTGTGAAACTCAAATATGAGCTGTCACATACCCATCATTTCTTGATGGGCCAACTGGTCTTCCCCATTGGAATGGTTCAAGGTGATAGATGACATCTCTTCCGGCAAAGAACCACATTTCTCTGCAGTGTTGTTTATATGTCAGTATAAACTGTGGTTCCTGTTCAGCAAAGGGCACACGTAACTTCTCCCAGATAGATAAAGCATGTAGGTATCAGCTAGAAAGAGTCAAGGAGGTTTTTTGTTGTTTGGGCTTTTCTTGTTTTTTTGGTTTTTTTTTATTTTTTTAAAAGATCTTCAAGTCATGACATAGAAGCTTCAGTTTAATGCAAATACAAAAAGGATAAAATTGGAAGGGGTACAAAAATGCTTATTATAAAAGGACTGTGATCTTCTCATGAAGTTATCTGCTCAGCTGCTTTTATTCCGTCTGGTAAATGTGGGAAGTGATTCAAAACTGTTATAGTTGACCTTGAACTGCACCAGGGCTGTAACAATAACATATTAGCTGCTAGTTAAAAAAAAATTAGCTGATATAATTGAATCACAATGTTTTCATTAAATATTTGGTCTCAGTAAAGATGGCATCTCTGTTACTTTGATAAAGTTGTATGATAACCTTTGTGTTGCTTTTCTTGGCTCTCCTAGCCTAACCATAAAACACTGTCTACTAGGTTTACTACTCACCTATAGGGCATTGTGCAAGCCTTACATGTGACACAAAGGAACATAAACAATACCTTGCCATTTCTAGGAGATGACAATAGAAGGTTCCATTTGGATCTTTCTTTGCTCATAGGGGATCAGCAGTGCTATGAGGCTTAGGCAAGTTCCCGTTGACGCTGCCATTTAAGAAAACCCAGTTGACTGAAGTGAAGAACATAGAACAGCGCACTCCAATGCTTTTACAGGAGATGCAGGTCTCAATTTATAAAGCTTTTCCTTTTCCTCACACCATTTTCAACAGGTCCTGGAAGTAGAGAGGGATCAGTGTTTTGCATTTCCCACTTCTCTCTCCCCTCCTTAAATTTCCTGTCCAACATTAGTATTTAAACCAAAGAAAGCCAAGAAGCCCTAGATTTTTTTCCTTGCTCTTCAGGACCTTTCTAAATTTTGCTTCATTGTAGCTTTGATTTTGCCAACTGGAATCCTTGTTTATGCAGAGACAATCTCAGAACATTGTCATAACAGCCTGTAAAAAATCATTAGCCTGTTCCTTATAATCACTTTATAAAGAATTCTAACTTGGAGGCCACAATATATAGGTTAGTATCGTCTTGTTCTTCAACACCGTGTCTCAGCTTGCACTTCACTCAAAAGTGTTTCCTCTGGGGATCAATTCCAACAAATTCCTGCAAATTGGGTGCCACACTTGGGACCTTCACCTGCAGTGAAGCAGGGCAGCAGTACAAACCTAAGTAATCTGACAACCCATGTATAGAACTTGCCTTGCCTCTTCATTCCTGAGGATTAGGAATAAAGATGAAATAAAATCTAAACTGATAATCTTTTATTAGCTCTTTTTTTTTTTCAAAAAGAGAGGAACTTGATCAGAAATGTGAAAAAAATAACAAGTGTGCAAACCTTAAAGGACAATAAAATCTGTCTCTGGTTTGTATCATCACTAAACAGTAGATGTTCCTTACATAGGGCTGCAAAAATACATTTTTACAGGGTAATTTCAGATGTGTTACTTCTGAAGTCTCTTTCTTACTTAGCTTGATCAATCCCCTGATTAAGGACAGTAGTATTTCCAGGCATCTGCCATAGCTTTGATAAAAATGGGAGGTTATAGAGATCTCTGCACAAAAATTTTCAATTTTTTTTCCATGGAGAATTGAGTCAACTAAGCCCTATCTCCTCTGAACAGCAGAGCAAGAGCCAGGAAAATGAGATATCAAAGTCGTGTGACTTGGAAACACCCACGTTAGGACTTGTTCTTCCACTAGCACTGAAAGAAGGTGTTGCAGTTTGTCCTCTTTCTGGCACCAAAGACATCTCCTACAAGGCTGAGGTTTCTTTCCTCAGGGTTTCTTGGTTAGAAATAGCCAGCTCACAGGTTGGATCCCTATTAAGCAAAGTGTAGAGCAGCTTGCCAGGCTATTTCCCTTTGACACGTAGGTTGGGAGTCTCCCAAAATGTATTTTTGGGAATGTACTTCTGGAGTAAGAAAGAAACTGGTTGCAAGATCGCTGGCAGTGTTCAAAGTGAGTAGGAAGTATTCCCAGCTGGTGCACAGCCAAGGGTTTTGACCATGAACAGTGAGTCATGAATTGGTTTTGATCAACAAGTCAACTGTCATTATTTCTATTTATCTGGCAACTGGGGCTTGTTAAAGCTCCTTACAAATACAAAATACAGAACCTAGGAGACAAATTCTTGCTTACTGAGTCTTCCTTGGGAGACATGCAGGTGGGTGTCTGACTTGGATGACTGAGGAATGTTCTGTCTCAATTTATGTAGGTAGCTACTTTATTAGTTAGAAGAGCAGCTTGGGGAAGAAGAACAAGACATGGTTCTGTACATTAGGAAATGCAGTGGAGATCTGCCATCCCCCCACTTTTGTTACCATTAGTTTGGCCTGAGGTGGTACATTTCAGTGCTTGCAGCAAGTCCAGAGAGGCTGACTGAAATGAGAGGGACTGAAATGTATTTTTAAATGGGTGATTTACAAGAATGTGCTTGTGACGAGGGAATTAAGCAGGAAATCATCCTGGCCTGGCTTCTTAGATGACCCAGATAAGTGGACTTAATTAATTTCCTCACTCAATTCTTGTTTTTCCTTTTTTCTGCTGTGCCTGCAGAGGTTGCAAGTAATTTGGACTGCCCCTGTTATAGCAGGACCTTGATTGCAACCAGGCATGAGTCTAGGCCAGTGTCCTGGTTTCAGTCAGGATGGAGTTAATTTCTTTTATAGCAGCGGATGGAATGCTGTGTTTGGGTGTTAAAATGGGTGCTGATAACACCCTGATGTTTTTAGTTGTGGTCAAGCAGTCAAGGACTTTTTCAGTTCTTCATATTTCTCAATTAATGAGAAAAGAGGGGACGCAGCCAGGACAGGTGACCCAAACTGGCCAAAGGGGGTATTCCATGCCAATTACGTCATGCTCAGCATAAAGGGGGGCTGATGGGAGGAGGAGCAGGTGGCTCCAGGACACGCAGTTTTTGGGGGACGGTTGGATTCCAGGACAGCTCTGGGTGGCACGGCCTGAGTTGTGGGTTTGGTGAGAAACTGCATTGTATATCAAGTTTCATATATTTTTTGCTCTAAAGTCCTGTTAGCATTGTTATATTGTATCTTTCTGCTATTCTAGTAAACTATCCTTATCCCAACACACAATTTTTTGGTTTCTTGGTTTTGGGTTGTTATTTACCCCTTCCTTTTCCCTTCTCTTGCTTCACACACCACCATCCCCTTTCTCCCCCTCCTCTTTTCCTTTAAAGAGCAGGCAGCTGCGTGGATCTCGGCTCTCAGCTGGGGTAAAACCATGACAGCCAGGAAGAAAAATAATGCTAGAAACTGTATCAGCATGGATACTCTCTGCAAAACTGAGCCATGGCTTTCCATGAGGATTCTTCTGTGGGCTGCAGGACAGCCATGTGGAGTTGCTGTATGTATGCTGTGAGGTGTGGACCTCTGTCTGTCCTTGCATAAAGAATTAAGATGAAGTTGATGGGACTGGGGAGGGGAAGTCATGGATGTGAGGACAGGTCCAGTGGGCATAAGCAGGGAGGGACGGGCTGGGTGACAGGAATAATTAGAAGTACAAAGCCTTAGTCTTGTCCCTACCAGGTTACTCTCCCATGCTGAAGGAATGAGCATTGCATCACCTGTATCTGAGCTGTATTTTGCTACTTCTACAAGGATGCATTAACACTAGGGAGCTAGTTCTTGTTGAAAGAGTGGGGAAGAGTATTGGAAGGTTAGCAGGGAGGTGTTTCAGGTTGTGTGCACTATGTAACAATATAAGAGCATGACTTTCCCGCTGAGCAAAAGCTTGTGTTTTGCCATTTTCCAGTAAACTTCCACATTTCCTTTTGGGTACAGTTTTGGGGAATGTAACTGAACCTGCTGCTCACTGCTCTTGTTCCCGTTTCACCCCATTACCTCAGGGCCTTCTTGGTCTTTAATATAATTAAAGAGTATTAGGGTAGAGCTATTATCCCCACCTCTGCACTGGAGGACTGGTGGACTCGAAATGTTCCTTTGGGCTGCTCAGGTTGGTGACCTACAGAAACTTGCCAGAGATCCTTTATTGTCTGCACCCACTGGTGTTACCCTAAGTAACACTGAACTAGGTGAGCCCCCTGTTTCTGATGCAGCTGAGAATTTTGTAATTCTCTCTCTTTTCGAGGAAGTTGTTATTAAACTGTGATGAAAGTCATTGGTGAAAATACTTCCTCTCCTCCTTAGTGCATTTCAAAAAGCTGAGCTTCAACTGCGTGTCCAAGAATGTGTTTAGTCCTGAAGCACATAGTTCTTCTTGATTGTTATTTTAAATGTTTACAATCCTCTCCTCCCTTCATATCCCATTTTAGATAGTCTCTGCCTTGCCTTCTCTGGGGAGAAAAAAAAACAAGCAAGATGTGGGAACTTGATATAATAGATATAATATATAATGATATAGTAGATATGATATATAATAGATAACTTGATGTAATACACAGTTTGCCTTTGAAGCTAGCAGCTATATTATGGCACACAGAAAAACCATGGAGGGAAACCTTTAAAGAAAATCGAGTTTCTTACAGGAATCGACATCCATGAAAAATTATTTAATTGGCTAAAGCTGTATGACATTTTTAAAAACAGATTTCTCATCTTTAATTTTGCAGCCATCTCTGGCCCTTTCCACACTGAATATGCACAATATCCCCCCCAAGAACACATTTGTTTGGCTTGCTTGAACTACTTCACTATAATGCCTGCTACCTTTGTGTCACTGAGAGTTCTGCCAGTTATTTTCCTTTTTAATATAAACACGGATCTCTGGCTAAGATGAAATGAAGCAGTAGACACAGGATTAGTTTTTCTGATGCAGTGTCACTGGTATTATTTAGAATCATGACAAAGTGAACTCATGTTTCTACGGAAATCTCTGGGTCCTTCAGAGAGAACTTGATCATCATCACTCTGCAGTTAACTATGAACCTGCAGATGCTCAGATGAGCTTTGAGTACTGAACTCCCTTAGATACCGTTAACTGGCTATTGCATTTAAATAACTACCAAAATAAAGATGCTTTCCTACTCTTGGTTACTCCTCTTTTCTTTCCTTCTTTGCTCAAAATAGATACATTGAGGAATAATAAGTTATATACTGATATTAATCTTAAATAGTAACTGCAAGTCATTATTCTCATTAGTAGGAAATTAAGACTGATAATTTTAAGTGTGGTTTAAGGTTACTGTGTTTGGTAAATATGCAGAATAACTGTGTTAACAAAACTGATTATCCAGTTAGAGGACAGAGCCCTTTTCTGAGAGATGGAATCCCAAAGCCATGTTTCAGTAGACTGCTGTGATTTTAATTTAAGCAGTAGTTTTCTCTTTTAAGTTAGGCAAGCCTTAATTAAATGGCAAGTTCCATTTTACAGGTAGGCAACGCATGTTCAAGTTGAACTTGTTCTTGTTTACAGTGGAAGACTGAACACTGTTTTCCTGAATGTGACACAAACAACTATTTTTGCAGTCCTATGTGGTTGGGACAAGATATGACACTTTAATTGTTACTAATTGATGCTTTTTCTTGGTGTAGTGCAAACAACTAGGGCAAGTAGTAAATGAAGCAGGGCAGCGAAATTGTCTCTCGTGCCTTACAAGTGATTGCTTCAAGGCAGGGCTTGCAACACGTTGGCTGGCACAATGCAAACAGCTATGCTGTTTGTTGACCAGGCCAAAAATGTCGAGCTAGTAACCAATAAAGGCAAGTCCCTAATGAGGTAAGCCAGTAAGCAACCTGATTTTCAGCAGTATCGTGTAACCCAAAGCGCTCCTTGCATCTAGTGGGATCTACTGTAGGCTCAGCTTATCTGGAAATAGTGCCAGTTCATGTTTCCAAACACGTATGTGTGCTCTGTGTTTGACATCTTGGTTTTGAGTCCTGGGTATTGTGCCCTTAACACTACCCTGTCCTGATCTACATAACGGGTTCCTGGATCTACTGCCAGACAGGCCTGCTTTCTCCACTTAAAAATTCCCTTTACTATGAGGTTTTTCTCTCTTGCTGTTATGTTTTCTTTACTAGCTGTGTTCCAGCTCCCAGTGTGGGATGCGTGGCCGAGACACTACATATCTGGCAGACCTGTAAAGCAAAGCCATGCCTCTACACTTGTGAACACAGCACTGAATTTCTTGACAGGTGCCCCAGGCCTTCTTCCTTCAGCAGTGGGTGGGTGGGAGAGTACATCAGCTGCATACTCCAGATATTTTACTGATACATACTAAAAATCAAAGCTGTACAGACATCCTATGTAAGACCTGCAGTGTGTGTGTAAGACTTGTTTATCCAATTAATACACAAGTCGGTCCGACTGGAAGCAGTGGGTAAAATTCTGCCTGTGTTAGGTTTGTACTTCTTTCTCTGGATGCCTCGTGAAAGGGCAGACAGAGATACAGACAGGTGCCTTGCAGAACAGCTGCGTGACTCACAGCAAAGCTCAGAGCAGTGAGAACATGCCAACTGAATTGCTTCCGGCACTGTGCCTGAACAACCTGGTTGCTCCTTTTGTCTCCTCCGTGAGCTTTGCAACATAATCTAAGTGTTAATAATTGACTGCAGGCTTTATAATTAGGCATTATGAGGTAAATGTCTCTCCACCCAGGAGAGGAGCTAAAAACACATTGTTAGCAATATTGCACTTGAAGGCAAACGGTGTTCTTTTGTTGTTGCTTAAATTTCTTGGGTTTTTTTCTAGTTCCCGGGGATAACATATTAGTGACCCAAAATGATGAGCTAGTCTTGAAGGTTGTATGAATTTCTAGGAAAAGTCAGTTGAAATAAATAAGTAGGGACAGATTTTTCAAAGCACTTCTTGCTGATGGAAACACAAGTGAAGTAGTCAAATCCTTAGGGCAGCTCAGCACCCTTTTTTTTCTTTCTTTCTTTTTTCCTTCACTTTGTAAGTTGCCAAACTGTAACATCTGCACCACCGCTGAACCCCTGCGCTGGCCTTGCGTTACTGTCTGGTAGTACCACATTTTGATGTAAGGCTTCCTGGCAACAACCTGCTATGTTATCTATGGAAATCCACAGAACAACATTCCTGAAATGCAGAAGTATCTGGACATTCCACAACTACCTCTGTAAATCATGTGTTTAAGAATTATCATTTAAATCCACATTTATCACACAGTCTTCATAAACTTCACTCACGTCAACGAAGAAGAATTCCCACCAAACCAACATTATCACCACATCAAATCAGACTATTTATACACAAAATCCCCCTTGTCCCTTCACCACAATTAAATAAACTGAAAATTCTGACATTGTCCAGTTCATGTTTTGCCTGTTAGCTCTCCCAGTTACGACCCTTATCTTGAATTCTTTGCACTCCACCTTGGGCATCAAAAAAGGATTGCGATGGGGTGACCCTGGCTGGAGGCCACATGCCCACCAAAGCCACTCTATCACTGGCCTCCTCAGCTGGGCAGGGGAGAGAAGATACAATGAAAGGCTCATGGGTGGAGATAAGGACAGGGAGAGGTCATTCAGGAAATACCATCACAGGCAAAAGACTTGACTTGAGGAAAATTTAATTATTACCAATCAGATCAGAGTAGGATCATGAGAAATAAAATCAAAACTTAAAAAAACCTCCTCACTCCTCCCTCCTACCTGGCCTTAATTGCACTCCCAAATTTTCTACCTCCTCCTCCCAGCAGCACAGGGGAATGGGGAATGGGGGTTTCCATCAGTTCATCACAGAATGTATCTCTGTCACTCCTTCCTCCTCAGGAGGATGACTCCCATAGGGCCACAGCCTCCTTCAGACATCCATCTGCTCTGGCATGGGATCCTCCTTGGGCTGCAGGTGGAATTTCCACTCCACCATCATCCTCCATGGGCTGCAGGGGGACAGCCTGCCTCACCATGGTCTTCTCCACAGGCTGCAGGGGAATCTCTGCTCTGGCCCCTGGGGTTACCTCCTTCTTCATTGACCTTGTTGTCTGCAGAGTTGTTCCTCTCCCATATTCTCAGTCCTTGCCCTGGCTGCAGTTTCTCTTGTGCAGCATTTTTTCCCCCTTCTACACTCTGTTATCCCAGAGGTGCTACTGCTGTTGCTGAGCTTGGGTTTGGCCAGCAGTAGGTCCATCTTGGAGCCGGCTTGTGTTGGCTCTATTGGACATAGGGGAAGCTTCTAGCAGCTTCTTGCAGCAGCCACTACTGTAGCCTACTGCTCCCCCCCTCCCCCCTTCCCCAACCTGGCCATGCAAACCCAATACAGGGGTTTTTCTCCTTTCATAGGAATTGAGAAAGTACAAGCGAGCATTTTAACTGAAAGGCATCCTTGCAAGTTGTTGCTTGCCTACCAATAAAACTTATTTAACTTTATTATGCAAAGAATTCCTGTTTATAGGGAATAAGACTGTGTTGCTATATAAATGTCTAATTATAACTTGTCTCCCATTCCTAGAAAATAAAGCAGCATCTGCATGCACATAGCACACCCCCAGCACTGGCTTTGCTCAGTGACATTCCCTGCATTCAAGCCCTATATACACTGCAGTTCTGTTTCCTTTTTCTGTCATAATCTCCTTAATGTCATATTAAGAAATTAATGAGTACACGTTTAGTAATGGTGGATTGCAAGCATGCAATTCACCTTGTGTACCAGGAGGAGTGTCAAGCCCACAAGCAAAACACAAGTGATAGAAGCACAATAGGTGACAAGTATGAGGCAGAGCCCTTTGTTTTCAAAAGCGACTCCTCCTGGTTTGGTGTGGGTTTGGATCAAAACTAGGATACTATTTTGTGTAGCTGCAAAGAAGCAGCAGAAATTAAGGAAGCGAGTAAGGACAGGGATCTGATGAGAAAGGCTATGCAGCCACAAAATGTGGAGATGTAGATGCTGTGCAAGAATCATTCATGCTATAAAAACTGTATTGAAAGTGTGATTATATGTATTTTTTTAAAAATTCTTTTTACTGCTGGCAACTGAAATGGCAGCTCTGGTAAAAATAGCATTCTGGAAGAAGAGGAATAGACTTAGACCTCGAGGCAATGCTTGTTACTGTCAGCATAAGCATAGTGTGTTGTCCATAAACATGCAACATACATATTAAAGGAGGGAATGTATTGCTAGAACCTGCTGTCCCATGCAATAAATTGCTATTGACTATTTCTTTTGGTATTAACAGTGCACCAGACACTGTTGCTCAGTAAGATGGGAGAAAGGAGAGTGAGTCACTGCTATTATAAGGTGGCATTGCTGCAGTGCCAGTGCCTTCTGCTCTCCAAGAGGGCGCAGAGCGAGTACCAGATCTCCTCTGGCCATCGCTCTGGAGTGAAATGTGGCCAACTCAATTTTTACAAAAAAGAAACTTCAAAGTTCTCCACTGCAAAAATGTCTCTCCCATGCAACTGTGGATCTTGAGTAACACTGTGCTTGCTTTCCCCTCTGGAAACATCGGAGAAACCCTGTACTTGGTTCTCAGAGGATATTGGGTGGCTGGCGGACAGCAAGCAGCACCTCAAAGAGGAGTGCCAAGGCCAGCACGGGAACGTGACCACGAGAGCTACAATGGCTTCTCTAGCGGCCTCCCTCAGCTGAACCTCCTGCGTGGCCTGTGCTCAACTAGAGCAGGATGACCAGGCATATCAGAAACCCTGTCTGTGCTGTCCTGGCCTTACCCTGACTGTTTCTTTGTTTCAGATATGGACGCGAAAAGAGCAGAAGCCCTCTTCAATGACAGTAAGTGAGGGCTTTTTAAGCCTGGGAAATCTCTGATTGTTTTAATTAGCATTAATAGTCCCTGAGCATTTTTCCTGGCCTTAAAAGCCTTTTCTCATCCTCCTGTCTAATGAATGTGACCTTGTACTTCACACAGATGAGCGTTTAGAAATCCTGCTCAGTCATGAGGAAGCCTTTTTTACTAGTGTCTTCCGGGATACTTAGGAAGATTGGCTTGAAAATAGCGGCAACGGGTGAAATTTTTTTCCAGAAAAATTCTACACCTACTGTTTTCAGTCCAATGTTCCTTCTGTTAAAAATATTGTCATTTCTGTAAGAAAAGAGCAAATAAACAGAAAAGAGTAAGCGCTGAGGGCTGGAAATCCACGCCATTGGGTAGAGGAGACAGGTAGGTCTTGCTGCATAAATGCCTGTGGCATGCTTTTGCCTCCAGCAGTGCTGGTGTGGAAGGTAAAGGGTCCATCTTAAATGTAAACCCTGCCATCTAGGAAACAGAGGACTCAGCCAGGGAGGGACTAGTGCTGTAATGTTCAGGACACTTTTTTATTTGCTAGTCTGATCTAGTTGCTGTTGCTACAGGTGAGAGCTTTTACAGAGTATCTGCTTAAAACTAAGCCATGTTTCTGATATTTCAGATGACTCCTAGGTGTATGTAGTAAAATTGAATGAGGGAGGAAGGCTTCCAACAAATAAAGGAACTTAATTGCTTGGGCTAGTTGGCTGCTTTAATGTCAGGCACAGCAGCTAGCTGAAAGGCTACTACAGTGTGCTAAAAGGAGCAGAATCCTTATCATCGATTTTAGTGTGTTTTATGTTTGAGCAGATTATAGTCAGGAGCAATCTCTCTTATAAATAGAATGAAATGTACTTAACTAGAATACTTTGTCAAGTCAAATCCTGCCTGCACAGGGAAGACACCCTTTCCTTGTTCTCCCTGATGTAAAGTATTAAAACTGCATCTTGGAGCAGCGACTGCAGAATCTGTTTCGTATATGCTTGTCATGGATGCTCTAGCATAACAATTAATTCCTACCTGGCTACCTGTTATTTTCCCTATACGCACATTAAGCGCTGTGATTTACACCTCAACACATACCGGCATATTGTTTGATTGGTGCTTTCAGGGTGGTAGCTTAGCAGAGACCTCTAACAGCCCACAAATGAGTTGTGCCCCAAAAGCTGGTAGCACTGGACACACAGAGAAAAGCCTGGAATAATGGCTTTCTGTGTACTCTTGGAAATTGGGAATATGTCATTTTCTTTAGCATGCATTGGAATGAAGGACCGTAAGGAAATATATAGAAGTAGTATCAGCCTGTGATTATAATGAAAATGTTCTGGATTTTGGAATGGCTGATAGCACAAAATTCTTCCTTATGGAAACAGAAGGCAGTATGATTGAGCTTCTCAAGTTATTGCTGTAGGAGTTAAATTGAGGTATTTCATTTTAGAGTTGGTTTTAAGCTTCCAGAGGAGGAAGACCACTTGTTTGGAGATTTAGTCATATAAAGTGATCTCTGCTTACAAGATGGGTTTCTTTTAACTCCAGGAGGTTTGATCAGTTCCTTAGCAGCTGACTGCCAAGTAATGGAAGATGAAGTAGCATCGCTTTTTAGGTTGGTTTTAGCTGCTGGTTTTCTGGGACACTGAAGGAGCTGTGGGTTCATCCCTGTGTCTTGAACATTAAGTGCTCAGGTTGTTGATAAGATTGTGCAGCTTTAGGACCAGTAATTGAGGGTTACCCTTCAGGAGGGAAACATGTCAGTGCAGACAATTTTATCAGTTATGTCATATTCTATAGTTTTGCTTTCATATGGCAACTTTTTGTGCTTTGAAATCCAGAACAGGGCAAACTCTACACACCGAGCATGTGAGCTCCACCATATTGTATGACTTTTTGTTGTGTTTTCTATCAAATTTATGAACAGCTTTCAATCCGCTGAGTTATTGCTGCTGCTTTTGACTATGAGGTACTGTTAACATAACCTTGTGCAGATCCTAGCAGGAAGGGGCAGAGGTTGCACTCTGCGCAGCTCCAGTGTTTCGCTTCTGAGGACTTCAAGGGCCCTGGGGCTGGCAGCTCTTCAGTGATGAACTACCGATTTCTGCTTTGTCCCCCTCTGGGTCACTGTCTGCAGGAGACAGGCAGTGCAATGGTTTGGATTGTATTGTCACTATGCAAATAATTCTTAGCTCTGTCTCTTTTTCAATGGATTGGGATAGTCCTGTTTGTCAACTTTCCTAATGTCTAGCTGAAATCGGGGCCTGGATGAAAACTAGTGGGTCTTGGTCCAGGTAAGATGGATTTGATGCTGTTTGGATGGGAGAAGACAGCTGAAGCAGCTCTGTCCACTGAGGAAGTTTCTAAAGCTACCGGGGAGCTTCGGCTGCTCCTGAATATCCTGAGTTTAAGTGGCTGAAACCATGGATATTTTCATTTCTCTCTGGCTTTGGATGATAATACTTCTTGTCATGGATGCACACTGTGCTGGAGGTATCCATGACTTTGTCATCTCTGGCTTGGATTAGTGTGATGCTCTGCCTGAAGTGCTCTCCAGGTCCACTTGCAAACTGCCATTTGTGCAATATGCAGTTGCCTGTTTCCAGGTGACATCTTGCCAATGTAATCTGCATGCATGCATGGTACAACCCCACAGCTTGGATCATTCCCATCTTAGATTTTGCCTTGTTCATGTTTTATCCTAATGACAAACTACCTGGGACATTATAAAGTGGACAATCCTTGTATTTGGGAATTGTCCTGGGCATGCGGTGAAGGGTTTTGATTCCTGATTTGGACTGCTCAGGTAGCTAAGCCTGAATGGTTGACCATCATGGCTTTCCATAATAGTTAGTTGTTAATTCAGGCTTTTAACAAAATGGGTTGTGCATGAGGATCTCTGATTTGGGGAGCTGGTGGAAGGTACTGTTAGAGAACCGAGATGCTGTGTAATTTTACATGTATTTTCCACAGCCACTGGCAAGCATGTTTACTATGGAAGAATACCCAAGGCATTCTTTCTCCTTTTTGACAGTCTGTGGGTTACGGCAGAATAGATCAGTCAAGTCAATGGCAAAATCATCGTCACTGCGAATAGTCGGGGGACTGTCTTCTGCAGAGACCGGGGACTGGCCGTGGCAAGCTAGTCTGCAGTACAATAATATCCATCGCTGTGGTGCAACACTCATCAGCAATACGTGGCTCGTATCTGCAGCTCACTGCTTCAGAGAGTAAGTTCCCATCTTAGAACCTGCAGCTGAATGTGTCCCATGTGTATTAGGTTGGGTGGCTCTCCAGATTTGCACCACATCCCGACTCTTTCCAGAGGAGCAATTCTCTGCCTTTGAGGAAGAAAAGTCAGGGTTAAGCAGATCTGTAATTTCAATGTTTCGTGGAGAAACTAAAGACTTATTCTTTGGAACAGAACTGGCAATTGTACAAGTGGAAATCAATAACTATTTGGTATATTAAGCAAAGAAGTGAAGAAAAGGTAATGTGACTGAAATGGCAGAGTCTTTGTTTCCTGTTGCACAAAAGTTTCTAACAGTGCTTCTTCGTGTTATTAAGTTGCTGCCATTGCAGGCTGCTACCAGAAGTCACAATCCTGTATTCCTACCCCTCCATTCAGACATGCACTCCCAGCGCTTTTCTGTTTCAAGCATGACAACTGTGAAGCTGCTGGGTATGTAAGATGGAAAAACTGACTGAAGAGAGTATTAACATGCAAAAAGAGTAAAGAAGATGAAGAGTTTTCTAGCAGAAGAGCTTTTGGATTTGATTCCATCCTGTGGCCACACAATGGCTTGACAAAGGACAAGGAGCATGGGAAGAGTATGTGACCATGGTTGAGGAGGGAATGCAGGATTGCTGTCTTCTAGAAGCAGCCCAAAATTACGTGGGACAGAATGTTATGGAAAGTGGCAGATGCTTTAGGAATCTACTAGGGAGATGGCTTGAAGGAGCTTTACAATAAAGATGCTCAGCAAGCTTAGTCCTGAACACTTATATTTACAGCTAAATACTTAGAGGACACTCTTACCTTTTTCAGCATGAGTCACCCTCAGAAGTGGACCGCTACTTTTGGAGCTCTTTTGAAGCCACCCAGCTTGAAACGATCAGTCAAGACTATTATTGTTCACGAGAAGTACCGCTACCCAGAACATGATTATGACATTGCACTTGTGCAGCTCTCTAAACGAGTTGAGTTTACGAGCACCATACACCGCGTTTGTCTGCCTGAGCCATCGCAGACTTTTCCATACGATATTTTTGCTGTCATCACAGGCTGGGGAGCACTAACCAATGATGGTGAGTCCTGAGTCTACCAGGTGAACTGTATGTTACATAAACCCTGGCTCTGATCTACCGCTGAACTGATACCACCTCTGTAGCTATACGATCTATGGCAGCAAGCACAATTCTTTGCCTATAATCAATAGGTTTGTTTTATTGTGAGCAGCACTTTCTTGTTCAAAAATTAGACTGGACAGAGCTACAATCAACTGAAGCTGGAAAAAAACATTGTTCTCTTTTTCCAGCTTTTCCATTTCATATCGCAGATTCTTAAGACAGGTAGTCCAGCTCTGTGTGTTTGCATAGCACCTAAAAATATGTTATCCCAGCTCTAGCCAGAAGCTACAGATAACTCTGTGTAGGCTTTCAGTAAAATGTGAGCTGCAGATAGTGACTTAAACTAAGCTCTTACTCTAATCATGCCATACTAAGGGTAGACTTAGCAATGTGACCAAGATGTCTTCATTTGGTATCATCTGCGCAAAGTTGTAGGTAATTTGTGTTCCCCAGTGTTATATGGGATATGTATAAAATATATGGTTTACGCTTAAGGCAGTATGTGCCATGCAATTGTTACTTCTGTTTTAATGGTACAGTTCTAAAGTGAGTCTATGAATACGCATGTTTCCCTGAAGGGCCTGAGTTAGATCAACAAGCAAAACCTCCATATTAAACCAAGATAGTCCTCTATAAGAGAACATTAAAAGCTCTTTCTGTATCCTAATCACCGCAAAGTAATTCTCTTGATAAATATCCAAACTGTATTTTCCCTCAGGCCCAACCCCAAATGCTCTTCAGGAAGCAACGGTGAAACTTATTGACTCAAAAACCTGCAACAGAGAAGAAGTGTATGATGGGGACATAACACCCAGGATGTTGTGTGCTGGATACTTGGAAGGAGGAGTAGATGCTTGTCAGGTAACTATAGATTAAAATTAGTAAGGAAAACTAGTTTAATGCTGACTTTAGTATCTGATCAACCAAATCTTAACTGACTGCATATTAGTCCTTCAAATAGGCTCTGTTCAAATAGGATCTAAGTTGTAAAATGAAATAGCAGTTGGTACAAATCATTTTAGCACATAAAATCCATAGGAAGACAGCTAAATTAGTATTGTAGTCAGAATTTAAACCTTCCATGGCATGAAATGAAATTCCTATTCTGTAACTCAGAATAGCTGCTACAAGCCCATTCGCTTCTCATAATTTCTAGTGTGTGAAATCTAACTAACAATTTGTTTGCAAAGTGATATGAGAAGATATTGACAGAGATACGAAATGCTGAAATACTGAATACGAGGTAAAAATTAGATACCTCAAGCAGCCAAGACCAAGGGTCTGTACAATTGAGAAGGAAGAAGTTTAAGAATGTAGGAGTTAAGCTGCCAGAAAAAAATGCACTATTACTCAGTTAAATTAAACTCTGGACTGGATGATCTCATAACAGATCTGTTACAATATGATCTTTGCTAACAGACTTGAATCGGTGGAAGGAATACTGTCTGAAACAAATATAACTATGAGGAAGCTAGGTATAAATGGAACAGTAAGGATACGTGCATGATGCAGGTTTGAATGTTGCACAGAAATGCTTATGATCAAGCTCAAATATTTCCATAATGATAACTTATAAAAAAGTAATTTCTATTTATGTTACTGACAAAGAATATACTCCTAAGTGCTGGTTAAACACAGACCCTTTTCATAATCCCAGTCCTACAGATTTACAGCCAAAGCCAAACTCCTTGCAAAATAAGTTTTAATTCCTCCATTCCTGGCTGGCTCAGCATTGGTGACACCTGAAGAGAAAGGTGCAGCTGCAGTTAATTTCAGTATAGCATTTTGGTGGAAGATGGAGAATTTGATCTGTTCTGTGAGGACTGCCTTTCAGCCTGTAAGGTTTCCAGCTTAACCATTACAATGTCATGCTACCAACAGTATCTGCATTCAACCTCTGAGTGTGTCTAACATCTTAAGGAGATATCATCTAATTAGAAGACCAAGTTCCTGATGACATCCTTTTTGAAATGTTATTGCTGCAAGTGATTAAAGTAATTTGTGTAAAGGATAGCAGTTACTGTTGAACAAGTTCCTATTGGCTAACATTGCTGTATATATTTGTGTTTCCCTATTTGGTATGATGAGAAAGACAAGGTAGGTGGGGAGCAGTGTTTCACAAAACAAGAGAGAAGTTTTGGGTGTGTTTTTTTTAACTGTAACACCACAGAGGCAGGTCAGGAGTTCCATGGTAAATGGGAAAAAGCATAGACTTCGAACTGAAGTTTTGGAAACAGCCTGGATGCTGCACAGAGAGCAGCTCTTGCAATACTTCTTGCTTTCGTCTCGTATTGGAGACACCCTCCTGTCTATGGAGAGAATTGTATTTTCCTTCCTGATGAATTAAATATTTTTTTCCTGATCCTCTTTTTCTAGGGGGACTCTGGGGGACCACTGGTTACTCCAGACTCTAGACTGATGTGGTACCTCGTGGGAATAGTGAGCTGGGGAGATGAATGCGCCAAACCAAATAAACCTGGTGTTTACGCACGAGTGACTTATTTCCGTAACTGGATTACCTCAAAAACTGGCATCTAATTCCAGAATCAAAAATGGATTTAACTACATAGACTACGTGTAACTCATATTTGTCTGTAACTCTGAAAGGTTTTTTTTTTTTTGTAGTATATATATTCCTGCGTAGTTCTGGTTGAAGCAACCTTTGCCAGCAGCAAGTGCTATCTTTCCTGTCAGAGATCCTAACCCCTTGAGAATTTACACTAAGCCTATGAGATTTCCTGCTTCATCTTTGAGCCTTGAAACATTCTCACTTATGAGCTGATGCCATTAAACTAACATTTAAAAGCTACTGATTTACCTGCTTTATGAATACAAACGTTTTCCAGGAAAAAAAAAGGAAACTTTTCTTCAGCCATGGCCAAGGTCTGAAGCTAAACCTTCTTCCTCCAGCACAGCAAATGCTGTCAAAGCCCTGTCTCTAAGAAAGTGAACCCTCGATTGTTAACCTTGTCAGAGACTCTCATCACGCAGACTGCAGCTGAGACCCTGGATGCTTACCCTGCTTGGTGGCCTTGATAGCTAACAGTGGATCAGCCAAGACTAAGGGTAGGTCCTAGCTAAGGTAAAGGAGGATTTCTGTGCTTGCGGTAATTTTGAAGGGAGAAAAGAACAGCTTGATCATCTTCACATTTTTAATAGAAAAATTTTGGTGGATTCTGTGTTGTTCAAGTTACTTGCAAGAGCACTTGTGGGAGTGCTTCATCACAATACTGTGCTGCTGCCTTTGTACCAGTTGCTTTCTAGATCTACTCAGTTCAGCTCACAATATGCTTAAGATACAGAAAGATAAGCTCTGTCCAAATTTGTTTGTAATAAGTGTGTCCCCATGAACAACCTCCCTGGAAGGAAACCCATCATTTAAATTTATGCTAAAGGAAAAATGGTCATTCACCACAAATAAACTGGGATCTATCTTTTTCATTCAAGAAACAACATGCTTTTCTAAGGGCGTGCCAGCCAGTGGAAACCATCTCACTGCAAGAAAGCAATTAGTAATACTGTCTTGCTTCACTGATGGGTTTATCTCTGCCATAAACAAATACAATCCTGTCTTAGGAAGCTGAAGAGTAATTCCATATTCTGATAAGAACTTCAGAGTAAATGCAATCCTTATATACCAATTAAGCACTTTTCCTACCTCTGTGCATGATATCTCATGGATTGCTGGTGTAAGGGATCCAGTGCTGTGACTATTATTGTCCCCTAGAACCCAGGTCTTCAATATGAGAATCCAAAATGTGTCCCCTGCAGTCTTTGAATGGACACCGGACTGCTTAGGCTGTGAAAGCAGGACTCGCAGGAGTCTGTCTGAGACATGAAAGAAGCTGGAAGTTCTACAGCTGAACACAGCTACAGCTGAAAATCTCTGTGAAGCATCCTGCCTCCCCTTCTGCTCAGGATGGGTCTCTCCTCAGTCTCCTTTCTGTGCAAGCTCTCCAACAATCAGCATCCCTGGGATCGAGACGCTCAGCATTTCTTGAAAACTCACACCCTGAATTACTACAAGTCTATAAACGGATGGAAAAGCCTATGTTTAAATCTTGGCGGTGGAGGAGGGGGTTGTCTTATTATTAGGCTCCTTCCAGGCTTTCTACATATCTTCTTTGAATTTTAGTAAAATACAAGATGCCTTATCTCAGAAAGAAATCTACTGAAGGCTTTAGATTAGTTTTGGTTTTGAAATAGTACAATATTTATTCTGATTTTCCATGTCCATTATTTAAAAAAAAAAAAAAAAAAAGGATCTTGGACAATTAGGAGGATAGTTAGATGCAGCAAATCTGTTTCTTTAATTTATTTATGAAGTTTGTAGTCTATGCACTTTTGTGTTGCTGCTATTTTTCCACTAAGAATTTACCTGGGCCAGGTTCAGTTGCAAAATAGAAACTTCATGGAGTTTTGGATTAGAACACCTGAAAACACTGTTTTCTTCTTGTATTCAGGTCCCCTTTTTTCGAAGGCATCCTATAGAAAAAAAATTACATCTATTTTTTTCGTGCCTCTTATTGCTTTGAAGGTGAAAATCATTAGAGTTGTCCTTCCATATAATCAACTGATGAATTGCAATTGAAAGTAAACAGTAGTTCACTTTCCTAGATAGCTAAGCCTCTGTTTTGCACTTTTTTTTTTGCCTAGAAAATGGAGGGGCAACAATAAAGGGGTGAGGCCCAGATTAGATACAACCCCTATAAACTGGTTCCTACCTCACACTGCAAGTGACATGTATATATATAATACCTTTAAAACAAGAATGACAGCCTTTATTTCAGATTTTCTCGTGAGAGGCCAAGCAGCCAAGAGGTGTATGGGAGAATGTCTACCTTACTCAGGGAGTCCTGAGCCAGCCAGATGCACTTTTCACAAGTTTCTTAGCAAACTGTCTGGCCTGGGTTTGTCTTGTGCTCCATGTCAGTGTTTTATTTATGAAGACTTGGTTTGTTTTCTGCCCTAGAATAAAACAAAGAGAATAATGTGTGATTAAAGGAAATATTTTTAAAAGCCTTTTATTATTGTTAAGATTTAGCAAGGATTTAAATTATACAAAGGTAATATGTTTCATAATATTAAATGTATTTAAAAAACATTGGTCCTTTTTTGTCTTTTTTTTTTGCTTGATAATGACCAAGATAAAAATTGGATATGTTACCAAATGGAGTAATTTTCCTTATTTTGATATGAGACTATTCTAAAACTGCACCGCGCTCTGTTCCTTCCCCATCTGAGGAACTGTTTGTCGTTGATAGTGGTTGGAGCATTATAGACGTTTCAGCAAAGACAAGGTGGAGCATCTGCTTTTCTAAATACTCAGAGGTGACCTTCAGTTTCGCTAGCGCTATGCAAAATTCAGACTGGAGCTGAAGTTTCATCCAAGAATCTACCAGCTTGCTTCTGGCCTTGGAAAAACTTATCCTTGTAACAACAGCATCCCTGGAGATTTGCTGTTGGGAGGTCTATGCAGCTGATGCACCAACTCTCCTGAGATTTCCCAGGCAGGTACAAAGCATCAAGAAATGTGTTCCAAGCTTCTGGATATTCAAATTGGGTTGTTTGAGGCTTACCCAATGCTGATTTTCAGCCTGGAGTATGAGTAGGAAAGAATTAAGAGGCTCATTGCACAAGGCCTAATCATGTGAGGAGGTCTGGTTGAATGACATCAATCTGTCTCCAGGATTCCTTATGTAAGTAAGGCTTGTAGAAACTCCGTATCTGCTGCTCTTGTTAACAAATTAGAAGAGCCGAGAGCCAAAAGTTATTATTTAACCCAATGAATATTTATCTGGTGAATTGCAACCTGTGTTAAAGATGCATGTGCAAGGAAAAGCTGGCTCTTGCTTTTGGAAACGCATTCATGCACATCTCAGCTTGGAATTAACTTAGGTAATTGGTGCTCTGTTTATCTGGATCAGGATTTTAAGAACATTGTTAACATGGTTTCTAGGAAGGTGTCACCTATCAGCCTGAAGTGACAAGATCCTTTGGCCCACCCCGTTGGGAACCTGGAGTCCTTTTAAACGTGCCAGAAAAGCACTCCTACAGGACATGGTGTGCTAGAGAGGAGGCAAAGCCTTGTCACTCAGCACCTCGCTCGTGCAAGAGCTGATGGCAAGCCACAGCCTATGGCAGGAGGTCTGGAAACCCTCTGGAGGATACTGATGTCAGTTCTGCACCGGCCTGTGTGCTAAACTGAATTGTGATGACTTTAGTAATGTTGAATAACACATTTTTAGGGAGAAAACTACATAGGGTTTTTATCTGATGACTTGATTATTAACTAAATAGATAAATGCATCTTCTCCAAATCCCCACTTGGAATCACAGCATCCGAGTGTCTCCTGAGTTGGAAGGGTCCCATAAGGATCATCAAGTTCAACTCCTGGCTCCACACAGGGCCAGCCAAGTCAGAGGGTGTGGCTGAGTGCGTCATCCAGCTGCTTCCTGAACTCAGTCAGACTGAGTGCTGTGACCACTTCCCCTGCGGAGCCTGTTCCAGTGCCTGAGAATCTCCATTAACAATGTGAAATTGTGGTAGGAAATCAAAAGTGCAAGTGGCTGGGATTTTCCCAGCAGGTAGAAAGGAGATTCGTATCTCTAACAGCTTCTGTTGCTTTTGGAAATACTGGCTCTGCAGACATACTCAATACCTGCGTGCAGACAATCTCCAGTAGTGCACATCCACTGAAGTCACACGGATTTGTGGCATGGACAAAGTCCAGAGGTGGCGGTGTTCTCCTGATCACAGCTACATACCGCTCCTTGCTTCGGCAAGGCACTAAACTGGCAGCCGCACTCCGTACCTTTCGCCAACCTCAAAAGCTACAGCTGACTTTAACATGGTAAAAATAAGGAGTTGAGATTCCCTTTAGAATGAAGATTTTTAGGGTTATATGTATTTTTAAAAGAGGCAGCTAAGGGGAAAAAGTCAAATGGCTCCAGATGTTTCAAATTTTGCAGTCATGGGAAATAAGAGAAAAGGCTGTATGGGGGGTTTTATGTGTTTTTATGGTGTTCAGCTTTTATGTGTTAAGCGACGACAAAACATTAGTTCAAAGTAAAAATCACTAACAGAACTAAAGATTAGCAAAGTGGCAAAACTGAAGCTAATATTTTTTGCTGTCTTTAAACTCCGTCACCTTTTCCCCCACCTTTTATAGCTGGGATTCCTGTTAATTCTATCCATCATGTATGTGCACTGCTCTTTGAAATTACTTTATTGAAATAACAGAGGTACCTTTATTCTTGTATTTTCTGATTTTTATGTATTATGGGAAGAAGCTACAAAGCAAATGCCAGCCGTAAGTATTAATTCCTTTACCGGTAAGAATCGTATTCTTCCTTTATCTGATCTTTTAGCCCCGGATTTCAGTCTTCTAGTGGCCTCTAGTGGTTCTTTGAAATTTGCCCACATCTGTCTTCAAAAAACGTCTGTAGCACTGGCAAACAAAAATTGTACTTTCACACTAATCCTGCCAATGCATAGACCGTGTTTGAACTAGCAGAGTGTTGCCCAGCTGCTCTTAGTCTTTGTTTCTAATTCAGTATAAAAGCAGTGTCCGTCGTTGGACTGAGGTGTAAATCTTAAGAAAGATGTAGAGGGTTGCTAGAATTCTGTTCATTAGAGAGATAGAAATGTAAAATAATGCATTGGGTGCTCACTGAGAGGACAAAACTTGGATCTTCTTGCCCCTTATAAGTTCCCACAAACTCCATCAATATAGATAAAAGGCTTGGTTTTGGGTTATTTTGTTTTTTTTTTTTTTTTGTTGGTTTTTTTTTAATGTGTATTGGAGGATGGAGATAGGTGTTTTGGTTGTGGTTTTTGAAAGTGACAAGTGTTTTAAAGTATAAAGTGGCTATTCTGTGTACACTGTATGCAATGGCATTTTTTCAGTAGTTGTTTTGCAGTAGCATGAATCCCTCCCACTCTTAGATGTACTAATGATATCAAGAAAGATTTAAACTAGTCTCACCTACCCCAATGATTAGGTATAATGAAAGGCAAGGCAGGGTTTAAATTGAAGGGAGATTAAGCTGCCTGATGGGAAGGCAGGCTGTACTGCGATCTTAGTCAGAGTCTGGGAAAGAGGAGGGAGAGTATTTCTAGGAGGTGAGGCTGAGCTGGGAGTGGAGGCAGAGTGCTGGTTGCTGCAGCTTGCTTCCTCCTGGTCAACTGCACCTAAAGATAAATTTAAAAAAAAGGGAAAACATTTTCACAAGCCTATCTACCGTGTTGATACCGGATGCTGTACGTTATTTTTCACTGCTTTTCCCCACGTTTGTGCTCCTCTGTGGCCTTGGATGCCCC
Source organism: Gallinula chloropus (assembly GCF_964237585.1). Taxonomy (NCBI): domain Eukaryota; kingdom Metazoa; phylum Chordata; class Aves; order Gruiformes; family Rallidae; genus Gallinula; species Gallinula chloropus. Next base: position 74,128,507 of record NC_140088.1, read on the forward strand.
CTAGTCCCATTTAATTTAATTTTGAGGTAAGCGGCATCTTGCTGCTGGTCTCCTGCAAGATGTGGAGACGGTTATCTCAGAAGCAGGGCTCAGAACCACTCTCGACTGTCTACGCCGGTAATGCTTGAACATAACGGGGACTTTAATATTTTTTTTAACAACACGGTGTGTTACTTTTTGTGCAGAACGCGGCGATCTCACTACGCGTCTCCCCGTGGGCGCCACCTCCTGCCGCCATGACACGCCGGGCTGGTGCGCCGGCCGCGGCCCGCCTCCTCCCGCCTTAGCCCGGCCCCTCACGTCGGCGCAGGCGGGGAAGCGTCGCGGTACCGGCGCTGCTGTTTCGCACCCTCTTCCTGCCTTTTCCTCCGTCTCCGCCGGCAGCGTTCGGGCCTTGATCCCAACGGCAGGCCGTCGCAGTGGTGAGGGCGAGTGGTGGCGGCGGGGCCGAGGGAGGGAGGGAGGGAGGTGGGCTCCAGAGGCCGGCGGCGGGAGGCGGCGAGTACAGGGTAGGCCGGCCCGCCGGGCGACGATTCCCAGCGCCCCGATAGCCGGGGCGTCGAGGTGCGGGGCTGCAGCCGATCTGGCTTTGCAGGGCCCCGGGTCGGGTTGGTTTGGAAGCCACTCGGCTCTGTCTAGACACCCTATGGGCATCTGAGGTGCCGTTTCTCCCCGTTATCCCGTCTAGGCAGTCTGAGCGTGTTCTTTCTCTCTGCTGACTGAACAGGGTATAGCCTGCGGTGTCTTGGATCCGGCTGTGGAAGCCCTGGGTGGGTGGGATGAGGCCAGGCCTCCCGGCCATCCCAGCCTGCTGAACAGCAAGTAATTAACACTGCTTCAGCCTGCACTGACTTCGAGGTAAGAAACACTGTGAAACTTGCTCAGTGCCACAGCTTCTGTGCCTTTGGTGCTCTTCAGAACACCTTAGTCTGCCATGGTAACATGTAGCTTCTGTTTGTCCCTGGCTTATGTCCCTCAAGCAGCTGAGGCTTTAAAAAATGAAAGATGTTACTTGCACAATTAAAGAGAAACCTGGTGTTAAAACTGATTGCTTCGGCTTTTAAAAAGAAACAGACAAGTGTATAAATGTCAAGCATCTGGTAAGAACTAGAACGTGTTAGAATGACTCGCCCCACCCTGATATCATGTACCTTTCTTTGAGATAGAGTCAATATTGGTTGAGGTAAAATGAGAAATACAACTTGGATGCAGGAGTAAGTTGACAAAACTTTGTCCTAGAGCCACTTTACAGGACTACCACTAAATCCTCTTTTGGAAGGAGGAATTTTGCCATGCCCAACAGGTATGCTGGAGGCAGCTTAGTGCTATAACGGAGAATGCAGGAGCAGAACTGGGAGCTGATAAACGTACTGGAAAAGCTACTGTCAAATGGGTCTGTGTGATACAGGTGAAGAAGGTTCTCTTGTGGGTTGACTGTACATCGCCATGTACAAAAGGCTGTTTCGAAGGGCACACTGATTGAGATGGCTGTCAGCAACCACAGCAGAGGAAGCTGGGTGTTTTTATTCAGGGGTGGATCACCTTTACCCACCTTAGTACCACAACCTGTTTATGTTGGACAGTCCTGAGTGCCTTTGCTGTTTGTGGAGGGTTCATGGAGCTCATGGGGGAGCTGAACAGCTTGGGGGTGGTTGTTTTGGGCAGTTAGGAGGCGATGCTGGCTTTCTTTGAGGGGAAATTCCAGTCTTGTGTCCCAGGCAGTGACTGAAATGAAGGCATTTACCTAAGCAAGGACTGAAACCTGTGGCTCTCTGGGTCCTAGGATGATAGAGAAAAGTTGGCATTGCTTGTCTTCAGCCCTTGTGTAAGGGCACAGGAGCTGGACTGAAGTGATTAGATTGTGATGGAGGTAACTTGTTGACTGTCTTGTGTGCTAGCTTACGTGTAGGAGTTAGTATCCACACTGTGGAAGAGCTTACCTGGTGTGATTTGTGGCCTGCTTTCAATGTAACTCTACTCTTGCTGTGCTCCTTCTGTGATAATTCAGCCTAAAAATTCAAACAGGCAAATTTCAGGTGAGAATGTTGTAGTCTTCAAGTTGTGACAGGTTGCGGGTGTTGCACTTCAGAAATGCTAAAAAGTTTGCTAAAACCATGTGAACAGTACATAAGAGTTAACCTTTGGGCAGGGTTGCCTTGCAGACTGTTTCATGGTGTATCTATCTGTGCACTCGGAGAAAAAAAACCTCCTTAATATGTCTGGGCCTTTACTTCTCAGTCTCCTAAAGGAAAGGGTTGTCAGCCACACCTGGTTTCCGAGGTAGGTTGTAGGAAGTTGAAATTGCAAGATGTGTACCTTTTAGTAGTGATGGGAACTGATGTTCTGGGTCAAACATAGGGTCTAACTTGGTCGTCCCGCATTTGGTGGCAGTCACCTGCCAGGTCTGGGCAACACCAATTTCCCAGCCTGCATAACTAAGAAGGAAGCTGCCCAGTGGCAATTTGTTTCTAATCCTAGTGCTTAGTCAACACTAAGGTAACTTAACAATTAAAAAGCCTTTGCTAATCACTGAAGGTCTTAATAGCACTGATTATGGGTTTTTTCTTAAAATCCTATCAAACTGTATAACTGCTTGTCTTAGTTAAATGTTACATTAATTCAGATCTTGGGGTATTGATTTCTTCTTAGCTGAAACAGTAACTTGTTTCCTAAGGATTGTCAATTAACGTAGAAATAATGCAGCATAAATAACTATTCCCTGTCATTCAGGGATCTCCTATCTTCAAAATAAAAAAAAAGCACCAGTTAGGTAGATGCAAGGTAAACAGCTTGAAGCCGTGAATGTAAAATTCTACTTCTAGTAAATCTAACTGGCAGATTCAAGCAGTAAGGCCTGCATTTCCTCAGTGGGGAAATGAATGTGTCAGTCATATTTGAAATCATTTATGAAATTGTTTTTGAAGTAATTTATTGAAGGCTTGGGGGTTCTTGTCATCTGACTCATGTGCTTTTTAATTTCCTAGAGGCTATGGTGTTCTACATGTTAAATTCTTCTTAATGTTGAAAGTGACATTATAACATCACTTTTTGTGGTTTTGAGTTCTTCATTTGAGGAATTCAGTGGGATGTGGGACAGGCAACTGTGAAATTGCATCCAATGTAACCAGATTATTTATTTTTGTAACCCTTCTAGTGTAATCAAATCCTGTTTTGCCATGGCAGCAGACTCTATGGAAATTGACGATGCTTTGTATAGGTAAGTATTTTTAAGTGTTGCTCTTTCCAGCAATGCTTACATTTACTTGCAGCAATATGAAAGATAAGGTTGGAAAACACTCTTGGCTACCAGTTAGGTAAAGGTGTGTGTATTCCTTTATTGGTCTCATCACAGGTGTTTTCTGAGCAGCAAAAAACATGGAGTTGTACAAAGTTCCAACAGTTTCAATTATGTGTGACTTTTGGAAAGCAGGAATGATACTTGTCCCATTTGCATTATGAATTTTCTTTTTCCCTGACAACTCCTCTCTCTTCTTCACCTTTCACCTTCTTATTGCCTTTCTTTTTGACATTGTGTAATTTACCTCCTTCGTAATTTCATTTATTCTTTAGTTGTTGCCATATTTCTCTGTCCTCATGAACATCATCAATATCTGTTACCCTCCAGACTTCAGACTTGTTTTTTAGGATTTTGCTGGATTCTTTTTTTTGTTTTGTTTTGTTTTTGTTTTAATTTGTTAGTTGAGAGTGGTTTGAGATCACTTGGCATGACAATAGTTCAAAGAACCTGTACTGGAAGAAATTATATCCCTGGAAAAAAGTGGTGGGATTAAAAGCTTTTTATCATCAAAAAAAATTAATGTTACATGTATGCTTAACAAATGAGGCTTGCCTTCACTTCAGTGCAATGCTTTCAATGTTGTATGTGTCATTTTATCCTTAACACTAATTCTGTGAAAGTCATAGTTTTCCATGATGGAAAAGGCTGTATTTAGATTGGTTTATTTTAATTATATAACTGGAAACTAAGAGTCTTTCGGGGCTCAGAATCTGACTACAAAAGCTGCTGCACTGTCTGGTTTGAAGATTTCTGGTAACAAAGAAATTCTTTGGTTTGCTTGTGTCTTCATTAGATAATTCCAAAAGCCTACTGTCCTGAATAGGTTTTGTACTGATTTAAAACTTATTTCTCTTTTCTAAAACCTGACAACCAAAAGCTCTGTAATAAATGCATTCCAGTATTTGGATTGTGAGTGCAAATACTACATTCAATGTACATTTATTTCCTAAAGCACTGAACAGTACAGATATGTGCGTGTTGTGTCCTGAGTTGCTTGTTGAACAGAGGGCTGATAAGTAGTGACACACTCGTCTGCAGGACTGTGTATTGCAGGTTAGAAACTGACTGGGATAATAGAATAGCTGAAAATATTTCAACTTCCTTGGAAATGTCTGAGTGTCCTTGCTTTTGTGCGCTCTTCATTTGTATCTTGTTTTGATCTGTATTTATTTTTGCTGTAGTCGCCAGAGATATGTTCTTGGAGACACTGCGATGCAGAAGATGGCTCAGTCCCATGTATTCCTGAGTGGTATCGGTGGTCTTGGTGTGGAGATTGGTAAGTTAGGTAGCATATATTTAATCAGGCACAAGTGTAAGTAAGCATGCTCTCCCAGAGTGCTTGTAAAGCTTGTTTTTGTGTGGAATAAGCATGGCTGAAGTATCTGAGTGCAAGATGTGTGTATATATCATGCAGGTGCATAATGCGTATGAGTAGCATAGTGTCTGGATTTTTCTCTGGTAAGCTTTTTGCTATGACAGCATTCCAAAGTTTACTTTAAAATGTGTTTCCATGGGCCTGATTGCTTTACCCAAAACCTTGTGTCCTAGGTGAAGGTTGAGGGTGAATAATTCAAGTTATTCCTTTAGGCATCATTATTAATGAATGTAATACAGGAACAGCTATAGCCTGAATTATCCCCATGTAGGAGGTGGGGGGTGGGATGTAGGAGAACAGATTCAGTTTGGTCAAAAATTCATAACTGCCCTGGTTCAAGAGACTCAGAAGGAAGATTTATCTTGGCTGGTTGTTACCTGGCATGTTACCCTTTCAGTTGGCTTTAATGGTACTCTGCACCAGGTGCCAGAACAGGTCACGAGGTCTTGCACTTCGTTGTCATTAGTGTCTCTGTAATCACGCTGGTGGGATGAACAGCTGGCAAATGACAAATGCAGAGAGCTTTTTTAACCTTGTTCATGCTGTGTTGCTTTCAGTGGTGCTGTAAAATACTTGAGCCAAGTGTAAAAGAGAACAAACCCTTAAGCTGTGAAGTTCTTAGCAATGCCATACTGTTACTGTCCACCCACGTAATGATTAAATTACAGATTTGCAAAAAATCTACAACACTGCCTCTCTTTCTCTTTTTTTCTTTTTGTTTTTCAGCCAAAAATATAATTCTGGCTGGAGTAAAGGTATGTAAACCAGTTCTGTTGTTGGGTAATCCTGGGTGAGCAGGATTAAAAGGGACAACACTGCTAGCTAGCTAATCTTAAATTTCTGAAACTGTCTTTCAGTAGAAGGATCTCAAAATGTTTGAGGACCTGGGAGGTGAAAACTTTTAATAATCCAGATATTCTAGTGGTATAGTCTCACATTAATGTCCACTGCACTCTGGAATACCTAGTGTAATATTTTAGCTAGCAACTGATCAGACATTGAATGCTTTGTACAAAGTGGCCTCTCCTAAATGTAGAGGTATAAACTCAAAAGCCAAACTATTCAAAATACGTCATCCTACTCTGTCATCCATCAGAATCCTTTTGTTTAGCTGTTATAATGGTTGGGTGTTTTAACCCAATGACTGGTTTTGTGCTGCTGGGATTAATTTTACTGGAGAGGAACATTAAAAAACTTCCAATAAAGAAAACCAAAACCCTATTTAAAATTTTGGAAGTCCGTTAATTTACAGATCTCAATTGCCCCTTAATTGCAGTGTGGCAAAAATCATCCTTGGTATTTAAATGCTCTCATTACTGCAAGGTGGGAGGAAAATGCTTAATGACAGGCACATTGCAGATGTGTTTCTGTCTCTGACAGTAAGAGTTTTCTTGGAAAAGAGGTTGGAGGAGTTTTTTCTTAGACTTGATACAACTGAATCTTCTGTGGTACTTGTCCTCCAGCATTTTATGTGGGGCTTAATACCTCCTCTTGGGTGTTATGACCATGTACACTTCTTCCAGTAAATGCTTTTTGCTGAACTTCCATAGGCTCTTACAGTTCATGACACCAAGCAGTGCACGAAATGGGATTTGGGGATCAACTTCTTCATCCATGAAGATGATATTACCAGTCAGAGGAACAGGTTGGTGAAGTCTTTGAAGTGAGGGAGGACTGAACTTGACTTGGATTAACAGTTTCATCATTGGTGAAAAATAACAGTTCCTTGTCCAAGAGCTGCTAGTACATATCAAATACTTGTTAAACCCTTTCTCTGGAGTTACTGGCTTTGAGGACAGTGCCCAGGTATTAGGGGAAGTCTAGGCTGGGACCGGAATTCTGTCCGAGTCAGACATCTCGCTCCTTGCAGCTGTGAGCTTGTAATGTAGACTTAATAGTGGGGGCCAGGGTGCCTTTCTTCCTTGGGCTTTCTCAGTCATGTGTGTGAGACTAGAGAACAGCCGTGACATTGGGCCATCAGTGAGTCCCTTGTATATTAGACAGAGCTGTTTTCATCAGATCTGCTAGGAACTGAAGTGTGAATAAATGAGTTGGTGATTATTGTCAGGAGACTTCCTGAGGGACTCTTGTAGGGCATGTATGGTGTTAAATTCTGTATTGAAAATACAGTTTTGTAGATGCATAAAAAACTTGAAAGCTGCTGTTCTTTCAGGGCTGAGGCCACGCTTCGTCGTATTTCAGAACTCAATCCGTATGTCCACGTAGAAGCATCAACTGTGCCACTAGATGAAACCACAGATCTGTCTTTTCTAAAGCAGTACCAGGTATATCACTCTTAAAGCAGTTTTGTGTGATATTTTGCTCAGAGCAAACAACTTGGATTTTTTAAAACATAATAAAATGAAAACAGACTTTAAAGTACATCTTGAGATGATGTAAAGAAAGAGGTTGGACTTGTATTTGGGTTAATGAAATGGTCGTGCTTGTCTCTTTCAATTTGAAACAGCAGTTGAGTTTTCCTAGCACTTCCTTATGATACTTACTATGGAATTTACTATGACAGTAAATAGCTAAGTGAGATTGCCATACATTTTATCATCTTTTGTTCAGAGGTGAAACTTGACTATGTTGGTGGGGTTTTTTTGCAACTACATAGCACATGTTTTACATATGTTTTGTGTGCTCTATTCCAGGCAGTAGAATCTGAGGCTATATGATAAAAAAGATTATGTATGTATGTGTGTATCTAATGAAACATGAATTCTTCTGTGGTGGAATGAGGATGTTTTCAGTTGTTCATTCAGCTGTCCTGCCTCTGCATGGCTCAGGCTGATTTGGGAACTTTTACTGTGTAGCTAGCAGTTTCTGAATGTCCCAGCTATAATGAGCCATGTGTAACTGAATGGGACACAGCACATATGCTTTGTAACCTAATACTACACTAAACTTTAAAAGAATGCTTGCAGAAGTTGTATGTCTGCAATTTGATGAGTACCAGTACTTGAAGCTTGTGCAGACTTCTCGATGTTGCACTGATGAGAGTATCACTTCTGTTTGTTTTGCCAACTTTAAGATTAAAGTTCTAGGTCTGCATTTTCTTTGAGATGATCCATAACTGTTTTTCTAAGTATTCCAATTAGGTTTTGAATAGAACAGCTGCAGTAAAAAAAGAAAAACAAAGAAGTGAGAGTTAAGTGTTCCTTGCTCATCTTTCCAGAACTTTTGGAGCAGTACCCCATCTGGTCTAATGTGCAATGAGAAAACTGACTCAAGATTGTTTTCTGTGTTATGCCTGGAGGAAAGGGAATTGGGGCACCTGATTATTTACTGTTAGTTAATATTGTTTATGTTAGTGCTACTTTCTCTATAGCCTGAAGATGTTGATTTCTTTTGGTGTCTTAGATTTATTTCTGTTCTTGTTCACAGTGTGTAGTATTGACTGAAGTAAGTCTCTTGCTACAGAAGAAGATTAATGACTTTTGTCATGCTCAGCAGCCACCTATTAAGGTAATAGAAAAAGTTTAAACACAGGTAAACACATGAATAATCTATACAGTGAGCATTCTGGACCTCCAACATGTTCTGTTGAGAAATGGAAACAGATAGCGTGTTGACAGAGCAGCATGACTTTTGAGAATATGAGGCTGTTACTCTGTATGTGTGTGTGGTATTACCTGAATACCACTCTGGGTACCAGCCCTTGGTTCTTTAAAAAAAGAAAAAGTACTTCTGTTAAGGAAACAGTTTTCACTGTTAACTCGTAGCTGTCCAGGGCTGTCATGAATGCTGTGCTGTGGTCAGCGGCCTGGGCTCACATGACATGTTTCTACCGTAGAAGTTAAACCTGCTTCTAGCCTTGGACAGAGTTGAATGTGAGGGGTCATTCTTTTGGCTTGTGCTGTTTTAGGGATACTTACCATTCTTACTTTCTGTCGTAGTTCATCAGTGCAGATGTATATGGAATATGTTCACGTTTGTTTTGTGACTTCGGTGATGAATTTGAAGTGCTGGATACAACAGGAGAGGAGCCAAAGGAGATCTTCATTTCAAATATAACACAAGTAAGGGTTAGAAGTCATTATGTGGTCTGCTTTAACCTGCCTGTGCTGGTTCTGGCCAGGCCAGAGTTACCCTCCCCAAGCAGCCAGCCCAGGTGAGCTGAGGTAGCCCAGGTGAGCTGAGGTAGCCTGGGCTGTTTCCACACCACCTGACACCACTCCCCCATAAAAGAAGCTGTTTGGGGAGAGGTGGTTCAGTGCTGCTTCAGGACAGGAACAGTCTTTTTCAGTGCCCTGCTGAAGCAGGTGTGATGAGAATATTACTGTTAATACTTCCAGGGCAGAATGTTAGAGTAGATGCCCATGTGATCTTGTATTATCGTTTTATAGATGGAAGTGACTTTAGCTTTTTCTCTCAACTCCAGAAGTCCAGACTATAACCTCACTCAGCCTACTGGTAGCAAGTCTTTTGTTGTGTCTCGAGTCTAGATGTATTAAACTAGAAGGGGAAGTCAAGGAATTAATATATATATCATGACTCATAATCTGTTACTTGAGTTTAGCTGTATCATTTTTTCACTCTTTAAGTGTAAAACTGACTAGAATTACAACCAAAACACCATCTTGTCCTGTGGACAGAGTTTCAGCCTCTAAAATCAGAGAAGGTTTTTTTTTTTTTCTGGTCATCTCCTTTGCCATTCTCTGTGCCACAGAGAATGTAGTCAGCTGTATTTATATTTTATGCTACTTAACCAAAACCTTTCTAATATTGGGAGCTCAGGGAGGGGTGGGCAAGAGACTTTACAGGCGAGGCTTGCTTGCAGATCCACTATGTTACAGCCTGAGCTGCACCACAAGGTGTGATGAGCTGCCCTCAGACTGCTGAGGGGCCTCTGTGTGCGTGGGAGGTTGGTGTGACATCCTAAAAAAGGATGCAATGTTGTCTGAGAATCCTGCAAGTGGGAGCTTTTTTGTTTGTGATCCATTTGAGGCTGCAGCTTTCTTGTATTTAAGGATGTCCAGCTTTGCAAGCTTCCTAACTTTCAGGAATAAGTTTACACTGTCCTTTTTAAGGAGGTCACATAGAAAGGAAACATGGAATAACAAGGACCATTCACAAGACTTCATTTCTTAATGTCTGTGCAAAGAACTTCTTTTGTTTTGCGAAGTGGAGGGAAGTTTGCTGCTACTTCAGATGCAGTTTGTTAACACACAGAAAACTGTAAATGGTAAAAATGAGAGATTCTGTGTTATGAAGACACTATTGAATTGGAAATGACTGAAAAAGTTATTATAGGTAACTCCCTTGCCACAGTGGAACTGAGCAGCTAAAAGTTTTAGAGGCTGCAGTTTGAATAGGCAAAAGCTGTCTGTGTGATAAAGCAGGTTTCCTTTACACAAGACCCTTTCCTCCTTGCTAACTTTGACATCTGTGCTTTCAGTCAAATCCTGGCATTGTCACTTGCCTTGAAAATCATCCACACAGGCTTGAGACAGGACAGTTCTTAACATTTCGGGAAGTTAATGGGATGTCGTGCTTAAATGGATCCACGCACCAAATAACAGGTAAACTTGCTGACTGGTTTGCAAGGTGTTTGGTTTTTGGCCTGTTCTAGCTCAGTGTAGAGTGAGTTACTGTAGCCAGGGGAGCGCTGGGTTGTGCAGGCGTGCAGCCAGCTTGCATATAAAAATTGCTTTCTGGCACAGAGGTCTTCTTGGTGATGTCTTGACTTCTTTTCAGTTTAGTAAAGTCCTTCCAAACTGACCTTGCTGCTTAAGGAGTAGTGGAAACCTTAAGCTAGTGGAAACTAAATGGTAGCCTCTGAGGTTATCACCATTGGTTTTCTGATGAAACTGTTTTGGTTTTGCCTCCGGTGGTTCTCTCGTGGTTTTGGACTGAATTAACACCACGTTCTGCATCGCTGTTTGCCATGTGGTTTTTGGGTGACAATTAAGTGTATGGGGATGCGCTGACATCCCTGTTTCTAAGCATGTTTTTGAAGTGATTCTCATGATTTACGTTTACTCTCCTTTGATGTGCATCGTACATGTCTTGAGGCATGGTACTTGGTTCCTTTTGGATGCTGGGGCACAGCCCAATTCCCAGATACGAATACCTGTTTGGAGCAGAAGAGAGGGTGGGTGGGTGGTGTTTGTTTATTTGTTTGTAACTATTTTGTGGTCTGAGACAAAAACAGTACCCTTGAAACGTGGTTGAGTCTGTTCTCTGGACCTTTTTGTTTTGCTGGTGCTGTGTTTGATGCTGATGCTGTGTTCAGTTCTTTCGCCTTAATCGCAGCCCAGCTTTTAGTTTCGAATTTCCATGAAATAACAATTTTTGCTGCAGATGGTATGAGAGGAAAGGTGTGACTTAGATGCTTCAGCTGCCCTTTTTGTTTGCCTGTTGTTCTAGGCATGGAGCTAAAATCCTATTCTGAGCAATATACTGGACACTGCTGGGCACAGTCTAAATAAGACTGAGTGTGATTTCGTTTTTGTTGTAAAGCTGCGGTCATCAAAATCCTTGTTAAATCTGCTGCCACTTCAAAAAGCCTATTTCATAACAGATCATGTGAAACTAATACTTCAGCTCAGGAACTGGCAGAGAGGAGCGATCCTGTTAGTGGGATCAGCTGTGCTTTCAAAGGAAGCTTGCACACTGCAAAATTACAGCACAAAAGCCATCAGCAAATCCCCCCCCTTATTATATACCAAAATGTAGTATCTATTTGTACTTAGAATTATCAGTCAATGTTTATTCTCCTCTTGTTTCAGTGGTGTCACCTTATTCCTTCAGTATTGGTGATACATCAGATATGGAGCCTTACTTACATGGAGGCATAGCTGTCCAAGTGAAGACACCCAAGGCGTTTTACTTTGTAAGTGTGTGTTTCACATAAGCAGGTTCTTGAATTTTAATAATCTGACCACTGGGAGTAGAGTTCAGCAGATATGTGAGTTGGTTACCCATGATTTGGGTATGCACTTAATTTCACTAGGTAGGAATTGTGATGGTGATTTCCTAAACCCCACAGAATAGGAAATACTCCAAATTTACGTGCCAGTGTAGAGAAACACTGAAACATGCCTATCCCTGTAGTGCTGGGCATTCCATGAAGGTCCACGAATATGTGGTTTCTTGGGGGCCTTCTGAGAAGAAGAGACAGCTGAGTGAGTTTTATATAAGAGGGGTTGCAAACCACATGGTACTGTGTGCCTTTTTGGGCCTGCAAAAATTAGATCCTGAATGCCCTCAAACAGTCTTCTGAAAAGGTGTGAGTGAAGCTGCTTCTGATATGAGAATGCACAGCTTGGTACCTTGTCTCTGTGAAGCAGTGGCTTACTGTTCTTCCTGAGTGATGAAGTTCTACAAGCAAACAGACAGTTGCCTATAAAATCTCTGGTAGCTGACTTCAGAGCAATTTAAGGGATGGGTCCTGCTGTTAGGATGTAAAACATCTCTGTGGCCATTTTTGATTGACAAAACTTGCAGTTGATGATTATTTTCAGTGTTGTTTGTGGCATTAATAATGGAGAGAGTAATAGCAGTTCTAGTAAGAGAGGTTCTTTTGTTCTCTCCACATAGAGTATTGTTTTATCAGGGAGCAGTGGCTGTCATGTCTTAAAGCAGGTGTGGTGCTATCATGAGTTCTATTTTTCCAGGAACGGTTGGAGAAGCAGATAACAAATCCATTATGCCTTGTTGCGGATTTTAGCAAGCCTGAGGTAATTAACACGGGGATTTGGGTTTAAGTGCTTTAATCTTAAAACTACATGGAATGTCATCTGTAGCTTTGCAAACTCTATTCTGTAGTAGTTGAAAATGAGTTTAAAGTATGTAATAACAGTGAGGCATCAGTTGCCTCATTACTACATTACAGTTTGGGTCACTGTAGTGGCTTATTACCTATGACTTGCACCAAGTATATTGTAGGTGCGTAGCTCAGTCACCTCTACCATTTAAAATCTCAGTGTTTTACAGTCCTATGAATTAAGGACTTACTAATTTTGCAAGTGACACTTTTTTCCTGTATTTACTGATGTTTGGTTGATAAAATCCACACTGGCATCAAAGCTGGAATAATCAGATAAAGGTGATCGCAGGTTGGTTGGAAACTGGTATTAACAGTGTAAGAATATATTGTTTTTTCCTCTTTGAAAAAATAATCCAGAGGAGGTTTATTTGGTGGGTTTTTTTGTAACTGAGAGGAAGCTAGCAGTGTTTATCTCAAATGTAATTTTAGTTAAGTTACAGACATGCAAGCTACATGTAAGTCTTGGACTAATTAAAATCTGAAACTAAAAAAAGGTTGATCTGATGATTTTTTTGTTTGATAATGTAGGGTCTAACTTGCCTTTTCAGATTTTCTACTTTTGACCCATAATGCTGGGCTTTGCTATTGATGTTTGGTAGCATTCAATTCATTCTAACGTCTCGTTAAAAGATTACTGCATTTTCTAATTTTCAGCGGTAAATTCCTCTGGGGACTCTTTAGTTGGGCTTAGTTGAAGTGGGTGCTGAATGGGTGTGAAGGGTATTACATTGCTAGCAAGTCATACTTCGTAAAATCGTTAGTGCTAGGTGTTTCAAACTCAGTTTTTAATGCTATTTCAAACCTTTTTTTGAGCAGTATGCTTCAGAGACAAGGAAGTGAAATGGTAAAAGAAGAGTTCAAATAGTTGGATTTGTTTCCTTCAGTTTTCTCAAGTTTGGAGCTAATCAACAGCTATTGTTGTATTAACAGGCACCTTTGCAGATCCATATTGCCATGCTTGCCTTGAACCACTTCCAGGAGAACTTTGGCCGTGGACCGAACATCGGGTAATGCAGCAGTCTCCTGTTTTACAAGCCTTGAATCAGACTGTTGTGGATGAAGGTGTTTGACACAGTTATGATTTAGTCAGTTCAGCTTTTATAAATTCAGTGAGTTAAACCAAATTTTAGCAGCACTCAATCGACTAATTTAAAGCTTTACAGGTAATTCAGTAAAGTATGTTACAATCAAAACACCAGCCTAATTACAGATTTGAAGATGCCAAGATTCACATGAACTTACTACAAGGTATTTTAAATCAAAGTGTATAAATACATATAGATAAATATAAACCACACAGGTACAGTATTACGTATGCCACCCACACTTCCAAAGGAAATGTGTATATTGAAACACATATATAAATAGAGAGGTGGATGAAGGAAGCTGGCTTATACTTACAGTTTTCCCTCTTGGAGTTTGGAGTAAACACAATGCATAGGCATTCCTCCACCGGCAGTAGTTGAGACTTAAGGCGGCTGGCTTTGCCCTGGCTTCCTCTCCTGTCAGCAGAAAATTCTCAAGAGGTTTGTGTCTGAGAGACATCACAGCTCAAGGGAGGAGCTGGTCAGAATCTACAGCAATCCAGGAGAGCTCAAAGGATCTCACTTACAATTGTTATTTATAGGGTTTGAGATAATTTACTTTGGCCAGGTACTTTGCACCTAGCCCAGCGAGGATGGCAAAATATTCTGGTACTTTCCACCAGTTGCACAGACTCAAAACTTCTCTGGCATCTTCCCCAACATGCTCATTTACAGGAGAGCCAGGTTGTCAGCAGGTGATTGATTATCATTTTTGTTCCCAAGCAACAATGGAGCAAGAATGTCACTGCTCAAGCACAGATGTGCCAGGCCATTGCTGTTACAAAGGAAGCAAGAACCAGGCACACTAAGGGGGTGCTGTAGCACTATGCTGTGTAGCCTAGAAAAGGGGCGAGTAATTGCAGTAAGTACTGAGCGGCTCAAGAGAGAGGGGAGTTGCACCACCACACAGACAGATCTCTTCTTTTTGTGTAGTTACTGGCTTGATGTGCACCAGGGTACGTTGTCTTTCTGGTACTTAATAGACAACATAGAAATGAGAAGTTGAAATCTAGATTAGAAATGTTACCTAATGTGTGTCTAGGTTTGTAACAGGGCTTGCCCTGATACAGCAGTGGCACTTTCTGGGCCCAGGTGGACAGAAAATGCTTGTTGAAAAAGTCTGTGTCTGTTTCAGTTTTTTCACATTGTGGTGGTAATATGGAAGATGTTTCTATGAATCCTTAATTATCCTCTAGTTTATGGAATTAAAAATCTGAAGGATTTGGTTTTCATTTTCAGTGATTTTTTTCACCTGTAGTTCTTGATGTGCATAATTTTGAGTTAGATAGGACAACACTACTTGCAAAGGATAAATATTAAGACTGGAATTGCACCTGGGCTTCACCACTGAGACATCTGCTCTTGAGCTAACCATAACTTGGACTTGATGATGTAAAGGGTCCCTTCCAATCAAGACAATTCTATAGTTCTATGATCATAACGTCTAGAAGTGCATCTTCAACGCTCACTGTTAAAGCCAATAGAAAGTTTCCAAACTCTTCCTACTGTATCCAGTGCTTTTTTTTTTTTCTCCATTGATTGTGTTTTTGGAAGGACATTAGAATGTTTAAGTGATCAATATGGTGTTTTCCCTGATATCTAGATGCCTTCAAGATGCTGAGGAAATGTTGAAAATAGCCATGTCTGTAACTGAAACACTGGAAAACAAAGTGAGTAAGGAATCTTCATCATTATGACTGATTTTTGATGCGCTTGTTTACTTGCCCAGAGATCATGCTTTAGTTGTTGGTCTTTGTTTTGGTCTTCATATCCATCTTTAGATGAATTAGCTGGCTTTCTGAAGTTCATGCCAGGAAACAGAATGGTGTTTCAGCATGGGTTCAACTGAACATTCATCTGACATGAAGGCTGAATCCTGTGGCTATATGAATCCAGTTTTTACATAAATGCATATACAAGTACAGGGTATAGAGTGGATCTGCCTTGTATGGAAACTTTTTGCTAGTTAGAGTGAAAGAATTTCTCTGTCTTTTACTGAAGAGCAATAATCTATGAAACAGTCAAGCACTGACTTCCTTGATTGAAGGGATAAATCTGTTATATTATGTCTTATTTTTCAGCCTCAGGTGAATGGAGAGGTAGTGAAATGGCTTTCTCGGACTGCTCAGGGGTTTCTAGCTCCTCTGGCAGCAGCAGTGGGTGGTGTTGCAAGCCAGGAAGTCTTGAAAGCAGTAACAGGAAAATTTTCGCCATTGCAGCAGTGGGTAAGGTGTCTGGTTTTGGATCTTTGTTTTGACAGCAATATTGTGAATATGTAAATGCTGTATGGCCAAGGTAGCCTGAATGGGGGGTAGGGGTTGGGGTGGGGGAAGACTTGAGACTTTAGGAAAAAATAGAATGGTTTTATGTGTACAATAAAAATGCAGGCAATTTTAGCTAAAATTTCTCTATTTGTGGTTCAGACATCACATTATTTTTTTCCCAACAAGCAAGGAGAGCTTTGGCCTGTCAGTGCATGGCTGCAAAGATCTGATACAGTCGAGATGCCAGTTTAAGCTACTGTACATAAGAACAGTGCTTTCAGACTCTAATCATAACTATCAGAATAAAGTTAGCTTAAACTTACCAGTCTAATTTGGGGAGTAACAGGCCTGTCAGAAGTCAAAAGTTTGCAGCTCATTTTTCAGGGAGCTTTTTTCCCCCAGGTACTTTTTTCTGTCCACTGAAATTGTGAACTGTAGGGAGCTGAATGTTGTGCTGTGTTCCACTGGCAGTACAAACTTTGTGCTCCTAAATTTCTAGACTTTATACATAGAAAATACTTGCTTTTAAAATGAAAATAATAGGAATGCTTTTCATGAACTTTTATTGCTTTGTTTGTTTGTTTTTTTCAGCTATATATAGATATGTTAGACATTGTAACACCTCTTGAAAAGATGAGCTCTGAAGAATTTCTCCCACGGTAAATATAACTACAATCTGCTGGTTTATGTGTTGTTCCCATCTGGGTCACGACGCTATCTTTTAAAGTTAGTTCATTGCTGTTTCCAGAAAGGACAGGTTTGGGATTGAGAATGTGTCCCCTATTTGAGCACGCAAGGAATAGGAACTGTACAGGGGTCTTGGTCTCATTTGTCTTAGTTCACATCAACATGCATCAATTAGCATCAATGATAAATAACAACTTACTCTTCTGGTTTTGTGTCCTATGCTTGCATAGGGGAGATCGGTATGATGCCTTGAGGGCTTGTATTGGAGACTCTCTGTGCCAGAAGCTGCATAATTTGAATGTTTTCTTGGTGAGTATAACTGATGCTGTTGCACTTTTTGCAAAGGTCTTATTAATACAGCAGATATCTGCTGTCTTCAAAATAATGAGAGTGTGTCTGATGATGTGTACTGCTGCAGAATAAACAGTCCTGAATTGTAATGGGAATTGTCTGTTATAGCTGCTTCATGGCTTTTTTTTATGCTTCTGACTAAAGAATGTTCTTTTCTTTAGGTTGGCTGTGGAGCGATAGGCTGTGAAATGCTAAAAAACTTTGCACTTCTTGGTGTTGGTACTGGGCAAGAAAAAGGATTAGTAAGTCACCTCCGAACTTCACTTATTAAAAAGTACTGTGATGAGGAATAATTAAATATTTAGACTACTTTAAAATGTTAAAAGTCTAAGCCCTATTTCAGGTTGATCTCTGCACAGAGGGGAAGTACTGTGCAATTAGAGTCTAACACACTTGGAACAGTTCTGCTGTATTCTGATTTTTTTAAAAACAAATTTTAATCACTTGGTATAGGCAGAGCTGTTAGCTGCAGTGGTTGCCAAGAGGAGTGCTTTGTTTTGGCAGTTTTTTTGTAGAGATTTCATCAAGATTATTACTCAGTGTTACACATAAATTGTAACTTCAGCTGTTGTTTCTGCCCCTTCTGATTTAGGTTACAATTACAGATCCAGACTTGATAGAGAAATCCAACCTGAACAGGCAGTTTCTTTTTCGACCTCATCACATACAGGTAGGCTTTCTCATTCAGTAAACTTCCTGGGTTATGGTTGTGTTTCCTTGTCCTGTGTCCCCACTGAGAGCTGAATTTATGTGTGTCTGTAATACTTTTGTCCAGGAAAGACTTAAAGACTGTGACGATGTGCACTATTTTTAAAAACAATACCTAGAACTATGTCGGCATCCCATTTATCACTAGCATCAGTTGAATAAAATTGCTGCTCTGATGTTTATTTTTACTGGTGACTAATAGTATACCTCAAACTTGAGAATGGGGTGAGGAGTGCTATGTGGCCTAAAAATATGCCAAAAATGCTTTACTACACCATTGAAATTCAGGAAGAATAAAACAAAACCAAAGTGTGGACAGCACATGGCAGAAATGTTCTCAATGCAAAAGCTACTGGTAATGGAACTTGACCAAAGCTGCTGTCTTCTTAATTCAGTCTTCATTAAGCTGGTAAATAGCACAGCAAAACTCCCATGTGCATACAGTGAACGTGTGATACATAAACTGCTACGGCCACAGAAGCAGAGAGAATAGCCCTGTGCTTGCGGATAGCCCAAAATAAAAAAGGTGGCTCAGATTTTGACAGCAGCATGGAGAAGGGATTCCCCTTCCCAAAACCCAGCCACTGGATTTTCTGCCTCCTGTTCACGTCTAGAAAATCTCTGAATGAATTATGTTCTGGATGGATAGATAAGGGAAAGGTGAACTCCACAAGCTTTCAGAAGCTACATTGTCTTGAGTTCTGCAGTTGTAAGTGCTGATCCCTGGATAATTGAATGTCATATGGCTGGAAGTGTCAGGTGGCTTAAGAGCTGTGTTTCAGTTTAGTTTCAGAAGTTGGCTTTGTGTGGAATGCCTTGCAGCAATGTGATTAATCACGTGTTTGTCTGCGCTGTGTAGACATAGTCACAGCAAGGGCTTTATCCTCTGACAGTCACGAACTACTCCTTTCTTACAGCACTTTGAGTCCATGAGAGGCAGCATGTGGCATCAGTTTCAGTTACTCTATATGCTTCTGCTGCACCGTTTAAACACTTCAACCTTGTGGTCTCTGATGTACTACTTCAATAAGTACCTTATAAATCACATTTTATTTTGAGTATATTTAGTGAGGGAGGCATATGATTAAAGAATTTGCTTTATTGTATGTTTTTCATACTGACATTTCTGTCTGATCAGCAAATGAAGCTGATACCTCTGTGTCCCAGGTGTTCTTTATCTGAATATTGTTGTATGTATTTATACTTTCAGAAACCTAAAAGCTATACTGCAGCAGAAGCAACTCTGAACATCAATCCTTACTTAAAGATTGACTCGTATATTAATAAAGTTTGTCCAGCCACCGAGAACACTTACAGTGATGAATTCTATACCAAGCAAGATGTGATTGTGACCGCTTTGGACAATGTTGAGGCGAGGCGGTACATTGATAGGTAGGTTGTGGAAAGGAACAGAGGGCTGCTTTTCATGTTCTTTTGTGAGCTTTGCTATTCTTAATATTCCTGATCTGCAGCTGCTTATAAGATCTGATAGCAAATTGCTCAGAGGTATCTTGCTTCTTTATGGGGATGCTGGCTGGGGGCAGGAAGGGGTTTGTACTCACAGTAGAAACCAGCTGTGCTGGTGTAAGCCTTGGCATGAGTTCTTGGAAGTTAATAGGTGCAAGGTCTGATGACAGGGAGACTGCTGTGGCAGTCTTAAGGTTAAATTATTTATGTATAAGAAGATGTATTTCTAAGTAGGGATGTTTACATCTAAAGGGAATTACTAATGCTCTATGTGGAGTTGGGTTTATGGTATCCTGATCTCACTTCGAATGCCCCTTCTTATTTAATCTTTTCCTTTGTTAGGTGCAAGCTTTCCACTCTAATAAAAGTGCCTAGTGTCAACTCTGTTTACACTCTGGTGATGTCTGCAAGGCGGGAGTGAAATGATAAAGTTGTTTTCTGATACTTTGCGTCTTTCCATGTTCTCTTTCCATGTCAGTCGTTGTGTAGCAAATCTGCGTCCTCTTATAGACT
Source organism: Gallinula chloropus (assembly GCF_964237585.1). NCBI lineage: Eukaryota > Metazoa > Chordata > Aves > Gruiformes > Rallidae > Gallinula > Gallinula chloropus. The sequence goes on from NC_140088.1 coordinate 74,148,029, forward strand.
CTGGAACTATGGGAACAAAAGGACACACAGAAGTTATTGTGCCCCATGTGACAGAGTCCTATAATAGTCATGTAAGTGTTTTAAGAGCATTTCTTACCTTCTTTAGCTAGTCCCGTAATGCCAACTGATTCTTCAATCATTTATGTATCTGTCTAAAATAAGTGGCCTGTTTGAGTTGCTGAAGATCAGTACTGTTAGGAAATAATTACTTCCTTGGTTTCTGAACAAGAGCTCACAGGAAATAAAATTTGAGCAGACTGGAGTTATCTCTGGTACCTACCTGATGATTACACCTAGGCCAGTAATTAAAAGCAACTACAATATGAATCATGAAACACAAGCTCTGGAAAAAGTCATAATTCTGAAGCATTTTCAAGGGACTTTTTAACATTTTTTCTCTCTTGAAAGCTCCCTTCTGAAGTGTCCCTTGCAATGCTACAGACTTGGGGAAGAGGGACAGAAAGCTGCCTGGTGTAAAAAGGATCTCGGGGTGTTGGTCAACAGCTGGCTGAACAAGAGCCAGCAGTGTGCCCAGGCGGCCAACAGCACCCTGGCCTGTATCAGGAACAGTGTGGCCAGTGGGACTGGGGAAGTGATGGTCCCCCTGTACTGGGCACAGGTGAGGCTGCCCCCTTGAATGCTGTGTTCAGTTCTGGGCCCCTCACTACAAGATAGACATCAAGGTGCTGAAGCATGTCCAGAGAAGGTCAGTGAAGCTGGCTCCTCAGTCTGGAGCACAAGTCTGTTGAGGAGCAGCTGAGGGTGCTGGGGTTTAGCCTGGAGAAAAGGAGGCTGAGGGGAGACCTTACGGCTCTCTACAACTTTCTGAAAGGAGGTTGTAGTGAGGTGGGTATTGGTCTCTTTTCCCAAGTAATATGTTGTAGGACAAGAGGAAATGGCCTCAAGTTGTGCTAGGGGAGGTTTAGATTGGATATTAGGAAGAATGCCATCCCTCAGAGGGTTGTCAGTCACTGGAACAGGTTGCCCAGGGAAGTGGTTGAGTCACCATCCCCAGAGGTGTTTAAAATCTGTGTAGCTGTGGCCCCTAGGGACATGGTTTAGTGGTGGAGTTGGCAGTGCTTAGTTAACAGTTGGACTTCAAAATCTTAAAGGTCTTTTTCAACCTAGACAACTTTGTGATTTTTATAAATAAGAATCTAGTCCCACAATGGCATTGCAAGCTAGTTTTGTACTTGTGGGTTTCTTTCTTAGAACTGCTTTCTGCCTGCTCACTCTGTTCTTGGTGAATGTCACCTCCACAGACAGGTATGAGAAACATAAGCCTCTGCGGGAGGAATTAGTCTGCCCATTTCTACAAGCGTACATAACAGTTCTACTTGAATGGAGAAGGGGACATGAACCTTCAAACTGTTGCAGCATCCCTCTACTTAGGTTCTTGTGAAACTGTCTTTACAAGGTAGACATCTACTGGTTGAGAACAGCATGAAACGGTGCCGTGAGAACAGATAGGATTTTGAGCATCCTAATGGTCTTGCCTAGCATCCACAAAGGGAGAAGTCTTACTGGCTTTGAGTGAAAGGGCGTATTTCAGTATATTCTATTGATGTCACGTTGAGGAATGCAAACTGTGCATCTTGGAAAAGCTGGTTGGCAATTTCTTCTGCTGTTTGTGTTTCAGTTTTGCTTTATAGTATTGAGGTTAGATTGTTCTTCATAAACAGGAAGTCATATGTTAGTGGTCATAAACATTTTGTTCTAAGCATAAGCAAGCTACCTTGTGTTATGTTACAGTGGAATTTTAAACTTCCGTAGTCTAGAAATTCTTGATGCTATTACTGGCAATAAAATTTAATAAGCATGCATTTACACACAGCGGGATCCACCAGAAGAAGAAATACCTTTTTGCACCTTGAAGTCTTTCCCAGCTGCTATTGAGCATACAATACAGTGGGCAAGAGATAAGGTAAGGAAATAAGCTTACTGGTGTTAAGCATAATTTAATGTGTATTTGGAAGGGTGGGGAAATCTTATACGCTTCTTTGCCAAACACCATATTTGTTGTTCTTATTTTCTAGTTTGAAAGTTCATTTTCACACAAGCCTTCACTGTTTAACAAGTTCTGGCAAACCTATCTGTCCGCAGAAGAAGTTCTACAGGTAGGGAAGTGTTGCCGAGGTAAAATACAGGGTTTAATCTAATGCTGTACAGATTTGTTTCTATTTAACTTCAGTGAGATGTGGGTTATTTTCTGACTATTTAAAGAACCTGAATACTTATTTGGCCAAGTCATTAGCTCATCTTTCATGGGAACAGTATTGCTGGTGTGTCTCATAATTTAAAGCCTAAGTCTCATGCATGGGCTGCTTCTCTAGCACATGTGTGCTCTGTACATGATGTAGAAATACCAGAAATACTTTAGTACTGCTAAGGAGTGTATAGTAGACATCACACTCGTATGCAACCAGCTGGATAAATGAAGGGAAAACTTAGTTTTAAGTGAATTCAACTATGTAATTAAATTAGTCTCAATTGCTTAATATTTTTTCTTGTGAATCTGTAATGACCTACGGTCCATAGACCACAGCCCTTGGGGAAAAACACAGTAGAAGGGATCGCATAAAGCATAGTATTTCCCACAGTGAGCCTTTGTATCCTTTTGCCCATGACTTACAAAAACCATATTTACTGTTTGACTGTACCGTGAGGAACCTTGTCTGTTTTAACATTTTCATATTTCCTTTTCTGCCTAGAGAATAAAATCAGGGGAGAGCTTAGAAGGCTGTTTTCATGTTATTAAAACACTCAGTAGAAGACCTCGAAGTTGGACTCAGTGTGTGGAACTTGCAAGAGTAAAATTTGAGAAGTATTTTAGCCACAAGGTAGGTAAGATCTGGAAATGAGGTGGTTCTAGACTGGTGAGGGTTTTAGAAAACTTCAGAGCCCTAATAACTAGATGTCCAAGTCTTTGTCCTTATCTCCACCTTTTAATAAATAACAAACTGTACTTGAAACTTAAAAATGCTGCATTCCTTTCTCTACTCTAGTGCTTTTTAGTCTGGTTTGTTAACTTAGTCCTGGTAGCATAGTTTTGTGGTCTGTGTGCAGCTTTCTTGTTTTGCTGTGAGCTGCAGGGATGATATTGGATGCTTCTTACTAAAGGACCAGGGCTTTTTGCTTCCCTCACAAAACTTTTGTTACAGAACTCTACTTCATGTCCCTGATTTTCTCAAAAGCATCACAGAAAGGTTAGCTGATAGAAGAGCCAGTCATTCTTCAAGTGTTGCTTGAAGTGTGTGCATGTGTGTAATTTTGTCAGAAAGATGTAATGTGTATTAGGTAATAATGTGATACACATAATACACTCTCTGTGTGTTTGGGAGCCCTGGTGGTAGCTGTCACATTGAGACAACATTGTGTTCCCCGTTGTGAGTTGGTGTGCAGGAATCTTCCAGTGACAGCAGGGTGGGAGGAACACTTTGCTTGTTGGATTAAGCATCTTGCTTGGACTTTGGACAGATGGATGGACCGGCCACTGTCTAGTAGTACTTGTGTCATTAAGATCTGCATCTTGACACGGGTGTCTTAGATTTTCTTAATGGTTTAAATTACTTCAGCTATGTATTGGGGTGTATTAAAAGCTGTCTCAGGGTTTCACATCATTACCAAAAGGAAGGCTTTATTTAGTATGGTCATGTCAGCCCGTGTGCGGAGAAATTTCTAAAGCTACTCTGGCTTCTCCTCTAGGCTCTTCAGCTCATTCATTCATTTCCCCTTGACACACGATTAAAAGATGGAAGTAAGTACAAATGCCCCGTTGTCCCTGTTGTGAATTCATGGCATATGTCATGCGTTGCTGGTCCTGACTCCTTAGGATTTCATCTTAAGTTTGTCTTCTTCCCAGGTTTGTTTTGGCAGTCACCAAAGAGGCCACCTTTCCCAGTGAAGTTTGAATTTAACGATCCTTTGTAAGTATGGCACTGCCACTGATGCATTTTATAACATCCTATAAAACTCGCCCTACAGCAGGAAGTGCAAAGCACTAGAAGTTGGACTGGCACCTGATAGGTACTAGTGTGTAGTCTTATGCTGTGGCAGATTCAGCAAACTGTAATATTTTCTGCAAGTAATTTAACTTGCACTGATACAGGATTGGAGGGGGCTGTGGGAAGTTCTGACAACACCTACTGTGAAGTGGCTTAGAACAACCTGTTTAATTTCTTGTGTGACTACAGAGTTACGGAGTAGTTGGCTGTAGTATCCCCTGCCCCCATTGGCTCATATCATGAAATGCAGGATGTATCAAATATAATTGACTACCTAAAATGACCCTACTGGAAGGACACCATTTCTTCTTCATGACAATTTGGTCTGATCTAGATGGCTTAAGTATTACAGAGAATTAAACAAAATTTGATGTGGATGAAGGACTGAAAAGCCTTTGTCAGCTGCATATCTATACTTCCTACGAGAAACTGTCCAGACTACCAATTTTAGTTAGGGTGAAAACTGACACCATGGCAAATATCAAAGTGTTTGTAAGGGGAAGCTTTTTATTATCATATTGATATCACGTGAGCCTTTGTAGTTGTTTTTCTTGACTGCAAACATTAAGGAAATAGGGTTTTCATTAAATAACTCTTCATCAAAGTTTGCTTAGTTTTGGGGAGGACTTCTGAGTCCCTCAAAATCTGTTATCTGTCTGGTACTGTGTGCACTGAATGGGGGAATTTTTTTTCTCTGTGTTTTCAAGACCTTTTTGACAGTGAGTGCAAATCTGGCGAGCCAAAGTAAAAAATCAACCAAACAAAAAGAATTCTTTCTCTATTCTTCAGGCACTATGGTTTCATTGTGAGCGCAGCAAAACTCTTTGCAACAGTGTACTGTGTTCCTTTCACAGAAAAGGTAATACTGTAAAAATACCTTTAACAGTTTTCCCATCCAATAACTTGGATGTCCATGTTCTTTGGCCTGATGTCTAGTTGCCAGTTCTTTCCAAGAACTGATTAAAGTGATTCTTGAAGTAATCTGTCCTTCAGCCCTTTTCAGTAAGCACTGAACTTGAGAATTCTTATGTTGATGGATCTATTTCCTGTGCAATATAATAACTGAACTGAAAGAAGAGATCTTTAAGGCATTTTTTAAAAAGTGTCTTAGCTATGGTCCGGGAGTTTTATTTTTTGCTACTCGAGGCATCTGTGCTTTTCTCATTATCTCGTCCTTTGTTTTTCTCATTATCCTTTTTCTTTACTAATTGGCTTTTCCTGTAAGTCACATTTATACTTCAGTTCTGTTCAGTTTAAGTGCTATGCACTTCACACCACTCTGGTTCACTGTGGCAACAGGAACAGCACTTGATGTTTCACTGAAATATCACTGCAACATCATTGAATATTTGTGGGATTTTGCAGTTTGCTTTTTATTTTTACATTCTTTGAAATGTTGCTGGATAATACAGGGGTTTTTTTTGGGGGGGAGCCTTCTTGAGTGGATGTGAATTTAAACTGGTTTTCTTCAAAACCATAACAGGATTTGTCAGAGGAAACTATTTTGAAGATTATTTCAGCTGTGAAGGTACCAGAATTCAGACCTTCAAACAAAGTAAGTGTCATAATTAGTTTAAAGGAAATAAAAAAAAAAAAAAATTAAAATCCACAAGCAGTGACCCACATCTCCAACCAGTTCTTGCATTTATGCTGATGAGAAAGAAACACAAATTAAAATGTGTTTTGGAGAAACAAGTGTGTGGTATACAGGACTGCTTTAACTTGATATCACCAAGTCTTCTATGCTAAATGAGGTACCAAACACTAAATGTGTTTTGCCTTTTGCAAATGATTTGTTGTAGCATCATTTTCAATGCATGTGACTGTAAATCAGTCTGCAAGCTTTTTTAAAGTTTCTATGAGCATACTATTTTAATAAAAGTAGTAAAATTTTACTCATAAGCAACTTTAAAGCAATCCAAGACTGGTGTCAATGTGATATTTATTTCTAGGTGTTATAAATGAATGTCACTACTTTTATGTTGTTGCTTTTGTGTTTATTTTTGAAGTCTTAACTTCAAAACAGCTTAAATGTTGCTGTGCAGTGGCTAGCATTTGTCATCATTTGAAATTAGCAAACATTCCAGGGTGCTCTTGTGTTTTTGTGGCCATGGTTAACACTTGTCTTGTGAATGCTTGCCTTGTGGGACAAAACCAGTACATTGACTCAGAATCACAGAATAGTTGAGGTTGGAAGGGACCTCTGGAGACTGCCTAGTCCAATCCCCTTTGCTTAAGGAGGGGTAACTGCAGCGGGGCATCAAGGACTGTGTCCCATCAGGTTTTGAGTCCCTGAGGATGGGGATTCCACAGCCTCTCTGCTACCTGTGCCAGTGTTCAACCATCCCCACAGTTTTTGCTGGGATGTTTTTGTTTGTTTTTTTCTTTAAAGTATTTGTTTCATGTGAAACTTCATGCTTTTCAATTTTTGCCCTTATCCTGTCACTGAGCACCAGTGAGAAGACTCTGGCTCTGCCTTCTGTACTTTTCCCCTATTGAGATATTTGTATCAGTGTATAAGATCCCACAGAGACTTGACTTCTCTTCTCCAGGCTGAACCATCCAGCTCTCAGCTTCTCCTCGTATGGGAGGTGCTCCAGTCCTTTAATGATCTTTGTGGCTCTTGGGTGGACTTGCTCCAGGAAGTCTCTGTCTCTCTTGAACTGGGGAGGAAAGACTGCAGGGAATACAGGACACTTCACACTTCTGCTGTACAAAGTTTGTGTATTTTATTACTCAAGCACTGCCCACACTTGCAGGTTGTACAGACTGATGAAACGGCAAGAAAACCGGATCATATTCCAGTCAGCAGTGAAGATGAAAGAAACGCTATTTTCCAGCTGGAGAAGTCTATACTGTCCAATGAAGCTCTGGAAAGTGAGTAGCACAAACTGCCTTCACAGCTTAGTAACGTCTTGTGGTTGCACCGCCAGTAGTATGACATTCAGGTCTTTGGATAAAGCAGTTCTGTAGTCCTGCAAGAAGCAGATAGGTATCTAAAGCTTTTTGAAGTGATATGCCAGTAACAGTCCTTACTACTTGGCATTACCCTATGCTTCTGTATTTCTGAGATTACTGCAAGTTATAGGGTTCTCTGTTACACTGGTACAGAGTAAGTACAACTCTGATGACAGCGAGCAGACAGCAGGGAATTGAACACTAAGGAGGGAAAGGGTGCCAGCTCGATCCCAGATGGACTGAAAGTGATTCAGATTGAGAAGGTTGAGAATTGCTACTTAGAGGAATCAATCTGAAGGTATCCTAAATTGTGAAGCCTGTTAGTCATTTCTTCAGCATCTTCTAGACAAGTTAAAATGAGGATGCTCAAGCCCGTTTTTTGTGCCTGGCCACATGAAGAGATCATTGGGCAAGAACTGCATGTGTGCATTTTTTAGCCTGTGAATGGAAGAGAGAAAGATTAACTTAACTCTAACCCATGCCTTGGAGTGTCAGCCCTAATCTCTATCTCCCAGGCTACTGAGTCCCTAGTGAAATGTTTACAGGTAAACAAAGCTTAAAGAGGGAATTCCCCCAGGATGACACTATGGTGAGGTGGGGTGTGTAAGAAACATCCCTAGGACTGTCCAAAATCTATTCCTGGTGTTGGAAGGAAAACAAAATTATGGAACTCTGTTGATATTTCTTTCATTGCTCACATCTACCAACTGGTATTGATAGGGGTATTTCTGCTTCTAGCATGGGAAAGCAAGTTTAAAGTATGGTGCCAAGCTCCAGAATGTGAAATTTTCAATTTGTTACGGTACCTAGTTCTCTGTAGCAGAGAGCTTAGGACAGCTTCAGTTTGCTAATAATTTCTGCTGGTTATGTTGTGTTTTGTGTTTGGTTTTTTTTTCTTGAGCAGGTGATTTGCAAATGAAGCCAATCTCCTTTGAAAAAGATGACGATACTAATGGGCATATAGATTTCATAACAGCAGCATCAAATTTGCGAGCCAAGATGTACAACATCGAGCCAGCAGATCGATACAAAACAAAGCGCATTGCTGGAAAGATTATTCCTGCCATTGCAACAGCGACTGCTGCAGTATCAGGGCTGGTGAGTGTGCTTTTCAAAATGTCTAAAATGCTTATTTCTCTTACTGTTACTTGCCTAAAACTACTGTTCTCTGAATATTGATTAGCATTACTGTGCCAGAGCCTTGTTAAAGATGGGTTTATTTCAAATTTAATACCAAATACCAAAGGTCACTCTTGGTTCTAGGTGTGGTAAGCTGTGGGAGCTTTTGTTTCTGATTTGCCGAGAGTGAGTTTCTCATTAGCAGGGAAATATGAAGAACTGAAAAAGTCCTTGATTGCTTGGCAACAACTAGAAACATCAGTGTGCTATCAGCACTGCTCTCATCCTAACTCCCAAAGACGGCATTCCATCCACTATTAGAAATTAACTCCATCCTAGCCGAAACCAGGACACCTACCTTAGGAATACTTTCAAATGTTTTAAGTATTTCCAGTAGCAGCAACAGAATTGGTGGCATATTGGGTTGCATTTCCAGATACTCTGCCAGTTGGACAAGGGCTGATTTCATTAACAACTTACTCTGTAGTTGCTGGTCTCTTAGCTGGTGTTGGTAATAGAGTACATAAAACTGTGTTTGGTTTCATGGAAATAATGGGATTCTTACTTGCTACAGGTTGCACTGGAACTCATCAAAGTTGTGGGTGGCTACTCAGCTGATGCATACAAGAACTGTTTTCTGAACCTAGCTATTCCCATAATGGTCTTTACAGAAACAGCTGAAGTAAGAAGAACAGAAATCAGGTAGGAAGGACAACGGCAGAGGGGCAGTGTTTTGAAATCTGGTAGTTGATGCTTAGAACTTGGTGAGCCATTACAACAGGTGTAAAGTCCGTACAGTTATTAAATCCAGATAACCAAATTAAGGCCTAATGTGCAGAACTATGATGGAACCACAGTACAGGGTCATAGTCCAATTAAATGTTATAGATATTCTAGGGGATATTTTTAATTCTTCTTTAAACTTGGAAGTGCTTACTATTTATTATCCATTTACCATGTGCCGCTAAATTTGTAAATGATATTCTTAGTACCAGCAAGGGTGTCTCATAATGCATTGCTCAAGAACTTCCTGTTTGGAAAATGTAGTGCATACTCTTCTGTCCTAATTTTAAAAATAGTGGTTTTAAGAGCTTAGTTTTGTTTTCAGTAGAAGCTGTTGTTAGTGAGGCTTTAAAAATCTATATAAGTTAGATGGTTATTAATAAACATCCTGTCTACACAGACTGGACACACGTCTGCATCTTAGTGAATACAAGAGCAATTTTTCAGTAGGTCTGAAAACTCAGTAAGCTCATTGCCAGATACCACATTTGCTCAAAGTTTTTACTGTGCCTTATGCTCAGCCAGGTCTGAGAGCTGGAGAAGTGACAGCAGAGGGGGAAGAGTTGTTTGCTCAGTATAACCCAGCAAGTTGGTAGGAGTTGTAGCAGTTCTTCAATACATGTTTAAGGGAAGTGTCTGAGTTGATGTTCTAAAGTAACAAACAGCCTTTCTTTCTTAAAAAACAGAAATGGGATATCATTTACGATCTGGGACAGGTGGACAGTTTATGGGAAAGAGGATTTTACTTTGTTGGACTTCATAAATGCTGTCAGAGTAAGTTATCTACTCTACTGGGTTATTTATCTACTGTACTGGCTTAAGAGGAAAGGGTTTTCTTGTTTGGGTTTTTGGTTTGAGGTGTTTATTTGTTGTGCTTTGTTGCTGCTTTCTTTTATCAAGTTATCATTCAAACTAGAATAATTCAAGAAAGAATTAACATCAGTTGGGATGTCTTTAAGTAAATGTGTTCAAGACTATTTTCAAATTCTTTGTTAATTTGTTAATTGGCTCAAATGTATCTTAAAACTTCTGTAGAGGCTCGTGCATTATCCAGTTTTCTGGTTGGGATCCTATCTTTTTGAATACTAGCAGATCCTATGTTTTTAATATGCGCAGTAGTAGTATTTGCTGACTTGAGCAGCTGTCCTAGACTTTTAATAATTTGTAATTTGTGAATTCCAGGAGAAATACGGAATTGAACCCACTATGGTTGTACAGGGAGTCAAGATGCTGTATGTTCCTGTGATGCCAGGTCATACTAAAAGATTAAAGCTCACGTAAGTATAATGGGAAAATGGATTGAGGGATGTGAGTGTAGGTACAAATGATGTTCACTGGTTATGTCATAAGGATGTTATGTCTGACAGCAAAGTGATTGCTAGTTACTAATATTTGGGAAAGAAAAAGGCCATTTCTTCCTTTTGGAAAAAAAAAAAAAGGAGAGACAAGTGAATTAAGTTCTGTGGTGAGGACAGAGGACTTGCAAAATACTGTTCTAACTGATGAATGCCAGAATGAGAAACCCAGAAAAGACTGATCAGGAAGTTTTTGGGGGGTGAAAGAATGTACCTTGGTTCAAGCAGTACAAGACCGATCGAACCTTTTTAAACTGGCTTAAAACTAACAGTGATATTGAGCAACTTAGCTCTGAACGAATGAGAATGCTTACTCAGGAAAGAGTTAAATGTGTTTGTTCCAGATTGAGATTTCTGGAAGTCTGTTCAGTTCACAGTAATTCTCAGTTGAGCCCTCTTGAAAGTGAAGACATTTACAAGGCTCTCCCTTGCCTCTCACTGACAGGAAACTGGTGTATAACAAACTGGAAGTTTTGGAGGTGGTGTGTGCCAGGCATTGTCTTTTTTTGACTGAGAGGCCATTGCAGAGTAACAGCCAGATCTCACACAGGTTTAGTTCAGCCTCATGTTGATGGAACTTCTTTAGCTAAAAATGTGTTCTTCACAGCTTTTGTGAAGTATATACTGATCAGTGCTCAAAGGCTTTGCTAGAGCAAGTAGATGCATCGATTGGTACTGTTTCAAAGGTCTGCCAGGCAAAGTATTGTTTCTTATGGCAAACTACTTCAAACTTGTAGAGAGAAGAGACTCTAAGCTGGTACTGCCTTTAGATTGCCTGGCATACTGAAATAGGAATTTACAGCCTATTTCAAAAGAAGTTTAATTCCTTTTCCTGCAGCTGTAGTAATAATTTTGAATTTGTGGGGCATCTAATGATGTCAGAGGCATGGTGTGAAGCTGCCTCCTTGTGAATGTCAGGATTTCTTATTACCCTGAGACTTGGTCCAAGCTTTCCATGTAGTTACAGCAACTTTGGGGGGTTCTGTTACAAACAGTCCCCAAGGCTTTATATTTGTGCAGCAATATATTTGCAAGCTGTGTATTTACACAGCAAACCCTGGTCATGCTTGTGTGTTTTAACACCTTTCTCTGGCTGTAATATGACAAGCATTGCAAGACTTTCTTTTCATTTCAGAATTACAGCACTGACTGGTAGCATGCTGCTTAAAAGCAAGTTTTAGAGACTCAGCTGTCTGCCTCACTCTGTAGCTTGGGGCTCCCCTATGCAAACAGATATGACCTCAGTATCTCTGCTGAGAAAAGCCTAATGCTTTGTGTTCTTTCAAGGGAACAGTACTTTGCAGAAGCAGCTTGTAGACCAGCATTTTAAAGCATAACCAGAAGGAAAATCCTTCTCTAAGTGACCTGTGAGGAACAGAAGTGAGTGACTGTATTCCCCCAGCTTCCTAGCATTTGAGCTGTGGCCTCATGAACTGCTGTTCTGAGTTGGCAAGAAAATAATTCATAGAGTCGTACAAGATCCTGAGTTGGAAGGGATCCATAGGGATCATCAGGTCCAACTCCTGGCTCCACATAGGGCCAGTCAAGTTGAGATGTCCAAAGAAGGGTAATGAAAGTGAGGTTGATTGACCTACTTCAGTATTTCATTGTGCAACTTCCAAGCAATACCTGCAGCTTTTGAGACTGAGGAGAGCAAAAGAAGGAAGTTGCACTAAGACATGATACGCTTCATTTAAACTCAGATAGTGGTCATGAAGGAAGAAGCCACAGATCCTGGCTCCCACCTCACTGCTATTCACCTTTGAAATTCAAGTACGTAACAAGTCTTAATTCTAATAGATTTAGTTTGCATTAGAACTGTGTATCCAGTGCTTGCACTGGTAAAGTTCTTCCTAATAATGTATTCAAGCCAGCCATCATTGGAATACCAAGACCTTACTCCTTGATCAAAATCCTGCACAGAAGCCTTGCACGTCAGTAAGACACCAAAGAGAGATTGTATCAGTGAGGAATTTGAAACTGGTCATTCTCTGTTCTCTCTTGTACTAAGCACCTGTTGGTAAACAATGTACGAGCTCACTAATTGTCTAAAGTCTATCAAGAAAATGGAACTCCATTGGCTGTACCTTAGGGGGAGTGGATTACTGTCCATTTTAATTTGTTTTCTAGTATGTTGGTCTTTATTGCTTGCAGTGAAATTCATTCTAGTCTGTCCCTGAATTGCAACTGCCAGTCATACCCCTGGTATGTTAAGAAACTGTTCTTCATTTCCTTGTAGGATGCAAAAGCTTGTGAAGCCTTCAGCTGATAAGAAGTATGTGGATTTGACAGTATCGTTTGCTCCTGAGACTGATGGAGAGGAAGACTTGCCAGGGCCACCAGTGCGATACTACTTTGTTCAGGAAGACAATTGATGGTAGAGACACAAAAGTCACTCCTGGACCATTTGTTCTGAAAGGAGTGCACTGAATTTTCAGCTATTAAAGATGGTACTATATATTTCTTTTTGGTGAAGCCTTAATTAAAACAAATAGTGAAAATCAGTGGCTTTGCACTGAAGACAGACTGGAATTACGTGTCATCTTCTGGCATTTTCTTCAAACCTGTTTGCTCAAAGGAGGATTGGAATGTCTAGTACAGTCCTTGCCTTTAAGACAAGCTTTCTATTAATTTGTGAGGAGCTGAAGAAAGCAAGAAGAATGGTGAACCTAACAAGTGATCCCCATGTGCAATTTAGGTGCTGCTTAGAGAAGAGTGAAAAAAAATTGGGAAACTCATTTTGTGACACTCCTTGTATTCTAAGAACATCTCAAATCCATTTTGTATGTTACTTAATTCTCAAACAAGAATTTCATTCTTGCCATCTACACATAAGGTTTAATCCATCAAAAGGGTTGAAACTCCCACCTACAAGCATATTCACAGCATTACTGTGTTGGTGGTGCTCTCTTCTGAACTAAAGTTAGCAATGCTGTGTCAGAGTGGCTGTCTTACCTCATGGAAGCACTGGGAGGCAGGCCTGGAGTGAGTGTAAACTCACAAGAAGTCCAGGGAGCCAGAGTTGTTAATTATCAGCACTGTTATTTCGGGGAATGCTGCAATGTGGGGACAGTGGAAGCCTATTGGAGAGCTGAGTTAACAATTTCAACAATAAAACTTTGTCTTAATGAAAGAGAAAATGTTTGGCGTGGTTGAGCCTTTCTGCCCTCACCAAATTAATAACACTGTAGCAAAAGATGACTTCGAAAGGAGGAAAAGGCAATTGGCTCTGGACAGCTGTCACAGCAAACACTGTTTCCTCAGCTGCTCCTTTTGGTTTGGTTTCCTTACTGCAAGTGGTGGTGCTGTACACCTGTCCGCAGCACAAGTCTGAGTTGCACTCAGCACTGGAGGGTTTCAGCAGCAGCAGCAGCCAGTAGTTAGTTAGTAGGATATCGAAGCATAAAAAATCTGCTTAATTGGAATGACTAGTACTGGCTTTGCTGCTGTGGTGAGGCAGAGACGTCGTTTTCTTCATCATTTAAACACTGGATAGTTGGGTTGGTACTTGAGGGGTATTTTTTTCTCCCAGTGATCTTAGAGTGCGGTGAGGTTAGAATAAAAACCTGTGAACTAGAAAACCTTTTTAATATGTTTAACCTTTAGGGATTTTGGTTGCAGCGTATCTCCTGCAGCTGTTGCAAAAGCTATTGTCTACATAGCTACTGACCTTTGATTATAATTTATTAAGCTTTAGGGATATCTTCATGTTTAATGAACATTATTGGTCAGGAATGTTACCTCTCCTTTTTTTCATTCTCTGTTAGTTTAGTCAGGGATAACAGCTATTAGGCCATGAACTTGACCACCAAGATGTATGGAATTGAATAGCTGGAGTCAGCGCAATTATTCCAATATTTGGGATTTAGTCTTACATACAGGTTATCTTCTGGACTGACTACAGTCAGTCTAGTTCATAGATACAATTTTATAGATTAATACTTTTTTTTTTAGCTATCTAACTTATTTCAGCTGGGTTTTTTTTAAGAACTTCTTTTAGAGAAATTTTCTGAAACGGTAAAGGTGACTGAATTTACAGTGCAGAGAAGGCACAAGCAGACAGCAAGTTCCACTTCTAAATAACAATTATAATAGAGTTCACTGTGGCAGAATTAGAATCTGAACTTTTAACTGAAATCACTAATTAGTGCTAAGGATCACTTAAATGTTTAGGTCAAGTTGAAAGCACTGTTACCTCTCACAGTTGGAGACTGGGAAACAAACGAATCTTTAAGTACACTCTGATACATTAGTGAGGAGTTAAGATCATGCTTATGCTTTCAACGGAAGTAAGATACAAAAATGGTGAAGTCTCAGTACTTTTTTAGAATGCCATCCACCAGTCCTCAGGGTTTAAAGGAAATTTTCAAATATAATTGATGGAATGGCTTTTATTAATGACAACATGTACAGCTTTGTAAGACCCTTGCCAGAAAGTCCAGCTTGAATTTCACAGGGACTGGGGCCAGAATTTACAGACATGGCTGTATCTCTATACTGCTCTTATTGTGTCTATCTGATGGATGGATGTCTGCTTGATGGGCGTTTCTGCTCAGTTAAGCAGCTGTTGATGGAAAAACTGAAAATGCACAATTATCAAACCTTTAAAATGTTCTGGATATAAGTTAACTTAGGTAAAAATCCTACAAGTTATTGTAGTTATTTTAAAGAGGACTTTACATGGAAGAACTATGCGTGTCAAGTGGCTCATTAAAATTGTTTTTCATGTTTAAAAACTGCCTGAATTGCTGATATGGAGAGTCAGTGTGTTTATATTGAAAGCTGTGCCAATTCAGTGTGACTTTCTGTTTGAGGCCACCTACTTCTCCATCCATTGCTGCTTTTTATCAGAAGTCTCAGCAGGTGCTTAGCATGGTCACGCTAAAAGGGCTCAATCAAACAAGGCAAGTGAATTTCAGGGTGCTGGTCTTCCAGATCTCCAGTACTGGCAGTGCTCACAGCACTACCTCAAATCTGAGAATTGTTTTCTTTCTTCTTTTTTTTTTTTTTTGTAACAAAAGCCTGTGTGTGTCTAGGACTCTCTGATGCTCTGTTCCTGTGGAGCAACTGGAGCTAGCAATATCTTCCTGCAGCAATAAAGAACTACCTTTCCACTTTAAATAGCTTCCCTTCAAAATGTTATTCTTTGAAAGAGCAGGTGGCTTTCAGTGATAAAGTTTGATATCAGTGTTAAAGATCTTTCTCACTCAAATGCATTCTCACAGAGTTTGCTCGCATTTACACTAGCTTTCCCTTAATTTCTCACATTCTTAATAGTTGCAGGAATGTTTGTGTATGCAAAACATGAGGCATTTATACCCAGTTCAACTGTTCTCTGTGGTTAATCTCCATGTTTCTTTAATGCTAGGAGTAGTGCTAGTCAAGAGTAGTGACTACACAGAAAGAAGAACTCTAGCCCAGCTGGGCCTCTGTGCGTGCAGAAGCCCTGTCACCTCATCACGGCATCTCGCGTCTTGAAATAACGTGTGTTAGAGTCAGGCAGAGAGTTTGTGTATCTGTCTGATTGGTAATGTAAGCAGACACCTTAGGTAAGTCAATGTTCCAAATTTTTCCTTGTGTCTTTGAAACAATGTGGATGTAGGCTGGTTCTCTGAAAAAAGGAAGTTAATCTTAGCCAAATGCAACCAGCTTATTTGCTTGAAAGGTTTATCCTTCCTTGTTAATTATCTCCTGTTTTGCAGTTACAGAAAGCACCCCAGTGCAGCAATCTAAACCTTCATCCAAAGGTTGGTGAGTTTCAGCCAGAGAGTTTTTGAGAGTTTATTTTAGTAAATCTGTCTTTTGGTGTCTTTCATGTGGTCAGTGAAGTAGCTAGTGTGGGTGTTCATCCATTCTTCAGAAAGCTTATTGAGGCTCAGGCTTAACGATGTCATGAATTATGGCATTAAGAACACCAGCAGAACCATCCTGCTACTACGTGGATCATTTTGCATGGCAGAAGTGAGACAGTAAGTTTCTACTTCTCACAGCAACACCTGTTTCAATTTCATACAAAGGAAAAGCTGCAACTAACCTGGGGCGTACAGAGCAGCACCATCTTCATGAAGTGATCTTAAGTGTCTTCATGAAAAGTGAGTGTTAATGTCTCATGCTGTACTTTGAGCAGTCCAGCAGGTGCACCTTCACATGGCCACACATAATCTGTTATTTAGAAGTACATGGGTGTTCTTTTAAAATAACCTTCCCAAGCCTTGATTGACTTCCATAATCATTGAAACAAGTAATAATTAATTTGTGATTCCCAGCTGCTATCAAAGGAACATGAGGATCAGTTGTGTTCTGGAAATAAGAGTGCCTCTACCTAGAGCAGTCCTTGTGCATGTAGCTGCTCTGGTATCTAGATTGTAGCTGATTCCAGCAGATCTGTGTGAATGCTCCCCCACTGCTGTCACAGGTGTGGTTTATTTGGTTAGAGGTTTTTTTAAAAAAAAAAGCCACAGGCTGGAGCTAGTCTGCACTAACTTTGAAGGAGTATAGCTCTGCAGCAGGTAGCCAGCCTGTGAGGGCCTTATTCAGCCCAGGTGCCTGGCAGAACTTGGAAGCTTTTAAAAGTAATAAACTTAGCTGTTACTGCTGATCACTGAAGTTGCTTGTTTTGAAGGCTGGGTCTCCCATTTCCAAGAAGATGGATACTGTGCCTGTGGCTTGGTAAGGTTCCATAATTGTGTGCTATGATGAGGTGGCCCCGCTGCCTTTCCTTGTTACCATTTGTGCAATCTTGTCCTCTTTGTGCACTCACTGGGGCTTGTCTCAGCCCATGGAGAAGGTAGTTCAGAGACCTTAACCAATAGTGATGCCAACCTATTTTTTGTTAGTTTCCTGAAGCAGCCTGTGGCTGGGTCTGATGAACAGCCCTACTGGCACAAAGAAGCTGTGAGGATGTGCAGCTAGGCAGGTGTCTCAATTTCCTTGAATTTATGCCCTTAGCTCTCTCAGCTGTGTAACATGGGAAATGCTCCAGCCACCTTATTATTATGTTCCAGGTTCCATAAAGGTTGCATGACCTTTCAGAGAACCAGGAAGCCCTGGGTTAAGTTACCCAGATTTGTCTTTCATGCTTATTGTTCTGTATTGTTCCTCTCTGGCAGTGCTGAAAGCCCCAGCAGAGGTGAGGCATCCCTGCTGTCTCTGTGGGATGTCATAAATGGCACTGATACTCTTACAAGTGAATTGACAAGAAACGGAGTTCTTAACACTGAGAGTTTATTGCATGGTGAGCCAGTGACAGAATTGAGCCCACAAACACTTAGGTGCCTCGTTCCAATACAGATTTTTTCCATCACATTTTGCAGGGGCAATGCGTTCTCTCATTCCCGCTCTTGTCTTTCCTTTTTCCCCATTTAATCTTCTACGGGAATTTGGGTTATTCTCCCTCCCCAAATCTCAGGTTTCTCTGGGAGAAGCTGCATTGCATTCTTGGTTTAGAGCCAGTAGAGTTGCCCTAGAAATGGAGACAGTAGCTTGGGGAATACCTTTTGTGTATCTTCAGTAGCGCTGGGTTCCTGCGCTGCTGCTCCTGCCTCTCAGCAGGGCTGTTGCTGTGTGTGCCTTCGGCAGCCAGCTTGCTTTCAGAGCACTGGATCCTTCGCAGTGTGTGTCTGTAGGACAAATGGCTTCAGGTTCCCTTGGGTTTCAGTCACAAAGTAACTGACAACATCCTGAAGGCTTGGGAGTGTCACCTGTTTCACCAAAACAAAAGGAAAAAGCCCCCTCCAAATAAAACATGCTGTGTGTTGAGAATGCATCTTCAAAAACACGCCTGAGGGCTGGGCTCCATAGAACTGTTCCTCACCTTCTGTTCTTGGTTCTCAAACAACTAACCCCAGATTTGCATCCAGCATTTGGATGCAGTGAGGTCTAGGCCAGCCCTCTGTAGTCTGTGGTAATGTATTGACCCTTGAACACATAACTCCTTCCCTTCTATTAAATGAGTTAACCAACCAAAAGAGAGGTCACTTTCTGCACCGTTGTGCTCTTCAGTGACCACTGGTGCTCTTTCAGCAGCTGGGGTAACAGCAGATGCTTTTTCAAACCAATAGAATGTTTCTCAGGCCATGAGAAAGAAAAGTAGAAAACCTTTAAACCAAGTAACAGGGTCCATGCAGCCCTGCTTGCACTTCAACTAAGCTGGTTTTATTTCTCAAAGTTACACAGACCACATCTTTTAACTTCCTCTAGCTGCAATGAGAACTCAGTTATCAGTCTTCGTACTGAAGCCTGAGTTGGAAAAGAAATTATTAAGCAATCTTGGGTGTTCTGTGAGTTGCTTGACTTCATTTTTGTTAGAAGGTACTGATATGGTGGTTTTTCATACTTTTTCAGT
Organism: Gallinula chloropus; assembly: GCF_964237585.1. Classification (NCBI taxonomy): domain Eukaryota; kingdom Metazoa; phylum Chordata; class Aves; order Gruiformes; family Rallidae; genus Gallinula; species Gallinula chloropus. Next base: position 74,166,592 of record NC_140088.1, read on the forward strand.
CTTAAAAGTTAACTTGGACTTTGAGATTAAGTTAGTTGGACTAACAAGAGGAGTGAACTGTCCATATACTTAATTCTGACTCACAAATTATAGTTAGGAATATAGTTAGTTACTAGGGCTTTCCTGATTTGCTGTAAAGTGATACTTCTTACACTTGCTTAAGGATCTTCAGGAAGGGAATTGCTCACTTACCTGTCTTTCCAGTTGGATAATGTAACTTGTTCCGTTGGACATCACTTTGTAGTGCTTTAAGCAAGGGGCACTGAAAGAAAATGGAAGTTCATTTTGATACGCTGTCTGAAATTAAATACTTTTTGATGTATCATTTTCACGATTCAACTCCTTGGCATGGGCAATGGTTGTGCTTTGTAGTATCCCCCAGAGCTTACTGAAGGTGTGTGGCAGGGTTTGATTTTTTTCCTGTTTCAGAAACACCAGGAATTGCAAATATCATTCCTGCTGATTTGGATGCCTCTCGTTCTGAAGCTGGGCACAAGGTAAAGACAGCAATTCAGTTGAAATGGGAGGGGTGTGTTTTTTAGTCTAAATTACTGTTTGAATATATTAATGAATATAGTTACTGTTTGAATATATTAAGTTCTTTCATTTTTACAAAGGCTCGTTTCATTTTCATTCTGCATGATGATTTCTTAAACTGATTTACACTTCATGATAAACAGGGGACGCTCATTTATCCAAGGAAACAGGCCTTTGCTGGCTGACCTTTGTGGCTTGTTTAATCTAACTGGCTTTGGAGGCCTGCCCCAGCTGCCTCATTTGCCTTGCTCCAAACAACCTCAAAGCAACATGTCCACTCCAGCAATTAAAATCTCAGCTTTCAATACTGTGTGTACCAGTTAAGAATGGGATGATACATTGTGCAGTCAACCTACTCCAGCTTGTGCCGGACAGTGATTGCGTAGTTCTTGCTGTCACTACCAGGACGCAGGATCAAATTCCCACATGAAGGGTTCTTCTCTAACATCTCTGTGGCTTCTTGTCGAGATACTGCATAGAAGCACCTGCACAGAAGGGAGGAGAGAAACAGCATCGATGCCAGTTCCTCTAGCAAAGCTACACCAGTCTAAGCTGCGTGAAGAGACAGGGTCTTCTGGGCTAACACCTCTTCACAATGCTCAGCCTCATCCAGGGTAACTAGCCATGGCTGCCAAGAGGCATGATGTCTGAAGAACTCTTGCTGATTAGTAAATTGGGGACAGCAGTGCTTTGGCCACCTTCTTTCTGGACCCTTGGAAAGAATGTGAGAAAAGCAGCCTGGAGTTACCTTGATTTTCTCAATGGTAATAAGTATTTTTGCAGAAAGGCAGATCAATCAGTCTAACAGGTGGCTTTCTGAAGAGTTTTTTAGGCATAGCAATATACTGCACTCAGTGTTTTCCAAACAAAAGGCATTGTAGGAAAGCTGCAGGAGCAGTCTTTCCCTTCAGAAGTCTCTAGAAGGGCCTTAAGGTAGGTTTTGTTCATTGACATACAACCCGTGTACAACAGCTGAATTTTGAACCTCTGCATGGAAATAATGCTTTGAAAGAAGAAGGGTAGACTCTTTAGTCAGGTTGGGGTTTGCACAGTTCAATGAGAGCTTACGCTGGCATAGCAGTCTGTGTACTGCTGGGAGGGCTTTCTCTGTTCAAAGATGCACTGGAACAGTTAAGCACAATCCTTCTTTTCTTTTCCTTCTCTAGCACTTCATGCATTCTTGTAAGTTGCCCAGGTAGCAATGACTCATCTGCTGGAACTGACAGCTGAAAATGAACAGCATATTTGAAAAGAAAATGAAAGAGTGGACAACCACTGTGAGCAGTTGTTTCTGTGTGAGCATTGCAGCGAACATCTGAGGACAGCCACCACGCAGAACCTTTCTTGCCTGCTTGGTTTAAACTGTGTTGATAATCTGAAAGTTTTGGATTTGCCTCTGTTTTGAATAAAATCCTACATGTGTTTTTGGTAGAACAGTGAAATAAGGGTATCTGTGTCCTGATTTAGAATAAACGTGCATGGACAAAAGTGGGAATGATGTAAGAACCCACAATGATACTCTGCAGCTATATTGCAAAAGGCTGTGAAAATGTAATTTGACCTGTTTCAGCCATCCTCAGCTTTTCAAGTGATCCATTTAGGCCAGTGTAGCCATTTGTGAGCAAATGTCACTTACTTTCCCACTGGTCTTGCTATTTTCAAACTGCGTGTAGCTAAAAGAATAGCAGAATGAGATGCAAGGCTGAGGGGTTCTCTCACATGTGCAGTTTGGCCACTTCTTCAGTTGTGTCTTGATCCCATGCTACAGACACAGGGAGCTGCCTGTCTCAGAGCAGGCTCCCTTTTTCCCACCTGCAGGGGATATGCTAGAAGTCTTTTCTTTCTTGGGCAGCAGTGGATTTGGAACTATGTCTGACTAGGTAACATGTCAGAGTGTGTATTGCTGGTGAGCTGGGATTACATCAGCCTGAATCTTTATCTCTTCAGGGAAAAAAAAACCCAAACTACAAAAGCAACAGTTTAGTGTGTGCAAGCACCTTGGAAGCCAGACTTTGTGGCTGTGGAAAGGATGCATGAAGCCACAGCCCCGTTAGGCACTTTTGACATGAAGTGAGATATAAAACTCTTCCATACCATTGTTACGGTGAGAATAAAACCCTTCCATTCCTTCCCACATTCAAAGTCATCAACCTAAGAGAACAGAAAATAATGGTGTAAGAACAACTACAGCAACAAAAAAAAAGTATGGTATTTCATATGGAAGCCTCAAACAACTCTCACCCTTTTCAAGTCCCATGCTGGGAAAAGAGCTCCCTGCCAAGCTATATCACACCCTGCAAGCCGGTACTTCCCCAGTACTCCATGATCAATTAGTGGGAAAGAACAGAGGCAGGAAGGTAAAAAAATTGTATGCTCTGTTGGGAGTGGAAGGATAAGGGTATGTGGATCCAGGGAGAAGGCCATGCCAAAGAGGTTGGTGAGTCTCAAGTATTAAACCTTTTAGCTAGGCCCTGAGAACTACAGTCTGTATGGCTTCTGAACGGTGGGGTTGTCAGGTACTTTATCCCCTTCTTGGTTTTACAGGTGAGGTGGGCCTGTCAGTACCTGTGTGGTACTTCCTGGTTTCTCTTGTGCAGTTTCTTGTTCAATTCTTTGCTCGTTCTGTGATAGATGAGCCTTTGTTCAGTAAACCACATGTACCTTGAAACAGGTTGTAACATTCTGATTATTTATTTATTATTATTTATTTATTTATTATTTAGTATTTTTAAAAAATTGCTCCCCAATATGGGATTGTTGAAACTGTAGATTTGGAATTGAGTGGCAACACCACGGCACCCACAGAGTTCTGGCAGAGTTGAAAGAGTGAATGGAGAAATTAAGAAACAATTAACAAAGTTAAAATTGGAAACAGGGATGCTTTGGATTAGGCGTTTACCATTGGCTCTATTAAATATCTAAACACAGCCGAGAACTGATGTGGGTGTTTCTCCCTTTGAAATGTTATATGGAATGCCGTATGACATGAATAACCTGGGGAATCATCCGCGATTGGAGGATTCCCTAGTAGAAACTTATATAACACAGCTAATGGCAAGAAGAAAGGAGTTAATAAGAAAAGGAATATTGGCACAACGCCCCCAGCCCTTGGATATGGCAATTCACAAGATACAACCCGGTGACAAAGTCCTAATAAAGCCTTGGAAAGAAACTTCTTTAACACCTCAATGAGAGGGACCTTTTCTTGTCTTATTTACAACAGCTACAGCCATTAGGACTGAACGCCCCAGGAACCACCCTGGAAGGTTACCAATTACCCTGGAAGTCTCATAATGACCCTAAAGAGATCTTAAACACCGATGTTCTTATACAGATAAGTGACAAAGCAGAAACTTGTAACTATAAGTGTGTAAAAACTTTACAGTTAAGTGTGGAGTCAAATATTGTAATTGTTATCCTTTTGTGTGTTTTATTTGTAAAATCTGCCAAGGACGGTGGTGGTCTCCCTGTTAGGAAGGAAACCCTCCTAGGGGAATTTATGGAAATAATTACACACAAAAATTGAAACAGACACAAGAAATATTTGGGTATAAAACGGCTTAAGGGGAAATTGAAAAATGGTCACCACAATGGTGGAAGATATATAGGTCACCAGAATATTATTGTTTCCACCCAAACGAGCCAGTTCCTCTTTTAATAACTATTGTCCAGGTGTGTTGCCGGAGAGACCTAAGTAGAGTATGGTGCAGCTCCCCAGAAGTAAAATGAGTAACGGGGAGAAATTGAAACAAAGGTGCGCTAAGAGAAAAATCTCAGAGCCTCCTGAAGAATATCCCTGCTGCCGAGAAGATGGAACACCCTGTGACTCGAAGCAGCCGAGCCGACGGGCGAGGCAGAGGTGTAAAAACTGTGGAGGATGGAACCCCGAGACCAGAGTAATGCGCAAGCCTCGGAGGAGCTGCCCCAATGCTAACCCCGGCTGAACACTGTCTCAAGAACACACCTACCCAGGAAAAGAAAAAGGGGGGCCAGAGGGCAATAAATGGGACCAAGTAAAACCTTGTAGGGAACTGAGACACTGCCACCCATCTTGGCTGACTATTTTGACTGTTGTATGTCTCTGGGGACTTTGCGTAGCCTTGGGAGAAGTGTGTTGTATTTATGCAGATCATACTGGCGGTGTTAGAGATACCATGGCCAAACTTAGAGAAAGATTGGAAAAGAGACGGGGAGAAAGAGAATCTCAACAATGCTGGTATGAATCGTGGTTTAACTATTCCCCCGGTTGACTACCTTGTTGTCTATAATAGCTGGACCGGTAATTTTAATTAACATTTGGCCTTTACATTTTTAATAAATTAATAGAAGCAACACATCTTATGTTAGTATGAGTTAAATATGGGCCTCTAAACAATGATGAAAAGTTGAAACACTTACACTAAGCCACCGAGAATTACAACGGTTTACTGAACAAAATGGTGATAAAAAGAAAAAAGGGGGGATGGTGATAGATGAGCCTTTGTTCAGTAAACCGCATGTACCTTGAAACAGGTTGTAACATTCTGATTTTATAAGAATGATTGTGTAACGTATATTGTAAATTGCTAACGAAGCATAGAATTGAGTTATAGGTAACTTAGAAGTGGAAACCATAGAAATCAAGTAGCCAATGAATGAGCTTACTGTTAAAGATGACCAAATATGGGAGAGGGGTCAACTAAGGGACAAGTGAGGAAGAGGAGCAACTTCTTCCCATCGACTACCAGGAGGTAGAAGACGACCCCCTAACAACAACTGGCGCATGTACAGAAGAAGCCTCAGTGAAACAATCGGGACCCGGAACTAAATGACTATAAAAACCTAAATTCGGACAGGGACCGTGCGCGCCATTGGTAGAGCTGAGACTCTCCGGCCGCCCAGCGCTGCCCAAGCTTATTTGCCGCCTGCTCAATTAATAAAAATAAGTTTGTAACTGAGTTAACTGTTTTCCGACTGGTGATTGGGAAACACACAATTACAGTTCCACATCCCCTGGTACTAAAGAAAAACTGCTAATGCTGTGATGGGACTTCCCTGGTGTTGGGTTCTTTCACCCTGCCTCCCTCTCCGGCTGCCTTTTGGTGCTGCCTGCTTGCAGGCTGTACACACGGACATCACGAAGAGGCAGTTCTACTCCCACACCAAACCAGAGCTCTGGGTATCTGTGGGAGATGGAGTAAAGTACCGTGTAGCTTACTGTAAGGTACTGGAAATATTCCTTAACAATCACCAACAGAACCGGGCCCCCTCTTTTTTCCTCTGCCTAACCGAACCTCCAAGGACCTATTCAACGAGCCACACAAAAGGTATCAGGAGAGACATCAGGAGCCATTCGCACATCAGGAAGAGCATTCAACTATTAGGAGAAACATCAGGAAAGCCATTCACACATGGGACATTCTGTCATCCACCCTGAAGCATTGGCGATACAAAGGATGGCCACAAAAAGGGAGCATTCTGCCACGGAAAAGGACCAGGGAAGCAACGGAGAATGAAGACGTTGAGGGACAAAGGAGGGCACACTCTCCCCCTCCACTGGACCCGGAGACACTGGAGAATACTCTGTCATCGGTCGGAATGCCGTAGCCTCATGGTGGTAGATGTAACCCTCCCCCACCCTCTCTCCCCCTCTCTCTCTCCCTCTCTCTCTCTTTTCCACCCTTTCCTCTTTCTTCCCCCCCTCCCCTGCATGTTTGTTGTGGGCCAAATAATGTAACTTCAACCTTGATTCCGTTTGGAGTCTTAATTCTGTTCTCCGAGAACTGCGAAGAACTGTCACGATAAAACACCTGATAACTGGACGTCACTCAATGGTTAAACCCAGCTGCCCTCAGCCACCCAGAGCGATCTGAGGTTCGGCTGGAGTGCAACTAAGTCTTGTCCAGGTTGTGGATCGTGACACTTACAAATTACAACTTTCCTCCTCTTACCTTCAGTTGTAGTTCGCCGTTTGACAGCATCAGGACGAACCGTGCAGAGCCGTTTTCATCTGGGTAAACATCGGTTGCTGAGGTCAAAGCTGATATATCTGATTTCTGAGAGTACTAAGGAGGAGGGGAAAGATAAAAAGCACAAACTGTAATTTTCACAAAAAAAATCTATTTGCTCTCCAAAGGAATATGTTTAGAAGAAAATAAATTGAAACGTTATTGTTAGCTAGAGCTTGGATTAACTGACAGATCTGCCAAAACTGTCCCCCTGCTTCCAGAAGCTGTTCTCACCAACAGTGTACCTTCTGGATTTTTTCCATCCTAATCTTCATAATCTCAACAAGATTAAGTGCATGAAACCTCCCTTTGCTTTGTGACTTGAACTAAACCCTCAGTCAGAGTACACCATATATCAAGAGCTTTCTCCTCAGCTGTGTAAAGGGAAGTTATGTTATACACCAGAATAATTCTGCACTTGTGGACAGCTGAGGAAAAAGCATTCAGTCCAAGTTATAGAGCAATGTGTAGATGTTTGTACCTCAGGCGCCAAAAAAAATACTCCTCCTTTGTTTTAATGAGGAAAAATAATATGCTATAGTTGGTTTCACTCTGACTTTTTTTAATCTCACCCTTTCTGTTACAATGTTCAGTACTGTATTTCTGGACTATGCAGATGAGAGAGGAAAGGGTGGCAACAGGTCTCCGGATTACTTGAGGGAAATAACAGATGCACTTAATCAGATGGGTAGTTACAAAGATAGCACATTACTCACCATTGGGGCCTTCTTATCATCATAAAAGAAGAGCATAGTTCCTCTGAGCTCTGTCCAATACACGCGAAATTTCTGTTGGGAAGGAGGAAGTGTCAGTTTGTGAAGGCGATCCTTTCAATTCCCACAAAATAATGAAAGTGAAAGAACTGCTAAGATAAAAGTGTCTTTGTCATATGTCCGCAGTGTTTTAAAGATTGTTAATGAGCAAGTATGTATTTTTCAGGCAGCTGATTTTTTTAATAAAAGTTCAGTAAATAATAATTCTTTATAGGCAAAAAGATGCATAGGCTCTAGGCTTCGCCTTCTAGTATCATAATTCAGAATGGAGCTAGAAAAGTTTATTTTGCCGAATTTAAATGTTTTAAACATTTGTCAACAATTTGTCCAACAATTTAAATGGGCAACATAATGGTTAAAATATATTTTAAATGCCATTTTAATATTTTGCTATCCCTAAAATGCATGCAAGTGTGAGGTGAGTCAAAACTTCAGACTTCTGATAACCATTCTCTTGAAGTGTCTATTTGCATTGAATTTTGACCCTGCCAATTTACTTGCTACAGGGAGAAGATGAGGGAGCTTGATGGTAGTCTGACCTATTATTAACTGGGCTTCTTGCATTTGAAGTGGTATTTCAGATACTTTGTGTAGTAACATTCATAAATCAACACCATGCCAAGGTGAATACGATTGGCTGACTCTTTAACTGTTCCTAAGGCAGTCATGCCAGAGTGATGGGAAAGGGTTTTCTGCTTTCATGTGCCTGATACCCTGAGAGCTAGTGCTGTTATGGGACACTGAACTGGGAAGGCAACTTCTGTTAAACAAAAACTCTGTCCTAGCTTTCAGTTTACATACCTGTTTTGTGTGTGGTGTTTGGGCTTGGAGTTTTTTCGTTGGTTTTTTGAGGTGGGGGTTAAAACTCCGTCACAAAATAAATGAGTCACAAATTAGGGTGAGTATCCTGAAGCTGATGCTTGCTTTTTTACCCATCTAGCTCCTAACTAGGCTTTCTGGTGGTTTATGTCAAATAACACTCAGCCTCCAGACCTCAACCTCTGAGCACTGCAGTGTTAATGTAAATGTCCTCATTGAACGGTCTGTCCCTGTCAGGTTAATGAAGGCTGAGAGTCCTTGCTGCAGTATGAGGCTGGATATCTCCAGAAATTGTTGAACCTATGAAAACCATTTCTGCCCTATGAAAACGCAGTAATAGTAGTGGCCCAGGAGCACTTGTTAGTGTTTCACAGCCACAAATATACTTTTCTTTTGGGCACCTGGTCTTTCCAAAAGTGTAACACACCTCATCAGTCCCACAAAAGTCTCTTCCACTTGGTTGCATGTTAATGCTCTGCCCTGTAAGTTTTGTTATTCCAATATGGTAGTTTCAAAAGGAGGCAATTCTTCAGCAGGGGAAAAAATGGGGTTTTCTTAACAGGATGTAATTAAAGGAATATAACAGGGACCTTTATTAAATCTGCAGCTGTTCTCCTGCTCAGTACAACAAAGCAATGTGTTGAATACCTTCTAGTGCTTACTAGAAGAATTAGTAATAAGATTATTAGTCTAGTTTTTGTTTCTTGGAGTTCCTGTTTTCTGTGGTACCTGTTTGTTCCTGTGTTTGAACCACCACACTATTTTGGTCTTTTGATTATATCTACCTTTATCGCTACATGACTCTCATTTTCCCTACTCTATTTCTGCATCTACAGGGGTGGGAGTGTAAGTAGGGTAAAAACTACTTCGTAACCTTGAGTGCAGGGACTGTCATTATTAAGCACTAAAAAAAGGGCAATTGGCTTAATTAGGGACATGCTCTGAATATAGCATATAGGCATTTACAGATTTGCATCTTATTATCTATTTTCCCAGTTAGCCCACAGATCTTACATCATCAGCCCTTACTAACAAGAAGATGTAGAGAATCTCACTTATAATCCAAGTGGCATGTCACTGAAGACTTTAGGATGGATACTGTTCTTCAGTAAGTAGATGTGTCAGAGCATTATAACCATGTCAAACCTTGCTCTTGGTATTCAAAATGCTGTATTAGCTTTTTGCCATAGCGGTAGCTACAAAATCAGTCAAGCTCAATCCATGTTTCAGTAGGTAACAGTAAATTAGAATGGGATCCCAGAGATATTGATGGTTACCTTATTTTACTTCCTCCCCACCCCCAAGTAAAACAAACAGGAATAACTAGATAGTATTATTTCAGTGCAACTGTTTGTGTCTGTGCTGAGAAACGTTCCCCGCCCCCCCAGATCTACAGCTCCTGGCAATATGTTTTTGAAGAAATACTGCAGCACATCCACCTCCCAGGACTACATGCCTTACCTGGCATCTTGACTGCCGGACAGACAGGTAACCTTGGAAGTACAAAGGCAGACCAGTGATCCTCTGTCTCTCATGGAAGATTCGCCGAGGGGCTGGCTGAGGAGTTTCCTCAGGCTGTTCCCTAATGCCTCTCAGCATCCTTTGGATATCTCAGTGGGATAGCTGGAAATCGTCTGTTGCTGTGCTCTTTTTTTGCACAGACACCCCCTCCCTGCTCCTGTTGTCCTCAGTCTGCTCTGTATCAGCCTCAGCCAGAGAACTTGCCTTGGGGTGGGGGGGGAAGCTGCACTTCAAAGAGGAAGTCTCCGTATTTGCTTTTAGGTCAGCACACGCCACCAACTCTTTGCTTGAGATATAATCATGAGAGGAACTAGACTGAATGATTAGAAGGATCTCTTCCTTTAGAGTGTGCTCCTTGGGTTTGCTCAAGGAAAGATAATGAAGTGATGAGCATGCTGGTGCATCATCACTGCGGTGGGTCTCACCTGGAAGTCATGGTGGAAAATCCTTTTTATGGCTTGCAGCACTGGGCTTTTTACCAGATACTGCCGGGGAGAGGACTGCTCTTGGTGGCTTCTGAAATACTAATTAAACTTTTGCTTGGGGAGTGTGGATTAATTTTGAGACTATCAGAGTTGAACTTTATTTAGGTAGTGGCTAGGGAGAGTACAGGACACTAAAAGTAATATTGGAAATAAATCTACCTATGTTGTTTATAACTAGCAAGGATGAATCAACTTCATAATGTGCATGTAGGGAGGAGACTTTAATTGGTGAAGAGCTAATATACCAAAGCCTTTACAGTGAAGGGAATTGGTAGTTCAAGAATGAAATGTTGGTTGTGACGAAACAAGGAGTAAAATTTCCACCAATTTCCTAGAACTGTGATGTTTAACTTCATTTCTGACCCTCCCCTTAGTAGTTGGAACAGGGATGACAAAGCTTACATTTCAATGCTGGTTGCTACTAAATGTAAAGCACTTTTTTTTTTTTTTTTTTAAAATTTTAAAATGGCTTTTTTTTTTACTGAACATCTCCACGGCCTTTCTGCTGCTCAGCTGTGCCAAGGTGCAACGTGAGTATGTAATTAGCTGGTAAGGTGATCTATAGTAGACCAGTTAGCTGCCAACCAATCCTAGCGCTAAAGGGGTTTATGGGTGAGAGTAAATTCTCCACGTCTCCTCCAGACATGGGTACATGCTCTCAGATTTTCACTAGATTGCAGACTTGTGTACACGTTGCCTATGGGCTGTGTTTAACCGGCAGAGTTTAATTTTACTGCTGAATGTTGCAAAAAAGCTAATGAACACTGAATGGCTGACAGTGACGAGCCAACACTTTCACTCCACTGCTTGTGTGCGGTAAAAAGCACCCTGCAGAACTCTGTCCTCCGGGTGTCTTCTGCAGACACTGCAAGGGCTGTGGCCTCACGCTCTCACGCAGCCGGGTTTGCTCAGGAGTTGGGTTCTTCACTGACGTTTTAAAGAAAAACTGGCAACCCCCTGTGGCGCCTGTAGGTGCTTCGTAGTCTCCAGCGAGCCGAGGCTTGGAACCGGCTTGCCCCACACGTGGAAAGAAGGGGTACCGCCGCCTCTTCTCAGAGAAGAAAAGCGGCTCCGAAGCGGCGACGGGCCCAGGCAGCGAGGACGACATCTCGCTACTGCGCAGGCGCAATAACTTTCGGCGGCGGGGTGCGAGCGGCAAAGCGATCGCCCGCTTTGGCGCGCGGCAGCGGCTGACCAATGGGGAGAGGGCGCGGTTGGCGCCCTGCTCTTGGCGGTACGCACGCGCAGAGGGAGGGCGCCCGAGGTTTGAAAGGGACGTGAAGTGGCGCGGGAGGAGAGGACGGCCTGGGAGTGGTGGCGGTGGCCGCCGCCGCTTGGCCGGTTCCCGCGGCAGGGCTGCCTGCGTTTCGGCGGCCCAGGATGGCGGGCGACTTGGTGAGAGCGAGCGGGAAAAGCGGCGGGAGGGAGGGGAAGGGGTGTGTTGGGACAGCGGACATTCCCTTCCGAAACAGTCGGGGCCCTGCCTTCTTTCTCCTCGCGGCGCTCCTGACGGGCAGGCGGGCGGGCTGGTGGGCCGTCCTTCCGCCCAGGCGGCGCGGTGAGGCGGCGGGCGTCCTCTCTTCCCTCTGGGGAGAGCGGTGCTGGAGTTAAAGTTCTACCCTCCCTCGGGCTGCTGGCAGAAGCACTCAGGCTCTGAGGGCTCGTCCGTGGTAGCCCCGTTTGCAGGAGGCTGCCAGCCGCCGAGCCGGGCGCTCATCTCTCGAGATCTTCCTTTGGCGGGTTGGTGCGGGAAGGAACAAGGGCTCTGGAACGCATCTCCCTCCTCCCGACCTCTGTCAGTGTGGCGTCAGTTTTAAAAGCTCTTTATGTGTGGCGGGGTATTAACACAGCAATAAATACACTGTTAAAAGCTCTTTGGGGTCGGCTGTAGTTTTCCCATTTTCATATATGGAGGGTTGCCTGCCAGTTGATCGATTTGCGCTCTGCTGCAAGGGGATGAAGTTTTGAGCTTGAGTGATTTGCTGTAGAGGATGGTTCTGCGCTGTTTCTGAGGCGATGACTTTGGGTCGCTCGTTTCTTCTATGACCTAGAGTTGTTTTCTGGCGTTTTAAGCTGATGTTTAAAATTTGCAGTGGAATAAAAACCAACACTTTTTTGGTAATATCTAAAGAGGAATCACAAAGAAGTGTAAGGTAATGTCAGTATGTCAAACTTAAGAAAAACGTTCTGAATTCTGTTTTGTAAAGATTAGAGAATCTTTGCACTGCACATCACTCTCACACTGAAGAAGAGGTCATCACTGTTTTTCAGTTAAATGTTTAGGATTTTTTGAGATGTTTTTGAGACAGTATCCTGCTCATTTATCTTTGCCCTTTCTTCTTGTTTTTATCTTCTACTCTTTCCCTCAGTAGGCTTTATTTCACTTGCAGATGTAGAAAGTAATGCTTATCCTATACTGATGTTTGAATTATTACTACTTTAGTTGTGGTAATAGATGACTGGAATCATGTCTGCTGTTAGAATGACTTTGATTATACTCGGGGTTCAAGTATGTGAAGAAGTGACTGGAGCAAATCAAGACTTTAGCTTAACCACAGAACAGCTGATACTCTCATACTGCCTGTCAGTGAGGCCTTGCCTGTGATGAGCATGGGGTGAGAATCTCCATGTGCACAGCTCTCACAGAGCAGCAGGTGTGTTGTAAGGTTATGTCCTATCTTTCTCTGTGGGATAGTTAATTCCTTTTCCTTACTTAAAAGTTTGTTTCTGTAGTCATCACAAAAATTTTAAGTCCTCAGATCTTTGGGATTTCTGTCATGTGACTTTCGCTGACTTCAAATGCAAACGGTGCTTGATGGTTCTTGAGGAAAGCTGAAATTCTGACAGTTATTACAGGGGTTGTAAGCTGCTGTGGGGTACTGAGAATAAGGTTGCAGTAGATCCCACTAGTTTCAGATGGGTTGAGATTCCTTGAATCTTACTATTTGAGGAACAGGAGGTTAAAAGCTTACTTGTTTTTCTGTTGAGTGTCACCATCTCCAGTAAAAATTGATTCTTATTTCTTCACAGAATATTTTTAAAAAAGACTACAGAGCAAGATTCTGCCATGGAGGAGGGTAATTTACACTTACAATTTTATTCTTTGATATGATTGTTTGGAAAGTTTAATTTGTTTTTGTTTGAGAGCTTAATGTCAGTACTGTTGGATGCATTTTACTAAACTGATCATATGATGTTTCCCATATGATGTGAGCTTTTTGTTACTGGAATCCATTTTTTAGGCATGCATTTTATGAGCTTACTGAATCTACCAAATTACTTGTTTTTAAAGTCATATAATCATTATGGGAGAAAAATCCCGGGGCTTTTCTCTTGTAACTTTGGTTTTGATCAACGTGATCTGGCTAGTGGATCACATGTGCCATTTTCGTTTGTCCTGGTGAGGTTTGAAATAGTAATCCATGCAGCCTGGCTCTTCACTTGATACCTCAAGCCAATTGTTGCTGCTGAAACTTTTTTTAGAAGTATGGGATAACTGTGGATAAGTGGTGAAAAGAGAAGCAGAGGGGCATTCCTTGTAGATGTGCATCCTACACCATTTATTTATGGGTCTAGTCAGACTGGATTGCTGTGCAGGCAAAATTACTCGAGAACTGGGGTTTTTTAATTGTTTCAAGCAAGAAACTTACTAATCCTGGAACTCTTTTACCTGAGAGCTGTTGCAGGTGCTTTTATGTTTTCTTTAATGTAGAGACATTTCTTCATTCTCATCATATTCTGTACCTTGGGCTTTATCTCCTTACCCTTATTTAGACAAAGTTTCTTTGCAGATAACTTGTGTGTCGTAATGATAGGTAAAATATATAAAAGTCGGAACTAGTGGGAAATAATAATCTAAAATGTTAAGAACATTACACTTTTTATATTGCTGGGATGGGAATGTTTAGTATTTTTGATGGAATTTTTTTTTCTTTTTCCCCTCTTCTTTCTAGAAATGAGATTGCTGTGCAGCCAGGTCAAAACGTACTGAAACTCATACATGATTGTTTTGAAAGTAAGCTTCTATGTGGTGTTTTACTTATTTTGCTGGGTAAAAAAAAAAATCTATTCCTTGTTTTATATTTAATGATAAATAAAGAGAAATAAAAAATAAAATGGATAAAAATGAAGTCTTTCTCACGGTCCTTAGAAGTACCCCCTTCCCAGCCTCTTAAAACTCTGTCTTAAGTGTCTTATGAAGGTAATCTTTTTCCTGAGAAGCTGATTTCTTTCTTGTTTAGATCTATGCAACCTTAACGAGTCTTAGCAACATGTTAAAATAAATGAAACCTGGACAGTTCCAAGAATCTCTTATACACAGATTTTTCTTTATAGATTGTGACACTGATCCTATAGTAAGGTCTCCAAATGCAACCCCCTGTGCAACCCCTGTTAAAAATAAGAACAGGACTTCAATACAGAGGCAGAGGGTGAGTAACGTATAGCGTATCACAACACAGCATTGGCCTACAAGTTCAGTTTTGCAGGATTGGGTTGTGTGGGAGTGTTTGAATGAATAAGCTCCATACACGTTAGTATATAGGCTATCACTTAACCTTCTATAGTAGTTGTTAGGAATGTTTGTTTCTTAGTTGTTTGTGCTCTAATTGTAAATACTCTTTTATTTATTTACTTTTTTATTGATAATGAAAGTTTTTTCAGCTGTTTGCCCAGGATTTGTTAAATTTCTTGGGCTGAAGCATGCTGCCTTATAAGTAGTGGGTATGGCTGTCTTTGACTCCACTGGGGTTGGTTTCGGTCATTTTGCCAGATACATGGACATTGTCCTTAGCTGTCTGATGGATAGTAAAATTGAAAGATGATTCTTGCATAAAAGCACCTTCTTAACTCTTGGCAGACTGTTACCTGTACAATTACTTTGCATATCTGTAACTTGAAGAGTAGGAACAAGTTGAAGGACTTGTTAACACGTTGAGAGAATTATAACAATAATCCAGTTTATATATTTAGTTCTAATATTTCAATTCTAGTAGTTCTTGTAAAAATAGGATATTCTACTGATGGCAGTGTTGAGAACAGTTATCCTTTATAATGGTGTTTGTTTACTTCAGTCTGGTGTTAAGATTCTGTGTGAACTCAAAAGTAATTTTTGCAAAACTGCAGTCTGACTTAATAAAGGTGGATTAAATTGTTTAAATTAGTTAATTCTAATGAAAACAGTAAATTGCTTGCCTGTGGCCTAGCAGGATGTCTGTTCAAAGTTGCAAATTGATTTTTACTGTACATGCTGCTTTACCTGTTGCTTGAAATTTAGTTATTTTTAGAAAGTCATACATGGTTAAGAAATTGAACTGTTGAATTAAAATAGAACTGTGCTTCAAACGAGTAAGAATTAAGGGAAGGAAATTATATTGTGTTCTGTAGAAATTTATATTCCTGTCAAAATAATGTTGCTTTATCAAATATTTAATTTGTCTCATTATTTGTTATTGACTATGATAGCCAGAGGCAGTGTTAACTAACTCTGTGAAAAATGCCTGTAATTCTGCAAAGTCCTTGCCTTGGTCACCAGTAGAACCAGTCAGCAGCAGAGGTTAGTAGCACTATTGTTGAATTAAGGGGGTTTTGGGTAACTATTTTTTGGGATTTTGTAAGGTTTTGAGTAGAAGAATTAAACATGTTCTATATATGTGGCAGGATGGTCACATGAATCACCCCTGAGGCATGCTAAACATTGTTGCATTGCTGAATCTAAAGAAACACAATCTCCTGTGCCTGAAGGAGAAAGAAGTAATATATTAGAAAATGCTGAAGTACTACGCGTAAGTCCTTCCATGTTTTCAGACCCTGAGGATGGATCACCTCATCTTTTGGAGTAAGTAAAAAGTTCTCTTGTACATACATAAGTAGACCTAAATGCCCTCCGTGCCCTCCCTTAGGGTAAATGGAAATAGTGGTTCCAATCATTTATAAGTTTGGATTGTGAACCCATAAAATATAATTCCAAGCTTTATAGAAATTTTCCGTATTTGGATTTAGGAAGGGAAGAATTGTTTATTAAATATTCTTGTGAAAATGGCTAATTCCTGAAAGTGGAGTACCAAAGTGCAGGAAGCCTGTCAGAATAGATTTGAACTCCTTTTTCACAGGAAAGTGCCACAAATTATCAGCTTCTCAGGTAGTCTGGACTTTTTCAGTGAATCCTATTGACAGTGTTGACTGTAAAAGTTAACAAAAAAATGGTAAAGCAGAGATGAGCAGTCACCGCTCCTCTTGCTCTGAATATACAAATGTTTTATACAAAGTAGAACAACTTCAGTTGAGATCATTATCTCCTCTTCAGAAAATTTGAAGCCCAGGTGCAACAGTGGCCAGTGGTCACAGTTCTGCTTTCCTGGAGGTCTGAATCTCTGGAGTAGGTCGTAGAGGGACTGACCGCGATTCCATTGACTCCCATTGATGGAGTGAGATTGGGAAGAGTCTGCACTCTGGGCCTAGGAAACCTGACAATTTTTGGAGCACATGCTCCTAAAATTAGGAATTTGTCTTGCTTAGCAGCTCTCACTTTGATCAAGAGTGACAAGCTGACCCTCATTGTTTTGGACACTGGTTACTGTGCTGGGAAGTTGTACTGCTGATCTATGTTCCAGCAGATTACTGAGTGGAAGCTCATTCGTAAGAAGTCAGACACTATCAGCAGGAGAAAATGAGAGCATCAGCACTTTAATGTGTACTCAGGATTTACAACATTGTACTTTAATGCTCTTTCTCACACATAGATCACAGTTTGATGACCAAAATGGAGTGAATAGCCACATGGAAGTTGAAAATTTGGAAAGACCCCAGGCTGGGAGAGATGAGGAGGTTGGTCTCAGGCAAGGAACAGAATGTCGTGCTGCATCTTCTGTATGGAAAAAGAAGGTTGTCTGTTCGTTCATCTTAGAAGCTGCATCGTCAAGAACACCTGGAAAAAGGTTTGTTTTGAGGCTTAATATGGAGTATGATTTCCTTGTAAAGTAACCCAGTCCAGAGTGCTGGAGCAACATGCTTTTACTTACAAACATGGGACAGTCCGACATTGCTGAAAAATGCCACTTGAGAAAGGGTTTGAATAGTTACTTCAAAATTTTGTGCTGTTAGTTTTTAGCAGTGCTGTTGCCTTTGTCTGCCAGTAAAATAGTGTGTAGCTGTTGAATAGTGTTTCACATTAAACCTGAGGTGTTTTGAAAGGTAGGTTGGAGGATTCAGGAGAACCTTATGAAGTTAGCAGTGATCAAGCAGTCTTTTTCAGAGTTAACCTGGGTGGTTAGATAGGAAGTTGACTGTCCAGCATCTGAGTAATAAGGAGGTGTGAATATGAGGCCAAGGAGAAACAGGCCTTGTGTTCTTTTTGGAAGCTAAAGGGCAATGAATGATGGAATTCAGCTTTTCAGAGGAATGTCCCGTGGTGTTCTAGAGTCACCACTGGATTTGCAAAATTGAAAGTCAATGTCATGGTTTTGCCCCAGCTGAGAGCCGAGCACCATGCAGTTGCCTGCTCTTTAAAGGAAAAGGGAGGAAGTTGGGGGAGGTGGGGGAGGGAAAGGAAGGGAAAGGGAAAAATAAACCAAAACCCTGAAGGTTGGGATAGGGGTAGTTTACTGGAGTGGCAGATAGAAAAATATAACAATGATAACAGGACTTCAGAGCAAAAAATACATGAAACTGGTGATACACAATCCAGTTTCTCACTGAACCACACAGCTCAGGCCCTGCAGCCTGGAACCAGACCGTCCCAAAAACCGCGTGTCCTGGAGCCACCTGCTCCTCCTCCCCCCAGTCCCCCTTCATGCTGAGCATGACATAACTGGCATGGAATACCCCCTTTGGCCAGTTCAGGTCACCTGTCCTGGCTGCGTCCCCTCCTTTCTCATTAGTAGGGAAATATGAAGAACTGAAAAAGTCCTTGATTGCTTGGCAACAACTAGAAACGTCAGTGTGCTATCAGCACTGCTCTCATCCTAACTCCCAAAGCATTCCATCCACTTTTAGAAATTAACTCCATCCTAGCTGAAACCAGGACAGTCAATTTTTTTCTCTCCAAAGTGATGTGTCTGCTTTGTCCTTCCTCTCTTTAGGTGCTCAGCCTCAATATCACCACCATCACCACCACCTCTGAAAGATCAAGATACAGAATCAGAAAGTGAATTTGAATATTTAATTGACGAATCACGTGGCACATCTTTTAATTCTCGGTTTTCAATGTCCTCTAAGAACAAAAACCAAAAAAAAGATGGCCATGCAACTCCTGTTTCTAAATCCCAGCCCTCTGAAAGGGACAATACGGAGAGTATCAAAGGCAAGAACAGACAAGTACAGTTTGAAGCACTTACTAAACAGAAAATAGATGATATGGGTGTCGGAGTACATGACGGAACATCAAAATCAGATCCACTCTCTAACAGGAAAAGCAAGGTTTCCAAGTCTGAAAGTAAAAGTAAGTTATTCAACAGGTCTTCTAACTGCTTCCAGGTCATATTGCTGGATTTTTTTGTAGTGGTTTATTGGGAAACAAGGATAAAGCAGATAAGACATCAATGTATCCCTAATTGATGTTTCATTTGTGCAATTAGGTGGGATTGTATATAAAGCAGAGAGACAGAATGTCTTCACTTTCTCCCTCCCTGTACCCCCAGCCTTTCTTGCTAGGACATTACAAATTAAGTTAGCAATGTTGCCTTAAGAGCAGACAGAGAAGGTAGGTACCAACAAGCTTTTGTTCCTGTCTCTGTAGAGAGGAAGTTAAAATACGTGCTTTGAACTGGAGAGGATTGTTTTTTAGGAATAATTTGAGAAGGGTTTTGTAGTAGGAAGCACTCAAAACTGTAAAGCAGGTTGAGCGAAACACTTTTGCCCTTTTTTCTGCTTGGTAATAAACCAGAAGTACCGGTTTGAATTTTTCCATACTCAGTTCAGACAAAGCCACCTTTCAGCCATCAGGGGAAAATCTGGTTTTGTGGCACTTTTTTTTTGTTTGTGTGTTTTCCATGGGTTTTTTTTATGCATTGAGATGTCAACTTATATCTTCAAGTTTAATGGGAAGATATTAATGCTTTCTGTATTTATAGGAAAGACTAAAAAGAATGCACTTAGGCAAGGCTCTGCAAATCAGAAAAAGAACACGACCCAGAAACCAGAAGCCCAAGAAGTGATGTCACAGTTTTGTTTCCAATCCAGAATATCTGATGCAGAACAAAGGATAACAAAGGTGATGCCAAGTGAGGTTTCACCTGTGTCCTCAGCTGGGCATTGGCAAGAGCAGACTGTGTCCCCCCCCCCAAATTTTCAATGTTCCAGGTGTCTGCAGTCAGCTTCAAAAGCTTCTCAGCCTTCAGTTCAAAAGAAACAAACTGCTAAGCGGAAACTTCCAAAAGATGCAGTGGCTGAGAGAGCGGCAGTAAGTCCAAGGAAAGAGCTTAAAAAATCTGGCAAGAAAAGTAACAATAAAAAGCCTCAGTTACAAAGACCAGAGACTTCTGACACCCACCCTGGTGAAGAAGAGCTTGAAAGAGAGCCTGTAAAATCGAATGAAGTGTTTACTTTGCCCCCGTGTCAGAAACGACAACGGGCATCTGTGATTCGGCAGCTGGACGAGTCTGAAAAGCCTAAAAATGTATCGCACGACTTGGAGGCACTTGATGGTGCAAGTAAAGAAAATCCTGTTTCTGTAAAGAAGCACCTCATGGACAATGTGAAGAATCCTGAAAAGAAACAATCATCAGCCAAGTCTTCGAGGGAGAAGTCCAAAAAGATTACTCACAGAACCAGTGAAGGTGATTGCTCAGACCCTGAGTGTCAAAGGGATTTTGACTGCTCTTCTGCACAGGATGCGGCAAGAAAAAGCCAGAAGTTACCAGATGTGGAAGTA
This sequence comes from Gallinula chloropus, assembly GCF_964237585.1. NCBI lineage: Eukaryota > Metazoa > Chordata > Aves > Gruiformes > Rallidae > Gallinula > Gallinula chloropus. Next base: position 74,186,582 of record NC_140088.1, read on the forward strand.
ACAAGTAAAAAAAGAAAATGTAACGCACAGCGTGGACTACGGTAAGCTTTTTATGCACTTCCATACAATTTCATGCAATTCCTTATTCTGTAAAACAAATTCACTGTCAGATTTCATACTTTGTTTATAAATTGAGAAAATAAGAGTGTTTAATTCTTCAGCTGTATGTGTTTCTGTGGAAGTCGCTTTGCAAATGATATTCACAATCAGAAGTTTCTTTAACCAGTCTAATGAATTTTAATCACTGTTCTTTGCATTACTTTTTAAATTCTTTAAAGCAATGTCTTTTTCATGGTTCTGTCCAGTATGGAGAATTGACTGCAGGTTCCTTTCAATAAATTCACTTTATAGTAAACATAATAATAATATTTTTTTTTCCTTTTCCAGAGATTCCTTTGCAGCTAAAAAGGCTCTGAGTTTTGAAAGGTAATTTCCTGACTTGTCTGTAAAACTTGCATTTAATCCCACTTCTCCCCCAGTGAGAACAGCTGTTTGGTACTACTACTATACTCTGTGTTCTACTAGCAAAGACCCTAGTAGTAAAGGGATCATGATTCATGCCTGAGCTGTTTAAATACTGTGCTAGTACAGTTATTTTTCCTGTCATGAATAAGGGGTCACAGTAAGTTTCTTGCCACTGGGGATTTTTTCCATTGAGGCTTCTACGTTGCTGTGTGGTTTTTTTTTTTAACAGAAATCCTGGTGTTACTAGAACTAATAACAGCTGTACTAATAAAGTTGCTGTTAAGTAGGGTATAGAACCAGATGTACAATACAGACTCTTGTTTGTGCATGATGATTTGCACATATCTACTCCTTCACGGGATGGGTATTTAATAACAAAGCAAACAGGAGTGGCAGACCAAATTTACTAAATTTGTATCTTGTAATTCTACTGAAAATATTTTTTTTTTATTACCAGGTAGCCTACTGCAGACTTAATTGCATGAATTTATAGTGTAGGCTTGCTAATCCAGCATTGAAATGCGTATTTTGGAGTTCATGTGTACTACAGCTGAACTTCGCTGCCACAGTAGAAGCAGTGAAGCAGAGCATCAGATGGGGAAGGAGGGAAGGTTGGGGGGTGTTAATGCTAAGGCTGTAAGAGAAGCGATCTGACTGATAGAGAATCACCGTTGGAGTTACGTACATGTTAATTACTGTCATTTTATGGGGGACATTTTACAATAGAATACAAATCATGGTTCCAAGCTATTTTACGGTCTTTTCCTTACCGCATACAAAACATTTCTTTAGAGCGCCTCTATAATCATGATCTGTGCAAAATTGCTTGAAAGGTAAATGCTACAGAAGAGAGGAGGTTTTTTTTCTTCTGGAAGGGAGGGGAAAAAAAATTAGAGGATTTTTACAAAACCCACTTGGAGAGAAGGTGTGAGCGCTACTCTGCCTGCCTTATGACAGAGTTGAAGGAGTAATTGATGAATTTCAGACCTGACATTCATAACTAGCAGTCGTTCGATTTAGAGTCTTAAGTAGTATGGACAGATGTTTAGAAGCAAAAAAAATCCCTGCCCTGTACGGTCTGAAAAAAACCTTAAATTAGCTATTCCTGATAGTGCTGTAATGTTCATTTTGACATTTAATGTATTAATGCAGGTGGTTTTTTTTGTTTTTGTCCTTTAAAGCGGATATGCTCCAGAATGTTGTGATAAATGTGGTTTGAGAAAGGAGTCTCTGGAAGAGCATGGTACGTCTTCAGGTAATGTTTAAAGTTGGCCTTTTTGTGTGTAAGCCTCTTTTAAGCTCCAGTTGATGGTACAGCAATTTCTGTTGTATTCTGCTTCTCCAGAATAAGAATTGCAGATTATATTTGCTGTAGTCGGATCTCTGCCCAAGTACATGGTAGAGTATGCTGCTTGTTTGAGCTTTGGAACGATAAACACTACATGGTTTGGCATCAAATCTAGGAGGATAAACTTACCCTGCCAGAATACTTGGAACAAATTTTTAGGCTCAGTTTGTAGCAGTTAGGTGTGTTACCATGGGATATTGCTAGGTACTATCACTTTAAGCCACCCCAGACCAAACAGAACAGCTTTTTATGGAATTGTGACCTGTTGGCCTAAAAGGTTTTCTTTTAAGCTTCCCTGGGGATAGGAAGTCTTTCATTAGTGTTTTAGAGTGAGTGGTGAATGTTACTACTTCATGCAGTGCTTTCTCCAGAGACCTAGTTTTGTGTGTATTCTGATAAGAAATTTGTTCTGAAGTTAGGCTTGGGTGGTGTAAAGCTGAACAACCTTGCACTTCGATTAATAGAATTAAATGTGTAGTTCTAATTTGCCGATGTTTGGTTTGTTGGAGGGTCGAGTCCCAGGAATATTTATTTGTGAGTATAGTTCTCATATAATTTTCAAGCTCACGGTGTTTAGAAACTAGTTTTATATACTGTTTTATCTACATTGAGTTTCATATATGTTTAAAGAAAAAAGTTTGTGGGAATGCTAACAATGGCACTTCTGTTTGTATTGCCTTTGGTTGCTTCTAGTGCGTATATTGAACAGAAGCTCGGAGTAGTCAATGCCTATAAGTGGTGATTTTTGAATGTATTTTCAGATAGTTTTGAAGACTTGAATTGTCACATAAAAAATCTGCTGTCAGACAGCCTAGCAAGACATAAAATAGGTAAGATAATTTTAAAATATGTTGATGTAAGTGCATAAATACAAATGTACTTTGAACTTGATGGAAACTTGGCAGAAGGAAACACAGGAATACACCAAGAAATGAGTTCATGTGTTAATAAGTATTTACAGATAAGGCTTGTTAGTTCTTCAGTGTTCCATAATGCTTTTAAGTTACTTTTAAAAACTTGTATTTCTTTTTTATTACTGTATTCAACAATTGTCTTTCTGTCACATTTCCATTTTTCTTCTGAGTCAAGACACTGATTACAGTTCAGTGAGAACATTGAGAATGTGAATTAGTTTTACACAGTGTAACTGAGGGTACAAGTAACTTGCCTTCTGTGGTGATCTGAGTCCAGATAGGATGGAAGAATGGTCGTGTAGTCCATTGTAGTCCCACACTAGTCTGTTTTCTATTGGGTTTTTGTTTGTTTTTTAAAAATTCCCTTCATTATTATATGTGCAACACTCCAGTTGTCTGCCTTCAAAAACTTTCAGCAAGTTTTTTTTACCATTTTTATTTTTAGCATTTAAATATTCTTGATTAATTTGCTCTCAACTCTTAAGGTGCTTTAATTCTTTCTTACAAACACTAAAATATCGAACCTTACTGTATTCATACATGGCTGCTCAGAAAAATTGAACATTGAGACTATGTAATGAGTAAGCCTGAAGATAAATACCTGAGAATTCTTGGAAATGGGCAGTGTTTCTTCTGGCTAAACTGCTACTCTTCTGGACCTTGGAGATGGGGCATAAGAATCTGGAAGAGAAGTGCTGCTTATGCAGTCTCCCTTATTCTCCCTTTTCCATAACTGACACAGTGCATTTTCACTGTTGCTAATGCAGTCCCTCAGATTTAGGTTCTTAGTCTTCATTGAAAGCTTTGTCTTCACAGCTGTAGCATGTCACCTGTTTCTTGTGCTTGAGCCCCTAATATCCAGATTTCAGTGATTCACTACGATACAGAGAATGAAACCTAACATAAAGTCAGCACAGTGACTAGTTAAGAGAGAGTGCAATATTGATGTATGAAAAGGGAGGCTTTTGGCAAAACTTGATTCCATTTTCCTGTCATGATAGCAATGTGTTATAAATATCAGCTGGCAAGTGCTCATCCCCCTAACACAGAATGACAGGAAAGGTTATTTAATGTTTTCCATTTCCAAATTTTCCTTTCAAACAGTTCATGTGAATTATTTCATCCTTTATCTTAGTAATGCCGTCCAACACACCTAATGTTCGTCGGACAAAAAGGATTCGAGTGAGACCTCTGGAGTATTGGCGAGGCGAGCGTGCCAACTACACATTAAGCCCTTCAGGTATTAGTTCCAAAATACATATTTTCTTGCTACTGATAAAGCAGTAAAGAGAAAACTCTGGGTTGATCTTGTGCCATAAAAGCTTTGAGACACTAACTGTTTGGTAATTTTTTAAGAAAAGTAGATTATTTATGGTCTTCAGCTATTGTCATCTTTCTGTGTAGTCTTTTTCTCTCCTGATATTCCTATGTCATCTAGAAATAGTATCAACATCAGTACCCTTGCCATAACTGTTCAGAGAAGAACAAAACAGCTTCTCTGTATCAATGCATTTATTACATCAGTTTCTGTACAGAGTCATGTAGAATCACAGATTCACAGAATCATAGGGGTTGGAAGGGACCTCGAGAGATCATCGAGTCCAACCCCCCACCAAAGCAGGTTCGTATAGGACGTCTAGGACGTATTGCACGGGTAGGCATCCACACGGGTCCTGAATATCTCCAGAGAAGGAGCCTCCACAGCACCCTGGGCAGCCTGTCCCAGTGCTCTGTCACCCTCACCGTGTAAAAATCCTTGTGCATATTGGTGCAGAACTTTCTGTGCTCCAACTTGAGGCCATTGCCCCTTGTCCTGTCTCTACAGACAACTGAGAAGAGGTTGGCCATGTCCCCATGTTCCACACTTCAGATACGTATAAACACTAATCAGATCCCCTCTCAGTCATCTTTTCACAAGGCTGAAGAGCCCCAGTTCATTCAGCCTTTCCTCATAAGGGAGATGCTTCAGTCCTTTAATGATCTTTGTAACCCCTCGCTGGACTCTCTCCAGGAGATCCGTGTCTTTTTATACAATACTAGAAGAAGAGACAATCATAGGATCACAGACTGTTTTGGGTTGGAAGGGACTTTAAAGGTCATCTAGTTCCAATGCCCCTGCCATGGTCAAGGACACCCTCTGCTAGACTAGGTTGCTCGAAGTCCCATCCAGCCTGGCCTTGAACACTGCTAAGGAAGTATACTGGATCATACATCAGAGCATTCCTCTCTGCAGTGATTGTTCTCTAGAGCAGATGCTATATTTTATCCAGTCTCAATGTTAAAATCTCCAAATGATGGAATATATCTTTTCCTCAGGGATTATTTTTCTTTTAATTCTGCTTAATTTGGTTCTTTCCCAATTAATTATTTCACTTGAAATTAATATTTCTCTGTGTCCCTAAAATTTATACTTTGTCTTAAATATTGACTCCATATCATGGCTTTCTGAAATGTTCTTTGACCAAAATAGATCTTTTTTTCTCAAAAGGTCTCAAGTTGTACTACATGCCGAAACGCTTGATGTTGAAAAGCTTTTTGGTTTGTTCTGGTTTTCTAAAGTTATCTGGAAAAGTTCAGCATCAGTGACGTGTATTTTTAACTGGCATGCTTGTTGGTTGTGCAAGTCTGCAGTCTTGTAAAATGATTATGACTTAGTGAACTTAAACTTTATTTTGCTTCAGGAGAGCTTGTGTTTAGTGGAATAGTGTGTCCAGAAACAGTACCTGAGAGGAAGATTCAGAGGAGGCAGAATCCCAAGCAGAAAAGTGATTATATAGGTATGAACATAGACTTTTTTTCTTTGATACTTTAAAGAAAAAGAAAAAAGATCAAATACTGTATTTTTTTTCTCCTGTAAAAAAGTGATGCTTTCTCTGGGTGAAAATAATTTCATAATGAAATGTGTTTATCTGATCTGATGTGGAAAAAACCCAGTATTTATTTTATAGCAATGCTGTAGAGTTTTGTAAAAACTAACTTCTTAGCATGAGAAGAGAAGAGATACAGGATCTGGAAGTGTTGTGGTACCTTTAAAGCAGGGGGTGAAGAAAGTAAGCTGTACTTCTGTCCTGCTTATTGATTAATGATGTTAATTTATTTAGTTTCATAATGCACAGTACAGGTACAGGTATAAAAACTTTGGGTCATTTTACTGATACCTGTGATACCACATCTGAAAAGGCAGCATATGGTGTCAATAGACTTTTTAGCTCCTTTAGGCTACATACAAAACCACAACAAGGTAGGTGAAGAGAGAGCTTTGAGAACAGCACGTAAAATGGTTAAAAGCGGGCAGTGAACATGTGTTTAAACACACAGGATCTGGAAGCCTTGCTAGATTCTCCATGGTCAGCAGATAATAAATGTGGTGGCAGTGCTCAGAAAAGGGAGATAGAATCAAAGTCCAAAAGCCAGATTATTTTTGCTATGCTTGCTGTGGAAGATGGTGTTGATGCTGAAGAACCTTTCTTTATGGGGACTGTCAAGAGCTTTTCCTTGAGACTGAAACATTTATATGTGAAGTTACAGAACAAATTAGACAAATGCCATATGGTCCTGACAGTTCTGAAACAAATCAGGACTGAAATAATCATTAGAGAAATAAGGAAAAAAATAGTCAATGTTGATACAAATTTCTGATTTTCTAGTGTTGTTGCATGTAAATTTTGTTCCTTACTTCAAAATGAAAGTGGAAGGACTAGAGAAGGCTCAGATAAGGCTTGTCAAAAACATGGAAGAACTTCTGTGCAAGAAAAACTACAGGGAGAAGGCTTCTCAGTCCTAAAGAGTGCCGCAGAGGTGTGAGAAAGACCTGTAAAATAATGAGTGACGTGAAGAAGGGGAATGGAAATATCAATTGTGATTTGTTTTGTGGGTCTGTTTGTTTATTTCTAAACACAACTACTAGAAGGTGTGGAATGGATATAGCAAGAGCTGTGCTTTTCAGACAAAATGAGGTGGCTCTTCCTTCTTTGTGCCCTCTGTCCCAGAATACTCTGGAGTATTTAAATTCAAGGTGAGAACTGGGTAGATTCACGGAAGACTTAACAATTGGTTATGGCGCTAAATAAAGTGTGTGAGCCCCCTGTTAGCGGTGGGATGTATTCCATGGAAGTGCCATTACTCTTATTACAACAGTGTTTTGGGGGATGGAAGAGGTACCTGCTTTGGGTAATCCTGCCCACTGATGGGACAGGATCTTGGTCTAGATCAAACTTTGATCTAAGTACAGTTTATGTTTTAATATAAATTCTTTGCTGTCCATGTACATGTAAGCTGGTAGGGACTGTTTGTACTGTATCTTGCAAGAATTCTTACTTGGCTTAGGCACATTTGAACTGTCCACAAATGATGGGTTTCCTCTTTAGCAGATTCATCCTGAGAGATTATCTTTTGCTAGCGTCCTTGAATTTTAAGTGATGCATATAAGGACCATCAGCTGAGTAGAATTTCTAGGATGAAATCCTAAATTTTATTGATACGATAAAAATGCTGTGGTTATAGCTGTAGAGTTGCACCTGTTGCTGCTTCTTTTTATAGAGAGATGGCTATGTTGGAAGAAAGCTATTTCAAACATGGTAACTTTCTTTCTATCTATGACTGTCTTGGTATAAGAGTATTTAAGCAGCTGTGAGTGCCTATAAAGTGCTATAGGTTGCCTTTAACATCCTTGTTCTGACTGTATTTAAAGAAATTTCCGGTGCACTGTGGAGCTAAAATTGTCTGCTTAAGAGAGTTCTGCAAGAGAGCTTTGGGATATTTATTCTGTCATGAACATTCTCCAGTGGCTCTTTTCTACTTGAAAAGTGTAAGGTAGTCATCAACTCTTAGGCTATTTCCTTCTCTGGAAAAATCATTTTTACAGAAATAGTTCTTTGATTTACAGCGTACAGTGAGATTCCTGTAATGGTATTTCTTGAGAAAAGGAAAATTGAACACGTGCTTATTCTTTTGAACACTTTCTCTCTTCTGTCTCCTGATGCCCATCAGCAGTAGGTAAAAGGAAAAAACTTGTTCTTCATGCTTCATCATGTGTTTTATATACTCTCTTAATGTCCTCTCAGCATCTGTTGCTAGAAAAGCATGTCTCTTAAAATGCAACTGCCTCTCAATAAATAGTATCATTAACAGGAGGATAAATAGTTGGCATTACTCTGGAAACATCTTTAGGACTTCTATCTATTACACACAGAAATAATTCCAATGAAAGTTACATTTCTTAAGAATTGTTAATTGTTTCCTTTTATTTGAAGAAAGTATATTCAAACTGTTTAGTCAATAAATTTAAGAATTTGTGTGAAATCTAAAATTCTGGAAAAGTTGTGGTTAAATTTTTAAAATGTAGAGTAATTATTTTTCTGTTTTTGTTGTTTTATTGTTTTTTGGGCGTTATCTTCTCAGTAAGGGAGATGCCTGCAAGTTTGGAGCGCAGCCTAGCTGATGCTTGTAAGCCAGCCGTTGTACTGGACCTAGAAACAAAAAAGGAAGTACTTCTAGGTGAGTTGAAGGGATGTGACCAAGGACCTTTCTGATTAATGTAGTAAGTGCTTACGCTGATAAGAAGAAAAAAAAAATTGTTCATGCCACATTGGGCATAAAAGAGGTGAGCTGTTGAAACATTTGCTGCTTTTCTGGAGAAAATTTTGAGGAAAACACAAGAAGTGTTTTGATTTTTCAGTTAAATATCTAGTCTAGCTCTTGGGGGGTGCTGCACTGTGACAATACGGAATGCGTATGATTTAGTAAGTATTACTGACCAAGTAGCAAGACTAATTATATGTTAACATTAATGTTAATCTCCTGGACTTTTTTGTAGAATGCATTAATACTGGAAGCAATTACAACGCCGTCTTTGAAAATGAATCGGTAGAAATATATAAAAATTTGAATACACCTTATTTTGCTAGTGGTAGATTGATTTTGAAACCACTTAAAGAAAAGGGACACCAGTTTGTCCACAGGGATACAATAGTAAGTATGCTTTTCTCTTATTTATATAAAATGGATTATAGAATGATAGAATATCCTGAGCTGGAAGGGACCCATAAGAATCATCAGATCTAACTCCTGGCTCCACACAGGGCCAGATGAGTCAGAGCATGCGACTGAGTGCATTGTCCAGATGCTTTTTGAACTCATTGAAGCTCAGGGCTGTAACCAGTTCCCTGGGCAGCCTGTTCCAGTGCTGACCACCCTTCTAGTAAAGAACCTCTTCCTAACATCCAACCTAAGCTTCCCCTGTTGCAGCTTCATGCCATTCCTTTGAGTTCTATCACTGGTCACCAAAGAGAGGAGATCGGCACCTGCCCCATTGCTCCCCCTCATCAGGAAGCTATAGACCGTGATGAGGTCTCCCCTCAGTCTCCTTTCTCCAGGCTGAACAAACCAAGGGACTTCAGCCTCTCCTCATAAGGCTTCCCCTCCAGACCCTTCTCTACCCTCATTGCTCTCCTCTTGACACTCTCCAATATTTTTGTGTCCCCTCTTGTACTGTGACACCCAAAACTGCACCCTGTACTCAAGGTGAGGCTGCACCAGTGCAGTGAGAGCAGGACAGGCCCCTCCCTGGACCAGCTGGCAGTTACATGCTTGATGCACCCCAGGATAAAGTTGGTCCTCCTGGCTACCTGGGCACACTGCTGGCTCATGTTTATCTTGCTGTCAATCAAGACCCTCAAATACCTCTCAGCATGGCTGGACTCGAGTGTCTGATCCCCCAGGCTGTATGTGTAGCCAGGGTTACCCCTTTCCAGGTGCAGAATCTGGTACTTGCACTTGTTAAAATTTAGTGCTGTTGGTGATTGCCCAGCTCTTTAATCTGTCCAGGTCTGTCTGTAAGGCTTCTCCACCCTTAACAGAGTCAACAGCTCCTCCCAATTTGGTGGCATTTGCAGATTTACTTAAGACACCCTCTAGTCCTGAGTCCAGCTTAGAATGGTTAGAAATAACATAACAAAGTTGACAGATTAAAAGGGATTTTTTTGCCCTATAATGCAAATAAATAAAGGAAACGTGAAAAAGGAATCATTTCAGTTGGCTCTTTTCGTTACAACTGATTTTACTTGTTTAAAGGTACTTTGCATGCACATTGCCCTGCTTGGCTTCACATTAAATCTATGTGTCCATGTACACTTACTGCCTGGATCTTGTAGGGAAGATAGAGGTATGAAATAAACACAGTCGGCCCCCATCTCCCCTTTTAAGTTGGGCATCTAATTTCTCAGCAGGATGGGGGGAAAAGGGATTGCAGCTCTGCTAACTTACTGTTTTTTGATCTTTGTAACAACATGTATACAAAACAAAGACTGTTTTCTTGCATAACTTTATTAAACGTTTGCAAAGGAAACATTGCTAATCTGAGAACTCTGGTTTCATTAAGGCTTTCTACGTTTTCCGTGGCAAAATTATTGTTACCTTACATAGGGCATCATATTCTCTGACTACAGGGGACCACTTCTATGTTCCAGCAGGTAAGTACACGTGTTCGGAACTAATTTGTTGGAAATCAGTGAGATTGAATTAGCATGCTAGGAGGCAAAACTGAGCTGAGTGATGGGAGGAGATAAGTTTCTGTCTGTACCTCTAACAGGTAAAATTCACAGGCAGTTTAATATAGTGAAGTTAATACAATTGTTTTGATCACCGTACCTAAAATTATGAGAACAAATACAGATCAATTCACCCTAGTTTGTGCTTGGAACTTGGTATATAGAAGGTGCAGAATGTCTTGCTGAATGGGTTGTGATGTCATGTGTATTGTTAATAACTCAGACACCTCTGATTTTGCCCTTCTGAGATGGAATTCAATATGGGAAGCTGTCCTGTAGTGGGTAAGACACTAGTCACTAGAGTTTTGGTATTTTATTTGCCTGGATGGGCAGTGCAGTGGTTGTGGAGGGTGATTCCTCAAGTGTGGCTGTATATGAATGTTAGGATGTTGCTCACTCTTGACATTCACTGCCTTTTAGATGTTTCTGTATTTGTGACCCAAGTGAATATCTGCAGATAATTTTCCATGTGTAGTTTTTATTGAGACTTTCTGCAGGAATAAATGGAAGTAAACTCAGTCACCTTAGAAGTTTGCTTTAAGGGGTTTGAGAGCAGAGAGCTCAAGCCTGTTACATTCTTTTCAGTAAAAATTTTCTTGGCAAAGATGTGCTTTATTCTTACCATCAGTTAAAATAAATGTATTCCTTGTTACCTCTCCAAAATGCAAAGATGTGCATGTAAGAGTGGCATCCTAGCTTAAGGTCTAATATGCCTTCTGTTAAAATAGATTAAATAAAAATACACTTGTTTGAAGACAGGACTTCAAAAATCGCTAGTGTCTTCTACTGAAAGATTTCTCTGTTTTCATTTGTAGGAAATTGCTATAACTTACATAATCTTCTGAATGAAGAATGTGTTCTTATCTTCACACAACTCAAAGGAGACAGGTGAAGAACTTTCTGCAGAAAAGTTTGCTGCAACACTTTTCAAGCTTTTATATGTTTTGAAGTTCTTTTTTGAAAAAGAAGACAGTGTTTGAGTGTGCCCAGTTTAACATTACAGATTAATACAGAGCAGCTGAAATCAATATAAGAAGAGTTAAGAACAAAACCAAGAGAACCGTGGTAGTTTGCTATCAAATTGAAATGACAAACTGAAGGGCATCACTCTGCGTCAGTTACCATTCTTGTGTCATCCAAAGACAGAAAGATATACATACAGTATTTGTGGGTAAAGCACATGGTTGTTCCAAATTGTATTTATGTGTCTAATCTCCTTAAAGTGTATTTTAATCTCCTTAAAATACGCCTGTTTGAAGACAGGACTTCAAAAATCGCTAGTGTCTTCTACTGAAAGATTCCTCTGTTTTCATTTGTAGGAAATTGCAATAACTTACATAATCTTCTGAATGAAGAATGTGTTCTTCTCTTCACACAACTCAAAAGAGACAGGCGAAGAACTTTCTGCAGAAAAGTTTGCTGCAACACTTTTCAAGCTTTTATATGTTTTGAAGTTCTTTTTTGAAAAAGAAGACAGTGTTTGAGTGTGCCCAGTTTAACATTACAAATTAATACCAAGCAGCTGAAATCAACCTAAGAAGAGTTAAGAACAAAACCAAGAGAACCGTGGTAGTTTGCTATCAAATTGAAATGACAAACTGAAGGGCATCACTCTGCGTCAGTTACCATTCTTGTGTCATCCAGAGACAGAAAGATATGCATACAGTATTTGTGGGTAAAGCACATGGTTGTTCCAAATTGTATTTATGTGTCTAATCTCCTTAAAGATTTTTGGCACTTGAAAAAATTTTGACATCTTCAGCTAACATCTGGTAGTCTTATTGCCTGCCTGGTCCAAACTGCTTAGAATAATCTCTATTTAAATGTAGGACCATGCTACTCCCATTCCAGTAATCGTTGTCTAGGAGATGGGCTGCTGGAATGCTTGTGTGCTGGGGTTCAGTCTTCATCTCATATGTTAATGAGAAGCGTTTCTTCCTTGTCTAGCAGATGTATGATTAGTGCCTCAAACTCAAATTATAAAATAGGAGCTCTTAAGTAGGAGCTTATCGGTTGTATCTTTTGTATGGAAGCTATGGCTTGATTAGCTCTGAACATCGTGGATAGCTTTATTTTGTGTAACAGTGATAGGCCATTGCCTAATGTATTACTTTAATATCTCCTTTTGTTTTGCTTGCTGTGCTCCTGGATCATAATGAGGACCTTTGGGAAAACTGTAATTATACTGTGTGCTCCAGAAGCCAAGTCTAGACAGCAGATGGTATACATAGCATTTGTCTCCCAAGCTCTTCAAGGTTCCTTCTGGCTGAAGATAAAGATAAACTACAGCGGTTCTGGTAGGGTGCTATCTCAGTGGTCACTTCTATTCTAGAAGAGCAGGAGATGGGGAAAATTGAATTTGAATCATAAACTTTAAGGACTTGAGGATTGAGAATTGACCTTGGCCATGAGTCTTGGCCATGATCTTTATGCCAGATCCTAGACTATACATGTCTGTACAAGGGCTTGGACACCACGATTACCATGTGTCTATGAAAGACCCATTAGCCTGGAGAATTTGCAATAATATGTTCTTTACTCATCTTTCAAGCACTAGTTCCTGTGATGAATGCATATATAGACTGACAGCAGAAGTACGTAGGAGTTTTGTTGCATCTTGGTGTTGGTGGCTAGGTCGTGCTTAACTCTGAGAAGGTGAAACAGAGGAACATACCTCTTGCCATTTAGTTATTTCTTCGTCACGATAGGAACTGTTTATTGTCAAAGTTCTGACTGCAAATAGGACCTTTTTTTTTCTCCTTTTTTCCCAGTTTCACCTTCCTAAGCAGTTTAAGAGTTAGAAATTAAAGAATAAAAAAAGTCAGTTACAACTGGTAATAATTTGATGTTGGCAGCTTTTCTAAATTTGGGACTAGGTCTCTTCAAGGTCAGCAAGATTCAAATACTGTCCCTCCTGTGTTGGAGGTATACCAGCTACCAGATGGGCACACATGCTGTCTCCACTGCTTGAGGGGATCCCACCCACTAAAATGTAAGTCTTTCAATTCCGAAGGCCTGGAGAGGTCTGGAAATTTGCCACTTGGAAAGGAGTACAGGGCTAGGCATTAGAGCAAAGATTCTTTGCTCCTCACCTAGACATTTCTCCCAGTGGCCAGGGCATGGGTGTATTAGTCTCTGAGCTCAACAGCTTGTTGGTCCAGATGAAAGTTAGAACAAGACTGCTTTTCAATTGCGTTAAAGGTCTAGGGGTTCAGACAGACAGAATCCTGCTGATTTTCATCTGCATTTCATCTGCTTTAGTTTAGCAACAATTCCACTATTTGTCACTAGATGGGGCTTCAGGCACACCTGTTTGTACTTGGCTGCCATCTATGTTCAGTAGGGTTTGGTTTCTGAAAGGGAGGAAGTAGAATGTTACAGGTGGAGATAAATTCCGTTGAATTCTGTTGCAAGATGTAAATCCATTTCCATTAATATTTGCTGCTGTGCCTTGCTAAGCTTGTTCTGTTGGCATATATGTTGTACTTGTTGCACCACTTGCTCAAAGTTGTATGGTTTTTATTTAAAACAAGGAGCTGAGTTAAACAAGGATGTTCACCATTTGTCTGGGTTGCAGACAACTTGTATCTGTATTGTTTATATTAAATTTCAAATCGATACTTGTGAAAAATTGTTTCTGTGTTGTTTGAATATAGTGTGAGGACGTGCAAGAGAATGCTCTGAGTTCCAGGACTGCTATGGGTGCTATGGCAAATGAGTCAGTCGTTAGTCAGAAGAAGCAACAGCTCAGGTAGCACAAAGTTTTACTTAATGCTGGAGTACAGAACATCTCCTTTAACAGTTGTAGAGCTCTGGGTTCGGGTTGTGGTAAGCTCGTCCAGAGTTGGTTAGCTAGTGTTACATGCTGTGAAGTTGGGATCCTTGTTGTGAAAGAGACGTGGTCTTTTCTGTTGCCTGTGTGGTACACGTGCAGTTCCTGGAGGATATCACTGCTTTGCTGTACGATTTTGTTGCTTGCTTTCTGTCAACATAATTGAGAGAGCTGGAAACAAAAGCCGAGTCATCAGCTCCATGTTAGTATGTACATGTGTTTTATGGTAGATATCATGGTAACAACTACAGGCTTGTTTCAAAGAGCTGAACTGACAATGTCCCACCACAACAAAAACTCAGATTTTTGAAGGCTTTGGCTCCCTTTAAAAAAAAAAAAAAGTAAAAATACTGGTTAGTAGGTTATTTTGAAAAATCTGTCTTTTTGTAGTTTCATTCAGTTAGAAAGCTGTTCCTGTTTCACTTAACAAAGCTTTTCTGCAGTTTGAAGTGGCAGAAGAATGGTTGCAAAACTGTCAGATATGTGTGCACATCCATATTTATACAACTTTGTAAACATAAAATAGGAGAATATGAGCTGAGTAATTACAGAAAAATAAACAGCACCAATAAAACAAACTGTCGAGGCACATACACAGTTTCTTCAATTTTTCAAGTACACAGCTGAATTGGTTATCTGCGAATTATTTTAAATTAACATTTGGGGAATACAATAAACCTGAAGAGTCATTTCCTCATCTCATAATGGCTGAAAAGGCATTTTGGCGTGAAGGGATATTCCTCACGTTTTTACTAATGTTTAGACTCTGTTGCATGATGCCTTTTGTAATACAGGATTTACTTCAAGGGGTGATTGACTACAGATAATACATCTAACTACAGAGTATGGAACATGCCTCTTTAATAGCCTTGACAGCTGTTGTAACTGAATATCTTTGTCTTCCCAAGCTGGTACGTTTCCTCCTCACAGTATCTCATTGGTTCATGGATGTTCACAGATGTAGTCAGAAGAGATCTCGAAGCCCTTTACTTACTATCTGTCAGACTGTTCAGTTCAGATGCAAAGAAGAACAAATTTATTAATGTCCCAAGTAAGATTATTGCAGCTCAATAGGTAAGAACTTTTAAATTTGAAACCTGAAGAATTGCAGTACTCTCAGTATTTGGAATGTTTATTTAAATGGGTACAGTAGTAGTTAACAGACAATATTTTATTTAGCATATTACATCTTTTCATAGTCATGGTGTTTGAAGTTGCCTTTTCCTGTGTTTTCAGTAACAGTAGCTGAAGTGAGAATTGATCAAGATGGCAGGTGCGTGGTAACTGTGTGAGCATCTTCTGGAATCAGCGTGACAAAAAGGGAGAGGAAAGGAGTGACATGAGAGGTTTAAACATAATGATGAGCTATGGCAGTGTCCAGGGGTGTTGCAGACTGGCTTGTCTAGGTTGTGCAAAGGGTTTTCAGTGAAATTCAGTAACTTGGAAGAGCAAAGCATGACACTTCTGATTGATAAGGGAAGCCTCTCTGGTGCTGGTGCCATTAGAACACAGCTGTCTGTGCTGGTAACCTCCACTTTTGGTTTGGGATTCCAGTAGTGCTACGATCACTTGCATTTAAGAGCATTAAGTCACCTTATCTAAAACTGCAGGATTCAGCTAATGTTCAGTGGATTACATATCCCGTTCAAGAGGCCTGAACTTTGTCCTTTCTTTGTTATCATCACTTTTGTGTTATAGTACAGATGGGACAATTACAAGAAATGAAAGTTAATTATGAAGAATTCTTTTTTCCCAAACACAATCTGAACTTGAATTTTATTGCTGACAGAGGGGCCTCCCCTAGGATGCAGTAGCCTATATGCTGAAGAAACTAAGCACTTCTCCCATATTTCAGTTAGTGCCAAGTCAGCTCTGAGGCTAATTAATCAAAACAAATTTACAATTAAGCCCAGGAAGGAAGACTAATTAAGTAGCCAGTTAAGAAAAAGTGCTGAAGGAGGGATCAACCTTAATGGGAAAGTATGAGACTCCCAGTATTGGCCCATGAAGGACAATTAAGTGATAATTGCAGAGGCCTTTTTGCATCCAGCAAATGCTCTCTGACTTTTATTATGGCTGGTTTTCTTCATATTAGTAAAGCAGACATCTGACTGTTGAGCAGCTAAGCTTTACTGTGCACTCTTAAGGAAATTCATAGGTAAAGCACAGAGGTCGCTGCAGGAATAAATTAGGACGCAGCTGCCAGACTCGAGCAGTATTTCAGCTAGCAAAAAGCCCTGCTGTGTTGTAAAGACAAGGTAACTGTTTCCTTTATTTGCCTCTTCATTTTGTGGCATACTGAGTCTGTCTTTGTATCCTGTTTAATCTTTTAAACAAATTACACTGAGTTAATTATCTTACCAGAATTTAGAATAGCTTCATTTTGTTCAGTTGCTAACCCCAGGTAAGTTCACAGAAATCATTACCTTGTCAGGAAATGGCTTCTGTCACTTACATCCTGCACCCACGCTGCATGACATACTTGTGTTTCTTGATGGGGAAAAAAGCTATAATAGTAATGTTGTTTTTACTGAAAATAATTTAGCTCCCTTTCTGAAGGACATTTTAAGCTTGCAAATCTCATATCTGGTGAGATGCTGAAGGTTGCAAATGAAGCGCATTCCCCGGTCTTCCTGCACCTCTCCTTGCCCATTTCCAAGGAACTGTGATGCTGGTGAAATGCAAAGCTTCTCTGAGTTAATTGGATACATGCATGGGCTAATACTGTGCTCAAATGTCCTTTTGTGTGTGTGTGTGTGTGTGTGTGTGTGTGTGTGTGTGTGCACACTTAGCTGTAATGTGAATTATTTCAGAAATTACAAAGAAGGGGCTTCCACATGTACTAAAAAAGCATTAGCAGTAATTTCCTTTCCTACATGAAAATCCATGTGCACATGCTGCCAGTGTGATGCCCTCTGTCCTACTATGCAAGTTGGCAGTTGTCTCCTTGAAGTATCTGTGAAAGGTGTGCTTTGGTTTCTTCTTTGTGTATTTTTTTCCTCTTCCCCTTGGAGCAGGCTACAGGAAGAGGCTTCACCTGCTGCTATTGCAGCTCAGCTGCTGTATCGAGTTTCAATCTGCTCCCTCATTTTTTGTCTTGCTGCCTAAACTAATTTCTTGCTTTCTTGGATGCATTTCCCTTCCCAAAGGTTTCTTTTTTTGCCTTTGTGCCACTTGCAAGGATTGTATTACTTTCCTAACTCGGTTCCAGGTATTTTAATTATTTCAGAGGTGTTCTTGTGCCCGAAGATTCCTTTTCTGCCTCTCTGTTAAGCTTTGTGCAGGCCCTGGCAAAGTTTCTAATTTTCTCACTCAGAATTGATGCAAAGCTTCCTTTGGCTTCCATTTTTGAAAGAGTTTCATTGGTTTTAGTCCCAAGAAGGTTGGTTGGTGTAGGATGGCACTGGCAAGGCATTTGTTACCATCATCATTTGCAGAATTCCAGACTGCAGATGAAGAACGGAGGAGACTGCTTCAGGCCTGGATGGTTGTCCTGCAGCCTCATCCATCTGTTGAGGCTGGCTCTGTGGTGCCAGAATCTTCTGTCCCAGCCCATTCTTCCCAGCCAGACTCACCCCAGGGCATCGTGGCATTGTGCTCCTCTCACAGTCACCAGTGTGCTGAATTAGCGCTTCCCTTGCCTTGGCATAATCTTGCCATGGCTCCGCCATCTCTTAGGCACCACGCCATACCCTGATGTCCTATTGGCAGGCTAGTCCAGGCATTCACCTGCTCTTACATCTTCATTCCTCTTGCCAGCGGGAATGCCGTTTGGCACCAGCTGGTTTTGGCACAGAGACATGCGCACATGGCACGTACATCCTCTCACACCTAGTTGCTGCCTGACTTTGCTGGTGAATGTGAGAAGAAAAACATCATCTTGTTTTTTGATGTTTCTGTGCTGAGGGGCCTGGCCTGAAGAAGCTGGAAGAGCTGGGTGGCCCTTCAGGATCACCTTCATACGTTGCCATTAGAGACCCGACTGAGCTCATTTGACATACCCATCCATGTGGAGCAGCTCTGCCCACACAGTTCAGAACCCGCCATCTCCATTGCACCCTACGTACTGCCCCTGGGTGCGAGAGTGTTTGCAAAGTACGTTCAGGTGTTTGTGTAAACACTTGGCATCCTGGTTCTTATCTCTGTGGTCGCTGCAAACAGGTAGAGAGGTTCAGAAGAGATCGGGAGAGAAAAGCTGGTGTGTCAGGAATGGGAGCTTATCTGACTCCAGCCTGCTCTGGGTGGTCCTGCTTGAGCAGGACACCTGGACCAGATGACTTCTAAAGGTTCCTATGTGAAATGTCATAGTCCTGTGCTGTGAAAGCTGTTTCTGCAAGTTCACTTCACACTTGTGTTGGGAGGACCCTTATGCCGTACACCTCAGGCAGAGGGGCCTTTTCCATGTCATGCAGCAGGCTGTGGATATGCCAACTGTGGAGCGTGGGGTGTGTGGAGAGCTTGGCCACTGTGAGCGGCCGCAGATTAAATGTGTGTGCCACGTTGTAATAGTCAGGTTTTCCGGGTTTTGCTCTGAGGTGTCCACCTAAGGAAGACATGTACCTGGGTTTGATGAGAAGTCCACTGATGAGTTCTCAGGGAATTAGCTAACAATTTTCTGCATATACACCTAAAACCTTTTAGTATAAGATATTTTAGTAGTGAGCTGTTACTTTCATTTGCAAGTCTTAACAGCAGTTTTTATTCTGTATTTGGACTTTAAACCAGCTTGAAAATTTGGTATCTTGTGCAGTCCAGGCTATCAGGTGGCAGCTTTTTCCATGCAACTCTGCATCTGGAATCATAGGCAGCTGTCACTTGATGTGGTGAGTTGCATCAGACGCTATTCTCTGTTGGCAGCAGTTTTAATTCTTGGACTTTTTGGGACTGCAAGTCTTAAGCTCGTGTTTTAGGCAAACGGTGTGCTACCTAAATTAATTAAAATACAGCATTTTTATTTTCAATGGTTTGAAACTCACGCACGTTAATTGCTGAGCCCACTTGGTCCTCCACATCTAACAGGCATCTCATGTTAGAGACAGTGTAGGGAAATAAACACAGAGGAAGTGTTGGTGTCACAACCAGGCATGGCTTTGACAACTCCAAACTACACAGAGGAGCGCATTTGTCAGACCACTATTGGCTAAATTAAATTAGACTAATGCACATTTTTGAGCATAATTGAAACAATACTAATGTTTGTATTGGTTTGTTGCTGAAGTAGGCGAATGTCCTAATGCCCTTGCTGCTATGAGTTGTTTGTAGTTGCACAGGCATTTGTAACAGTGTTAATTTGAACTAATTTCTATTTTTTTTTTATTATTTAGACCAAAAGCAATAAGTATGTTCTTGGAGACCTCTTCTCCATGACTTTGCCTACAAATTGAAGATTGTCTCATGTAAAGGAACACTGTAACTGCCATCTGACTGGACATGCGCCACAGTTTTAAGGGCACGTTGTTTCACTGGTTTTGAAAGAGATTTCTCTGATGTAAATTGTAAAAACACGTTTTGTTAAAAATGATTTGTTCTTTTGTATCAATAAATGCTAAATAATGCAAATTTGTTTTGATTTCTTTGATTTCTAAATAATTTCAGAATTAATTTTCTGGTACACGCGGTTCAGCAAATGCAGGTGATGGCATGAGTTCGACTTGCAAATGTTTGCAAATAATGTGAGTTACCTTGAGTGGCTTCAAGGATGTCACCAACAGTGCAATCTATCCTCTGTTAGGGTTGTTACTCTTTAAAGGAGTTTGAAAGTAAAATATTTTTCATGGAATAGAATTGTAGAATCATTTAGGTTGAAAAAGACCTTTAAGATCACTGAGTCCAAACATTAACCTAACTGTAAGCACATACACATCTTTTAAATACCTCCGGGGATGGTGACTTGTGCTCCAGACCCTCCCCCATCTTTGTTGCCCTTCTCTGGACACGCTCCAGCATCTCAATGTCCTTGTAGTGAGGGGCCCAAAACTGAACATAGCATTCAAGGGGCAACCTCACACATGCCCAGCACGGGGGGAGGATCATGTCAACAGTCCTGCTGGCCACACTGTTCCTGCTACAGGCCAGGGTGCTGTTGGCCTTAATAGCACACTGCTGGCTCTTGTTCAGCTGGCTGTTAACCAACACACCCAGGTCCTTTTCAGCCGGGCAGCTTTCCAGCAACCCTGTCCCAAGCCTTCAGCATTGCAAAGTTGTAGTGACCCAAGCACAGTGCTTGACACTCCGCCTTGGTGAACCTCAGATACCAGTACAGGTTAGTTTTGAAAAAACCCAGTGTCCCTTGTTGACAGAGGCTTTGGTTCCAGTTCGAATCCGTGCTGTTCCTACCACAGTTCTAAGGAAACTCCTGGTTGAAATGTTGCAGAATTCTTTTGCTTTTCAGGTAAATTGCAAACAGAGCCGCGTTCTGCTGCAGTGTCACGATCACTCAGTGCACTTCAGCTTCGGTTTGTGATGCCTTAGGGTCTCCTCTGCATTCCCTGTGAAATTTCCAAGATGTTTCCATTGAGCTGGAAATGGTGCTGCCTGCCACTTACCTGTTAGGCAGGTCTCTTGTAGTCTTCAGAGCGAAATGACATGAAAGCACCTCCCATCCCTTCAGGAAAACATGGTCCATTAGTTTCTCATTTGCCAGGAGCATTGGTTTTTAATATTTCTCCCTGTATCTCCTGGGAATATCAATCTGCATAGATCTATTATTAATTTGCAGCAATGAGATAATTTTCTCAAAAATCTTTAACTGTGGGTAGTAAAAGTAGGTCTCCTTAGGACTGGTTTCAAGTCCAAATTGGACTCAAGGTATTCTCTGTGTAGTGCTGGGTGGCTGTTGCTGGTTTTCTTCACGGTGGTGCCCGTGGGTCGGTCGGTTGGTTGGGGGATTTTTAGCTATCTTTGCGTCTTTTGAACTCAGTGTTCCTGTTACGGCACTGTAGGGCTATCCAGGGTTTGAAACATGGGAGCCTGGATCAGTATGAAACTAATGCTGGAACCAAAACAATTTTTGGAGGTGAGATGATGAGTTAAAATCTTCTCCCGACCAGCAGTGTCCTGTGCTATGAAATCATGCAGTTTTGCCAGGAGGGGAGCAAGGGAAGCTTTCTGCTCCTGGAAGGTTCTGGAAGCTGTGCTCAGAGCATTTGTTCCCATCCACCCTGCCCTAGCAGCACTCCTTCCTGTCTTACCAGTGAGAGCCTTGCTGAACAAAGCACAAGTGAAGTTCTTGAGTCCCTGTCGTTCGGCACCTCTCCGGCCTGCCCAGGTCAGCGTGTGTGTGGACACTTGTGCCCTTGGGTTGTCAAACGGGCAGAGGCAGAGGAGGGTGTCACTGCCTTCTTGTGGAGGGCCCCAGACTGGTGCGACTTGAGTGCTACTCTGTTCTGGCCAGCTGCTGCGTAGGTTGCTTTGTGGAATCCCTCAGGCAGGATGTGGATCTGGGGCCTCCTCTTCCCAGCCTGACCGTTGGGGTGAGGTCACGCTCTCCTGTGCTCGCGGTCTGACGTGAGGAATCGTTACGGCTTTTCTTCACAGCAGCGTGTGGGGGATGCTTTCATCCACAGCAGCCCAACATGGTCTCTTGTTAATTGGATCAAATCAGTGCATTGGATGGGGACAGAGCGATAGCTGCCCCTACCACGTACTGTATTTTGATATGCAGGAAGGTTCTTGCATCTTTTTCCGTTACGTGCCTTAACCTGGAAGAGTCAGAACACATCCCCTTCCTATGCCAGTTTAGACTCAGTCATCATTTCTTCACTGGCCTGAGGCATCACAAGAGGCTAGTGCCAGTAAAATCCGTACAGTGACCCAATACTAACTTTCAGGAAGCAAGAAGCTCCTTTGCTTAGTATCCCTGTGCTGGTTCTTTCTTCCTGCATGCATGTGGTGTTTTTCCAGTTCCTCCAGTGATCATGGATGAACTGTTTCAAGTTTGTCACGTCACTGGAAGGTCTAAAAAAAGTTTCAAGAGTTGTAAGAAGTGATAAACAGGCACAATAGATAGCGGGCACAACAGAAGTGAGGGCCAAATTTCTCTTGCTTGTAAGAGAATTCAACCAATTTATTGTTTAATTTTGAGGATAAGAAACAAAGTGCTGGTATCAAAAAATCCCGATCGCCTTCCTTCACTGCACAGGAGGAGACAGGTTATCCAGTGTTCAGGACCGAGTGGAGATGCTGGTCCTTGTACCTGGGACTTGAGAGCATCCTCAGAAACTCCACGTTGTCCAGAAACATGGCAGTAAAAGAGATCATTAAAGTCACATTTATTCCACATCTTGTGCAGCTCAAGGTTGATTTCACCATGAGTCTCTTGTGCATTTTCAGAATCTTGAGCTAAAAGGATGCTCCTCTCCTGCAGGAAGTGACTTGGTCATGCTGACACATGGTCTGCTGGCGCTCAACGGTAACTGTTCCCTCATGTGATTCCGCTGTTACTAAAATAAGAGTCTCATTCCTCCCCAGGTAAGCAGGTTTAACTTCTCTGTTAGGGGTTGTGTGATTTTCATTTTGAGTGGGGTATTATCCGTACACATGCTTAACTGAAAGGAGCAATGCCAAATGATTTGTAGCCCAAGGAGTTATGACTGTAAAGGGTTGTTCCTTATGTTGTGCAAAGAAAAACAAAGGACAAGATGTGGAAAGCTCTCCCCTCTGCCTCTTTTAACGCTGGGCAAAGCTTTCCTGTGCCACAGCAGCCTTCTTTTGCTTCTGGTGCTGCCCCAGCCTGATGAAGCTCTACTGCACACCAGGCCTGCTGCCATTATATCTCCTTTCTGCTGCTCTTCCTGAGATGCCAGTCTGTGCCAGAGGCAGGGAGAGGCCTATCTTCAGCTCAGACTGATTCCATTCAATCTTTTTTTTACTTTCCTCATGAAGGAAATAAAGATAATATAACTAATGTGTAGGATTTACAGATGGGAATTCTGCCAGCCCTGAGATTCAGGGGCTCAGAGTCCTGTGCTTGATTATTTTACATTAATGGCATAAAAATCAGACTGGTTTTGGTTAATTTGCTAAATGTTGCAGAAAAAAAATACACTTGGACCAGTACTGAGTCAAGGGAACTTTAGTAAGAGGCAGCCTGGTCTTTACTGCCTGGGTTTTCCCTGCTGCTGGTTATGTCTCTCTCTCTCAAGCTCACGCACAGATAGGGTGGGTGTGAACACCTCTGAACTGGCACTAAATGGTAATACAGTGGCTTTTGGACATTTCTGTCTCTTCCCTTCTCAGCTTTCAGGTAAACAGGGAATGCAAGCAGTTGGACCGGAGCAAACAAGTCAGAAGACTGCACTTTGTTTTCAATAGTGGTTTTTTTTCAGAGTTGTTAGGTAGCTCACATCATCTCACATTGACTGACTGACTGACTGACTGACTGACTGATGTGTGTTTTGCCATGGGCTATTTTTGTTTCTTTTTTTGTTTGTTTCTAATGGCATGGCCCTGTTCCCTAGTCCAGCACAGAGGCTGGTAAAATGAATTTTGGGAGGAAACAGACACAAAAACCAGTGAAAATACAATGGGAAAATGTTTTGAGTAAGTTTCTTTCCCAGGTGTGAGAGTGACTGTTGCGCTTTTCCCTTTTCCTGTGCAGTGAGGCTTCTGAGTGCCAAGCCACTGCAGCGGATTGAAGGCACATCCTCAGAGCTGGATGCCGGGCTGTGCCTCTGCTGGACACCAGCCAAGTGGTCCGCTCAGTGCTGGTGCTGCCATCTGCCTTCCACCATCTCAAGGCTGTTTGAGGGATGCTGTTTCCCAAGGAGCAAACCTTGTTGCGCTGCCCTGGGCTCCAGAAGGCTGGCGTTGGAGGAGGGAGGAAACCAAGCCAAGCTTATGGAGCTGTTGGAGGGATGCAGAGATTTATACTCAGCCAAAGGAGGCCAGCATCCGCCAGCGATCTGCATCCCTTCTCAGCTCAGGAGGTATCCATTCATTGTTTGTGTGCTCAGTTTTGCCAGGGGTGGTACTTGCTTTTTACCTGGTTCTGGTTTTGAGAGCTCTGCTCTGTCCGACAGATGACTTGCTCTTTTATGTCACAAACACCTCTGCTCTGAGCCTACCGCCCTCCATTGACTGACCTTTGCAGAGGTGTGTTCCTGTGAGCCTACTTAGTGATTTCTTTTTGATTATTTTTAATTAATTGAGAAAAGTTGTCATCTTGTGTATATCCATGGTAACTGGAGCCATGGGTGTGGAATCACTAAATTTATACCTTGGCAGAAGCGCTATCACAACCTCTGTCTGCTCCATACGGGCACATGCTTTTTGTTTGAGAGCCCGTGCTTACAGGAGCTAGCAACTGATCTCCTCACTGTAGAGCTGGCTTTATAGCCAAACTGCTGCGGGCTGAGTGCTACAAGGGTTAACACTCAGTGAGCACATATGATGGCTCAGATATTCCTAGCCCAAATAGCGACAAACTTGGTGCTTCTGCAGGTGAGATTTTCTGTCATTTATGGCAGACAGTTAAGAGGTGTGCCTGAATGGGGAGATGTGTAGGAAAAGCCCCTGGTATGTAATTCAGTGTCTTCCCTGAGTGACCGCAGTTCCAAGACTGAATATGTAACTAAAGCAGGATGGTCATCCTTTTTAGTCACATGCCTTGCATCCCTTTGTCAGGTACGTGTTCAAACTGTATAGGGAGTGGTATATTTCCCCCTGTGCTCTGCACAGGAAGCTTTGTGATCGCAAGACGTACCTTCTGTTTTCCACTAGAGGCCAATAAAGCGCAGGACAAGGCTGCTGCAAGCCTTTCAGCAGAAAGCCCCATCCTTTATTTCCCTTCCAGACCTGTTGCTCAACTGTTGTATTTCCATCTTGGTGATTATTTCTTCTTTTAGAAATGGTTCTCCCTCTAATGAAGTGGAATTCAATTGCTAAATATTCCTTCCAGTGTTTTGTTCCCAAAACCTTCAAGAAGCTAAAGAATTGTCCTCTTGATTTGCTCATACATATTCCTTCCACGTTTTCAATTCCTAGCTGTTAACTCCATAGCAGCCTCCATGGAGTAAAGGTGATGGAAACCTAGTGGGTAATACCAGTGCATTGGTCTTTTAAGAGTTTCAGGAAACAGTAAGCCTTTAGCCAATGCATTTTACTGGGGATCTTCCTAAATTTTGTGCTTCAAGCAGATGATGTCTGATTCTAGCTGGGGGCAGGGTCCTGTCCACTCTCTGTCACCATTCTACCCGGGTGCCTTTGCCTCCTGACTCCTCAGGTCATATCTCAGTTCCAGGTAAGAGCGCTCTATCGCACAGTTGTTAAGAGGGTCAGGACAGCAGAAGTCCTCAAATATGAGGATGGTGATACCAGGAGAAGATGCCTGGGACAATGCTTGCCAGCCTGGGAACCTCCACATATTTTCTGCCTCAAATCAGCAAGGACCAGCTCTGCCTGAAAGGTTGGTGAAAGCCAGAAATATTGACAGCAAGACAAAGATTCTGTGCATTACCTTGCAGGAATTTTTAGGATTTTGTTGCTGCCTGTAGGTCTGTTTGTGTGAATGGCCCAGGTGTGTGAGCCACCCCCATCGCTGTGCCGCTCGTTCTTGCTGCAGCACTGTGCTTTGCGTTATGTGATGTTATGGGAGGAAGCATGTGGTGGTTTAGCCCTGGCTGGAGGCCAGATGCACACCAAAGTCAGTCTATTATTCCCCTTCTTAGTTGGACAGGGGAGAAAATATATATATTAAGAGGCTCAGGAGAGAAAATAAGGACAGGGAGAGATCACTCTGTCAGCAATGACATGGGCAAAACAGACTCAACACAAAGTGAAGAAGCGAGAAACTACCTACTTTATTACACTACACTACAAAGAACAGTGAAAAAACAAAGTTGAGAGCATGACCAGATCTTAAAACACTTTCCCCCCACCACTCCCTTCTTAGCAGACTTTAGTCAGGATTTTGCTCCCTTCTTTCCCCCTGTTCACAGTACTGGGGGGGCAGAGACTGGGGAAAATGGGGTTCTCGGTAGCACCTTCCCCCCACCCCTCCATTCTAAGCAGACTTCCCTTTAGCCATGATCTTGCTCCCTTCAGCCATGATCTTGCTCCCTTCTTCCCCCTGCTGCAGTACAGGGGGGCAGGGACTGGGAAAAAATGGGGTTCTCGGTTACTTCTTCGTGAGCTGTTTTCCTTTTCCAGATCTTAAGACAACCCTAACCTCCCTCCCCGCTCCCTTCTTAGCAGACTTCACTCTAGTCATGATTTCACTCCCTTCTTCCCCCCAATTGCAGCACAGGGGGGCAGGGACTGGGAGATGGGGGCTTCAGTCAGTCCCTTGCAAGTTGGTTTCCCTCTCAGCCGAGGTGTGAGGGGGAGGGCATTCATTCCACAGCCTCCCCCTGCTGCACCGTGGGGTCTCACCCACAGGAGATAGTCCTCCCTAAACTTCTCCAACGTGAATCCTTTCCCATAGGGCTTTATCTCTTTATCACAGTGTCTCTCAGTCCCAGTCCTCCATGGGGTTCCAAGCCTCCCCCCAGCAAACCTGTTCCGACGCAAATATTTCTCTCTCATCTCTGTGTCTCTGTTTCTCCTCATGGCTGCAAGTGCTGGCAGGGGCTTGTTCCAACATAGGGTCACAGTGTCTTCTCTATGTCTCCACCTGCTCCATCCAGTGTGGAGCCCCTCCATGGGCTGCAGGTGGGGTCTCAGCCTTTTCCATGGGTTTCTCCACGGGCTGCAGGGGCATCTTTCTCTCCAGCACCTGGGCTGCCTCCTCCCCCGCCCTTCTCCGGCCTTGGTGTCTGCACAGCTCGTTACATCCTCTCACTCCCTTCTCCAGTGGCAAAATGCAGCTGCTTCCGGGTTGTTTTCTCCTATATGTGATTCTCAGAAGCGCTTGACTATCTCTTGTGCTGCAACTTTGGCCTTGAATTGCTCGTTGTTTATAGTTTAGGCTGGCAGAAAACTCCAACTGCTGCTTAAAGAAACCGTCTCAGCAGCACAGCCTCACAAAACTGCAACAAAGCAGAACTGAGATAGGACTGCAGCTTAGAGGGACGTTTCCCGAGCTCGCTGTAATTGTGTGGCGGCATGGCTTAATGCCACCCACCCTGGGAGCCAGAAGGGCTCTGCTGCGGCTTCGCTTTGGTTAGGTAGATGACATCAGGCCCAGGCACACACTGTGTGGCATAGGCTGTAACCTGTGAGGGTGAGCGTCCCCTCCAGTGTCATTCACCAGCTGCCTGCAGAGCACTCCCTATGCCAGCAGAATGGGGTACTTGGCATTTATACTATAGAGTCTCTCCTCCAGTGTATACAGTGCTCGCAGCATCACGATGCTAGCTAGGCAGGGACCTCCAGAAACAGACCTTGAGTTGCCAGCAGCTTCGGCAAACATTGAACGCCTTACTGTCAACTGAAGAGAGCTGATTCATTATTATTATTTACTCCTCATTAGCGCTGGTGCAACGCAGCAGGGAATCGAGAGAGGCAGCAGCTTCCCAGCCGTATGCTGGAGGCTGTGTGTGTGCAGTGTGTGGGACCTGTGATTGGGAAGAGGGGGAAGTACTGCCTGGTAGAGATGGGGAAGAAAGGAAGTGGAGGGAATCTGGCTTGGTTTCATTTCTCCCCTGGCTTGAGTCGTGTCACAAACACTCAGATGGTAAGTGACATAAAATGAAAAAGAAGTAGAAAGTGAGACGGCCGCATCAGCTTCCTGTCTAAAAGAGTCTACAGCTGTTTTTTGCAAAATGAGCAATTCTGTGTGTTACTGGTCACACACGCCGTTTGATTTCCCTGCCCTTCCTGCTGCGCATCTTCTCTTTCGCTCATACGTGGATATCAAATAACGTGTCGGTGGGAATCAGTGTTAACGTTAAGTGCTCGGTACCTGTTTTGATCCTCTTTGTGTGCGTTCAGCTTTGCCCAAAAGATTAGCACCTTACAGTGCAAGGAGCTGTGCAAACAAAAATAAAGTATCTCTGCTGTACAGTCTTTATGTTCTAACTGACAAAGGGGAGGGGAGGGACCCCAAAGTGCCAAAGTGTAATTTTTCTGGTGTTTCTATGCTGCTTGAAACAGCGGGGCCAGGGTCTCCAGGCACTCTTATAATCCAAGTCAATATTAATAATTCTTCATTTCCTGGAAGGATGGTGTTACAGAGTGACTTTCTTGCTGCAACTCGAGCAGAGCAAAACGGGTGTGTAGTCTGAAATGTGAGCCCCATGATCCTTGGCGGGGTTTCAAGACAAGCACATCTCTCCCTGTGCTGAGCTTTGCTGCACCAGAAGAGTTGGAATGCGAAAAGGGACCTGGGGTCTCTTCCTAGCTTTAAGCCCAGGGCACTGCTTCACTGGCGGGTGACAGCCGTGTTCTGCCTGGCTGCTTTGCCTTCAGGTACAAGGGGCAGGTTGGAAACTCGGACTTATACACTGTGGTGGAAGAGCTCTGATCCCCGGGTGAGGGCCGGCACCACAAGCCCGCAAGATGCTGAGCAGAGGAGATGGCTCCCGCACCATTTCTGCCTGCAAACCATGGGGGGTATTTTTAATGCTTTTTCACATGTTACATTAGAGGAAGGTTCAGCACAGTTTCCTCAGGGCAGGGATAAATTCTGGAGGCTGATCATGACCAGGGAGTGAGTTCCTGCTCCTTGTAGCCTGGGCAGGTTTCGGGTGGAGCTGGGTGGCCCCCCGACCACGCTCAGGCAGCGGCACATGGAGGCGGCAGCTCGGCATTGGGCCACGGCAGAGACTGATGCTGGCACCAGCACTCAGCACCCGTTCGCCTGGTGCCAGCAACCACGCCAGGGCTCGTTTCAAGCTGCTCTGACAGGGGAAATGCTCGTAGATCAGCACATGTAGTGGTTTATACTCAGCCTTCTGTGCCATCCCTGATACTGCAAGTCAGCGGGCGCTTGTGAGCGAGCAAAAATGTTTGATCTGGTCCCGTAATTTTGTTAACTGTTCCCCCTTATATTAATTTACATTTGGGTGATTCTGTAAGAAACTATAGCAGAATTTAATAACACTAATATTAAAAAACCAATATCGGGTCTGCATATTTCCATCTGATTAATAGTTTTTCTCTTGATTAAATTATGCATTTTTAATACAAGCCCTTCATTTGTCTGCAATAACATGGCACTGTAGCCCTCTGTGTAAAGCGAGCGCATTTCCATGCCCCCTTCGCTGCTGCTGGATGCAAATTCCCTTGTTTCTCAGTAATGTTTTTCTGTATCCATCGTGCCGCTTGCCTTTGCTTGCCTGGAATAAAAGGTCGTCGTAAATCCTGATTATTCTTGAAAGTTGCTCACACACTTATTTCCTAGGCTTGATATGTTTCTTCCTCAAGCACATCAGAAATAGATTTAATCAAAAATGAAAATTTGTCTGGGAGAAGCTGTTGGTGATTCAGTTTGTGGCTTTTTTTTTCCTCCCTATATAAAGTGGTTTTGACAAATATGCTACAAAAAACCCTGAATTTAAACTGGTTTTCATTTTGGTTTGGAGAGCTGAAGTGGAACAAAGTTATTCTTCTTTTTTGACTTTTTTTTTTTTTTTTTTTTTACAGGGGATACTGGGGAATTCACTCTTCACCTACCTGTAAGTGATTCTCCAAAGCCAACCCCAGCCACGGATAGTGAAAACGACAACTAACAAGCTCAGGATCCCACTGAAGTCTGAAGTCAATAGCAAAAGGTGTGTGGAGTTCAGTGATACCAGGATGTCATGCTGCTGGGGCGACTGAGTAAGCACACCTCATTCCTGATGCCCTCAAGGTTTATTTGCTGTATTTTTTTTGTGTGAGGTTGATTACAAGTTCTGTCTTTTCATGTAAAGAGGGCAGATGGGCACCTTCACCCAATTCACCTCTTTGCACTTTCCCATCAGAACGTTATGTTGGGCTGAAGAGATGTGAAAAATGGTGAGATCTCAGCTGGGGTTTGCTCTCTGCTCTTCCACTTGGCCTTTGCTGTGGCTGACGCTGGCTCGGCACTGGCCCTGGCTCTGGCTCTGTGTGCCACAGGAGAGTCGTGCAGAGGTGTGATCCCTTGCCCAGCATCCCTCCTGCCATGTACACACAGGTCTGCTTTATTTTAGGGTTCAAGATGTGGTTGGGTCCATTTCAGTGGGGTCTGTCAGTGTTTCAGGGGAGACTGGTGGAGAAGACACTCTGAAGTCCAGCTCTTCCTTCCCATCCATCGAAGACTAGTGTCATAGCTGCAATGCAAATGGCTCCTTTGTAAGGAAATGGCTTTGTAAGAAATGGCTTCTTTATAAGAAAAAAAATCAATGAAGATGCATTTGTTAAACTCCAGTTTGGGCAGCTATAGGCTGAATAGATTCAGGAGAGGGGGGAAAAAATGTTCAAAATATTTTGAGGGGAAAAAGGGCGAAATCAAAATTTTGAAGCCCTAAATCCTTTGTGGGCCAATATTGTGTTTGTGTGATTTCAGATAAAAAGATAATGTCAAGAAGTTTATCGTGAACATCTTTCAATAGGGAATAAGTGGAAGAGGCAAGACATGATTTTCTGGCCCTGATTCCGTGCACATGCAAATACTTAGATTGCTTTTTCTTTAAGCAGGACTGATTTTTGTGGTATACTTTAGGTTACTCCTCTAAGAAGGTTGTTTACAACACTGATAGTATCCTAAGATAAATTGAGCTGATGGTGAAGGTTGGCTGACTTCGCTGCCTTAGTGTCTCTCCCCTTTTGGGGAGAAATATGTGCATGCTGGGCTTCGCTTTCCTATGGGCTCTTCTTGCCTGTAGTTTAGAAAATCCCTGCATGCAGGTTGATTAATTAGCCAATGATAATTGCTGTTTGGTCAGACCTGTGCTTCATCCCCAACTTAGAGTGATGTCGGCTTTTTGACTGTGATGGAGCCGCTACTGGAGGGCTGCAGTTTGGTTTCAAGGCAGGAAGGGGAGCAGCAGTTAACTTTTGGAAGATAACTCTGGCTGGGTGCTGTGTGAATCTGCCCCTTTCATTGCACCCTGTGTGGAGCAATACATGCATGTCCCCTTCAGTGGTGTGTACATGGGAACATGCATTGTATGACTGCTTGCTGTAATTTCGCAAGAACCTGGACAAGACATGGTGTCCCAAACCTGGAAATGAATCCCAGTATAGAGAAAGCTCTGGTTTGGGATGCTTGTCCAAAAAGAAGCCATTTGGACTCATCATTGCTTGTTGATCCTTCCCCATGATCAGTCAGAGCTGTGACATGCCAGTGGATTATGGATGTAGGTGGTGTACTCTCAGCATGAATTTGGGGGCTCAGAGGGGTATGGTAGGATGGACAAAGCTCCAAACTGCTACTGGAAACAGGAATCCACCTCTATCCTCAAGCAGGCCTTGCATGGGAAATACTGTTTTTTTTTTCTCTAAAGCATCAATCTTTTTCATCCCACAACCTCGTAACTCTGAAGCGTGGCACTTGGCATGTTTCTTTGGTTCTTTAATCTGGCAAAATTCATCATAACCTGCAAGAATTGTAGAGAAAAGGTAAAGAACCACGTTGTCCTGAAGGGTATAGTGAAGATAGTTTGGATCAAAATAACACACCACTCCCCTCAGCACCTGCTGTGTGTAGGTAGTCAAAGCTAAAATAAACCCCAGCCATTCTCAAGTCTATAAAAAGTCCTGGTAAGATGAAACAGTGAGTAAGAAAGCAATGCACTGGGGAGGGAAAAAACCCAGCTACGAAACAAATACTAGGTGCCTTAGAAGGAGGGCTTGATCTTAGGTGATACGCGTGGTCCTGCCTGAAGAGATGGTGCTGGAGGAGGGCATAGCTGGTGCTCGCACAGAAATCCCCAGTCACCAGTGTCCTCGGTGCCAGCAAGCGTGAGTCGGAGCCACGCTTCAACCGAGAGCTTAGATAAAGAGCGTGTTTCTCCACTGGGGAATTTGGGTGGCATAAATCTGTACTCTTAACGGGTTCGAGTCTCGGGGGCAGGCATGCTCCCGTTGTAAGCGCTTTTCCTAGGGGTAGATAAAAGCCTCCCATAAATAAAGCTTTGAAATCTTCCAGGAGAGGTTAGCAATACAAATATGGGCACATGAAGCTCTGCGTAAGCAATAATTCCACAGATTTTTATTACAAAGTAGATAGATGGGAGCAGCAACGCATGATAAATCAATGTATCTGCCTCCTTACTGGCTTTTATGATAGGCATTAGCAGTAGTGACTGTCACAGAGATCATAACTGCTTTATTTCAACTGTCTCTATAAGGCGTATTCAAATACAAGCAGTTGTTATGATTTTTAAAGTATAAACTCTTTTTTTCCCTGCATTGAATTGATGAGAAAAGCATTCCTGGTAAACAACAAATCCTGGGAGAAGGAAGGAAACAGTGCTCTCATTTGTTTTGGTAGAGTTTTCTTGGGCCTTGGAGACAGCTGACATGCATTGCCCAGCAGGCCAGGGCACAGCTAACAGGGAGTCTCAGAGTCAATGGGGCAGTTTGGGGCTGCTGATGGGAGCAGGAGGACGCACTGACCTCTCCTTTAGGGTTCTGGAGTAAGCTTTGCTCTTGCAGTGCTGATGCCACCAGCCAAACACAGTGTTTAATCTTTGTCAGTTGTCTCCTTGAGTAAATCAGCTTATATGTAATCAGATTATGCATATAACATAGACGTGTAAGTTAAGTAGATAATTGGTAAATAATGGCATTGCCAATGAAATGATTTTAATACAGGGTTAGAGGGGCTGTTGTGTCTTAAAAAAATGTTTTTCTCTTTCTAGGGTTGTCTCTCAAAGACAAATGACAGGGTTTTGTACCTTTGTTATCAAAGTAATGTGTCCTCGCACCCTTCTTAGCTGCTTGTCCAACACATGCCATGCAGGGATGACTTGGTGAGTTGCATGCCCAGTAGATGCCTTATTTCGGAGCCGCCCTCTTTGGGTTCCTGTAGTGGGCAAGGCAGAAGGCAGTGTGGTGTAAGATGGTAGTGGTGCAGAAGGTGGGAGGTGGTTTTATCCACTGTTTCCCCTTCCACTGGTCATCCTCTTCCTCTTTGCCACAGCCGCAGCAATCCCTCACCTTCCACACAACAACTGGTGGCCACCCTGGAGAATCATCAGACACATAATTGCAATCTTCCTCCTCTGTGGTTAGTCCTGCAAGACAGTGCTCGGTCCATATGGTGCTGCTGACACTATAGAAATGATGCTATGGATTAATTACAGCTGGGGACACTGGGAGGGGGGAGCTTCGCATGCGTTGCTCTCCCACGAGGTGCGCAGTTGCGAAGCAACCTGACACATCTGCCAGGGCTGTCTAAGAAACTATTAGCCAGTTGCTACCTCCTGTGCTCAAGAGCTGCAGGCAATTTCACAGTAATAGTTTCTCGGTTTCTTTCACGCAGGCAGCCGTGGTGCCGAGATACTGACTTAAATATGTATCACGGAATGGCATCCCTAATAGAGGCTTTACAGGAGCAAAATGTATGTGGGTAATCCACAAAAGCTGGTTGCAACTGACAGCTTCGTTATTGCTTTGGAGATGC
Organism: Gallinula chloropus; assembly: GCF_964237585.1. Taxonomy (NCBI): domain Eukaryota; kingdom Metazoa; phylum Chordata; class Aves; order Gruiformes; family Rallidae; genus Gallinula; species Gallinula chloropus. The sequence continues at coordinate 74,220,159 of NC_140088.1, forward strand.
ATGGCAGGCACCGCGGGCTGGGAGCAGGGAGCAGCCACGGGAATGGACAGATCTCATTTGGGCGCTGGGAATGATTCCTCAGCCCACTTGCATGGGCTCAGGGGTAAAGTCCAAACCAGCTGTGTAGGGAGTCCCAAAAAGTGCAGTATTGTTGCCATGTAGAGGGGTGGAGGTGAGTTACTGGGAGGCTGGAGTGTTCTGGCTTGTGGTCCACGAGCTGGTTTCCTCCGCAAGCTCAAAGAGAAGGGAGACTTTTATGCAGGAAAGCTGGGCTGAGCATGGAAGTCACCAAGTGTGGTCTGACATCAAAATGAATAACTTGCTTTCTTGGTTTTTCTGTAAGAGGGAAGCTGAACCTGAAAGCTAAGACAGTTTGGGTATGTGTGTGTGCAGGCGCAGGTTTAAGGCTCCTTGCAGGTGAGTCAGTTAGGAGACCATTCTGGTACCTCATGGAAACTTGATTTAAAGCATCTCAAAGCTTAAATGACATTTAGCACCATTAGAAAACTACCTTAATTCTCAGAGCAAGGACAAGCTCTAGGGTTTTTTTTGTTTCATGTAGGCACCAGTGATACAGCCAGAAGCAGTCTGAGGAGTATCAAGAAGGACTGCAGAGCCCCGGGAGCAGCAGCAAGGGACTCTGGAGCACAGGCAGCTTTTTATCAGTCCTCCTGATCAAAGGGAAAGGGCTTGAAAGGACCAGGCAATTCTGGTGAACCAACAAATAGTTATAGGACTGGTGCCACAACCAGAAACCTGTTCTACTGGGGGCTGATGGTGTCCATCTGTCAGAGAAGGGGAAGAGCAGTTTCAGTCATAGGCTTGCCAAGCTGGTTCAAGGGGCTTTAAACTAAAGTTAGCATGGAAGGGGGACCTCAACCCCATCCCACTCCTACCAGTTTGATGCCAGTGCCAGCAATAGTTGTCCAGAGCCAGGGGAAGGATCACAGGTCAGCAGGAGAGCAGCACAAAGAAGTGCAGCACAAAGGAATTCCAGCCACTCCAGCCAGTAAGTCACCTTCATTGGAGCCCAAGCTAGATGCCTCTATGCTAGTGCGTAGAATTTTGATACCACCATCAAGCAGTGTACCCAGCACTGGCCTCCTCCCGCTGCACAGCTCCACCTCAGCCATACTCCCTGCCCAAACGGAGTTAAAAAATAACCGCTCAGCCCTGGAGGGATGCATTAGCTGCTGTTATTTTCCCAGCTGCCAAGTTTCAGTGGTTCAGAACAAGTAGTGATGCTCTCTGCATGGCTTTAATGGCGGTTGCTGTCGGAGACATGGGCCGCAGGACAGGACAGGGCCATAACTTTATTTTAAGCTGGATAGGCTGTAGCTAAACCCCTTGAATTCCTTTCAGCTTTGGAAATGGCTTTTTCCCCTATCTCTGCGTGCTACCTGGCACCTTCACATTGTTTGCACTGAAAGGGGAATGATACTTTTAATCTCGAAAATTACTTCAGAGCTTTGGAGTGGATCATTTTAAAGTCAACAGTGTTTAAAGCACATTAATGAGGGTATTCACCAGAAACTGGGTTTATTTCTGTGCGTAACTGATAAACATGAATGTGAGAGAAGGTAAGGAAAAAGAGGTGGGAAAACAGTCATACTTGGAAAAGTGGATCCACGGTGAAAAGGGTGTTGTGTAACACTAAAGCTGGGCCTAGATTTTCCAGTGAAATTTGCCCCCTCCCACCTCAGGAAAGTACTCATTTATCTCAGCTGGAACAAAATATCCTCACAGGTTTTAATGACATTTTTCTGGAAACCAGCGAAGCTTTTTTTGCTGGAGCACCCACCTGCATCCTGAATGGTCCTCCAGGGTTGAGGGCTGGGTGGCAGCACTGTTTTCTCCCTGGAGTGCTGGCTGCCCCTTCCACTCCCTCCCCCCAGCTCCCTGCCACTGTTTCCTACTTCTAATCAAAGCTGGAGGAGGGGATGCACAGGGAGACATTTGTAATAAAATGACAATAGGGCTCTTTTCTGGCATAATTTAAAAATTTTGATTAAATGGAAGAAAACAAGGTTCTATATGGAGCCTTATGGTGACAATTTTGTGGCACATGGTGTACAGAGAATGGATTGAGAGCATCCCTGAGTAGAAGGACTTGGGGGGTTGAATGATTGATGAAAAGCTCAACATGAGCCATCAATGCACGCTTTCAGCCCAGAAATCCAAATGTATCCTGGGCTGCGTCAAAAGAAGTGTGACCGGCAGGTCAAGGCAGGTGATTCTGCCCTTTTACTCTGCTCTCATGAGACCCCACCTGGAGTACTGCATCCAGCTCTGGGGTCCCCAGTACAAGACAGACATGAAGCTGTTGCAGCAAGTCCAGAGAAGGGCCACAAAGATGATCAGAGGGCTGGAGCACCTCTCCTAGGAAGGCAGGTGAGAGAGTTGGGCTTGTTCAGCCTGGAGAAGAGAAGGCTCTGGGCAGACTTTATAGCAGCCTTTCAGCACCTAAAAGGGGGCTGCAGGAAAGCTGGGGAGGGACTGTTTATCAGGGATCGTAGTGGCAGGATAAGGTGTAATGGCCTTAAACTGGAAGAGGGTAGGTTGAGATTAGATATAAGGAAATTCTTCCCTGTAAGTGTGCTGAGTCCCTGGCACAGGCTGCCCAGAGCAGCTGTGGCTGCCCCATCCCAGGCAGTATTCAGGGCCAGGCTGGATGGAGCTTTGGGCAACCTGGTACAGTGGCCCATGGCAGAGGGGTTGGAACTAGATTGGCTTTGAGGTCCCTATGGTTCTATGTGGGTTTTCTAAACTCTGTTTTCCTATCTAACAACTTGGAGTGTCTTTTCATGACCCGACACTTTTCTTGGTGTTTGGAAAATGATGACTAGTTGGACTACACTGGGACAATTGCATTAGGTTATTGGATAAGCTTTCAGAACAAAAATGCTAGCTGATGCTCATCATCCTGGCTTCTTCCTTAGCAGACACAGGCTAATGCCAGATGGGTGAGGGCAGAAGTAAACAGGACTGTTACTTTCTAGCAGGCAGGAATAAATGAAGGAAAAAAAGTTAAAACCATTTAAAAATTAAGAAGAAAAGCAGGTCAGGTGTGTTCTCAGGCATCATCCCTTCTAACCTTGACATTTGCTTCTATCAGGGTAGAAGACCTGAAAACCCAAATGTAAATCACACGTCTGCTAATGGTGGTAAGTAGGTGTTGTCATCCTTTGCTAAAATGAACTGGAGGGGAAAAAAAATAAAATTAACCCAATCATTTAAATCAGGCACTTGTCTGGCTCTTAAGGATGTACAATATGATTATAAAACTAATCAATAAGCTTTCAGACTTTCTGAATGTCATCGCAAATGATTAGGTTACATGGATGGGTCTGATCTCACCCCTCTCTGGCCCCAGGGATGTCCGAAGTGGGGCCTATGTAAATAGCATCCTATAACAGAAGCGCTGCAAAAGGGAGCCATGCTCACCCTTGCAGCTGACTCTTCAGAGGTGCTTTTCATCCCCATGTAGATACTTAAGCCTTGAAGATGGTATAGAAAGATTCATCTGGAGTGGCAGGACCTGATGAAAGTTGATGTCTTCTTGCAGATCCGACCTTGCTCATCTGAGTCTTTACCACCTGGGGCCTTGGTAGTCATTCAGGCTAGTGTGAAGCCAAATCAGACAGGTTTTAGGGAGGACAAACCCCACTTTCCCCCCATCCCTCCATCCCATCCAACTGCACTGTGGTGCTGAGGGGCTTAAACACATTGAAATGCAAAGCAAAAAAGAAATTAAAGGAAAAAAATCATGTAATAATACATTTACATTACCACTGTGCTCTGGGCTCCACAACAATTTTAACTTAGTCCCTGTGAGGCTAGAGAGTAGTTTTGACTGTGGACGTGTTTACTTTAATATTGTAATAGCTGTGTGTAAAGTAATTGATTTGTAGTTGCTATGGCAACTATAATCTTGTATTTTCTGACGCCGGGGTTCAGAACGTTAACCCAAATGGGGCTTTTGCCATACAGTTTGCATTCCATTTCTTTTATTTCTGGGGTGTCATTCCTCCTACCCCCCCCCCCCCTTTAGCCATCCAGCTGATGGCTTTGACAATGCGTTTTCAAGACAAAAGGTTTTAAACCAACCAGGTTTCCTTGCTATGATGCTGTGCTCCCCAGTGCTGGTGGCAAATTAAATACATCTCTAATCATGGCAAACTGTAAGAAGTGTTAACTTCTAAGTGGAGTAATTTTCATTATTGTCTGATTCTTTTTTCTGAACCGGTTCAGCTACAACACTGGGAAACACTGAAATAGAAATAAGTACCCTTGACCAAACTGAGTAGCAGGCTTGAAAACTCTGCCCAGATAGCATCATCTGTGCTTTATTAGGACTCGTTTTAGAGGGAGCTGGAGGCAGCCTCTAAATCTTTACATTCAAAAGGAGGGCCCCTGCTACTGGTGTTAACGGGGTGGGGAGCAGGGCAGGGAGCTGAATTTCTCTGAAAACCTGGCTTTTCCTGTGAATTAACTCACTCTGTGGGCAGTCCTGCCAGGTAAGCCCCTAAGAGATGTGTAATTGTACCCTCTGGCTGCAAAAATAAATCCTCCTTCTCTGCCCTCTTTGCTGCACTAATCCTCCCTCCTGCTCTCATTGGGCAGGATGACTAGTAGTCACTCTTTGCCTCTCCTCTAAGGGCTTTCTGCAATGGCCTGGTTATTTCTTTCCCCTGCATCCTCTTTAGCCTTTTGGGGATATTTTTGTGGACCTGTCACTGAAGTAGGAAGTAGCCCACTTCATAGCTCCAAGAAACCATAGGGAAAAAAAATGTTTGGTCGAGAACTTTTGAGAAAACCCAAACTCCAGAGGAACTTCCTCATTACCCACTCCGCTTTAGAAAGAAGATTTCAAACCAGTTTTGCTCTCAGCATTGCAGCCTCGCTCCTCTCTCTCCCCACTAAATACTTCATTTCCAAGTTTATCCCAACCTTCTTTCTAAAGATAAGATGATCTTCACTAATAAAGAGAAGGCTGGAGTCTCCAGGCAAATTGGGTCCGAGACAGTTAAATGTTTATATGGGAGAAAACAAAGCCCACCTTGCCTGCTTCTGTTCCACTTGTGTATCAGAAGTGCTGGGGTGAGGACAATGTTCGCTATAAAAGTGGGGTTTGGGCTGATGTTGTGTCTGCAAGTCTGTGATGAGCTATGGAAGCAGTTTTGGGTGAAAGAAGAAAGGACAGAAGTTTACAAGAAGTGCATGAAAACACTGTGAAAACTGGGAAATAAGGAAGAAATGCCCCAGTTGTTAATTTTGGGACCAAATTTGTTCAACAAGGTGAAAAACCTGTCCTCAAACATGAAATAAAAAGTTTAATTTTTGAGTCAAACAAATTGTTTTGGTTAACCTGGACTGTGCCACATGGTACTGCTCACATCTTACCTTATACATCATAGGTCCTTAATATCATGGAACAATTTGGGGGATTATTCTACAAGTAGAATAGCTTTTGGAAAAGATTTGCTGCCATATGTGCCTTCTGTTGTATGGGAGGCATACAAATAAGGAAAAATGTCCCGAGGAGCTTTACACAGTTTTTACCCATCATTGTTTTCCTTGTAACAAAATAACCTTTCACTATACAACCATAGGCATCAAAATATTGAAGCAAGTGGGTAGGTCTGATAAAGTTTAGGTGTTGAGCTCATGGTCTCTCATTCCTATCCTCAACCAGAAGTGTTTGCTGAGGCATCTGCTGAAGCCTGTGTGGGTATTACCACCCAAGGCTGTAAGTTTGTTATCTGTACTGTTGCTTCTTTCTGCCAGGGAGTGTCTGGCCTTCAGCAGGATCCAAAGCATGAGTACCGTCATACTGATACTTGATAAGCTGATGCCCCATGGATGGTAAGGCCATTCTGGTTTTATATTTTGAACTACCACTGACTTTTCTGGCACAGTGGCTCAGGTAGCCTAAAGTGCTTTTTGCTGCTATTCTGCATTATCTTCCCTGTGCAGCCAACAGCAAAGCTGCTGTAGCCATGCCAGTGTTAAACCTAGCAGATTTATGGTGCAAATACTTGTGTGATGATGTTTTTGCAGTCATCCCTTGAGGCTGTGGGTGCCTTGGAGATGGTTGGAAGAAAGGACTATGGTGAAGGGGAGTTGAAGGAAAAACATCATTAAGAAACATTACTAGAAGTACTCCATGGGAAGCAGTGTGGGTGTCCTGGGCTGCTGGTGAGAGATCAAAAGGGAATAGTCATTTTGTTTGCCAATTCTTGTCCTTTGCAAGGCAGAGCTGCAGCTGAATTGCAGCCCAGTACTGCTTCCCATGCTGGTGATCAAGAAAGCTGATTTTGTGGGTCTAATGGGGCTGCAGAAAACCTTTTGATGCCTAGGCTGACGTGGCATTTAATTTAAAGCAGAAAGTTTTTCTGGTCAGGATAGATGGACCCCTTCCCTTGGGCCAGGGTTCAGTGATGGTATCAGATGCTGCTTAAGAGGCAAGGATGTAAAAGCCATCTGTAGTCACAGATATATGACCCAGTGGTTAATAACGGAGTAACATGCCAACACAGCCGGCTGCTCCCTAAATGTGTAGCCAGAAAGTGTTTGATTCCATTTTTGAATTGCTTTGTGGGTGCTAAGTGGAGCTATTGCATTACTGGCAATTAAGGCACTTCTCCCTGGGCTGCTCCCGAGCTGCCTGGGCCCAACACGTAAAGCGATGCGGGCTCACTTAGCGGGTGGGCTGCCCTGTCACAGAGGATGAGGATAATGGAAAGGTTCTCTTATCCTGAGGAAAAATGAGCCTTTTCCAAACGTATTGCAAAAAGGTCTCTGCACCCTGGGGGGCTGCAGGAAGCTTTATACAGAGGGTGGACAGAATCATAGCATAGTTTGGGTTGGAAGGGACCTTTAAAGGTCATCTAGTCCCGGCAATGAGCAGGGATCTTCAACTAGATCAGGTTGCTCAGAGCCCCATCCAGCCTGACCTTGAGTGTTTCCTGGGATGTGGCACCTACCACCTCTCTGGGCAACCTGTTCTAGTGTTTCACCACAGTCATTGTAAAAAAATTCGACATTATATATCGAGTCTGAATCTCCCTTCTTTTAGTTTAAAACATTATCCCTTGTCCTATAACAACAGGCCCTACTGCAGGTTTCCCACCCCAAGCTGGCTCATCCCTCAGCTTCAAAGGTGGGCTTCCTTCAGCCAGCTCATAGCATCTGCAACAGTAATTGTAGCTGTTTTTCTTATGCTCTTTTTAAGGCACTCCCTTTTCTCTAGCAGGAGATTTGAGGGATAACTTGGGTTCCCCAGACTTACATATAATGAACATGGTGCCTTGGAGTTGGGCTGGGTTGAGTAACCTGTGTGTAAGCAGGTGTTAATAAGGCATATTCCTATGCCAAAGTGTGTCATTCTGGTCCATTGGGTAAATATGTATTAAAGTAATTTTCAAAAAACGTTTTTGCAGCCAATGAGCTGGGAAGGGTCAGTCCAACCATGCATTATTTTTCAATGCATATGCTTATTTATAGAATAGGAGTAACACAAGATCTTTCTGGTTACCTGCCTGGCATCTTCAATTTCTTCCAACACAACTGTACCATTTGGAAGGAGGTCCATGCTTCTCTTCCCTGGCATTTGGATCACTCACTGAAGGGATCCAGATCCACCAAAACAGGCGAAGAACCATGTTTGGAGCTCAGAGAAATAACTTCTGCTCACTAGGACTGCATCTGAGCAGAAACCCAGTGGCTTGGCCTTGATTTTACCGGCATGCAGAGCAGGATTGGAGCCCATGGAAACTTTCTGGCAATCAAGCATGGTGCCTGGTGAATTTAAGTGAGTTCTGTGTAGGCAGCAGCTGCATGATGGTTTTTCCGGATCACGGTGAAACTTTGGTGGCTTACAGTGCAACTAGGTAATTCTTTATTCACCTAAATTTGGTTTTGGATGAGGAAAAACATGGACAGAACCCCTATTTCTGAAGGTGAGTGGCGGGGATGTTTGGGTCAGTAGCAGACGTGATTACCCTTGGATTTATTCACATGTTTTTAGATCAATTTTTGTTTTGCAGCAGTAAATCATAAAACATCTGGGACAGTTTGACATACACGTGCTGGTTGCAATTAGTCCAAATATTATCTAGCTTGGGGGTGAGAGGGGAGAGGCCTTTTGTGCCAAGGTCTCAACCATACATGGATTGCTTTATCTTTATTGTACATGTGTGGGCTTAGCACCTAGGAATGGAGGCAGAAAAGCAGAAATGCCTGTGTTTTCTACTTCAAGCACCTAAACAACAGAAGAAATTAATCATTTTCCTCCTCTGTAGAAAAAGAGAATTTTAAAAATATATCCCAAGCAGGAATTTGCATGTGTGCCGTGTTCCATCATCAATGTACCTCCAGCCAGAGTACTCTGTAAGTATGCACAGATGGTTCTTGTTCCTGGTTTAGATTTACAATTCGGTGGTTCATATTTTTAAATAAAACCTCAAGTGCTAAATAAAGCAAATGTCACAACTCCTTAGCAATGGAAAAAAGGTCTAGTTCAAAGGCACAGCTGCAGGACATCTTGGGAGTAGCATAAAACAGGAGGCCTTTCCCTGGAGGAGCTGCATATCATATATTTAAGCCATTATTTTTGCCCTTATAAAGAGAAGTCTCTGGGCCTGACGTTACCTTGTGGAGCCCTTCTGCCCCCTCGGATGACCGGAGGGGCTGGGAGCTGTGGGATGCTTTGCATCTGTTGTCTCCCCTGAGTGCTGGTGGGTGCGTTACAAGGGCAGCCGGCAGCTCAAAGAGGATTGATTGGGGCTGTGGTGCTGCAGTTTGCAGAGCAGAGAGAGAGGTGCTCTGTCCTGAAAGATCTGCTGTTTGGGGCGGTTACATCTGGGTTTGTGTGTATGTATGTATTTATATTTAAAAATATAAATACTATACCCACAAGCACACATGGGTGATGACAGATGGTGTTAATGGTAATAATAGTTATGCATCATTTACTTTTATCTGCATTTTTACCTACTTACTGCAGTAAAATGGGCATGGAACACTTCGAGTCTTGCCTCCCTTCATACACACAGCTAGGAGGGGACACTTCATTTTAGTTATTTTTGAAACAAAATATTAGTGAGTTAATGGGTTAAGATTAGGGGGCAGAACCCCTAGACATTAAATGAAGTGGTGCTTTAGAGGAAGTGGAGTTCTTTATGTTGTGTATTTGAATATTTCTAATTGTTTGGTCTTTTCTTCCTAGTGCTGCTACCAACTTGCCTACCAGTGCAGGAGGCAGGGAGCAATGTGGATGTGCTGAGCTCCCAGCTCAAGCCCTCACTTGCTCTGCTCTGAAAGGCATTTTAGCAGCCTTCCCAAATTCTTGCTTTCCTCAACACCAGCAGCACTAGCCAGTCCTTGGCTAGGGAAACCTGAAGCAGGGCAAACACCTGGGCACAAACTTTTACTTGTTTTTTAGCGGTCTATATGGTGGCTTTCGTTCCCTGCACTGACATGCTGTTCTTTCTTTTTCTGTCTTTTCACACACAGGGATAGATGCCGGGGTAAGTGTATAGTGCTTTTTGTTCTGTGTTAATCCCCTTCTGGTCAGTGTGCAAGATGCCAAGTTGGAGAATAGTTGGAATCTTGTGCCAATCTGGGGGAATGACTAGCTTCTTGCTTTTACTATGGTTGTTTTTCCTGAAAAAGATACTGCTATGTAAATATGATGATCTTTTTTAAAAGAGGAAGGGGCAAGAGGATAAGGTCTGTGTGGAGTCCCTGTGAATCTGCTCCTGGAACAACACCTTGCATTCTCCATGATTGCCCTTCAAGATGAAAGATGCGGGAGCTGCTCAGAAATTCTGCCCGTTCAGCTTGACAAAGAGCAAACCAAACCGTGATGTGATCAAAGGCTGAAGGTAGCCATGTTTTCTTTACCTGAAGAGCTCTTCAGTTGAGCACACAAGGGTGCGATGTGATTTGAAGGCTGAAAACTGAAGGCTACAAAACAAAGGGCAGATTTTACCAATGAGGGAATTAACAGCTGAAGCAGCTCACCGAGAGATGTGGTGTGTGTCCTTTTGCCTTAAGCCTTCTTAGCAAAACTATATGCCTCTCTCTGAAACGTGGGCTATGACTCAGACTGAAAGTCTCCAGCCTAGCTGGGTAAAGTTTCCTGCTCACTGTTTGTAGCTTTCTGACCCTTAAATTTCTTCCTAGCTGACCCTTAGTTTGGGATGCATGTGAGGAGAAAATGCAAAATTTCCTTTCAATATAATACTGTAAAATACTTTCAGAAGTCCTTTGCAATCTATTGCTAATTATTTTTGTCTACTTCTTGATGGCTTCCTCTTTGTGTTTTAAGCTGTGCTGAGCTGACTGAGGTGCAGAGAAGCTGAGCTACCGTGAATTTGGCAGCTCCTGTTCTCCCTCTGGATTTGCTCCCCTTTACACTTCTTAATTGGCAGTTGATAGCACATCCTCTATTAAACAGCTGCTGGACAGTCAGAGAATTCTTATTGTATTCACTTCCATAAATTAACCCTCCATTTTTATTAACCATGCTCATCAGACATACTTCACATCCAAAATGAAGTTCACTTTTGGTAGTGATGATGCTGAACAACTCATTTTCATAGCACTTAGGCTTGCTTAGTCATCAGGAATAATTTTTTGATTGTCTGCCACCTCTCAAAAGTTATTAATTTAATGATGATTAATTTAAATAAGTCACACCTTCAGGAAATACCCCTCAGCACAGTCATGGGGCCTCTTCTTCACAGGCTGCAGGGCGATTTCTGCTTTGGTGCCCAGACCACCTTTTCCCCTTCCTCTTTTTTCCTCTCACCTCAGTGCTTGCAGAGCTGGTTTTCCCCATTGCTCCTCACTGGTTACAGTTTTTGACCCTTTCTTGAAAGCGTATTTCCCCAAGGCACTGCCAAGGGACTGTGCAGTGCCTAGCTGCAGGGCTGACACAGGGCCATTGGGAGCCACCCAGAATTCACTGGGCAGCACCTCACCTCATGCAGGCATCTGTCACCAACACAGAGTCACAGAACAACGGATCATCTAGTACAACTCCCTATGGAAGCAGGTTCACCTGAAGTAGGTTGCATAGGATTGTGTCCAGCTGGGTCTTATCATGGAATCACAGATTGGTTTGGGTTAGAAGGGACCTCAAAGCCCATCTAATTCCAATCCCGCTGCCATGGGCAGGGATAGCCCCCACCAAATCAGGTTGCCCAAAGCTCCAGCCAACCTGGCCTTGAACACTGCCAGGGAGGGGGGCAGCCAGAGCTGCTCTGGGAAACCTGTGCCAGGGCCTCACCATCCTTACAGGGAAGAATTTCTCCCTAGTATCTAGTCTAAGTGTACCTGCTTTGTGGTGTATTGAAAGGCACGGGCTCCAATTGTGGTGGCTCAAATACAACTTTAATAACAACTGAGCAAACTTTTATACCCTCTGGGTGGCTGGCACAGCAGCCTCGAGTCAGGTTTCAGGAATTGTCATTAATACAAGAATCACAACATTCCTATACAAAAGGTTGTCCCACCTTGCGGGGACTCAGGAGTCTGCACCTTCCTTACCATGACAAGGTGCACTGTGAGGCCACACTACTAAAGGACCCACGAATTTACATCTCTAAACGACCCTTTTTTCTGCTTTTTCTCTGGCTTTTGCTGCTTGTCTCCAACAAGCATAACTGTCTCTTTTTCAGGGCTGCTTTTCCACTTCCTACACTGCTTAGTTTAAACCCATTACCCTTTGTCCTATCACTACAGTCCCTCCCCAGCTTCCCTGCAGCCCCCTTTAGGTACAAGAAGGCTGCTATAAGGTCTGGTCCAATTCTCTTGATATCCACCCTTTAGATATTTATAAGTGTTGGTCATATCCTCTCCCAGTTTTCTCCAGGCTAAACAGACCCAGCTCTCTCAGCCTTTCCTCGTAAGAGAAATGCTCTGGTGCCCTCATCATCCTCATAGCCCTCCACTGGACTCTCTCCAGTAGTTCCCTGTCTTTCTTGAACTGGGGAGCCCAGAACTGGATGGAAAGGTAAGGGCACATGGTGATTTTCTGGATAGCTTTGGCCAAAGGTATCCTCCCAGAGCAAAGCTTCACCTTTGAGCTGCCTCATTTCAGGTTGCTTGTCTCTGGGACCTGTGTGTGGCCATCGATCTTTTTCACCAAAGTTGGACTCCAGACTGTGAGTTAACATTGATTTAAAAATTTTATTTATTTAAGAAAAATAGCTTAATTATTTGTCAGTCTGTTTTTAAGTAGACTCCTCTTCGTGTGGGCAAAAAGAAGGAAAAGCAAACAAAAAAGGTGTGTGGCACCTGATGCCTAAGGACAGCCTGGGGTTTATTCAAGGCCTCCAGTACTGGGGAGGGCTATCCCTTCTGCTCCTTTTACTAGTTTTATAACTGCAATTCAGGCATCTCCTACAAACACTATCACTAAAAGCTAGGTGCAGTCAGGTTTTATTTAATTTTGTTTTTCTCTGATGTCTGGCTTGGCCCTCTTAGTGGCTTGGCATTTCTGCATCTCCATATTCTCTGCTTGCTAGCAAGGAAAGAGCAAAATGGGAAATGACACATAATGGCAGCAGAGTTTTCCCTGTGATAGGAAGAGCAGCACCATGCCCCATCCTTGGTGGTGTAGGAATCTTGTTCATCTCTGGACACTTTCCTCCAGGAACAACTTCAGTTTTTCTTTTCTCTGCAGCTGTGTCTCACCATGTTTCTATAAGGGCTAGGAGAAGATTTTTTTTAGCCAAAAGGGAATGATTCCATGCCACAGAATTATTTGCTTGGTTAGAGGCTTTCAATAGTGCACCGAAGAACTAAAACAGGTGTGCTGCTGTGAATGGCAGAGGGAAGGGAAGCTGCCTTGAGGGCACATTCAATCGGCTATGGGAGCTGAGCCATGCTCGGAAACCTTGGAATAGCCAGCTGAAATAAAACCCCAGTAATTGTCTTGCCCTGACTCCCTTTATCCTGTGAGCAAGTGGCAGGTACTGGAACAAATATTCAATAGAAACACAGTGGGTGACTTGGTCATTGTTCTGATCCATGTTGTGAGCTGAGAGTTTTGCTACAGAGAATTTCACCTGAACTAAAGCAAGTTGCAGAGAAAACTGGGCTGTTGAAATCTCATTGCCTTTTGCAAGGTGATGTTCACCCTGTATTTTGCCACCTGATCTGGGTACGCGAAGGAGTCATATGTGATCCACCCAACTCTTGTGTGTTTGTCATTTATCATGGTCCGAGCACACTTGTTGAAAACGTTCCCCACATGTGTCTGTGTTTTACAGCTACAAGATGACTTGATTTCCCCCAAGCATCTTGCATCTCTGTTTCACAGTAAGCATTTGCACTGTGGCTTTACAACAATCTAGGTCTCTGCTTGTCTAGTGTCCAGTACAGTAAGGCTAGAGGAAAGTCAGCTATTTAAAGTAATAGTGTACCTAGTTTTGTGGTCTTTGATGGAGATTTTCAGCACTGAGGATCTGTAGAAGTTACCTTTATTTTCAGACAAAATTCTTATTGAGGTCTGTCAAGTAAACAAGGGTGGTTACTTAGGGCCTGAGTACGAAGTCAGCTTTAAGCACTGAGCTTTGTATCTTATAGACAGTGTACAGAGCTGCACCCACTGCTAATTGTGTAATAAATCAGTGCAAATTGCACAGTACTGTGGTGCTCCCGAGTGGTGTTTACACATCTGCATCGCCTCTGCTCACCAAGCAGCCGCTGCCCCATGTGAACCCGTGGTCCTGCTGCTCCTGGATGCATCAGCTAAAACCAGTTGTAAGCAGATAGAAAAAAAGTGTGTGCTGGTGGATTGATGAGCCAAGGATTCCTGGGGTTTTAGAGCATTAATCCTCTTGATTTCAATAGCAGCGAAGCTTTTTAATTGCTTAGATGATCCTCCAAACATCCCCTAAGGAAAGAGCCAGCCTTCCCCTGTTGTGAGGGTTGGCTGTCTCCTTTAGAATAGATGGAGCTCACGAGAACTAGGAGTAAGGGCTGGACTGGAGCTTGAGTAAAATTGTCCAGTATGTTGCATCAACACCTCTACCCCTTACTGTGGAGGAACTATGTCTAGCAAAGGATGAAACTCGTTGGTATGAGTGACAGCTGTGGCTTGCTGAGCCCTAATGGCTTCAGAGCAACGCATTGCTGACCTCATCCCCTATCAGGAGCTGCTGCTGGGGTGGGTATGATGGTGCACTGCAGCATGCTTGCAGTTAGGTTTTATTTGCAGCTGATTTAGCAAGGCTGTTCTGGTTTTTCTTATTCATTTTTGAAGGGCGTATCTTCCCTGCTGGGCTGTCAATTGGCAGGCATCTAGGGGTGTTTCCGTGCTTTGATAGTCATCAGAGGGAAAAAGAAGAAGAGGGCTTGTAGCATTGGTTGTGTGTCAGTCCTTGGGGATACAGTCCTTGGTGTGTAATGTATAAAGACCTTTTTGTATGATAAATCACTGCAGGGACAGGCGCGTCTGTCATAGACAGATTCCTACTCCACACGATCCTGAACAAACAGGGAGTAAAAACCTGGCTGCTGTCCTAGCCAGGTCATCGGGAGGGTACATAGGGAACCTGAAGTCCGTGTGCGCTGCTCCCTGTGCTGGTGCCAAGCACAGAATGGTTTTCCCACCCCATGTAGATTTTCTGAGTTTCAGAGAAGCTCCCAAACAGCACCAAAACGTGTTCTGAGACTGCAAAAGTAAAAAGGAAACTTTTTTTAAAAAATAAAATTAAATAAATTTTAATACTTTGATAAATTTAAAATTTTACATTGTGCTTTGGACATATCATTTTTCAGCAATTTTTTTTTAATTATCAATTCAGGTTTCAAAAAGGATGAAATTAAAAAATATGATGTTTCAAGAGGCTTAAAGATATCTGGCTCCTTTCTTCCCGATTTGTTTTTTTGCAAATCAGAAATTCATCACAACTAACCCCTTGATACAAATGGCTTTAATTTTGACAAAGTATTTGCTTTCTGATGGAAAAACATTTTTGCTGGATAATCTCCAGACAGTCACAGAAGCGAGGACTCTTAACTTCTGTAGCTTAAATATTGTTAGAGGATCAGGGACTTGAAGTTAACTCAAGTGTTTGGATTTTTTTTCTGTTTTGTTTTGTTTTGTTCAAACCAAAGAAAATCCAAAGCTGTAAAAGCTGTTTTAACTTTATCTGTGCATGGCTCTGCCCTGTTTGTTTGTTCCTTCTGAGAACGAGTGTATTATTTTTGTGTGTGTGTTTTGTTTAGGTTTTTATATAAGGACAGGAAAAATTATTTTAGAGGGCGACTTGTGAACACACATGCTGGAGAAGTACTGTGTCTCCATGAGTTTGTCTGACGTGTAACCTGATTTATTGGAGTTTTTCCTTATTTGTAACAAATGTTTTTCTATTGCCCCTATTAGTTGGTGACACCGTTTCTGTGGTAAATGAACTGACATGTGAAGGTAATGATGACAAGGGGCTGATAATAGATGGCAAGGGGAAAGGGGGCTTGGTGCAACAACATGCCTTACTGAGGTTGATCCAAGGACACCTATCAATCAAAATGGTGACAGCAGTCAGGGAAATTTAATTGGAGATTCATTGAACCCTTAATGATGTGACAAAGAAAAATAAGGAGGCTAAAATAGGCTTCTGGGCTTTTCTGCCCCCTCATTCTACTGGTTCTCAGAAGGAGAAGGGGACTGTGGGATCGCCAAAGGCGCCTCTTGTCATTGTGTCTGCGAGAGGTAATCATCACGCTTTGAAAGGGAGCAAAGTGTTTGGAGCTGTGTATGTATATATTCTGTTGCTTCAGCACAGAAAGGGGGTTGTCAAAGGAAACTCATGTGGCGGGCCTACCTGCCTCTTGGTGGTAATTGGAAGTATTAAAAGAAATGCTAACAAGGTACGTGTGCCTTGCATGACAATGGGGTAAAGCCATACCGGGCTCAGACAGCGTTCCCCACAGAAAGCTTTATTCAACCCCCCCTTTCTCCTAATCTTGTTTTACTAGCAACAAACACGAGGACTTACATTTGGGAGCGTGCAATCTGTTGGAACTCAAGAGCTGAGTTAGGTGGCTTGTAAATGACAGGATAGATAAAATGGGACCATTTTTACTCAGCTGCCTTTTAAAATTAGCACGGGTGCTTAGTGCATATGGATAGCTTCTCTTGTTTAGCTTTTGCATACATTTCCATAAATAATCCGTTAATATTATTTTAGTGGCAGTGCCCACCATGTGGAGGGGACTCTCTGCAGATGTGGGGAATCTGTTCTTTTTTTTTTTTCTCCTTTCTTTTTCCACCCGGCAATTCTCTCTCTTTTTGAATATGCCATGTAAGAGCTTGCTCTTTGGGCTGGGAGGACTCTGCTGGGGAAATGTTTACTGCATTTGAAATCTTATTCATCATTTTCATTGATTGGAAAATTCATCCTTTCCCCTGTTTGGCTTCAGCTTGCTTAGTTCAGCATTGAGATTGGGTAAAATGACAGTGAATAGTGAGTTTTATCAAAGAATGGCAAATTTTATCTATATCCATGAGTACCTTTTAGTCTGATCTGGTCCTACCAAATGAGACTAAGCCATGTACCTGTAATGTGACTTGTCTCAGTGAAAGTCCTGATGTACAAAAGCTCCTGCGGACACATCTAAAGAGATAAAATGCCTCAATATTTAGGATATCTAAAGAGCTAAATACCTAAATATTGTGGCCACAAGCCAGCCCCTGGGCACATGTAGCCACTAATGTCTGGTGAGAATTTATTTTGGCCAAATTTATAAAGATGTGAGCAAAATTAAAATGTAAAGGGGGAGACCTTTTTCCTGCCTCCTCCCCTCCCACAGTGAGCTGAGAAAGGCTGATAGGAACCGATCTGGATGTAGAGTGCATGATAACACACAGCATAAGATGAGATTCAATAATCCTCACCTTATCTTTCTTATTTCTCAAGCTGGCGATATGGGTCGATAATTAAAGTGAATGGCAAGCTGCAGTGCCACCCTGACCTCTGGGGTACCAGTTGCCATTAATAATAATGCTGTCAGACAATGCAAGGGTTTAGCACCACATTAATACAGACAGGATGAGAAAAGGGGGATAAAGCCAAAGGGATAAGCCAACCCCCTTGGTGTCATCTGGGTATCCTTTCATGCTGATCTCTCTCTTCATGCTTTTTGATTCCAATTATTCTCTTCTCTTTACAGGCAGGAATATTTGTTTAATTATGCTATGGGATGGGAGGGGGAAGGAAGAACAGATTTGAATCTAGCTGCCTTTTATTTTTTGTCGTTTCTGTAGTTACATTTGCTCAGTAGAAACCAGAACTTGCCTTGGCAGAGCCTGCATTTGGAGCCCTTGTGTGCCTGACTGGACCTGCAGATTGGCTCCGTATAGCTACAGTCACAAGCTGAAGGGCCCGTGCTGGAAAATTCAGGCACAACTTCTCTTCTGGCAGCTGAGAGCGCAGCTCACAGCACCTCTGAGCTCATGCCAAAACTTTCAGGAAAGGGCAGCCCTCTGATATGCTGCTATCTGCACACTTGTGCAGCTGAAAAATTAGCCCAGCTTTATCACTGCATAAAGCTTTCCTGGTGTGAAGTGAGAATATCTGCACTCTCCAGCCTTGCTGGGCCTGTCCTAAAGCCCACAGGCACCTGTGAGGTATAATACTAGAAAAGTCTGCATTAGAGTCTGTGTATTATTCTTAGGCATAAAAATAATGGGTGGAGAGATTTGTAAAAGCCTACAGTATTGCCCAAGCTCTGCTGTTCCTCAGCTTGGGTGAAGTTTTGCCACCACTTTTGGTGAATGCTGGGCTTTGAACCTGAAGTCAGCCAAGTACCAGTATCCTTTGCTATTCCTTTGTGTTCCCCAGTTCAACAAAATGCCTTGAACCTCTCATAATGGAATGGTAGGAATGGAAATTTTCTGTCAGATGATAAAAATTATTGCTGTCAGAACTGGAGCTGGAAATGTCTTTGTCTTGCCTAGGAAGGGGTTTCACAGCAGCATCCTCCATGAGCACAGCCTCATGGAGAGGACTCTTTTAATATTTCACTTTCACTTTGCTAGGAGACCCTGTGCACAACCAGTGGGACCACACAAGCTGTCATCTGTTAGCTGTTCAAATAGGTTTTACCCTCCATCCATAATCCAACCAGCCTCTGGAAAATGCATTTGCAGTCATTTTTGTATTGTAAAGGGTTGGTCCTTCTACCCTTCTCCATATTTTCATGAATTTTCAGTGTTTCTTCCTTTTGACTTACAGCCTTTCTGTGCCCCTCTTGAAATTTTTTCCCCTTCTCCCACTGCATTCCCAGTTTGGCGGTGGTTCCTACTGCCAGCACACGTTCTCCTATGCCTAACAGCTGTCCTTGAAATGGGATTAGGCTTTTATATGCATCTGGCCTCGGACAGATTTGTGAGAGGAGATTTAGGGTATTACAGGGTGTTGGGGGCCACACAGGGTTGTGTCACGTACAGGAGCCTGTTAGCAAGCAACTGATGTTAATCCATGCTACAGGTTGCATGTGCTTCATCTGCTTTTACCACTCTGATTAAGTACCAGAAACAGATTGGAACTAACCTCAAAACTGCTTTCTATGGAAGGGCGTTTTCCTTGGCTCCTTCAGCATCCCTGTAGCATTGCCCTTTGGGGAAACACAGTTGATGCAGCAGTTTTGCTTGTGGTAGATCTTACAGCTGTAACTTGGATGTGCACGCTGGCACTACAGCCAGCCTTATGTATTTGTGTTACATTTGCAGGAGAGTTGTGCATGAATAAGGAACGGTTTGGGGAGATCATCTGGCTGGGAAAGGTAGCCCCAAACACATTTACTTCAGAAATGTCTTTGCCCCAGAAC
This sequence comes from Gallinula chloropus, assembly GCF_964237585.1. Classification (NCBI taxonomy): domain Eukaryota; kingdom Metazoa; phylum Chordata; class Aves; order Gruiformes; family Rallidae; genus Gallinula; species Gallinula chloropus. The sequence continues at coordinate 74,239,008 of NC_140088.1, forward strand.
TCCACGTCCCAACAGTCCTGCAGACTTGGGAGGATGAGGATCCTCTTCCCTTTGCCATTTCACCCAGCCTTTAGTTAATTCGATCTCTATCTGAAAGCACTAGGGAGAGAACATCTATTAAACAATAAAATAGACCAATTGTGATGTATTTTCAACCGCTTTGGGGGAATTCTACAAAATTAAGTATCAGAATTGTTTTTCTTATTGGCAACTATTGATCTCTGGCTGTGCCAGTTTCTCTCATTAACACTTTTATTACCTTGTCAATCACAGCACAACCTGCACTAACCAGAGGCTAAAAGGATTTACCGTTATTAACAAAACTGTCTGGTGCCTCAGAGCAATAAAAACAGCTGAAATCACTGGGGGAGGGAGAAGTCTGCAGAGGTTTTGGTAGCATTTTAGTCTGGAGACTGTGATTCAGAGAAAAAAAAAATCCATAAAATAGGAGCCAGTATCTCAGCTGATGCAAATGATTGAAACATGTAAGACATGTCAGAGCCATGGAGCTGTCTGCAAGTAAAAGTCCTGCTAGAAATTCAGGGTAATATCTAAAAACAGAGTAATACTAAAAATGCTGTTTGTGGGACAGAAGCCTGGTACCTGAGGCAGTCTACAGACACTGAATGAATCAATACCTGGCCAAGCAAATCGATGATTCAAGGTTGACAACTGGTTTCTGCAACTTGGAAGTCCAGTTTAGGAGACTCTGTGCCTTTGTAAACCAGTCCCTTTAAGCACGTGTCTCCTTATAGACTGAAAAGGGATGTTTTGGGCTTTTGTGAGTCACAAAAATGGCTTGTCCTGAGTAACTGTGGGACTGACTGTCAGAATGGGTTGGGGGTGCACTGTAGTGAAACTGGGGACATTTGATGTACATATGATAACATGGTGACAGCAAACGAGAGCAAATGAGTGAGCTTGCTGCTGTCACCTTTCTGCAATAAGAGCAAAACACGATGCTTTCTTTGCAAAAGCATCCCAAAGTTGGCAGTTTGAATGGTTTAGCCCTTTGTGTGATACTTATCATAATTCTATTGCTTCAGGGGAGGGTCTTGCGGCACTCTGAAAGCTGCCCCTAAAAATGCAATGGGACATGGTTATCAAGCCTCTTTTGATTCACGTCTGTCTTCATAATCTGGTGAATAGTGTGTTCAGTAACAGCTGCTGGCAAGAAAGGACATGCTGCTTTCAGTACCGAGGTCTTCTCTCAGGCTTGAGAATCGTTAACGGCATTGTGGTTCAAAATCTCTGCTTGTAGTCAGTGGTGGTAGAGCATTTATAAATAGAAGGCTGCAACTTTATTCTCAGTTTCCAGGTGACAAAATAGAAGCCTTGAGCTCCAGTGTCACTCACAGAGCTGGCCCTCAAGCTCTTTTGCACTGGCTGCGGGAGAGATGTGTGTCATGGGAATGCAAAGGTGGTGGGAACGGAGGGTCCCATCCTGAGTATTTAACATCCCTCAATACCTCGGCACTCAGTTTGCTTGCTTTCTTGGGGTAACGTTTCCAGCAGTGTTTGTTTTAAGAGAGCAAAATACTAGATGCTTGCAATGAACTCAAGGCAGACACTGCCCTACTGCCAGTATGGGTGGAGCAGCAGAGCCCCTGTCTATATGTCAGGCCATGGGACAGGTTGTGTTACCTGTGCTGGACCACAGGATATATACACATCCCTCTCCTCTCCCTCTGCTCCTTCAGACCTGGTTGTGTGATGGGGGCACGTCCTGATCCTGTCATCACTCCTGAACTGTGCAGTGTGGCAATTAGCAATGAGCATCTCATTTCTCAGGGCATCCCTTTTCCTTGGTATTGTTCCTGAATAGGCAAGGGTCCAAGGTCTTTTTTTAAAAAAAACCCAAATGAACAACCAAACAACAGAGTTTCCTTTTGGCAGTGCCTTTGGACCATAGTGGGGTTTTTTCCATTACTGTGTTAACATAGTCCAGAATTTTTGTCATTTCTCCTAACCTCCAAGGTCACCTAGGCAGTTCAGGGATGCAAGGCTGCTCACCGGAGTAAGGAAGCAATTGACAAAAGGCACAAGATGGGTGAAGACAGCCATTAAAATCCTGCTCTGGCTCTAAATATAGCAACCTTTCCATGCCAGTCTCCTGTAATTTACATGTTGAATTAGCATCTCATTAATATCTTATTAGGGACACTGGAAACCTAATGACAAAAACAAACGCAGCATGTGCAAAGAAGAATAATAGGAGGAATGAACTGAATAAAAGAGGTTTTTTTCCCCTTGTGAGTATTCAAATGAAGACTCAGCTGTACTTTGTCAGCTGGGCTGCGGTTGCTGACCACCTTGGTGTCAGCAGTGCCAGGAAGCTGGAGGTGCCTCCTTCATACAGACAAGGGAGGCCAGGGGAAAAGCCCCAAAGGACATCAACAGACCCTCAGTGGCTGGTGCACCTTGGCAGTGCCTTAAACTGATTTACAGGCAAGTTTGTTTTAATGGAGGTTTCCCAAACCATGCCAGATCCCCACAATTTTGAGAAGTTACATGTTGGGATCACAGGTCCAGAGCTGCAGGTTTTAGAACAAAATCACCCCAAAAGATGAGGAATAAAAGAGGAAATGAATTGGGCTTTTCTGGGATCCAAACAGAGTTCACCTTAGTTCAGGAATTTCTCTTATCTTCTCTTCCTCTATCTCATTTTCTCAGAGTTCATGGCAATAAGCCTAGCCACTACAGATTGTACCAGCACTCCCCAAATGACCAAGTGCTTCAGCCTGCACCTTTCAGTAACTGATTTTGCTGTTAAATTGTCCCAGTAATCAGGTACCGCTTAAATGCTCTCCTTCTACAAGCATATTGCAGCTGCAAAATAGATAGCTTACCATTAGCACCTTTCCCTTCCATCGTCCCAGGGGGTGGAAACACCAGGCTGCTTACTGACAGCAGCCCCTCAGCATTTTGATGGAGAAGATACGCCTTCTGGATGACAAAAGTGAAGTGGGTTTAAAGAATGCTGCTCATGCTTTCTGTGAACTGCAGTAGGGAAGTGCTGATGGGACCTGTAAAGATGGCTCTTGTGAGCCTTAGAAGCCAGAGACCACCTGATAAGAGAAAAGGCAGTCTGAAAAACAAGAAACTCAAAAACTGAAGCTGGGAAGTTTAAGGGTGGAACAGTGTGCATCAAAGTGTAAAGCACAGAGTTCTACAGACCACTGTTGGGCCTTGCCATCAAGGCAAGATCATGCTGCAGAGCAGGTGAGGGAAGCGTTATGAGTCTCCCCGGGTCTGTAACTAGTGCATGGCATATGGGCCGAAACTTGGATACGGGTAGATTGCAATTAGAAATCCAGCACATGAAAGTGAAATCAAACAGCTGTAAATCAGGGAACACATGAAAACAGTCCTCTGGGGACTCTAGTGAGCTGTTTCCTCATCAGATTTAGTTGTAATGTATTGGATTACATTAAAAAAATAAATCACCGGTAATGCAAACCATGCAGAGCATGGAAATGCTCTTCAGTTCCTCTTTATAAGTGTGTTACAAGAAATAATTTGGGTCTGTATTTATGTGGACTGTTGAGTTCCTTGGTGCTGGCATTGAACAGCCATAAATGAGTTAGTCTAAACCTCTGTTGTAGCCTTACACTGAAAGAAACAGAAGAAATTATGTGCTGCTGCACATAGCCCCCTGACCCGATGCATGGAGGCTCGAATAGTGATTAAGCTCTCCTTATGTCCCCCAAGCCATCACATAGGTCCAGTGCCAACCCTTACTGCTATCCTAGAAAACCCTCTAGCTTTTGTTCCACAGAGTAAACATGGCAAAAAAGAGAGGGTGCTTGGTAGTGTGTGCAAGGGTTTATGACTCCTGTGTTGTGCTGCCTGGGGGCATCCTTCAATGCATATGGAGCTTGGCATCATCATTTGATCTCACCTACTGCCTCTGAAGTGTGAGACCAAGAAAAATGATAATTTGGTAATGCCTGTGTACTGTGGAGCGGTTTCCACCTTTCTGCACACTGGCATTGCACAGCACCCTACAGCATCTTCCAGAGGTCAGAGGATACTTGGGTTTCTTTCTTGCTCTGAGCTACCTTGGTAAGTAAGTTCCTCTCTCTGCAGGTTCTGTAAAGCCTGGAGAGACAAAGAGCACCAAAGGCTCACCCCATGTGCACGTCCAAGCATGGGAAACCTGCTTGCTTAAAACTGTGACCCCCATGTGGAAGTATAACTGTACACTGGAGGATGCTAGTGGGCCTTTGCCATTTTCCAAGTAGGCAGGTGGATTATTCCAGTCAATCAGTAATCCAACCATAAATCTTGATCTCTCCTGTCCAGACTTTTCAGACAGTGTGACCCAAACCCCAAACAGGCTCTGCTGTCACTCACAGCTCTCCCTTCCCCAATACCAACAAACTCCAAAATGCACAGTGGCCGTTGGCATCTGTCTCGTGACAACTCTTATTTACAAAGGCAAAGTGATTGATCCTTTAAGCAGCATCATAATTTTAATTTAATTTATTAGTGAATCATTGTAATTTAGTCCATCACTGCCCTGCTGCATGCTCTGAAAGAGCAGAGATGCCTTTCCAAATATGTTTTTTCAAACCTCTTTGACAACTTAAGAGCAACAGTCTGCAGGGGAGGAAGGGTGAATTTATCATTTAGAGACACAGAGGAAAGAGGGCACAGTGATTTTTGTTGCTTGGGTGTCACCATATGAGGTCAAGGCAAGATGGATGAACACATCTTGATGTGCTGAATATGTGGAGAGTTGACGTTATGCTGGACACTTGGTCTTGGTCCAAAGTGATATTGATATGCTGCATTGACACATAACTGGCTAAATGTCCTCAACAAGTGTGGTTAGGTTTTTCCAGTGTGCCAAGGCATTTGTTGAGTAGGTAAAAAGTCGAAACTAATGCATCTCTGCTCCACTGGAATCTCCCACAACTTCTGTGTTCCTTACAGCAAGACAGACAAGCTTGTGGTATACTCTGAACTTAATTTTCTACCTGTCCTGGTTTCAGCTGAGACAGAATTCATTTTCTTCCTAGTAGCGGGTATGGCGCTGTGTTTTGGATTTAGGATTTCGGATGAGAATAATGTTGATAACATGCTCATGTTTTTAGTTGTTGCTAGGCACTTGTAGCATCTACACTAAGTCAAGGACTTTTCCGCTTCTCACACCCTGCCAGGTGCACAAGAAGCTGGAGGAGCACAGCCAGGAGAGCTGGCCAAAGGTATATTCCCTGCCATAACACATCATACACTGGATATAACTGGGGAATTGAGCTGGGAGGCAGTTTACTGGTCAGAAACAGACTGGGCATCAGGCTTGAGTTTTTTTTTTTTCTTCCTTCCTCTGTTGTGATGAGCACTTGCATTTGTACATAACTTGTTTTTACTACTGTTATTATTATTATTACTACTACTACTATTATTATTACTATTATTATTGTTACCATGAGTATTACTATTATCATCTTCCTTTGTCATCCTACTAAACTGTCTTTATCTCAACTCATGAGGCTTTCCGCCCCCCCCCCATTCTTCTCCCTGTCCTCCTGTGGGGAGAGGAGTGAGCAAGCAGCTGCCTGGTGCTTAGCTGCTGGCTTGGACAAAACCACGACACTACCAAAAAAATGAAGGCAGCTCTCCTGTCACTTGTGGTCTTAGAGTTCTTCTTGTTTTAGAATGCTGTGACTCTACCACCATCCCTACTTTGAGCCTCTCTGCCGCAAGAGCTGGTTGACGCGTTCCTCTATCTGCCATAATTGCTATTCCTGACTGCAATGCAAAGGTGTGCTGAATAAAAGTGAGGCTTTGCTCTGAAATGTTAGTTACTCATCTCTGCCCTGCTGAAAACCCTTTGGATGGGTTCTTGGTATCACCTGACCTTGGATGTCAACTAACGTTTAGTCTTTGCGGCTGTCGCTTCCTGCATGATAAGATAATCATAACAGAGTGAGAGCTGACAAGTGGTGTTTTGATGTAAGCAATGAGCAAACAGACAGATCAATAATTGCTGAGCAAGGCATGCTTCACCTCATATCGTATCGACGTACTGCAGAAATAATGGGGCAACAAAATGAAAATGTGTTGTGTTCTATCTGAGTTATGGTCAGTGGTTATATATAATATAACACAATATATTAACTCAGATGGGGCTTGCTGTTGAAAAAAATACAAATGGGCAGGCACAAAATGTACTGTCTCTAAACATAGACGGCAACACATCGAGATTAATTACTCAGAATATGGGAGGAAACGAAAGCAACAATAAATTTCTATTATTATAACTAGAGAAAGAACGTGAGAAAGATTTATGGCACTAAGAGCAAAATTTCTGCGTCCTGTTAGTCTGACTGTCTAATGTGTGAGAGATTTATGAGGCCTGTGAGTAATGATCAAAAGTACATATAAAAGTTTACCATTTGTTAGCTTTTATTTGTGCTCACATTGAGGCTGTTTATGAGCAGTGGAAGGATGACTGGCTGTTGATGCAAGTTGTGCTGTACGTTGATTATAAACATTTTGATTTCAGAAGCTCTGATCTCCAAAAGCCTGATGACAGCCAAGGTAGAGAGAAGCACTAGACTGCACTGAAGGACATCTGGTATGTTCAGAGACTTGGCTCGTGGAGGTGCACCAAGGCAGGGAGGCACTCTGCCATGCTAAGGTTGCTTTCTACACCCCAGAGACCCTCCTGCCCTCTCTTGCCTCTGCTGATTAACCACGATGCGCACCTCTGTGAGGGATACATTCGTATGTCGGTGTGTGATTTCTCTAAGCATAGGCAGGCACTTTTGTACCTCCTACTGCATGCTCACACTTGGAGAAATGATGGGCAACTGTATAAAAGGGGTTTCTGCCAGGAAGAGGGCAGAGTCCCTGTGATAATGAGGTTGCAGAGAGAGAAAAGTTATGGGAAAGAGCAGAATAGCACACTGTTGAGCATTTATTGCCGTTGAAACGGATCGTGTGTATTACAAAATAGGACATTTCTCACCGCTGTGTGGGCATTAGGGACTTAGCAAGACAGAAGATGATTATGGGTTGCTTTGTTAATTGTGATATGACATGACAGAGAATATAATTTACTTGATGATAATTATCACTGACCAAGGTAGTTTTGCAAAGCTTGGACAGAGTGTAGAGGGTCGTTTTGATGGATCATCTCCTTCCAGGAAGGCTCTTCTGCAGCTTTCTAACTTCACAGACACTCTCTGCATATGCTGGAGTATTTTTCATGTGTTTAATGTAAGAATCCACACAGAAAAAGAGAACAAAACCCAAGGTAATACTCTCAAAAATACCCTACAAAATAAATGTATAAATCTGGAATGCATTTGCAGTGGCTTTTGAGGGCAGTAAATGCCGCAGACACTCGCAGAATCAAATAGGCATTGGGGTCACAATATTGAATCCAAATGTTCGGTCCTTCAGAACTTCCTGGGGTCGCTGTTCTCTCATTTCTTTTTTCTTGTGAAGGGGGAAAAATTGGATGTTGTGTCTTTGCTGTGATTGCAGGGGAGGCATGGAGGATAGGCAGGCATCTAAGCACAGACTGGAGGGCGGAGGTATTTTAAAGCAAATTTTCGAATAGTTAAATGGGCTGTTTCCCAGTTGTTACCCAAATTTGTCAGGAAATGGTAAGATTTTGAATAAGCTTTTTTTTTCTGATAGCATCATTCAAATGATTATCAAAATACTTTTCACACCAAAAAAGATTATCAAAATAGTTTTGAGCAGCCAAAGGCCAAGACACTACAGTCATGGTTTGCATGAAAATCTTGGGCCATTAACAAAATAAAAAATTAGGTCTGCATTTTGGATATTTACTCGCTAAAGAAAAATCCCATTTCAGAGAAAAAAAGATGCTGAAAAAAATTTGAATAGCTGTTATTCAAAAAAGATCAACCAGACAACCCTAAACTTACCCAGATAAAAGAGGTGACTCCATTATTTCAAGTAACCCCTGATAGAAATGAGAGCAGGATTTGGCACAGCGAAGAGATGCTTAGTATAAAAATGAGTAAATTGAGGCAATTCATTATTTTTCATTCAGCCTGATTTTACAAAAATACACAGAGCTCCCAGCAGCGACTAGTGCCTTTTAAAAGAAGGCCTGTTACTTAGATGTGAAGCTTCCTTTGCGGCTCTCATCACTGACAGATTTTGTCCTTAAAAATGCTGAGTTTTATGTGCTCTGGGGACCCCTGATGGTGTTTCTGGACCTTTCCATTGCTAATTTTGGGAACTTTGGAAGGAAATTTGTTTCAGAGGCACTAGAGATGGTGTGAGTGGTTGCAAATGCCTTTAGCTCATGGGAATTGCATGACCCATGGACTTCAGCAGGGTCTGACAGTTTGCAGCTTTTAGGATCTGTCTTCGTGGTGGTGAGGATGCTGCTGCACTTTGTTCCACCCGTGATTTCCCTGACGTGATGCTGCAGCGTGCAGCCATGGGTTGGAGCAGAGCGGTGTTAGCTGGCAGAGCTCTGTTGCTAACTTCCCCTCCCTGCATTTTTAAAACCTGCTTGCAGCAAAGTGGCTTCTTACTGGGACCAACTTGTGTTTCCTGTTGATGCCTGCACCGATGACTGCGGCCTGACTTTTTTGCTGTGTCCCACCTTTGCTTGGGGATTGAGCTCTCTCTCTCCTGCTCTTTCATCTCCACACCTTTCATCTTGTGCCTCATTTTTGGATGGTGAGGGAAGTATGTGGCAGGAGGAGGCTGAGAGGATCAAAGACACTTCTGGGACTTTGAAGTCTGGGAACGCTGACTAATGCAAAGGGCCAAAGGGCTGAAAGAAGGTACGGTAGGGGGTCACGGCCCAAAGGGGGAAAAGGTTTTGTCATTAAGCGAGGGAGCAGAGTCAGAGAGAATCGCTACCCTTTTGCTGGTCTGCAAGGATGTGAGGCTGTTGACTTTGCTGCATGCCAAATGCTTGCACTGCCCTAAACGAGCTGGAAACAAGAGAAAAAAGAAAGGTGAATGGGAGGAATTTGGAACATGGAACATCTGCATATTTGTTATTAAAAGAAAAATAAACCAAATCCTTAAAAAGTCAAAGTGGTGCCTGGAAAAGTATTGCTCAGCAGGTGATGAGATAGGCAGGCATCTACATGCAGAGATTTATTTTTCCTGCTTTCTCATCATCCCTTCCAGGTCAGAGTCTCAGCTCACAGATGTTTGAGCCCTGGCTGAAGCATCACGTCCTCTCTAGGAGGTCATGGCTGGGGAAGAAAAAGAGCTCCAAAAGGACCCCAAGAAAGAGCTTCTTTTTAGAAAGAAGGAAAAAGCATTTAAATAAATATTTTTTAGCACTTGTTAGGAGTAGAATACACCTGGCATTCAGTCTTTTCCCAGTGATCTGATAAAAATTTAATCCCTTTGAGGAATAAAGCTGTGGTGTTGTCATGATTTGTCTCCCAGATTTCATATATTCCTGTTGTACAATCCTATTTATATGGCTATCAAGCTCCATCTTAAAACTCCCAGCCAGCTCAGCCCTGGCCTTGTGCAAACCTTAGAGCCTCTCAGTTTTGCCAGCACCACTTGCAAACATCCTGTAGCGTGAGCTCGCTCGCTCACAAGTTAGCCTAAAATCACCAGAAGAAAATGTTTTTGTCCTTGTTGTATCAAATCCAGTTCTGATTAGAGCAAGAGTTTTCTAGAGGGACTATTGATTTTTGCCTCACAGACTGTACCCGGCAATTTGCAAGTCACACAGCCATCATTTATATCTGGAGTTCGGCAGCAAGATAACAGTCCCTGTAAGAAGACTGATATGTTAACCGTTGGCTTGGTGACGGATCACATTAATAAAAGCCTCAGATTCACCACAGCCAAATCACGAGTCTGTCCCAGCTGTAGTGTTTTAGATGGAAGATGGCAAAGGATATGTGCAAATTGCTAGGACAACACCTTCTTCATTTCAGATGAAAGTCACCTGAGATGAGGCATCTTGATTTCTTCTCCAGGATTAAAAGGAAGGCTTTTTTCCTTTCGAATAAGCACCTTTCCCAGGTTTCTTTGCCAGTCTGATGGAAAGTCCATGAAGTCAATGCTCTTCTGTAGATGTGTGTGTATCCTTCTACATGCTAGTCTACATATTAGCCATTGGAGCCAAGACTGGCTTGCCTTGGGGAAAAAGGCTGTGCATGATGGGCTCGCAAAGTCCCTTCTAGTCCCTTTTCTTGTGGTCTGGTGATCTCAGCAAGACTTCTAAAAATCTAGGCACACTGCTTGAGACATCCAGTTTTGTGTTGCAGTTTCTTAAAGCCATAGCTTCGATTTTGGATGTGGGAGACAGCTCTTTGGAAAATATTTTTTTTTAAACATTTAAGAAGAAACTATCTTTTTAAGGAAAACAACTGTCAAAATCCAAAGAAGTAACCCCCACAGAAAAAGAATGGGAAAGATACATGTAGGGAAAAAGAACTGGTACTATGGTTAACCAACACAGGAAAAAGAAAGATGAAGGGACACATGCACTCCCTGTGAATATTTGCAAGCAGGACATGCACATGTTGAACAAGTTTCACATCCCCCGTGAGAGGTTTGAAACTTTGTGCTAGTGCTACCCCACAAGACTGTGGGTCCAAGTGTTGTGCATGGGAGACTGTGAGGCCCTCCAAAGTAATAATGTTCACAAAAATAACAAATTTTGGGTTCCGTCCTTCTCTGAGACTTGTGGAGGTGGCTTCTCCTGAATTACTCATCTGATGAGCTTGGGGGGGCTGGCTGGCTCTGTTAATAGTAGCGTTAAACATATCAGATATTTTCTGTATCAAACCAGCATTCCTCCAGAAATACACAGTGCACGCAAGCCAAAGAAGCTTAGCGTTGGGAGGCCACAGTTTGGAAGAAAGCTGCCTATGGCAGCCAATGCTGAGGTACGTCCCTGGTGCCTGCAGGGCTCTTGCACACAAAAAGGTGTGCAAATGACTGAATCTTGCCTGCCCAGCAACGCAGAGAAGTCCAGAAAAACTGCTTTTGGCTCTGCACAGGGCAGGGGAGAGGCACCTGGCGCTGGCCCAAAGCCCCACTTCAGGCTGCGAGACAGCTCAGCGCGAGCCTTTTCTCCAAGGTTTCCAGCTCCCCGTCCGCTATGACGTGCTCCCAGCCTCCCATGGAGATCCACTGCAGCCCTCTTTGCATGCAAATTGTTAATGCATTGTGCATGAGGGGCCTAATTAATACTCTGATGCAGATAACGATTTTACATTATAGCTATTAACCTTGGCATATTTCAAGCTAAATGCCGGTGCGTTGGGGAGGATTTTGTGTACGTTGAGTTGTGAAATAATGAATTATGTTTTTGCAAGTTTTATATGCTGATTTTCTTTAGTAATCGTGAAACTAATGTCTGGGAAAATAGGGCTGCACTAATATATTGGCTACTGCAGTGGTTAGGGCATCAGTCAGACATTTTGGGGCCTCAGGTTCAGTTTCTTGCTCTGCATTGGCTCCCTGCATGTCTCTCAACTTTGTGTGTGCAATGGAGGCAGGAGCGCTTCCACCTGCCTGGATTGGTAGGGATGGGCTGGTAGTCCTGAGATAAGGTAGCCCTCCTTTTCTTTGCCCAAATCCCCTGTTTCCCCAGTTTTTGTAAGAAAAGCTCCTCAAATCCTGTTTCAGTTGGGTGTCCATCTGCAGGGATCTGATTCCCAAACCAAGATTATGAACCATATATCATCAAAGTTTGGATGACAATGACTTTTTAAGTGAGGGGTTTTTAAGATTTCTTTTTAGCCATTACTTTTTCCCTAATAATAGGCCAGCACTGATGTCATGGAGTAAGTGTTGAAAGCCTGGTCTAGGGGGTGGGGGCTGGTTATGTCTGAGTGGCACAATTCTGAGTAGGACACGTGGTTCGGACTGAGGACAAGGAGATCCGGAGGCCAAATACTACTACTAGCTGACAGGCATCGGTGCTAATAGTGGTTTATGCTGTTTGCACCTTCACTTCTCTGCCTTGTTGTCTTCCTGGGGGTCTTAGGAGAGATCATCTCCCATTGCCTCTCCAAGGGTTTTTCAGTCCTTTCCAGCTCACCCATCTCCCTACACTCAATCCTTGAGCAATGTTTAAATGCAGAATATCCCAAAGTGCCAAACTCCAAGGAAACCTGGCCTTCATTTACCCTGCAGTTGCCATGATGTTTAATGGAAAAAGGATACTTATAAGGCCACTTTCTTTTGGAAGAATTTTGTTTCTGATCCAACTGGCAATAACTCTAGCTCTGTGTAAACTATTTTATGGATCTGTATAGTCAACAGATCAATTTTATTATACTTGGCCACTGAAGAAAAACTGTCAAGTCCTGCTGTTAAGCTGATGCCTGGGAAATATGTTTACAACTTTATTCCTTGCCTTTGGTGGCATCAATGTATTTATTTTTTTATTTAATAAAAATTGTGCTGTGCTCTCCCCCATGCTATTTTATCATGCAGAACTCTTCCACGTGGGTAGCTCCAGCGCAACATAATGCGCTAATAAGAAAGGGTTCACATTCTAAATGACAGGTCTCCTGATTTTCCTGGGCTGGTAAAAGGTCAATACTGCTTTGTCTTTTGACTATTAGGTTTTACTGATTGTAGAAGTATTTTATGTAGTGTGCTTGCAAATATCAGTTTCCAGTGAAGCCCCAAAGTGACTGAGAAAGCAAGATTTGCTTCAAGATGAGTAAAGCCATCTTAAAATTATATAGAAAGTATTAAAAGGTGTAGGAGTGTTATTTACAGCCATGATAGCTGGTGCCCTAGAGTGGCTTCCTCAGGCAGCTGTATGCCACCGTGACAGTGTCAGGGCTGGTGTCTGCCCCCAGCACCTCCCTCTTGCTCGTTAATCGGTTTAGTGGCCTTTGGGTTTACCTGGGAAAGTGAACTGCGGCAGTGAGCTACCCAGGGACCCAAACGCTGCTTGGCCTAGAGCGAGGGCTCCTCTATAGGACATCAAACCGCTACCTTTTTGCAAGTTGGCACTGCCTCTCTGGAAGGATATATTTGAAGAGAATGTCGGATTGGTAACTTTAAAAGCTCCTTTAAAAATAATCAAGTTTGGGAACATGTTTTCATGTGATCTGAGCTTCATCTAACCCAGTATCCCATCTGTGACAAGCATCAGTGCCAGATGTTTCTAAATAAGATATGATACTCCCACAGCAATAGATGTGGAATGATTTCCCCTAAACAGAGGTCTCACCCCGACCTTGCACAGTTACAGATGAATCCTGGAGCAGGTGTTTTACTGTGAATACCTGGTGGACAGGAAAAGCTCATGATAGACTCATTATTTACTGAATTATACTAAATAAAATGTACAGCTTCCCTACCAATCTCAGCTGTGCCATCTTTTGAGGTACACTGAGCTAGCATTTTCTTTTTCAAAAGAACTGGCTGCAGAGTCACGGAATAGAGTGGGAAAGGACCTCTCAAGTGAGCTTCAGACATGGGCTGCTTTTGGGAGCCTTAAAATTAGCAACAGGGAAAACAAATTACAGATCTTTTTCACTTGAATGGAAATCAGTGAAAAGCACTCCAGTGAGCCTTGCATTTGCAAAGTCACTTTTTGGAATGGCTTCACACCTCAGCTATTGCTGTGATATCTTGGTAACTCTATTATTTCTTATTTTCTCTTGGTTCCTATGCAATTTGCACATTCAGGGTCAAGCCTTTGCTAATGACAGCTCCTTGCGTTTCAAGGTGGCCGAATCAGCAGGACGTATGGCATGTATCCACAGAGCTTTAAAAATATCTCTCTACGTGACATATGCTGTTTGTCCCTGAACACTGGATAGGTTAATTGTTAAAGAAACATTAATAACATTAACTGATGGTATGGCTTCCCACTGCCTCTGCCCTGGCAATCTCACACTGGCAAATGGATTAATAATCCTATCGGAAATGAATGTCGTTGCTATGCAAGTAACTCAAAACTAGATAATTTAAGAATAGTTTGGATGATTACTAATTAGATCCACTGACACAGGGGAATTTGAATTATTCATGACTGGCTGAAAACAGCGGGTAATTCATTTGTGCACTTCTCTGCAACTAATGTGAAAGTTGTTTATTCCCCCCACCCCCTCCCCCCAGCCGATCTGCTAAAAATGATCCCTTGTTTCAGTGCTGATCGTTTCATTGTGGAGGAACGACAGGGCTGAAAGGTTAGGAATAAAAATCCTTTAAAAGTTAGTTGGAGAAACATGTGGACAAAACACACTTTGAGACATGAGCTCTATTCTTTATTCATTGAGTTCCAAGAGGCCAAGCCACTATCTGAACTTCTGAATAAGTGGCCAAACTAAGATGTTCATGCACACCCAGGGTAGATGAGCAGATGCCACATAGTGGCACCTGCATCCCCATGTGCATGCTTTTTTTATTGGTGCTAGGGTGCGTGGGGCTAGCTGGGAAGATGAGGGCACCCTTTGCAGTTCCCCCTGATCCTTATGCTCTCCCCAAACTCATCCAGCCCTATCCTGTTTCCTGGTAGCAGAGGCACTGAGCATCCCCCAGAGCTCCTCTCACCTGTGGGAACACCCTGAGGATCTTCCCTCTCTGAGGACCCTGTGTGTGTAGCTGGCACATACCATTCAAATCTGAGACCCCAAATGGGAAGCACACCATTTTTCATGAGAAAATAGATCCTTGGCAGCTCTGCAGACATGTACTGCTGGACATAGAATTTGCTAAGATGAGCTGAATAATTCAAGCTGAGGTTAGGTAGGAGGTAGGGAAAGGTGCTCTCCAGCTGTGTTCTGTTTATCCTTAATGGAATGCAAACAGCTTCAAAATAGTGTGCAAAAGGTTTCTGGACTGTCTGATAGCTCCTTCTGTCCTGGCACTGAGCTGAGAACCCCAGCCAGCAAAGATGCCTGAGCAAACCAATTTTAGGACTCTACCTTTTTTACCTTGTTCCTTTCCTGCAATGGTTCTGATTAGTTTAAAAAGGAGAAGAAGAAAAAAACCACAACCATAAAACCAACCACCCAAAAAAGGGTATCTGGAACTGGAGGATAAATAAGCTCACACATGAAATTACCCAGCTTGTTCAATACCAGGCTCTGCAGATCCTATTGCCTTTATTAATTTATGAGCTTTATTATCTTGATTTTTTCATTAAAATACAGTGAATTGGTCTAAGTCATAAAACAGATAAAGCAAAGCAGAATAGTTCATTTGCCATTGATCCATATTTGTAACTCAGAGAAGACGACAGCTACGGCTGTCATACACAAAGCCAGACCCAACTCAGAAGTCCCTCATACCTATGAATAGTTAAAGCAGAGAGTAGCACCTTGCCTTTCCTCCCTGGCTCAGCAGTGCATTTCTCACTCTTGTTTTCACCAGTTTCCAGCACATCAGCTGCAGCTCATGTTGGTGTCTTGGATGTGTCTAACCCTTCTCCAAGTGGGAGATGGAAAAAGGTAAGGGGAGCAGTTACTGAACTTGGTCTGTGGTTTAAGAAAAAAAGGGGGGGGGGGAAAGGTTATGAAAGCTGCTGTAGAGGGGATTAGCAAGCAAAAGAAGACACACAGAATGTGCCATGTGGCAGTGAAGGCATTGTGAGAGCCTTGCATTTTTTTTTTTTTTGTGAAATACTGGATTCAGGCCTTTCTCCCATCTTAAACCAGCCAACACTTGAGCACAGGGGGTGTTTCTCCACATGTGTGCAGTGTGTGTGTGTGCGTGCTATGTATACCCATTACTAGATAGAAGTGAGAAAAACATCAAGGACTCAAGTGTGCTTGCACACTAATTGCCATATCTATCTATCTATGAATTCATTAGAATTTTCCTCTTACAAAGATGCATTAGAAAGCAGAGATGTTTCAATGTCATGTAGCACCTAGGGAAGCAATGTTAGTTGTGTGGCAAAGTCATGCCTGAAATGCTGCTGGTTTTTACAGCTGCTGTTGGGGATATCGCCAGCTCCCTGCCCCGCAGCAGTCCCCAGCAGGCACTGTGGCCCTGCATCTCCCTCCCAGCTTTGCCCATGTTGAGCCACAGCTTAACCCTGGCAGCCACCTCCGGGTCCTCCTCAGTATGAGTATTGCTGACACTTTGGGACCACAGGCAGCATGAAAACACAAGAAAAAAAAAATCAGTACGTGGCCTTTGCTTAATGTGTATTTCTATGTCCTTTTCCTGGCAAGCGGGAGAAGCTTAATTGGCTATTTCATACTGCTGTCCCTTTCTCCTTGACCCCAAACCTTGGTTGCTGCCATCTCTAGCATCGCTCCATAAATGACAGTAAAAACACCTGATGTGGCAAGTGGGTGCTTTATGAAGAGTGATATGGCATCAATCATAATTAACCTGCGTGTCCCTGTCACGGGCTGGAGCAGGCCCTGTCACATCTGGTTTCCTGTTTGAAAATACTTTGTTTTATGTAGGTTTAGCTGAAAACAACCAAGAGACTGATCTCTAGGCAGTGGGAGCTGGTAAAAGATGAATTGTCTGTCACTCAGATGCCCTGGCTGTGGAAACCATCAAGCATGTTCATAGGGTTTCATTAGTCCTGCTTTTGCCCCCTCCCCATGCTTTGCATTGTTTGCTTTTTGGATCAGTTAGCAGCCCAACATCTGCTCACCGAGCCTTTTGGAAAACACTTAGGAGGATGCGAAGCACCTGTGTCCTGCGACAGCATGATTTTACAGCCATTTGTAAAAGCAGGGTCATTTCCTTTGCTTCTTGAATTAAATGCCACACCATGTGCATTGCAGAGCTGGCATCTGTGTACACAAAAATAAATATTAGCCAAATCAGTGCAAAGCATGTTGACACTCTACATCAGCGCAAGAGGTGCTGTGGACTTTGCATCACTGGGCTGAAAAGTGCTAGAGACTTTGGGTGCTGATTTTTGGTCCTTAAGGCAGAAAGTGGCGTCAAGAGTCAAGTGTCCTTTATGCCACCTTGCCAGTGCTGGGTGCTTTTGGTTTCCTTTGCTCCCACTTGACCAGAGGTACAGCAGCTGTTGTTCATATCCCCCCCCTTTTTTTTTTAACCAGTCTTGTCCTTTTGAGTATCCCAGTGTTACTGTGGTGATGCAAGGAATCAACACAGCACTCACTGATGCTATAAGGGATACTAAAAGTGTATGATGGGACACTGTAAAGATCATGCAAGGCAGCTATGTATCATAGGAAATTTCCTTCCTCGCTCTTCAGATGGGTGAGGAACAAGCTGTGGTGGTAAGCAGAGTACCCTCTTAGATCTTACTCCACAAATGACTAGAGTGAAATGCACAGAAATGATGGAGTAAGGTGCTACTCAGTAAGAGTTATGGGCATTGGACTCTGAACTTGAAGCATTTAAAACATAACTGATCCTAGCTCAGCTAAGGAAGTGCAGTGCGCTCAACAACTTAAATCCTATTAAATCCAGAGCCCAAGCAACCCTTGAAACCACTGTGTGCAACTTAACATCACATAGGGTCAGAAAAAGAATTTGCTTGCATTTAGGTAAGAACTGGGAGCTGTAGCATTCCCTTCCCTGTATATTAACCTTCCTGTACTCACCTATATGCAGGTTTCTAAACTGGAATGATATTTTCTAATCTCGTATCTCCCTCCGAACCATCAAGACGATTGTGTTGTCCTAATGTGCCTTACGGCTTAACTCAGGCAGAGCTGTTAATGCTTTGTAAAGGAATTCCTGCCTGCTTCAAATGTGTGCAGTTGTCCCCCTCCCTTCAAACAGCACTTCGGCTGTATTGAGAGTTAAACTGGTAGCTCTCTTGGACTTGACATGATAATAAATCTAATAAAGTCCTGCTAACCGAGCTAAATACCTCATTTGAGGAAAAATGAAGCAACATTTTTCCCCGAGCTGTAAAATATGTTGAGTGATTTCATTTCCTTCATATGGAACATTAGGGTTTGGCATAATCCTTGCTCACTCCGAAAGAGCATAAAAGTTGTCTCCCATGTGATCGCGCCAGTTGCCTTGCTGCCAGGTACCTGCTGCACGCTCTGTGCTGCCTGGCCTGCTTCTAGCAATAGCATGTGTGGCTTTCCCTCTTACTAAAGAGAAAATGGGTCTGTTCTGGAATTCAGTTGCAGGCTGTAAAATTGAAATTAGCAGTCAAGACACAGACGTCTGTACCTACAAATGCCACCTGCACCACTGATGCGTTCCTTTCAGGCACGTCCCTCAGTCTGCCGTGGTCCAAGTACAAAACACTCTATCTGGCCAAGTCCTAAAATGAAGGATGAATGAAATTTGAGTAGGAGCAGAGAGATAACAAAAGATCATTTTTTAAAACTCTAAATGGCTTTCCTTAAGTGTTTATCTGGGAATCTTCATTTTCGATGGAGATAGCTTTCAGTGGAGAAGTTTGGGGGAGACCTTATTTGGGAAGATTCTCAGTTCATGACTATTGTGGGTGAAGCCCTATGAAATTAAAGTTTTGCTTTTGGGAGCTGAAGGGGAAGGATACAAGAGAAATTTTGCACACCTCAAGTATTTTTGTCACCTCTGCTGTTTAATTTGTTTTCTAAAATCTTCTCAAATCCAGCTTTTGGGGATTCACTGCATAGAACACTTTAAATTAAGCTTGGCTCTTATTTCTGCAACTGTTAGCTACATTGAGCAAAGAACCGATTGAATTTTCTATGTTACTTATATAAATATACAGATACAAAATATAGAATGTTGTATATATTAGAATATAGAGAAAATGTATATCTCTTAATGATCTGCTGCTTTTTGAGTCTTATACCAAATCATCTTTATCTGTTGAGTGTTTTGCAGTCTTACATGGATACCTATGTATGTCTTCTCGGCCTTAGATTGGTTGCTTTTCATCCGATTCCTGCAAAATCAGTTCCAGTTTCATGGACTTGACAGAGTTCTTTTATTTCCATTAAAGGCAGCTATTGCAAATAAATACAAACACATATATTCAGACCCTCACATCTGTGTATACACATGCATCTGTCACGGTTCTCCTAATGTGCCTTTTTCAGTTCATCCTTTATATTCCAAACACAACTAAGTTTTTGAGTCAAACAAGTTTTATTCTTCCTGGATGTAATTTACTTGGTCATTTCCTATATGTCATCTCTTTTTCATATCACCAAGATGAAATAAAACGTGTGGCTCTTTGTGTATCTCTAAGTCTTTTATATTGATTATATATGGATCACTTCAACTTGTTAGATGTGGAGAGACCTAAAATAACAATGCTTTAAGCACTGGTTGGCTCTAGCACAGAGTACCTGTTACAGGTCCATGAGTGGGTCAGCATCAAGGCGCTGTGCCTGAGGTGACAAGGGATTGCATTTGTTGCTGCGTTACTGCATGAGGTGCTGTGTGCTGCATGTTTCCTTTCCTTACAAAGCTCTGGTTGAGTGGCAGGAAGGAAAAGCTTCCGATTTGCCTTGATTATAGCAATTGATAATAAATTGATTCTAATTACCTTGGATGTAATCATTTCCCACCTGTAATGACAGAAGATGCTTAGAAACTTGGAAAAAGTACTGGAAGCCAAGTGGAAGAGCTGTTTGATCTGGTTGTTCACGTCTTGCGGCCTGAAGCAAGGAGAACTGGAAGGTGCCTGCTAGTGGACAAGAAGGTTAGGAGTATTTTGAGCTCAATCTGCTCAAAAGTTAGGAAAAATTTTTCACTGAAAGAGTTGTCAGGGCCTGGAACAGGCTTCCCAGAGAGGTGGTTGAGTCACCATTCCTGGATGTGTTTTAAAAAGTGTAGATGAGGTACTTAGGGATATGGTTTAGCTTAGGACAGGAACGGTTGGACAAGATGATCTTAAAGGTCTTTTCCAACCTTGTGATTTTGTGTGGAAAATTATGTTCCTTTAAAATAGAAAGTGTTTGAAATTCATCACTTGGAAAGAAAAATTAATAACATTTTGTGGCTTTTTATTTGAATAGTTTCCATAACTGGGAAAGAAATCTACTACATTTTTCTTTATCTCTTAGCATTACTTACAGCTCTGTGTACTGTTTCAATCACCTCACCATGATCAAACCATTACTTTAATTCTTAGTAATTCCCATAGAATATGCTGCAAAAATGTAAAAGCATACAGACTTTTGCAATTCCTTTTAAGAAAAAGCATGTGCAATTCAAACAACTTTGTGCACATTTTTAATTCCCCCAAAGCACAGGATAAATAAAGATGCTGTTGATAGGGTTTTTTTAGAAGATGGATTTCAGTAATAACCCTCCCCCTGATTTTTTAACCTTTGCAACAGCAGTTTCTATGTATAAGAAATACATATCTTGGTACAATTATTCCAAATGCTCTGAATGCATAATTTTCAAGAGGGAGTAAATTGAGAGAAATATATATTGAAATATATATTGAAATTTTAGGGTGTACGAGGCTTATCTCCACAACAGCTCTCCAACTTTCTGCTTCTCCTGATGAGCCTCTTTAGAGAACGAGGCCTGTCCTGTCCCATCAGGGACATTATGTCCTCTCTTCCCCTGGTTGCCTTGCAAACCTAACACAGAGCTGAAAAAATAAGGATTAATTGCTATGCCTGTTAACGACGTTTCAGTGCTGAGGCTGCCCCTTGTGCAGCTTGTGAAGATGCAGAAGGCAACACCAAACTTAAGGTGCCTGCTTAAGTTAAACTCCTGGGCTGCCCTGGGCTGCTGGGGCTGTGTGGCAACAGATGCAGGAGGGACTGATCTGCTCGAAGGCATCTGTACAGCTCCCTGGTTCACTTGTGTTTGAGCCTCTCATCCTGACAAACTAACTGGAACCTTTTACAGAGGTGGGTAAACACTGATTCACAAAACACATAAGGAGTCTCTTAATTCCTGCTTGAAGTCACTTGGGTGTTAGTTCAGATCAAGGTGAAAGGCATTTTCCCCCAAAATGTGTAGCAAACCAGGGAACTGTAAATTCCCTTCATTCCATTCCATGGGGCTATGACTTTGCATGAATATCACTGCTTGCTCCTCAGTTATGGGTCTGCAAATCTGAAGAGCTGGTCTATTACACAGTTTTGCAGAGAACGAGTTATGCTGAAGGAAATAGGCTCTAATTTACACTGGTTTTGCACTGAGCAGAAAAATCCTGAGATTTTTCTCTCAAAACGCGGCGGTGACAAAGCAGGGAAAAACCCAACAACCGCCAACCCCAAATCTTTGGGGTTTTAAAAATATTTCTTCCTCTTTCTAGATCCTCTGGTGTCATTTTTTAACATTTTCAAATATTACTTTGCCATAATGAGAACTGGCAATTTCAGAGCAAACTGGCTCTCTGCTGTGAGTGTTTTTATATAACCGCAGAGCTCTGTGAGCAAAGAGTTCAGAGCTTGTCTCCTGGCCTTGTGCAACCCCTTTCCCCTTGCATCCCCTCCAAGGGCTACAAAGCTCTGCTGGACTAACTGTGCCAGAGACCTGCCACCGTGCATTCATTACAATCCGCAATGCCTGTACGTGTCACCGTTGACGCTGCTTTCTGGGCAGATCACGGAACTTCAGGCCCATTGATTTCGACTAGAAGGGTGCAGCACACCACCTACGTTCCCAAATTAAACCATCTTGTCTACATCCCACTGCCTTCGGTTGCAACGTCTTTTCCTGTCTTCGGGGTTTTGCTTCTGTTGGCAGGCTATAATTTAGGTTGGCATGCAATAATTCTGTTACCGAGTCCTTTGGTGAAATAAAGGTGGGGTTTTTTTAAACATAGTAAGGATCTTTACAAAATAACACAAAAAAGGGATTTATTACCCTTTCATTGCTCTCTAAAACTTGTACCTTCTTATCCATTCTTGTAACTTTGGGCTTTGGCTTCTTGAGCAAGAGCTCAAGGCACTGGGAATTCGGAAGGCACTGGGTTCCCTTTATAATGATGTTCTCACCCTGCAGATCTCAAGTGCTCAAAAGTGGACTGAAAAATCATAGATTTGGCATTGCAATCTTGGTTTGTTTTCAGAATAGTAATTCTCAATCTTTTTTTTCTGTACTTGCGTTTGAGTTTTGATGATATCTTTTTATCTTTTATTTTTCCGGAATTCTAAGAATATATGATGATGATGATGAAGAAGAAGGTTCTGGAGAGGAAGTTTTATGAGGAGAGGCTGAAATCCCTTGGTTTGTTCAGCCTGGAGAAAAGGAGGCTGAGGGAAGACCTCATTGTGGTCTATGGCTTCCTGATGGGGGTGATAGAGCAAGTGCCGATCTTTCTTTGGTGGCCGGTGATAGAACCCAAAGGAATGGCATGAAGCTGCAACAGGGGAGGTTTAGGTTGGATATTAGGAAAAGGTTCTTTACTGAGAGGGTGGTCGAGCACTGGAACAGGCTCTCCAGGGAAGTGGTCACAGCACCGAGCCTGAGTGAGTCCAGGAGATGTCTGGACGATGCACTCGGTCCCATGCTCTGACTTGGCTGGCCCTATGTGGAGCCAGGAGTTGGATTTGATGATCCTTATAGGTCCCTTCCAACTCAGGCTATTCTGACTCTATTATTATTTTTAACAAAAGGTGATATTCTGATGTTTGGAACCAGGCTATTTAAGAAACCCCAAATATTTATTTGTGGGAAAATCGAAGACTGACAGCTTGTCCTCTCCACTGATATTGCTATGGCTTATAATCCTCTTTTACCTATATTTTTCTTTAATGTAGTCCATGAATGATACAATGCTTTAAAAGATTTATATTGTAGACCTCATTCCCCAACAGTTGTTAGTTCATTTTGAGGTAGAGCCCAGTGAAAGACCAGGAGATCCCCTCTGAAAAATCAATACCTCTGTGATCCAAACTGTAATAATTAACCAAATGCAATTAAATGATCAAGTGGTCAATTTAGTCTGTCTTGACAAAGTGCCCTTTTGTCTCATAAAGGTGAGGTGTTGATGCATGCAGTGATTAAAAGTCACAGCAAGGTGGCTCTTACTGGAAAGCGTCCTTTCCAGCTGCCGGGCGGCCTGGCAGCTGCAGATATCTCCGAGCAACATGTGGTCTTGCTTAACCTGGATTTGGGCCATTTGGCTCGTGTATGCGCTCACTTGCTGAGCTGCTGCAAATTTGTCTGATTTAAATGAGAATTATTTTTGATGTATCCACAGTTGCGGATAACCACTTACCGTAAGCGGCCTCTGGAGTGCGTAGGTCTGTGACCCTTCTCCGCAGTCTCCTTTTGCTCCATGCAACACCAAGGGTGCATCCTTCCCACCCACTGCTGTGGCGTGGGACACATCGCTGGCGAAGCGGCACTCGTGGGCATGAGGGTTTGTGGGGAAGGGGGAAAAGTCCCCCAGGAGGGGGCCATAATGGTACAGGAAAGGGTGTTTACAGGCTGTGGTGCAGGATCCAACCCTTGCTGGGGGGCTTGTTGCTGGCTTCGACCGCTCTGGCTAATTGGGATCACACTGATCAGCTGCTAAAATGATGCTCCCCATAGGCCAGAGTGAGTTTTCCTAAGAAAAGCACGAATCACGTCTCCCAGCATGGTAGTCTGGCTGATGTGAAATAAAAGGTATGTTTGTCAGTTTTGTGTCACGCTTCCTCCCTCACCTCCTGCTGCGGAGCAGGGCTGATATGATTAGAAGCAGCTCAGACATGCCTTTTGGATTGCCTGCAGCAATACTAGCAGGGACTTTGTTTTTTGGTTTCCATTTTTAAAGCTGGGCTTGGTTCCTTCCAGTTCTCCATTTCCGTCACTCTTCTGAAGATTGCTCGGCCCGCTGAATGCATACAGCTATTAGAGAAATGCTTAAAATAACCCCAGATTTCTGGGGTTAGGTCACAAACCAGGGTGTGAAAATATTTAGTCAGAAGTACCTTGGGTGTTTAAGCAGCAGACAGCAGTGTTTGCAAATAATCCTAAAAATAAACAGGGACCTCTCTGGAAAGTCAGAAATGAGGGTTTCTATGCTGACTGGGAGCCTGCAGAAGTCAATTAATGGTTGTGATTGCAGTGACAGCTAGAAGGGGTGTAAGTCTTGCTGGGTAAAATCCACAATGATGCTTGCAAGCGTGGTGAGGTGCTTTGTGTCAGCACACACCATTTGTGCTGTGCACACCTCCACTTTCAAATGTGTGTGTGGGAAAAATGACTCAACACTTCCTATATAGATGATGTCATGGCCTATGTGCAACGCACAAACATAAAATACAAAGGCAGGCAAAAGCCTGAATATCTCAGTCTTGAAGCACCACCTCAGGGCCGAGTGGAAGTGGTACTCAAGGACTCTGCCTCTCTGGTTTCCTGTTGGGAAGGTGTTTTCCACGAAGCATTATGCGCTCCTCCATTTGCTGAATTTCTAAGATGAGAAATCAGAGTTTTCCACTGAAAACAGACCTCTGTGCATGAGCCTGTGATTAGCTGAAAGTCCAATTTTTCTCAAGTAATAGCCTGTAAGGAAATTTTCAACCACCTCTCTGCAGCCTAATTTGGGAAACTCAAGCTCTAAGCTCTAAGAGTTTTCTGATAATGAGCACCAGTATTACTCATTTCTGAAAGTCTGGGCTGGGAAAAACATTCCAGATCTGGCTGTCTCCAGGGATGTGCTATCACAGTCCTGCTATGTATACTGGGTTGGGCCACAAGCACTTTCCTAGGTGGGAACCAGACCTTTTGAAGTAGTCCTTTTGCCACAGAAATCCTTACCCTGCATTTCTTAAAAGGCACATCAGGGCTTTGTGCAGGCCATGCTGGAAATCTCTGCAGCATCCAGACCTCCATAAGCTTTCTTTAGCAGGGTCTGTGGTGCAGAGGGAAATTTTGGGTTCCCAAGTGCTTTATTCTTGCCAATGAATTCCACATCTGGAGAGTGGGTCAGTTCTTTTTGGCCTGGAACAAACTCCTGCCAGCTCATGGTGCAGTGGGCATCTAGTTTAATGCTACTGGTATTATGATAAACGTTGTGTTTACTAAATTACGTCTAAATTACGTCTGCCGAGGATTGATATGACTTTTATCCGTTTTTTAAATACATATAAAAGTGTGTCTGCTGTAGAGCTGCCTCCTTTGGCAGATTTATGGGTGCATTTGGGAATAATGGTGCCGTATGATGATTTTAAAACTATATAAAGCATTCTTTATTGTTCATTACCATTGCTCTATATTAACTCACGATTATCTCCTGATGCATTGCAGTTGCAAAACACAGGCCTCACCATATAAGAGTCTGAACAATCTGATCTCATTTGGACGCTAGACAGTTTGGGGAGTCTCACTTGTGCTCATGCAGAGACAATGGCCTGTCTTCTTCCAGCAGCTTGCAGAGATTCCCACAAACACTAGAAACGATTAGTGGGAGATTTTTCCATGGGCTGTGGGCAACCCATATGCAATCCATGTTGCAGCAATGCTGATGTGCCCCCTGGGCCAGTCAACAGGGCAGAGGGATTCCTCAGCATGAGCAACCTGGGCAGCTCAAAACCCCCTCAGGAGTCTGAACAGATGACGTAGCTGAAGAAAATGCCCCTCCTGCAAGGAAGCAGTAGTGGTGGCACTTGTAAACCTAACAAGCTTCAACGGGAAACACAATTGCCAACTCTTCAGCGGCTTTAGTGTGTTGTGTGCCAACAAAAAAGCACTTGAAAAAACCCTGTCAGAATTGCATTAAGTGGAGCTCAGCTCTTTTGGAAACCCAGCCTCACTGGTGAGAATTAAACAGCCAAAAAATCCAGCCCTGAGCACCTCAAAACCTTTGGATTCTGACACGAGGCAAATCCCAGAGATGTGCCTGAAAATAACTTTCATTGCCTTCAGAAGGCTTGGGATAATGCCATTAGCACCCCAGCTGCTCTTCCTCCTGTTGGTGAACAAGTATACGAGGGAATTGCCCGCTCACTTTTTGAACATCAAACTTGCATCGATTAAATACCACAGTGTACTGGGATCACTCTTTCGCTGCTCGTGACTTTTGTTTGCGTAGAAGACATCTGGCTCTGTGAGTGCAGCATCAGTTTGATTTATTTTTTTTAGTTGCTTCTTTCTCTTTGAGTGAAACAAAGCCCATGGTGAATGCCTTCTCCCAAAGTCAGGAGTGCACGTCTACGTCTTGTAACCGTGTGTGCACTGGCACTCTGATTGCATCTCACGTGGCTGGCCGATGACAACATTTTATTGAATTGGTGCATAGATTAAATCCCCTCAGCCATGACAATTAAATAGGAAAAAATGTGTGTGCCATTTACAGGGATAATATTTAATCAGAAATAGACAAGAACATGAGTCACCAGCTCAGAAACAAACCCGGTCTTGATATAAATTCAATTGAACTTGTTCCAGCTGTTTGCAGAAAAAAAAGGTAGCATTTTTCATAGATGCGACAACTGCAAATGAGCCCAGTTGCATTTGTCCAAAAGAAGAACCTTCAGGGCATTTTAAGAACCTCACATCACCATTTATTGATGACAGCTGGACAAAATAACTACGTAGTGGCAAAGGCCAGGTCACTGGCAAGGAAGGTGCTGAGCAGTGAGGGACTTGGGGGTATGGCACACAAAAGTTGCATCTCGCTGTGACTTCAGTCCACAGGTGTGCATAAAGGACAACAATATCTGCCATGCTCTGGCCCTGTGGTCCTGGCCACAGCCCTGCTGCCCACCCCATGGGGCTGAGACTCCTGTGAGCAACTGATACTTTAGATGGAAGCAAGGCTGGAGCTCATTGAAATGAGCTTGTTTTCATACCGCACGTTCCCATTAGGGACAGCAGAGAGAGCACTGGGCTCTCAGCTGCGTTTTTGACAGTCAATTAGTATTAATCAAACCCAAGACATACAGATAAATTATTAAAAATAGTCAGAATTGAATAGTGGAGGGAGGTCTGCTGGGACAGCAGCAGTCTGGAGATGTTCCAGTTGTTTTCAAGTTTACCATAACCTCTTTGGCAGAGAAAACAAGCTGGATGCTTCATGCTGACGGGTTTAGTTGCACAATATGACATTCCAGCCTGGCTGGAGACAAAAGCAGGAGGAAGTTTCTCATTGAAACTTTGCTCCTGTCTTCAGGGTATCTAAGAATTGCAAGTGAGTATGCATTAAGACCCCATTAGCAGCATCTACTGGTTTGCAAGATTTCCCCTAGAAATCCAGGCTCATCAGTTAATTCCTTTTAAATCCATTCAATCTGTTCAGCTGCTTTCAAACTTTAGTGATATAAGTGCCTTGTGGTCCCAAGCACAAAAGTCTAAGTAGGATGCAATCTTTGTGGCAGTGACCTTAGGACTTTTCCAAAATTAGTATTACGTTAACTTGACAGGGTCTTTTGACCTCATAAACCCACGTTAAGTGAGGTTAATTATCCCATCCTTTCAATCCTGACTAACCCATTTCCTCTCACCTGCCCAAGCTGATTTTGGCTGACAGGCCTGTACTTGTTATTCTCTTTAACCATTTTAAGGCTTGGGTCCTGTATTTGTTTTATTCTGGCCCCATGAGACCTGGCTGTGTTCCAGGCAGTGCTGAAAAATCAATGCTGATTTTGCTGAGTGCCCCTTGGCCACCTCTTTTTAAAATTCTTGGCTACGAAGTAAGTAGGCTACTGCTCTTAATACGTCCGACCTGAGTAAATGAACTGGTTCATCCTAGCTGGGAAAGAGAAACATTAGTTTCACCTGCCTAGACATTTACCTCAATGAATGGCTCAGGGAAGTTCCAGTGCGGATCAGCTAATGACACTGAAATCAGCCACTCCGCTAAAAAGACAGGAAAATGAATTTATGTCCTCAAGGAGACCTTGTGCATACCTGTATGCCTCAGTGAAGAGGATATACACACATTTACTCAGAGGAAATGCTCAATCACCGAGTTATACGAGCAAGAGCATGAATGACAATGTACCAACAAGTGACACGTGAGTGTGCTGAGTACAGCAGCACCATTCTTGGTGCCACAAGAATGTGCTGTTATTTACCAACCCCTTTCAGTGTTCTACTTCACAGAGATGCATTTTCAAGAAGTGCAAGAGGTAAAATCCAGGGCAATTTAATTTGGGGTTGAATCAAAGATGGAAGAGTGGGAGGGGAAAATCCCTTAAGCGTTCTTCTAGGAGAGGAAATGAAAAATTCAATGTGCAGCAAGTGGAGGACAGCTGGCTCTCTCTCTGAGGGCATATCTGCACCACAATGTGTGGATGCAATTTAGGTAGACATGCCCAAGATCCCACTGCACGCACAGTTCAGGAACTCATGGTCATTGAGCTGCATGTGCAGATGCCAGTGCTAAGTAACCTGTTATATAATAGTATTTAAACCTGTGGGGTTTCTTAGCCTTGCTGCCAATATTATATTTTGAAAGAATAAATTCTGAACTGTTCACTTGTTTGTAATACCTAGTCTGTGCATCAAAAGAGAAATGGTCCTTCTTTGGCTTCAGCTATTTGCATGTCAGCTAGACTTGTCTCCTGACCTTGAAGCCCAACGAAAATGGTCTTCTGTTGTCATCAATCATTTTTCTGCGAATGAACAGGCGCCCCTGAGTGCTAGGACAGCAGCAGGACAGGCGATATTCTCCAGGCTCTAGGATCGGCAGCTGAATGGTGCCACAGTAATTGATGTAAAATAGGGAACCCCTTTGGGAGCGTTGACTCTGGTAAGGATGGAGAGACCAAGTCCCCTGGTGACCTGCTACACAGCAGTGAGCTGCCAGTGCTGTTTCTGTGGGGACGTGAGGCTCATAAGTAGAAAGCTATGTCTCTCCTAACCTCAGCCTCACTTTTTGCAGCAAAAGGTGGTTGATTTTTTTTAATTATGAGATCTGCTCAGTGTCACCTTGCCTCCTCTGTATCCTCACCATCAGAGTCTCCTTGGACCACTGTGACAATAGGCTGGAAAGAGATGATGTACAGGGAAAAGCAGATTACGCTCACCTGGTCTTTTTTGGCCAAGAAGCCCGCTAAGATGTTCCTTTACTTAATGATTTTTTTTGATGACTGTCTTGCTTTGTTGTTATCCCAAAAGTCAGTGGAGTCTCAGCTTAAAGCTGATGTAAAACTATGGCAAACCAAATCCCTCTGCAGAAGAAGATATGTTATAAGCTCAGCTGTAGCCTACCTACAGCTTTTCTGCAGGTACTCAAAATATTATAGATGTAGCTGTTGTAAAAGAACATCTCTGACATCAGGCCTCGATTGAAGGTGAACAACACATTATTTTCTTCTATAATACTAGTAGCAGGTTTCAGAGAGTGGGGCTGCTTTCTCTGTAAAAAAAAAAAGACGAGAGAGACACAAAGCAAAGTAGCAGACAGAGCAATGTAGGTTCCCAGCTGAGGGCAAATAGGTCGTGTTTAAGACATCAAGAAGCACTTGGGAAATTTCTGTTTGAGGCTGTCTGCAAGCAACTTTTTGTGTGTCCATGAATGGGTCCTTTAACCTTCCCGTGTTGCAGTGACCTGTTTGTAAACCACAGATATTTTTTGCTTAATTTGGGCTTGCTGATGCCAGTGGATTTCTTTGTTGTGACCTCAGCAGGCATTACTTATATCCTCAGGCACTGGGGTCTTCAGAAAAATATGTATAGTTGACTTACCTATAGCCTATATATGGAACCTATACAGAACCTTGCATGGAGTGATCGTGATGCTACCATGTGGGGTTTTTAAAGTGCCGCCAAAACACACATGGTCTGTAAAAATAGTTGCTATCACCTCTCCTTTTACCCTCTGCCTCGGTTGTGTTCGTTGTTTTTTGGTTGGGGTTTTTTTTTCTAGAAAACTGAAGTATGAATCAGTGAGTAGCATGTGTCTCTGCAAAGGTGTGCGTGCACACGTCGCACCGCAGTAAGCAGGAAGTTGTTAGCTTCCTAGGAAGCTAAGATGTAGGAAGCTATTATCAAACATGGGCAGCCGTTATCAAACTTGGAAATGTTTGTGCTGGGAAGAACCCAGGCATGTCCTAACAGGTCGTGCTGAATTTGCAGGCAGGGGAATAGAAACGTGTACTTGCTTGAAGAGTCCATGCATGCCTATGCAATGAACTGCTAGAACAGTATTTTGTCCTTATTGGGAAGCTAAAAGCTTTGCTCTTGTTGTTGGGGAAGGCCTGGTTGAAAATGGTCTTTTCTTTTTCCTCTTTTTCTGTCTCTGTGTGTGTGTGTGTGTGTATGTGAGAGAGAGAGTTGCTATGGTGAACAAAGGGTAAGAAGAACTCTGATTTTTCCTCACAAAACAGTAATCTTATTCCTCCTGATACTGCCTATTTTCTGAGAGAGATATATATACATATGTATATATATTTATATGAAATATAGTTATGCATGCAGTCACTTACATACACACACAAAGCTTCTTTGGAGAAAAGGGTGTATGACTTGTCACTGTGTAAAGCGAGAGTCTTCTAAAGCCATGGAGCTAATTTTTTGTCAGTGGCTCAGCTGTTGACATTGCTTGGCTATGTTTCCAATTTAAGCAAAGCAATCTTGGAAGCACAGGATGAATCAGAAAAAGACTTCCAGATTGTTAGCATTTTAATAGCAAAATGAGGGCTATTCTCCTCCTCCCCCAGCAAGGTTCACGTGGAGATGCAGCAGAAATGTGTATGAAGAACTGGAAGCTATTATATTAAAAACAGCATCTTCAGCCACTGCAAACATAAAAATGAACGGGGATGGCTTTTCTGTTTAATAACCCACATTTTTTTTTTTGCTTACTGTTAAAACAGATACAGTGTGAACAGTATGATCTCACTGCAGGAGATTCTAGTAAGGACAGAGCAGCTTTCAGCCTTGTGTTAACTTTGCCACAGCCAAATTTCTTTTAGGGCTTAAGCCTGTGGACTGCAGCACATTCTTGCCTCTGCAGTGAGGCTGGGGAGGTCTTTCACCCTAGCTTCACATCTGAGCTGGGGAAATGGTCCTTAAACCAAATTTATAAATGGAGCTGCTGAGATGTTTTTGCAACTGCATACTGTTTTCCACAGGGGACTGACAGTAAGCTGAAAGAAGGAGGGAAACATTTCAGTGGCATTTCAAAATTTCATTTTGAAATACAGTTGACTTCAGAATATACTGGCTATAGTTTTTTAGACTGGATGTACCATTTCACAATCACTTTTTAGTTCCATCTGTATCTCCCAAACAGTATTATTTGACTGTATATCAAAACCGCATAACTTCATTATCATAGGATAAATTGTCACCAGATAGACCAGATAAATATGGTTAAAGTAAGGACTCCCTGCACACGTCTCTCCAGTGCCTGAACTATTCCTCTTCTTCCTAGGATGCACATTCAATTTCTTTTCTTGCCTGACATCTAGGCTCCAGGAGACATATAGAAAAACGTTGGAGTGCCTGGCTACTTCTGACCAAAGCGTTCATGTATGGATACATCTGGCTCAGCATATGGCAGATGTTTGCCAGAAAACTAACGTGCTCCAGCACATTCAGGCACACATAACACAGCTCTGTGTTACCAGGAGAGCATGGTGGGCAAGTCTCTTGGTCCATATTATTTTAGTATAACTTACTCGTGAAATGCAACAGAGGGAAGTGTTCTCAGTGGTAGTTAAACGTTACTGCCAGGATCTTTGTTTTATGGTTTTGTGACTTTATTATTTCACAAAGGTCAGCATTAATTCAGCAATTTTCCTTGCCTTTATTCCAGTAAAAACCTTACCATATCTGTTTGTTCCTTGCAGTTTATTATTCCTAGTCTGGTGTCTGCTGTTCAAAGCTTAATGGATATCCTGAGAAATATGATTTCCCACCTGTTTGTGTGAGTTTAGTACTTATAGCAGTTTTGAGCAATTTCTTTGCCAGCTCCATCCATAATTACAGCTGTACTGAAATGTAATGTGTAGTCAAGCTAAAGCCAAAGGAGCACTGCTGATTCCCTGCTTCCTTTTACTTTTAAAGTTAAGGATAATAGGAGTATAAGTCTCTCTTACTTTCACAAGCTTGTCAAATTATATTAAACTATATTTTGTTAGCTGGGATTAATTTTGGCGTCAGTCATAGCTTGAGCATCCTTGAGCAAATCAGTGATGTTGAGGCCTCCACCTGGTGAGGACATGACCCTTTTTTAAGGGCTGCAGTGGGATAAATGTCACTGATTAATACAGCACACTGAAAAACGTGGTAACAGAGTCCAGTAGAAGTGCTTGGGTGGTGAGGCATCTTTTTCTCTCTTTGCCATGCCAGTTTTACCCTGTTTTACTGCCCTGAGTCATAGCACGGCTTTCAAAATTAGCTTTGACCTTTTAGATGGCTTGCTTCCATCTAATGAGCATGGCAGCTTCTTCAACGAACATCAGAGCTGTGTGCCGACTCAGCTAATATGACTGTGTTTTATGCATTAATCAAAACCCTCAATAGTAATCTGACCTTGACTAGGACATAACAATGTTGAACACTGGTTTGCACTTCCCTCTCAATGCTATGGTGGGATGTTGCTGTGAAGAAGGTCGTCTGGGCCGCAGTCCAACCTTCCTGTAATATGTATTCCCTGAGAGTGTTTGCATTCTGCATTATTCACAAAGGCACAGCAGCTTTCCTCTTCACCTACGGGGATCAGGCCCAGTTATCTTATTTCCCACCCCTTCTTTTAAGTTATCATCTTGTGAATCTTAAAAAAAACCAACCCCAAACCCATGGAAAACAAACTTCTATTGGGAACTATGAGGGTATATTTATTCAAAGGGATGGTTGCTTCCTCAATTGTGAAATTAAAAATGGAGAAAACTGCCTGCAGAATTCTAACAAGGCAGCCAGATAACTTTCATAACGTATCAACTCCAGAAAGTGCTTTGGAAAATGATGACAGACAGTAATTAATTTAACAATTAGCTAGGTATTGATTCACGATGTCTTAAAAATTTTTGTTGCCACTGAACTAACCAATAACTTCTCTTGGCAGAAGTAATGCTTGGTTCAACATTTCCATTAAGCATACAGCCTCTCCACAATCTATCAATCAGCTCAGCTTGGCCCCCAACTATATCCCACCTGACAAAAAAATCTACAAGTGCCATCCTTCGGACTTCCCACATCTGTCCCTCTGCTATACAGAGCTTCTGTGTCTCTATCACAGTCAACACGGACAGAGGTGGAAAGCACAGCATCTTTTTACAAGACCTCAACAAGGGCAGAGTCCACCAGAGATGGAAGGATGCCCCATTGACAGCTATGTGTTGTCCACATAAAGAAATCCATCATAAAAAATGTTACTGGGGTGAAGTCACAGATCCATGTCTGTATCCACAAATCAGTCTAGAAGATACTCTTCTAACCTCTCCTGTTGTTTATTCCCAGATGATCTTGCCTCAACCTACATGCCTTAATAGTTCAGATGAATTGCATCCTAAAAGCAGTGGGTTTGGCTTCCTTGGCTATGACAGGAGCATACCATAGCTCATCTGTGGCCATTGGTGTTGTGGATTTCAGATGCTAGTTGCAATTCTGTCTGTGTCTGTACATCTGTCTCATGTCTTCCCACCCATGACATCAGCAGTGGATTGTGGGCTCCCAACATTCCCATAATCATCTATATTGTAATTCCTACCCATGAGGGTAAGCACAAGGGTAATTTTAGTGACTGGCCTAAAACTGCTTAGTGGCTGAAACCTGAGCTGCACCCACACTCCCATTATGAAAAAATAATTTAAGGTTGGAAAAGACTGAGAACTCAGTGGACTTGGAGAAAGCTTTGACCTGGAGGAAAGCTTTGATCTTGGGCAGCTGGGTTTGAAGTCCCAAAAGCTCCCTGCTAAAGCTGGGAACCTCAGCTTGATTCCCAGGTTTATCTCTGAGCTGATGAATCACCTTGTGTAAATCATTTCTATAACCTGTTTGTATTTCCCTCTCCTCAGTCTTTGTCTTTCTTGTCTGGCTAGAGAGGAACAGCTCCCTTTTACTCTCACACTATACAGCCTTCGGTGTCTGTTAGAGCTGCAAGCTGCTACTGAAATGTAAATATTAATTATGTAGAGAATACATTAAAAACTCTATTAAAGCTGCAGATGGGGCAGTCTGAAGGACAAACAGTTCAGCTTTGGAATGTTTCTGGGATGAAGAAAAAACTTTTGGATGCCTTTGAGAAAAGAGATTGTGTCAAAATGTCCTTTTTCCTTTAAAACAAAACAGATGTTTTCTGTTTTAATCCCCCTTGCTTTTTGTTTCTATTTCTGGAAGAGGCAGGTGATCCTTCTTCCAGAAAAAAAAGTCAGCCAAAGGAATCGCTGTTTGTTACGCTTCATTATGTTGAAAATTTGTGATGAGTTTGCAATTTTAACACCCCTTTTAAAGCAGTATATTGGGCAAGTTGTTTTGTTCAAAACAAAGTGAACCCTGCTGGTGTTCCCCAATCCCCTCCAATGTGAAATCTCTAAAAGCAGTCCCAACTCATATATCCCTCCTTGAGACAGCCCTGGCGTATATCATATGGCATATTCAAGCTATTGCAGCCTGTCCTACTGTGGCCATCCACTGGCTCATGTGTTGTTTCTGTTGTTTCTGTTGTTTCTATCAAGCACTCCAGCCTACTTGGTGGTCTCTCTCCTTGCTGCCCCATCCGTCCTCCCCTATGCCCTGCATTTCCCAGATGTTTGGGGCTTACAACTGTCTAGTCCAGCACATAATATTGTAGGGTCACATTGACTGGCTCCCTGTATACAGGCAAGGTCCCTATAATTTGCCTTTGGCCTTTGCCCTTACCCACATTTTCTTCTCACCCTGCAATCCGAAGCTTTTGCTCCTGTCTTCACCCCAAAGGTGTCCTAGCAGCTCCAAAACTACAGCTGCAAAGAAGACTGAGGACAGAAGTAATCCACAGCATGCAATGGGACAGCTGGCTTGATAGACCTGGGCTGGCTATTGATCTTCAAGCGCTTACTGCCTAGCGCCACTGAGATCATCAGCACTTCTGCAATTAGGCACTGATCTGGATGAGCAAAGATTGGCAGAATGAAACCCATGACTTCTTCTCTGCAGATAAGCCACAGAGTTGTATTTTTTGATTCCAGTGCCTTAATTTCCTTCCCAGCAGTATAATTCTCTGTTGCCCTTGAAGGTCTGCTTGGTTTTCAGTCAGTTTTTTTCTTTCCAGTTCCTGGTTGGCACTTTGCAGTTGAGCAATATTCCCGAGGGACAAATTTTAAGAGGGTTTGTGAGAGGAGAAATAGAGATGTCTGAAAACTGACAGGATCCTGGCACACACAAAATTAAAATATTTCCCTTTTGTGGCAGCGCTCTTGTCAATGCAAGACTGACATCCAAGCACAACCTGGAAATTGAGACCTCATTAGCACGTCTCTGAATAGGTGTGTTGGGGTATATTGCTTTCAAGCATAGACATCTGTGTGGCTGTAGGTATTTTCTGTGTGCCACTGACTGGTTCATCTGTGGGTCCATCTCTCTGTACCTAGACACAGGACTGTGGGTACTGTCGTACTGTCATCGCTGCTTCATCAAGAAGCATTTTCCCTACTGTTTTGCACTTCGCTACTTGAATCCAATCTCAGAATTAATTCTTATTTTGGCCCTGAATCTCTTCAAGAAAGAAGTGAGATTTCTGCACTATAACCAGAGCAAAAGACTCCAGTCTGTTTATCATGGGATAATATTTTTAAAATGCACCCTTTCACAATTTGGATTTGTTTTCTTTTCTGACAATTCTTTTATTATTCTCTGGCTTAAATTAAAAAAAAAAAAAAAGATTCACAGTCTTGAGATATCCTTAAAATATCTGGACCTAGGTTGGGGCAGGAGAAAGGCAAGTTGCAGGACTGGAAAAAGAAAGCAGTCAGTGACTCTTCTCAGGGTAATAAGGAAAAATAAGCTGTGTATCTAACACACAGTCAAGGAGTAGAAAATGACCTCAGGTTCCTCATATGAAAGGTGTTGTCACGCTAAGGGGAGTCACGCATGATGTCAGAGGCAAGGTGCTTGCTGTAGCCCACACTCTGTAGGTTGCTTGTGCCTTTCTCCTCTGGGCTTGTTGGCTCACCTCTACCTTGAGCTCGCCCCACCCTTGGCCTTCTTGTTGCACTGTTGGGCACAAAGCAGTTCCATCCTGTGCCCTTCAGCAGAAGGTGTTTCCTGCTCTGGGGGATTTATTGCCTTAAGTCGGCAAAAGCTTAGAGGGGAAGGAGGCACAGGGATGCGCTGTTGTGTCATCCAGCAGGTCAGCAATGTAGCTGGGCACATAGTTCAGGTCTCATCTCCCCTCCTGTGCTGTCTTCACAGGGCGACAGGGTCACTGATAAAACCAATTTGGAAAATTAAGCTGTTAAATATAAATGTGATTTGGCTTTAACGGCAGTGGAAAGCTGGGGAACAGGTCAGGTCCAAGAGGGCCGAGTACAGCTATGTTTTGAAAGAAATTGTTTCTCTGGAACAGAAATGATGGGAGATTGCAAATATTGGAAAAAAAACATTAAACCTACCAAAAACATTACAGCAAAATCCTGTATAAGCACATAGAAAGCCTGCTGGCTTGTCTTTTCATGCAGACAGTGCTTTATGCAAATAAAAGAAAAAAAAACCCCAGCAAATCACCTCAGAGAGAATGAGCAACTAATGCACATAGAATATAAAAATCCATATGAGTTCTTTTCTTTTTTGGAAGTTAGCAAAGGTCACTGAATCCTTTTAAGATTAATTCCCTTTTTAAAAATCCCAATTCTCCCAGATGCCATAAAATTGTTTTTTCCAGTGACCATAGATATAATCTCAGAGCCAAATGCTGTATTGTGCATCTGTCAGAATTGCAAATCACTGGCCCAGCACTGTGTTTCCACAGCATAGATGCATCCTTGCATCATGTTCTTGCTGGTTCTCTGCACTCACTGCTTCTCTTTAATGCTGTTGGCACCTTCCCTGTTATCTTTGCTAAGAATGGCTTTGAATGGCACAGTTATGGGTGGCAAGCCTCAACTCGGCTTTTGGGCCAAATATATCTTTGTCAAGCCTGTGTGAAAACTGGAGGATGCTTTTAATTCCCCCTCCAAATAAACCAGTGTAATTCATACCTCTTTGCCTCCTGCACCCATTTTGGATTAAGTGCTTCATTTGGACGTGGGTTTCTTCGTACTACATAAAGAGTCCTTTTCTGTATAAAGCAAAGTGACGGTCTTTAGATGCCAGGCAGCAGTGCAAATCGCCCTCTGTTCACCCATCTCCCTTCCCTGGCTAGGCAAGCTGCCCTGAGCTGTACTGTGGAACTTGGATTAGTGGTGACTGCAAGGAGGCAGTACATCTGAGGGTTAAGAAGCACAGACCCTTTAAATCAGGTGGGCTTCTTCTTCTGCTGACTTTTGTTCTCTTTGAGTGCGCTGATTTTCAAGCTTTTCTGCATAGCCCAGAGAGCTGATTGCATTTGAGATTCGCGTCTGATCACATGAGTCCAGGAGCTGGTGTTTTAAGGAAGACAAATATTGTGTGAGTCATGAGAGCTGGGGCATAGCTTTGGCTTAAATCTCCTTCCAGTGAAATCGATGGAAATTTCCATATGAATGGAGATAAGCCACTGCTAAGAGCTTTGTGGGGTGTACAAGATTATGCATCTTGTTTCCTGCAGCATTGTGGTTTACAGGGTAAGTAAATTCTGGTTCTGGTCTGGTCTCAATAATGCTAAATTTCTACAGTTAGTCTTTTCCTCAGTCAATGACAAGGAAGGATTCCTGCAGAGCAAAATCAAAGGCCAAAAGAATGGAAAGGTCTCTATGCCAAAACCCCCCACCACCCACTCAAAAGAGGTTGAAGCTACTGTGTCCATCTGCAGGTGTGCTCCAGGAGAGAGCCACCTTTCTGTTAAACGCTGTCTCTCGTATTTTATCCTGAATATGTCCAGCTTCATCAATCTCCGCCTCAATCTGGAACACATTGCAAAGGCTTGGCCTATTTATAAGTCCCTCAAGTTCAGTCCACAAAGACAAAAAGACCTAAATGTGCCAGTCATTTTGAAATATTGGGCCAATTTATGTAGTCAGGAACTTAACAGTAAAACAAGGGAGTGTTTGCTCACTTTGTTTCTCCTCTTGCTGAATTTTATTTCTACTTGACTGTGACTTTCAAAAATAATTCCATCACCCCTGTGAATTTTATTCATTCTGTGTCCTTAGCCGTGTTCTCCAGCTTTTTCTCACTCTTAGATAGCAGGCTGATGATGTGACCTGCATATTTGACATAACATCAATGAAGAAATAATGAATTGAGACCTTCTTTGGTGATAAAGCCCATTTTTTAAGATGGACAATTGGAATGTGTCGGCTCTGATTGCTACATCAGGCAGTAGCAGGTGCTTTGTCATCTCTAACTTTTATTTTCACTAACATTCTCTTCTGCCTTACGGGATCGTTTGTCTTCTGCTGGTAAATTCCCATCTGCACCCAAAATGAGTTTTCAGTGCTGTATCGATGGATGGATATAGTCAGTCTCTGTCCATTTAGTCTTCATCTATGTCGGTTCCCATGGCTTTTTGTGTCACAAATTAAAAAAGGGGCCTGTTTACAAAAACACCTCTGTCGTAATTTTTATGCGTGCCAATTTATCAATATTTTTTGCTTCTAGAGAAATGTTACATTTGCAGAAAAAGAATGCATTTTCATCAGAATAAGGAAAGTATTCATAATTGATCTCTGGATTTCCAGAGAGTTGAGGGACCAAACTGCTCATGTTAATCTATTCAGCCCATTTTAAGTACGTTAATAAAGAAAATATTAGTAGGAATGGTTTGATGCAAAATCAGTTGTATTGCCCTCAAAGTCAGAAGTCAATTATTTTAAAGAGTTTTACTAAAATGGTGTAACATCATTAGGTCTGTTTTTTCAGGTAC
Source organism: Gallinula chloropus (assembly GCF_964237585.1). NCBI lineage: Eukaryota > Metazoa > Chordata > Aves > Gruiformes > Rallidae > Gallinula > Gallinula chloropus. The sequence goes on from NC_140088.1 coordinate 74,277,694, forward strand.
AAAAGCAATCCTAATATACTTCTTGGATACTTTTGTTCCTTCAGTCCAAATCCGAATAGTTATCTACAGTAGCTTTTTATGATACTGAGAGCTCGCTGCGAAGAGACCAAATTGGTGGTTACCCACGTCTTTTCATTCCTTTTTAGGAAGGAAGTCTCCATAGGAGTATTTAGCAGGGAGCAGCCCTCATGTACTCAAATGACTGTGCAAGGATGCAAGTGCCAGAGGATTTCTGGCAGAGCTCCCAAGGTTGTGCATGATTACATAGCTGTCTGTCACGGAGACTGAGCGATCCCTGGCTGACAGTGGGGTTGTTCCAGTCCTGCTAAATTTCGCCCATGTAACGTCTTTCCAAACAATTTTCACCTTAAAGGCATTGCATACCTGGGCTGAAATGCCAGAGGGGAATAAGACAAAAGAAAAATACATAATCTGTATTTCCCTGATAAAGCAGAGGAGTTTCACTTTGCCTCAAAAGCACACGGCGCAAACAAGTGCCATTCCTGTGTGTCGCAGGCAGGTTTCCCTCTTGCTCAGTTTTATCCCTTTTGGAAAGGTTTGCTTTCCTTTAGCCATGCTTTAACAGCGTTACTGTGGACAGCAGAGCTTTTGAGCTGTGTGTGTATATTCCTCTTTTCTCTGTGCCCCAAGTCCAGACCCTAGATCCACAGGGTAATTTCAAACACTGTCAGGACTAATTCCCAAAAATGTTTTCACTCATTTTCATTTTACCTGTGGGTAAGCATTCTGCATGAACACTGCTCCCCTAACATCATTCATCTCCACACAACCTCTTTTTGCAAAAGGGCCAATCCAGGCTACCCTGCCCACTCACTGGCCTTTCAAACACACATGAAACTTGTTGTTTTTTCCAAATCTTTTGATAGTAAACCATAGAAAATGTGATTTCTTCCTTCTGGTATGTGGTTACTAACTGTCTAGTAACTACTAAGTGCTATGATATTAAGTGACTGTTCTTTAGGATGTTTAATTATCCCCCAAAAGGCCCCAAAGTGCTACTAATGGATCCTCTGGCTCACGACATGTTACTATTAGCCCCCTTTGCTTCTGGTTCTTATTCCAGTAACGCCAGAAAATGGCACAGGTCCTGAAAACAGAGGAATTTTTTGCAATGTGATCTCAATCCACTTCTGTTCCCGATTCAGAAATTTTTTGTAGTTCACTGATCTTGAGTCATTCTAAATAGACCAATAATAATAACCAAGTCTCTTTTGAGGCTTGGTTTGCAGTGTGATGAAACCGCGGGTGTTTTGTGTTCTCTTGTGCCATGGGAAATTGGGTTATTGCTTCAAAGCCTGTGGCTGTTCGAGGTATCTTGGCTATCTATCCCAGTCACTGACACCCTGCCTCCCTCTGCACAGAGGGACCAAAACCCTGCCAGTGGCATGCTGCTGATGAAGACTTCTTTTCTTGGAATAGCCCAGTCTCTTGGACAGACATGTCCTTTGACCTCAGAGAGAGAAATACAGTGGAAAGTCTTATTTAAATGACAGCAGAATGGTGTCAGGGAAAGCTGGTCACAAAGATCAAGTACCTTTTCAGAACGACCTTGGCAAGGATGGTCAGTTATCTTGAAATTGTTTAATCTTTATTTCATTTTTACATCTGTATGGATTTTAATTGCTGTAGCTTGAAATACATCTATTCTGATTCCCAGTTACACAGTGTATCTGGTGAAAAATGGGGATGATAACTTCCTAGGGAACAGCCAGTGTTTCAGACCAACTGCTCTGTTAACGTCTTGGCTGCCAGATGTATTTCAGAGCTGCACTGCTGCTTTTTATAAGCCATGGAATACAGTTTGTAAGAGCAATCATCTTCCCAAATTGGTCATTACCAAAGTTAATGACCTGTTTATTAGAACATCAACCTTGGCTTTGCCTCATGCTGTTAATTAACAAATCTGTCATTAACTGCTGGTAGCCACGAATTTGTGCATGTGTGTGTTTGGGAGGAAGAGGATAGGGATGCTTCATTAGGTATAGCCTATTTAAGGTAGTATATCCCTGCATATTGGTGAGACCCCATTCTTACATTGTTCTCACAGGCTGCACCATTTACATGTTTTCTGTGAATTTGCCTAATCCCTTTTGGAACCTGTTTTTTTTTCTGTTTTAATTGGATTTTGTATGAGTTTCCATAGGTACTGCCTGGTTCTTGTATACCAGGATATTCTCAATGGACGGCAGCTTTGCACTGACTTTCTCTCCGCCGTAGGTGCGATTTGTGATTGGGGAGGTGCACTCAGAGGGACAAAGGGCTAACCTCAGAACAAAGAAATTGTTTATGATCGAAAGTTCTCCCTGCAATAAAATTGTCTCTTTTGCAAAAGGTACCCATAACTAATTAGCTATTTGTTATTTTCAAGAAAAATGCAATCTATAATAGTGAGGTCTGGCGTAACATCTGTCTCCTTAGAGAGGGTTTTGAAAACCATAATTCAGGTGAGAATTACAGGTTTTATCCGCCTTTGTTGAGATAAATGTATTTTGCCACTCCTCTCAGCCTCTAGTGCTAATTACACTGTCATAAAATGCCCTGGATTAATGAGGTTTCAAAACACACACCCCCGTTTTGGGCCCTTCCTTGGTTCTGCTGTGAGCTGTTCCTCCTCTCTGCAAACGAGTCCTGTTTGTATCACAGTGCAGGTGGAGACCCCAGTCAAGAGTGACTTAAATATCAAGAGACCCTTTGGGTAATGCTCATTGTGAATAAGGTACAAGAACAAAACTGTTCAAAGGAGTTTACAGTCCAGGGCAAACCTTCTGTGAGGTGACTGATTGGTCTCACAACCCTTTGCACGACAGGGATATCTCTGTGCTCCAGCTCTATCTCTCTTGGCATCCATTGCAGACGGCACTGTTCACTGTAACCCACCATGAAAATAGCTTTATTTTCCACTGTTGGTTTTACTAAGCAAGACTGACTTGAGGAGGGACTAGCAAACCCTCAGCCTGGGAGAAGAGAATGGAGTAAGTGTGACTAGGCCTGTGGCACAGGAAGGAGAAGTGGAGGTGAAATGGTGGTAAAGAAGCACTGGCGTAGCTTGTACTAGCCTGTAGCAGAGATCCCTATAGCAATGAATCCTCAGAAAAGATATACCCTTGGACAGATACCTGATTTTAAGTCTGAGGGGAATCTGTACACAGGGCTCCTTCTGTATCTCAGGGCTGGTTTTCTGTCAGCACCAAGGCAGTTTGATATCCAAATCCCTCTCAATTCCCATGAAAATTAAGTGCCCCTGAGCACAGTTAAAAATCCCCACCTGAGGGCTGTTTGCTGAGGGCACAGATAATCTCTTCAAGCCCACAGAGAAAGGTGGGAGCTAAATGTTCCCCAGCGCTGCTCTGAGCAGGGCATCCTACCACTCTGGCACAGATGAAGGGAGATGACAATGAGGTTACCACTCAGGTTGGTGTGATTTACAGACTCCGGCTGTAAGGACTGTCAGCACGCAGAGGGTGTTGCCTTCTACAGAGAATCACTGAGCAGTCGTTTCCCATCATTAGGTATTTTCAAGCTTGCGCACTGGAGTTAAATTGTTTACAAGTAGCAGCTCCCTCACACCAGTCCTCTCCTCAGGATCTGCAGACTCCCATTTTCTTCTTTTTCCTGGGGAAGTTTGCAGGTTTAAAATAATTGGTCTATCTTTCATTGGTGGAGAAAGATGTGAGAAGAGGAAAGGACTGTTGAGACGAGGGTGTTTCAACCTATATAGACATATAGAAGGCAAAATAAAATGTAAAGTTTAGAAGTCACAAACCTTGATCCCAGAACTCACTCAGCTCACAAAAGACAAGCCCTTTGCTCTCCATCAACTCAGGGCAGTCTTATTTCACATCTAGAAAAGCAAAATAAATGGGATATTTCAGAACAGGTGCTTCAAAGCTATTTTTACCTTTGAAGTGTATCACCGGAAAAAAAAAATCTTCTAAATGAAAGAAAAAAAAAGAAGAGCAAAATAAAAAAATACCGTTTGCCAAGTCATCAAGAGAGGAATGTCATCTTGGAAGCAAGTCTGGTTTTAGGGTAAAAAAATTTAAATTGCATTTTTTGGTGATGTTAGCTGGCAGATATCTTAGTTAAGTGTGAACTCTGAAGTACTTTGGAGGGCCCAGACTGCTCTACCAACTAATCAGCCTCCATTCCCTTGGAGCTCTAACGTGATACTTCATGTAAATAGTTAAATGTGAGAAGCCATCAAAACATCCTGTAGCTTTCACTGGCTACTGGAGCCTTCATATAAATGGGAGGAATACAAATGACAAATAAGCAAATGATTCTTCCATTTGTGGGAAAAATCCTACCCTCCACATTCAGTGTTTGATGTGTTGATTATAATCAAGCAGCTTACTGAATGTGCTCAGAGCAGAAAGGGAGGCAGAATGGAGCTGGAAGCATCATGTTTTCAGTAAATCATTTCTTTAAAACAGCAGTCTCCTTACCAGCTAAAGACCTTCTCATCTTAAGTGCATCTGGCATTGTCAACAAATCCTGTGTCTTTTCACTTGATTGATCATGGACTTTAAAGAAGTGGTTATTTCCCTGATAAATGAGATATCATATGCATTCATCTATTACAGAACTGCTGTAGATAATTAATCACTGCCATCAGCTCATTACAGCTCTTAAGGGCACGTGTGAATATTCTCTAAGTTAACAGAACAAAAACTCCAGGAGGAAGGTTAATAGTACTTTTAGAATCAAAGTGACATTGCAGAATAAGTCAGCCACTGCCTTTTAGATCTGGTGCTTGCACCACAGCATCTCTTGTGAAACCTCTTGCCCAGTAGTGACGGGCCAAGGTCACCCCCTGTGGAAAGCCGAGCAGTTGTGCCGAAAACTGGGGGACAGTCCCCTCTGGAGATGCAAAGCTCTGTGGGTACTGCCAGCTGAGGATGCACCCGCTTTGTCAACGCAAAGCATAATCCAAGGCTAAAAGCAGATCACAAAATGTGTCAAACACACATGGGATCCCATGGGCAAACTGGTGCTGGACCTCCTCAGTCCACTGTACGAGTGATCATTTTATGCCTCTCCCAGCAATGGACAAGAATGGACCTGTTCAACAGAGATGATATCGTTTCCTTTAAGAGAGGTGATTGGCACTCGACTCGTTTGCTAGCTCAGGCCCATGTGTCTGCATTGTTTTCTTTCTAACAGTTGTCTTTAAAAGTGGTAGCATAAGATCAGCTCTGACTTGCTGAGCTGTTGGGAAAGTTTATCACGACATTTTTTATTTCTGCCAGTGGTGGCCACATCAGATAGCCTGAAATGTCTCACCTGCATGTGTGCAGCTCCCTGGGAAGTCACAGACCTCACACCTCGCTAACTGATGCTGTTCATCTTGATATATTACCTCCTACTGAATCTCTCTTTCAAAGCCTTTGGGAAAAAGTGTAGATAAATGGTGAAAGATTTGTTTTCTTTACCCATGCAGTTGACTCATTGGTTTGTACAAATACCTGCAGGGTGTCTTGAGTCAGGAGAGGCTCAGTTCACCCAGAAATCAGTCTTGGAGGGACCAATAGAAATGACCAAATGCATTTCCTAAGAGCTTTTGCAAAATGAACTTTGAGGCCTCACTTCCAGGGTCTGTTAAAGATGTGATACAAGTAACTGCAATAGAAAAAGAAGCTACAACATAAAACATTCAGGAACGCATCCTAGGAGAATCCTTTTCAGAAAGACAGATTCTTTGTGTGCTTTTCTGGATTTGTGAGTAGGATTAGCATGGCATGTGTGGATAGCAAGGTTTTCTGGAGTGTAACATTTCTGGAGGGGATGTTTATTTTTAGCAATGTATTCTATTCCTGAGTTGTAACAAAGACAAAAAACATATGATTTGGGAAATAGGACGTTCAAGTTTTTGATTTGGGATTGTCTCATCAGAAGGAATAAAAAGGTCCCAGTGTGTGTGTGTGTGTGTAGCATTGACACCCTCCTCCCCCACCCCAGTCTTTTCAATGAAGACTGTTGAAATTTATGGGTTTAATCACAGGGCAAGTAAGTGGTTGAAGAGGGTAGAAAGTTTGGAAGCAACAATATGGTGACATTTGAGACAAATTCTCCTTTAAATTACCAGAGGATTTTTACTTCCGGTTTTCTCTGTCAACTGTAGTAATCCTTCCACTAGTGAAATATGGAAGAGTCTGGCAGGGCCTCCAGGCTGTAGCTGCTTCTCCCAGTACAGGCAATTCAGGCCTTGATCAAGTCAAGGATCTCAGCTCATCTTTAATTTGACATTAATGAATAATCACATCTTCAAACAAGAACAGTTTGCTTAAGTCTGCCCTGCAAGATGGTCTTAAGGCACCAAATGTCCTTTCTTTAACCTTGCTAAAACGTTCCGACGTGTTTTTTTCATAGGGAGCCTGTTCACGGAGCAGAAAGGGCACTTGGAAATTATGAGAGAACAAATAAGGTTTTTGTTTCCTTGCAGATGAAGCCAGAGGAGCAATGCACAGAGCCACAAGGAAGAGGAAGCAGTGCAGGCAGCTCTGCTGGCCCATGATGTACAGAAATCCCAGACACTTACTTGCATTTGTTTGAAGGCTGCTAAGGGACATGAACCCATACACTTAAAAGGAACTGTCTTTCAAACACAAAACAAAAACAAGCCAGTCCTGTGAAAGGAAGGAATAAAACCAGCTGTATATATTCTGAAGGTGAAATTAGAAAGCAGGCATGTATAAAAGCCAATGAGCAAACTGCAAGTCAAGAAATATGATGTGCCCTGTATTGTTTTAATAGTTTATTACTTAGCAGATTACACAATGTTTGTTTGACACTGATGCCTGAAAAGCCTCCCGTCGTTTAACAGTACACTGCAATAAAATGTTATGATCTGCTAGTGCACCACACTGCCACTCTAAACCAGAATTTGTAGGGGAATATTTCCCTTCCCTTCAGCCTGCCCATCATTTTGCTGAAAGAAAGAGAAGAAACTGTGACTTCTCCCCACCCTCTTTTCCCTGATTACGTGCCCCCAGCCCTGATTGCTGCTCTGAGAGCTTTCCTCCTGCCTGGGTTTTCCTCCTGCCTTCCCCTTTCTCAGTGTTGCTCAGAGACCGCAGAGGGGCTGGCAAGAACACACAGAAAATTGCAGCAGAGGGAGTGAGGCAGCAGTAGGTGGAGGGAAAGTTACTGTTTTCTACAGTCAGATAAAGTGGCTGTGCAACAGCAGAGGATGGAGGGATTATGGGCAGGGGGAAAAGCTCTCTTGCATGGGATTAGGGGTCCAGCTGATGGCTGCTGATGTTACTTCAAACCACAGGCTGGAATGGTGATCCCTCGGCAGCGCTTGGATGGCGGAAGGGATACAGAATAGCTTCAGGAAAGGATGAGCTCACCAGGCAGGTGGGAGATGACAGATCTTAGAAATGTTACCTAGTAAATGTCTGAGATCTGGATGTGGTTTAGGCTGGGGAAAAGGCCACATTAAAAAAACAAGATTGAGATGAAGATTGAGTTTAGCATGCCTTGCTAAATATCTGGATGCAGAACTGTAGTGAAACCTGGCATACTTGGTCTTCCACCTTAGCGGTGCTGTAAACAGTCCCTTACAATGCATTTCTTTAATATTTCTCTCCTTCGATAGTTATAGAGCTAGCTGTTGGAATTAATTATGATTAATTTAATTATAGGTATAAACCAGGTCTTTTTCAAAGTGAATTATAGTTTCCTTCAATAGTATGTGGTGTTTAAGCACTGGTAATTAAGGGTTTGAATGAGGGCTTGACAGTGCATTTTCCCCATAATTGAAATTCCACTGCAAAGCCCATAGTGTTTGCAATCCAGCACACAGCCATCCGCTTTCTCTGGGTTTTTTTGGTGGTGATATATATAATGTAGATTACCATGAAGAGCTGCCTTTTATCAACATACTGCTGAATACCTAAGGTTTATAAAAGTTAGTTTAATGTGTTTATCTGTGTCATTCAGTATTAATAAGGCAGGTAGGGAGATGATGGTGAGGTGGGTTTGAAACTTAAGTGTTGGTGCCATTTGTGTGAGAAGAGGAGATGATTTCCATTTAGCTCTGACCCTCCAAAGGGGAAGAGCCTATTGGAGGCTGCAGGGACCACTTTTGTGAGAGAAACCCAGTTCTTTTACAGAAGATGCGTTTGTGGATTGTGCACTTCTGAGATTGTGGGTGCCAGTAACAGATGTATCTTCCAGGCAGAGGTGGTGAACACCCTGGGTGCTGCTGTTCTGGAGTGAGGGCTTCTGCCCAGCCAGACTTCTGTCACCTTGACCTGCCTGCGTGGTGGCTTTAGTGAAGTGTTAGCTATTTAGTCCCACTGAAAAAGGTATGCTGTTGTCAATCTCTAGCACTCCCTGTGGTTTCCATGTAGAGCAATACTTACTTGTTAGAATGGCTTTTGTGTAAATAGATATAGCTGTGATAAATCAAAAGTGTTGTCCTGTGTTGTTGTCATCCCTCCCTCCCCCAGCACATGGTGACAGGATAGTACCCAGCACTGGAGGTCTCAGGCAGTGCCTGCTTCTTGGGAATCCCTGTCCTTCTAGCAATGGCTGTAAATATGCCCAGCCACCTGAATGGGTTTCCATGGCTTTTAAAGCCAATGGGAAAATGAGCATGTTACCCAGCTGCTTAATGAGGGGTTAGGAGCCATTAGTTCGCTCAGCACCTCAGCCATTAGTTTGCTCAGTTTCCTACAAGTTCCCCATGCCTCTAGTTTGCAGGTTTAAAGGTAACCCTCCATGCTAGATTCAGGCTCTGTTAACAGTAGAATATGGAACAGGGTGCAATAAGGAGAAAAAAAGGCTATTTCAGGGTTTGTGAGAGGAGCTGGGTGTTAGTGGGAGCTTCACACCCAGCAGGGAATGGCTGGGGCTTTGGCCTCTCCTGCTTCCACGCAGCAGCTGGATAAACACACCACCAGCTTCATAATCCACCAAACCAGGGGACCTTTAAACACCGTGCTCTATTGGCTTTGTATCAGGCCAAGCAATGTCTTGTCTAAAAATGTATGTCCGTTCCCTGATATGGGATAAAATGACACCACTGTTCAGCTCCACACAAAGGTGATGTCACCTCAGTATGAACACAAAGGTACTGCACAATCATGGGGCAGGCAGCAAACACCAGTCCCTTCTCATGCCTTCTCCAGGCTTTTCCTTCAGCCATGGAGGGAGGAAAAGTTTTCACATTGAATTTGCAGTCTTTTGTCAGGTTGTCACAACCTTAACATTATTTAAATGTAATTTTTTAGTCTATGAATTTGAATTAACCATGGATTCAATTCATTACCAACACATGCCTAGTAGCCAGTTTCTAAATTATGCTGCTGCTGACTTGAATTATTATAAATAAGACTGTGCCAAATGTCAATTGATTATTCAGGAGTAATCAATAGAGAGAGAGAAAAGACAGCTTTGGTTGACTAACAGCAAATGATTTTTATTCCACAGCCCTGGAATTTAGAGTAAGGCAGTAAGGCTGCACACCAGTTCCCCCAGCAAACAGACACGTAAGAAAAGCAATGCTGGCCTCCTCACAAGCAAGAGCCAGTAAGTCTACAGCTCTCTGCCAGTGGGTCCACAAGCACAAATGCCCCTGAAAAAGCCTCCAGATTTTGTTACTGACTTCATAGACTGGTATTTTTTCTCCACATGTGGGAACTCCTGAACACCTCTCTACATAGAGTTGCAGGCATGATGCCCATGTGGCGGGTTGGTGGTGGCCAGGTGGGCCACCTCCCCAACAGGATGAGGGGGAAAAGGAGATGAAAAAGCACACTCTGGGTTGAGATAAAGACAGAGAGATCTCTTGCTGTCACTGGCAAAGCATTCTTGACTTAGGAAACATTAAATGTATATGCTTTCCCAGAGATGCCACCACTTTAGGCTTAAAGGCTCAGGAAAAAAATGCAAGTATATCAGCATGTTTCAAAGGGAGGCTCTGCTGCCAGACTTTGCTCTTCTTTGCAAAGGGCTTTCCCCCTGCCCATGGACAGGAAGCTATCCCCTTGAAACCTATCCTTTTATCAGCCTTCTCAGCATGAAAATCTGAATCCAAAGGGGAAAGCGAATATATATGTGTTTTGTGTGACTGGGAGGAAGGCTGTTGTGCCTTTTTCTACTTGCATGCAGTTGCCAAAGGGGACATGTACCTGTGTCTCAGGTGCTCCAGGTCACAGTCCTGTGTCTAGGTGCAGAGATGCATTTTCCAGTGCATGAAACAAAGACAGAGCATTTCATTCTGCTGCTGGAGGTCCATGTGTTTATTTACAGAGTTGGCTGATGTCCCATCTGATACAGAAAAGCTATGGGGTTGCCTCCAGCACAGGCCTCTGTGGGTGAAAGTATTTTAACCTGCAACATCAAAAGTCACCAGAGACATCAGAACCCTCAGAAATGTTTGTGGCAATAACTTTAAACAGAGCAGATTAAGGAGCACAGTCCTATGACTTGCTTTTTAGTGGAAAGAGTTGTGCTGAGCTTAACAGGCCTCCTCAGTTGCACAGTGTTGATGAGAAGAGCAACAATCCCATCCAAGAGACATAGCCAGCCCCTGTATCTGCCTACAGCTGAATTTCCAGGGTTGTTTCTAATGAACACATTAAAGTGCAATGAGTAAAATTCATCCTTTGTGTAACTTCATGAATTTTACTACAATCACAGAGGAAAAGCCTGTTCCTACTTTCTCAAATCTGTGGCCTTAACCAGCTCTCACACTCTCATGGTATTTGCTGCTTTCTGAAAGCCTACTGGAGTCCTGCAACTGTAGGGTTCTCAGTAATTGCAGAGACACTCAGCACTCAAAATAAGCAAGTAAATAAAATGCATGTTTCCAGGTACTGTAGCTGCAAATGAAAGCTTTAAAAATATGAACCTAAAAGGTGAATTGAAGAGAATCCTTGATGAACTCTTAAATAAAGAAGATATTCAGCCGGAGTAGTGTTGTGGCTTTTTTAAAAGCTTCCCTACTGGGAAAACACTAGAGGATTTTATCTATTTAGCATGAAAGTAATGGTCTGATGAAACACTGCCTGGCCTGAGAATTTTAACACTTGTCTCATTGCCATGTAGTCACAGTCCAAAAAATAAACTTTGTGGGTTTTTATCTTGGGGTCCATTTTAGAAGTTTTTGGCCTGGGTTTACTTTGGGTTTCTGGGTGCAGTGATGTCAGTAGGGGCTGTGAAATCACAGCCACAGGTGTCAGAGGTGCTGGAGCTGTTAGCTCTAAAGGCTGTATTGCACTGTGCAGTGTATGAAATGTGGCCCCACAAATAAGCCTGGATCCAGGCCTTGGTGGTGTGAGAGTTGCCCATGGTGTGTGGGGTATAGGGCATTCCGAACTGGGATAGGGGTGAGGAGTCTGCTGGGCTTTTGTGCAGCTGTCTCTCATTCTGTACAGTGGAAGTGTGAAGCTGTTCCCCTCACTGTGCCCTGAGTGCTACCTTAATGCAGGAGGGCTAGGTGGGTAGGTTCTGGAAACATCTGTGTGCCACTGTGGCTTTAGGCTTTTCTCCAAAGCAAAAAAAAATGCAATCCAGCATCCAGAGCAAACTGCTGCAGCATGTGACAGCAGGGCTGAAAGCTCATCAGAAAAATTCTGTTTTCTTATTGCCAGACTGACTCTGGCCACCTCCTTACCTCAGTCACCTTTGCATTTTCACGAGATTTTTCTGCTTTTTTTGTGGGTTTCTTTTCATAATGATCACATAATGATGTTCCAATAACTTTGATTGCAGAGAGTCCTGTGCAAATGCTAATGAGTGCATTAATAGTTAGCCTGATGCTAAGCCATTATACGTGCAACCATCCCACAGCAGTGAGATGTTTGTGTTGGTGAAAATAGGATGTATGGAAGGAGATCTGGTTTCTTTATGTGCTGTTGTTAATTAGGCATGTAGAGGATGGTAAGCATCCTTGGGAAAAGACTGGCTGCTACAATATGTCTTTGGGTGGCTGACATGGTATTTCCTGGGTGGTTGTGGATTCACCTTTGGATGTGCCATGGGCACTTACCCGGTGCAGCTCTCGTCCTTGGCTCAGGGAGCCAATTAATGCTGAAAAATGACGCTTTGCACTTAGTTTTTTGTGGTAAGCATTAGGAAAAGATAATGGTTGATGCAACTTGTGGCTGCTTTCTGAACTCTCACTACTGTAGTTTGAAGCTCGGCGCTTATCTCGGTGCTAAGGGTGGTGCTGTCTCCATGTTGCATGCAGCTTAATGGCCAGCTCCTGACTGCATGTGAAGAATGTGCCTGGGACAAAAGCTAAGGGAGGGCTTTTGAACAAGGGGAGGGTACTTGTACTTCATGTTCCTGTAGGTGCTGAAGCCCAGATGCGAAGTGGTGGAAAAAGCTCCTCTTAGTATTTAAAAGATATGTAGTCTGGGATGTTTAACAGGGAAAATTCTTGCAGGTGATGATGGTAATAATGGCAGCCAAACCATTGCGGTGGGCTGCAGCCTCCCTCCAAGTTAACAGTGCATGCCAGTATCAGTATTTTGGCTCTGAGGATATATTGCCTTTAATTCATTTTTCCTATGAAGCTTTAGCAGAAGGGGAAAGAATAATGCTTGTATATCTATGTGGTCAAACAATTAACCCCTTCTTATGGCTTACGTCTGCGTGTAAAGCACTTATGTGACAGGTGAATAGGATGTGCTTTCAGACTGACTGCCAACAAGTTTCTTGTGCTAGACATCCAAATGCTACCGAAGTGACAAGATGTTCCAGACGTGTCATACGTACGTGTACATGTGCTACAAAGGCTGCTAATATCAGAGCACTTCAATCTGTGAAATATGTTGGCATAGGAATACTTACCATCTTTCTAAGAGACTCGTTTCTATAGTACTGTGTGTCACTCCAGAAACTTTCTATGCACTAGATGATAGTTTTTAAAAAACAAGAATTAATTGCTTGGCTTGAAATGTAGTGGAATAACTCAAGAGAACTAGGCTTTTAAATGTGACATAAATCAATGGGAGCCCTAACTCAGGGTTTTCTGCAAGCAAGAAACAATCAATGTGCTTGGAAGGTTTGTTTTCAAAAAGCACCTTGCTTCAAACTCTTAGAACAGCATCCATGGCAGAGCTAGTGTTGGTTTCATTTTTTTTAATTTTTTTTTTTCCCTTGCTCTTTCTGTCATCCTTTCCCTGAAGGTCTGTGGTGTGGGTGGTTCTAGAAGAACTACCTAGTGATTATTCTGTTTTGATGTTGTGGAAGGTGGGCTTAAAACGGCAAATGCTTACCAAATTAACTCTGGCTTTCAGGGGGGAAAACTGCTGCTCTTTGTTCTGTGCTTGCCAGCCCTGCAGTGTAAGGCATAGTTTCCTTTCACATGAGCTTCCTGGCTGGGGATATGGTACTGGAGCCTTATACACTGATTTCATTGAGTGGCTCATCGAGGGAAGTATTTTGAGATGTATCTGGATACAATTTGACTGGCAGTATGAACCTCTTCTTGTGTCTTGATGGCTGCTTGGATAAGTCTGCAGCGAATGAGGCTTCCAAAGACAACCAGTTCTGTGCCAAATCTTACAGGGAGGCCACAAAATGGTTTTTCTCCATCTAGTTTCTAGTCATAAGGTGATAGCTTTTGTCCTGAGTAGTGCTTTTACTCTTCAAGGCATATCAACTCTGTAGGGTAGCATTTTGTAAAAACAAGGTTGGTAACCCCCCAGTTTCTGTGTTTATGTATTGGTAAGCTAAATGCTTTCTTCAAGGAACTGAAGATCTTCAATTCCAGGATGCTTTTCCTCCTCTCCTTTGGTTTGTAGTGAATGCAGGGAATGCTGGCAGTCCAGGCACTATTCTCTGCTTTGAGCAGTACAGCCAAATCTTATATGCGTGAGAGAAAATGAAATCTGTGCCATCGTGGCTGGACAGCAACAATGGTAAATTCAGCACATCATCCCTCCTGTGCAGTCTGATGATGTCTACACGTAGTCATTACTCGTATCAGGGAGCTGGGCTGCTCGGCATTACTGCAATTTGTAAATGGCTTCATTTAGATGTCACCAATGAACTAATTTATGGAAGCTGTAATTAGTGATGATGGGACTGCAGGTGGAAAGCAGTAAGTGGTGACATTACTTAGTGACTTCATGAGGGATTTTGAGTGTCCAGCAGCCGGCTGCTGTATGTAAGGGAAGAATGACAGCAAATGAGGGAAGACAAAACAGAAAACCCAAACAACAACAACAAAAGAAATACATTTGGAAAGGTGTGTGGAAAAAGAAAATCTTCTGAGTGATGGATACCCTGATTTTAGGTGGTTGTTTTCTAAGCAGAGAGACACATGCCATCAGAAATGTACTGAGTCAAATAACTTCCCAGTGGTGCCCATGTTTGTTGTTCCCTTGAGTATGCTGATTTATCTCTGGTAAAATGGGCTCTGTGGGAAGACACGTGCCCTTAGAACGCTTTGCCAGAAGGACCTAAAATGTCACAGTGGCTATGGCCTGGCCTGAGCACCCCTAATAATAAAGAAATGATGTGCACGAAGCAAGGGACAGAGGTGAACCTGGCTTTAAAAGCAGGGCTTAAAATGATTGCTCCATGGGTTGTGGTTCTCATTCACACAGGCATCTGCCCACTGTACCTGTAGCTCTGTGTGCTGTGGCCAGTTTCACTGGGGCATCACCTACAAGAAAATGCTCAGCCACAATGAAAAATGAGGGGCAAAAAGTACATGGCTGTGCTAGCTGATCCTCACCAGAGGACGTATTCATAGATGATTCTCACCAGAGGACATATTCAAAGAGGCATAACTTGCTTGTGCTTGTGTGCTGAGTTAGATCTCTGCAGAGACATCGTATCGTGGTTGTTGCACAGTTCTTGTTACAGAGCTGTTGGACCTGTTCCTTGCTTGTGCTGCTGAACAATGGGCGGGCAGGGGGGACCCCAAAGAAAGGAACAAAATAGAGCACAGATTGCAAACACTGACTGCCAGTGGGGGGCTTTTTCAGCTTCCTAAGGTTGTATAAACCAAGTTTCTGCTTTGTGAGTTGAGGTTCCTGCGACCTGCACAGAAACGTGTGAGAAATGGCTCTGTGCAGTGAGATAAGCCATCCGAAGGGTATGAGATGGAAACAGCCCAAAGGCAGTGTTCTGGGCTGCTTGCGTGACCTGGCTCCTTACGCCTGCTGCAAGAGTAATGTGGTAAGTGCCAAACTGTGCTCGCAGGAGCAGTGGGAAGAAGCAGTCTATAAAAAGTGATTGTGCCATTGCTGCAATTTTATTTATTTATTTTTAATTTGCTTTGGTCTCATCCCAGCAGCCTCTAATCAACTCTTGCAACAGCCACAGTGGGGGGAGATGTGACAGTCTGAAGAAATGACCACTACTAATAGGCTCTTTGCACTAAGCAAAATAAAAATGGAGTGCCTGAAGGAGAGCAAGAGAAGTGTCGTGTGGGGGGGTGAGGTAGAGGCTATCCACCATAAACCATCCATTGCAAGCAACTGTTGGCCAGTGTCATAAGCTGTCTCTTCTCTGTGGGTAGGGAGGGAATAGCAACACAGACCTGGTATGGGAAACTTGCACAGGGCAGACCTGATGGAGGGAGGGAACCAAGCACAAGTAGTATTCTTTTATCTGGGAAGATGGGATTACCTTAACTACAAAGGTCTATTTTCTGGAGATACTTTCTCCTCTTTGGGCCTGTGCTGTTCGGCATTGCAGGTATTTTTTGCTGTGCCAGCTGCAGTAGCTCCCCCTGCTTAGCCCATTCTCAACCCCCATTAGGAGGATGGTGCTTCTGTGGATTGGGCTGTGTTACATCACTTTTTTATCACCACTCCAAAGCTTGAGAATTGTATCTGTAACTTCCCAACCACTGAGTTTAGCTGGAGGAAGGTGATTCCTAAGCTGGCCCTGCAGTCACGAACTTGGTAGTTTTGCCTTTTCTTACATGCTAAATCAGCAGCTTTTCTTTTTTTTTTTTCTTCCATAATGCTCCATTCCCTGGCCTCATGTGATTAAGACTGAAATTGCTTTGCTGTTCAATTAAAGAAATACCTTTTCAATAAAAATGGTAGGAAGAACAGAATGAAATAACTTGTACCAGTCTTTTTAGGTTAATTAGAGGAAATTTTTGAGCTACCCACAATGTTTAAAATCATGTGAATATGGAAACTCCATTTCAGTATCTCTTTTGTCCTAATTGCAGAGTGAAAATAATTAAATATTTCTCACTTCAGTATTAAAATGGAACTCTGATTCTTTAATTCAAATTTCATAGCTAGTTTTCCTACACAAGTATGAAATGGTATGTCTTTGATCAGTTAAAAATTAAATCAACATCTGTCTAAAATGCTGCTTTACCACACAAGTCAAACCAAGAACACATTTTGCTACAGATTTTCCTGTGCAAAAGTCTTTCTGCTTGTGTTTTGCAGAATAATTAAATAACTTTGAGAAGTCCTCAAACAGTTCTTCTATTAGTACTTGTGATTCAAGGCTACGTGCCGGACTCTTTAACACTGTAAAATGACACAAAACCTGATTAAAATTGTGAAAATCCTGCTTAACAAGGAGCTGATGGGATTTAATCATGTGTTGAATAATAACAAATCAGTACTTGTGCTGCCTAGGCTGTCTGAGAGCCGCAAATTCTTAAAAATGAAGTAATGCATGGAGTAGCTGCAAAATGGAGCGGTGTTGATCCCTCGTAAAACCCCTCCTCGGAGGCAAGCGAGCAGCAGTGGAGGTTTGCAAGCTGGCATTGCCGCGTCTGCATCCTGTCAGGGAGCGAGAGAGAGCCCAGCACAGGCGTAATCAGTTTAGTATTCCCCTTGGGTTGTTATAAACAAAATCAATATGTACTAATGACTGCAGCAATAAATTTCATCATGCTTCATATGGTAACGTTCTGCACTTACCCAGTTGTTGGTTTGACAGAGAGCAATAGAGTTTACCCTTTTAAAGTTGTAAATTACTATGAAAATGCTGAGCCTCATGGTAAAATACATTCATGGATGATTTTAAGCTTAGGAAATATTGGTAATACTTTCACTAAGCATACTATTAAAATAAATAAATAGTATTTATTGCTTGGTTTCCCAGCTGCAGCTGGGTGAAGAAGCATGGCATGCATGTTTATCATGCTACTTGTGGTTTTATAATGTTTATCTAAAATTGATTCTCAAAGAAGCCATCTGAGAAGCTTATTTTTTCACATATCTGTCCAAAAAAATCTTCCTCCAGAACAGATTTCTAGCAAGTAAAACCTTGAATACTTTATTTTAGCGCTGTTTAGTTTAGGAGCCCCTTTTCTATTTAGAAATTTCCTCTTGCCTTTTTGTTGTATGCTGGCAGATAAACCTTCGGAAGTTGGATTAAATGCCTTGGCCCCAAATGAAACATTTGAGACTTTTTTTGCTCATATTATATTCTGAACTTCAGCACTCAATGCTTTCTTCTGAATAGAAATGGTATGCTGAAATCACAGGAGTCTCTCTCAAAGTAGAAATACAGATCTTTTCCTACATGTCTGCTAGCAAATCCTTTTTTCTCTCAAACTTTGGAGCCCATAAGGACACAGAAAATCCAGGCTCTTTGAATTACAGATTTATTAGCAAAATCCATCCACCAAGAACCTCCAAGAGTCAGCTTTGGATAGCCTTTAATTATGTTGCAGTCACTTCTACAAACTTTACTGTGCTGTGTCCCTTGAAAAGGACTCTTATGCCACAGGTGGATGTAATGGCTCTGGAAAGGAACTAGCTAGAGCACAGGTGAAAAGAAAGATAACTGCTGTTTTTCAATATTCAAGTTAATTTTTTCTGAAGCACAACGCACTATAATCTGGTTGCCTCTTTATAAATGCATAGCACTATTTGAGGTGTCTGGGGCTATTGGAGCCATCCTTATGGAGGGTCAGATCCATCTGAGTGACACCCCTCAGCAGGCTCAGCTCCACCCTGGCATCAGGTTGAGAAGTTTTCCTCAAATTCAGCCATAACACTCGGAACACAGCTCGGAGTGAGTTGTCTGCATGTGAATAATCTGGGCTTTCTGTCCCTGAGGGCGAATGAGATCCACTCTCCAAGTCTGCTTCTCCACTATAATAATTTCTCATTGATCTGGAAATAAAGCAAGCTGCCAGAAGCCACAGTCCGAGTGTGTATTATAGCTGAGAATAAATCAAACCTGCCATAGTATTGGCAAAGATCAAACCTGCCCTGCTGACTTTAATTCTGTGCAGTATGGCAGCACAGCATTTGGTCAAAGAAGGCAAAAACAAGTGCAGATTAATTCTTTGGCAGCTGCATCTTTGTGCAGGGAAGGGGGGAAAGTCCTGACTTGTTGCAATGCTTCACAACTAGCTGTCTGCTAGAGTTTGACTCTGCAAAGCTGGGCTTGCGCTACCCAGATGCAGTAGCTTTGCTGGTGTAGAGGGATCCTTTCTGCATTTCCTCACCACACATGATAAAAGGAGGTATCAGTCTGTTGCATTATGCTGCATTGGCACTGTCCCATACCATGAGAACCTCTGTGGTGCTTGGCAGTGAATCTTTTGGATTTGAGTTCATCCATTCTGGAGAAGATCACCCACAAGGGCCCAGTACAGTAGAGCCAGGAGCATCACTTTTAAAGGGCTAATTATCGTGTACATTGCAAACAGTTGAAGACTGACATCTGGGTTGCAATACACTGCTCTGACTTTTTCCAAGTTAGGTTCACTGGTACTGGAAGACCAAACATGTAGAGACCAAAAGTTAAGTCCATTTTGTCTTACGGTATACAAACTCTGAAATAATTCCTAATTTAGGGGCTGTAGTACACTCCATTACCCTGGAAGAGCATCAGTTCACTGGTACCACTCATTCTGCCCTCTTCCTCCTCCTTGTTTCTTTTAGATGCTCTACACATGGTACTGCTTGAGAGATGCTGCTACCCCTGGCCTATTGCTAGTTAGTGGCATTTCTGGGAAGGCTGTGGGATTTCCCTTCTAATATATATACTGCTGCATTAGGCAGCAGGTGCCTTATCAGATATGAGATCTACGTTGTCCAGGGTGTTCTCAGTGTTTTCCAAAGAGAATGAACAAGTTCATGTGCCCATCTACACAAAAGCTTTTTTTTTTCCTGCCTGGGTTGTCTTAACCTAAAATGAATGTTTGCAATTGAAAGAGCTGTATCGGCAGAGAAGGAAAAAGTACACATCAAAAGCACTGCCATCCTTAAAGGAGCTGTTACAGTGGCCTTGTGCCATGCACTTGTCTTAACGGCAAATCTCTCCAGTGCTGCAGCTCTGAGCTTGGAAACATAAAGGCAGAAAGGGTGCAATGTATGCAACTGAACAGGCATCAGATTTACACAGATCCAGGCTCTGCTCTGAGCCTTTCCCCCTGTCTGGGGCTACACTGCCATGACATACTTTGTTCTTGGGACTGGTGGAGTGGACCAGAGCAGACAAAAGCTGAGGATGCTTGCCCTTGCCATAGCTTGCCCTGACATCCCTTCCTAGGAAAGTGAGTTTGGCCTCAAACAAGTCTCAGGGAGGCAAATGGGCAGCATAGGTGCAGGTGCCTTCTGCTTAGGGTAGAGCCTGCTTCTTCCCAAAATACGTTCCCTGTTTCCATCACTGGACTGCTGAGCTCCTGTTGGCAAACGAGCATAAACGTGCTTTTAAGGATAGGCTGGATCTTTTCTTTGAGCTAGAGCTGGAGGTCTGACATTTCTTTTTTGGGGAGATAGGGAGGATTTTCAGGGCTGTGATTTACACCACATGGTATCTACCGACATCTCAGCACCGCCCTGCAGCTGGGGTTTGCTGTTTCATGCTTAAATGGATTGCACGTAGCAGGATGGTGAGGTTTTTATGGTGCCATATGAAAGCTGTCCATTTTCTATGTGAGCTGAGGCTTAGGCAAATACTGCTTGGCGTGGTGGCAAAGAAGCATCCCATGTCAGATTGCAATGGCTGGATGGGTCAGACTGGTGCAGCCAGGCTCCTCAGGGTGCTTGGGCTGGGCGTGAAGCTCTTCTACTTGTGCTGGGCTGTAGCTGAGGGATTTCGTGAGCCACAGGTAGCACCTCGGTCTTTCCTAACCAAAGGGGGATTTCCCCTCTATTAATTTCTCAAATTCCCAGAAAGGTTTTGGCATCTTTAGTATCCTGTGGTTCAGCCACACATCTCAACCATATGTCTTGTGAAGAAGTACCTCTTTTGGGCTGCTCTTAAACATAATGGGTTTTTACTTAATTTGATGTGGTCTTGAGTTTTTTGCATCAGAAAAAGCTGAGCAGTCTTTCCCTGTGCCCTTCTCCACACTGCTCATGATTTTATAGACCTCTACCATATTGTGCTTTCCAGGCTGTAGCCCAGTTCTTTTTAAGTCACTCTTTACATAGAAGTCATTTCGCTGCTTCAATTGTTTTTGCTCTTCTTTATACCTTGTCCAGATGTACGGCAATTTTTCGTTCGGCATGTGGGGTGTGTTCCGCTTGCACTATTCACATGCCATGGATTTGTATGGTAACATCAGGATGTTTCCTGGCCTGGTCAAACTGGGAGCATGTGGGATTACATAAAATGGTGCCACAGGGTGTTAATGGGTTGGCCCCATCCCCAGGCTGTAACTTTCAGTGTCCCCTGCTCTCAGGTACATTTCCTTGTATCAGAGTCCATCCATTTTGGATTACCCAACCACGGGTCAGACCTGCTTGGGTGCCCAGCAGATTTCTGGGCATCACGTTTTGGGATCAGCAAAAACATTCTTCTACTTTTCAAGTAAAATGAGGATGAGCAGCTGTTTTCTACTACACCAGTGAGTTGAGTGCTGCAAAGAGCCGCTGTGTGGATGTATAACCCAAAAACATGATCTGTCCCGCCGCTCTCTGTCTGTCCCAGCTGTAAGGGCCTAAGCGGGGTTTCGCCAGGAGGCAGCAAGCAGCTTGCATGTGCGTGCTTGTCCCCTGCCCTCCCAAACTTGCCACCCTGCAGCTGCATCAACACAAAGGCAAATTGCCATCTTCCACCCTGCTTCTTCAGCTAAAAATGTCCTTTGCTGGTCCTGTGTCAGCTCTGCTATACTTCATGCTGAAGAGCTGTGTTGAAAAGGGACAGGATCAGACAGCACATTACATTTCTAGTTTGTCAATTGTCTCAAGGCTGTCTGCAAAAATTAGTGTAATATCATAACTTGTCTGTATATGTGTATAGCATTACATCCCACAAAACAATAAATTGCGTTTGCATTGGGATATGAAGCTGCTAGCAATGCCTATGTTAATTTTCCACGGCTTATTAAGAAAATCATAACAATGCACGCTATTTATGCGGGATGTATTCAGACATTTATCTCCCTAGTAATGTATTAAATTAGAATGGTGACATTAGAGACATAGATAAATGTATTATCATTTCTACTGTAGCTTAGAGTCAGGATTATGTCACAAAAGGAATTAGTTTTGTGGTCTCTTCATAGATCTGTTTATGGGGCCGCCCTTCACTGTCTCATTGTCAATCACAGTCACCTGGATAGAGTCATGTTTGTGTCACTTTCCTTCTTGTTATGTTCTTTGCTATGAACAATGGGACACTGGTAATGCTTATCAGGGTCTGGGAAAATAACTTGTTTAACTGGGAAAATTACTGCTTTAATCCTTGGATTTGGGAGGTGCGTGGCCACCATGTTTCTTCCATATCTCTTGCAATAATCCTGAGAGCAACATCTTAGGCCACGTCCTCTCACTATGACTGTCATTCACTGAATACAGGGGACAAACAAAAAACAAAGTCTTTTGAACAAAGACTGGTGTAACTGGCCTCTCATATTTGAATACTTACATTACCTGGGATCTCAATACAGAAACTGAGCTTTTGAAGTGTCCCCTAGTAGTTTAAAATGGCATTGAGAGGAACTTACCCTGTGTGCCTTTTGGACTGGTTGTAAGATAGGCTGCAATGGAAGCACTTCAGAGTTAAGACTGCTCGGATCTCACGAGGAGACATTTCCCACAGCATCAGTACTGACACAGTTTTGCAGCTCCTGGTGTAGGGAGTAGTGTATTGACAAAGCACTTTGGAGTGTGCTGCACGAGTCCCGTTTCTTGGAGAACGTTTCAGTTTTCATGCCATAAGTTGGGACTGCAAGTGAAATTTGGCCCTTCCATGAGAAACAGTGAGGGAAAACCACACGTGTTGTCCCTCTCTTGTCTCCCGTCAGAGAATAGATAGCATCCTCCAAAAATGAGCCTGACATCAGTGAAAGTGCTCTTCTCCTTTCATCCTTTCTTCTGTACTTTCCCGGGAGAGACCAAGTTTGGTGGGTGAGCTGAGAGTCAGAAAAAGCTTCTAGGCTTTTCTGCATATGTATCCGTGGCCTTTCCTGTAATTTTTCAGATGCCTTAGCTGTCCTGAATGTAAAGACGTTGAAGCAATGACTGTCCTTTGCAGTGTTTGCCCTGGGCTGATACAAGTGATGCCCAGCTGCTATCCACAGAGCCCCCCATAACAAAAAATAATAAGGATTGAAATGATTACTTCTTTTCTGTTTGTTTGGGGGTATTTTCTTCTTCACGCAATGAAGTACTGCCAGTGTGGAAGGATCTGATGGAAGTAGGAGATGAATCATTTGACTCTAAAACTCTGTGGCATTTCTTTTTTTTTTTTTTTTTGAGTCTGTAATTTCAATGCAATTTTCAATGTTTAAATTGTGAGAGAAATAAATTAGCATCTTGGACATCACTAAGATTTTTCTTTCCTCCATCCAAGGAGGAACTTTCCAACCAAGCTCAATTAAATCAGACTAATTGTATGGAAAATTTCAGAATTCCTTCTTCAAAATGGAAATGCCTATTAATAAAATGTTCTTGGTCATCTAGTATATTCAGTCCCAAGTCACTTAATATTCCAGTAATGTTTCACCCACAAAAAACTTTTGCTTTCAGTAGAATTCTATAGGAGCGTGAAAAAATTAGTAAGTAATTAGCAAATATTGTGTGTGCTGGAAAGATTAGTAAGTGCCTTAGATTTAAATACAGTTGGAGCTTCTTTTTTGTGGTGTTTTTTTTTTTTTTTGAGAAGGAAAAAAACCCCTTTAAAATGCTAATCCCCAGTTGACATTCTTCAGATCCAAATGTATGTGTACAGATAGATTCTTGTGGTGGGGTGACCCTGGCTGCTGGCCAGGTGCCCAGCAAAGCCACTCTATCACTGCCCTCCTCAGCTGGGCAGGGGAGAGAAAATGTAACAAAAGGCTCATGGGTGGAGATAAGGACAAGGAGAGGTCACTCCCTGATTACCATCACAGGCAAAACAGACTTGATTTGGCAAAAATAAATTTATTACCAATCACATCGGGGTATCATAGAACCATAGAGTATACTGAGTTGGAAGGGACCCATAAGGATCATCAAGTCCAACTCCTGGGAGTAGGATAATGGGAAATCTAAACCTTCAAACACCTCTCACCACCCCTCCCTTCTTCCCAGGCTTAACTTCACTCCCAGTTTCTCTACCTCTGCTCCCCAGCAGCACAGGGGGATGGAGAATGGGTATTTCAGTCAGTTCATCACAGACTGTCACAGCTGCTTCTTCCTCCTCTAGGGGAGGACTCCACACACCCTTCCCCTGCTCCAGTGTGGGGTCCCTCCCACAGGAGAGAGTGCTCCAGGAACTTCTCCAGGGTGAGTCCTTCCCATGGGCTGCAGTTCTTCCTGAACTGCTCCAGTGTGGGTCCCTTCCACAGGGTCACAAGTCCTGCCAGCAAACCTGCTTTTGTGGGGACTCCTCATGGTGCCACAGGTTCTGCCAGGAGCTTGTTCCAGTGCAGGCTCAGCCTTGGCCAGAAGTGAGTCCACCTTGGAGCTGGCTGGTATTACAGTTTACAGGTTGCAAAATAACAATGCAAAGAGCAAGTTGTGCATTTTCTCACACTAACTCTTGTTTCCAGGTCTCAGTGAAGCCACTCACTGCACCACTGGCTGCATCTGTTCCAACAAATGCACAGTTTTTCCTGGTGAGGCTGCTGAGTGTGTTTGGATACTGCAGTTTGGTCTGCCAAGTGAGACACATTTGCCACTTGCACATGGGCAAGCTGTTCCTGAACAATGCAAAAGTAGTTACAAGTGCTGTATTGTACAGTTTTGAGTTTGGTTTCCCTGAGGTCTCTGCCCTTGATACATGCACAGAGACTTTCAGGAGGGCTTGGAGATCATATGCATTGTACTTTCTTCTCTACTGCTGTTGAAAAGTGCCAGGTTTCTGCATGTGGATGGGTACTAGCAGCACCTGAAGACATGGAGAAAAGGAAAAGCAGCCTTCAGAAGGTTTTTCCCAGTCACTAAGCCTCAGTGAAGAAGGGTACACAACACTACAGTAACTTTGGCAGTGCAATGAGGCAGTGTTTATAATAGTGTTTGGCATTGCAGGAGATTTCAAACTGAGCAGGTATTTAGAGCTTTCCTGTGGTCCTGGTAGTTTCAGTCTTTGCTCTCTGCCTGAAGATGATTGATTAGAAAAAGTTAGACATCAAAATTATTCAACCAATTCTAGAAACATAGCTAAGGAAATAGTGGGAATCATGGGAATTTTCATTCTTAATAAAAGACAATCAGAGAAAATCTCTATTTGTTGTTCACCTGCCTGTCTTTTCACCTCTCTTTGACAAGATAAGATATCCTTAAGATGAAAGTAAATGTTTCATTACCAGGTTTCTTTTCATAGTATGTACTGCCTTTCGCTGTATAACGGGGTTTTTTAGTCTCAGACCCTGCTGTTCTGGATAAAAATGAGCAACTGGCAATGTGAAAGGGCCCTTCTGTGCTAAATATCCTTGTTACAGTAAGGCACAGTGGGTAGCAGTGTGTGCAGCTTGGTCTAAGTAATATTCTGCTCTCCACATATCAGGATTGTGGGACCACCAAGTCACCACTGTTTGATATCACTCACACTCATCTTCAAGTTCTGTGATGTGTTTCTGAACATGCAGTGACTATGCAGGTGCTTTCTCCAGCATCAGTAAGTGGTGAAGCTGCATTTGGTCGTACATGCAAAGCCATGTGCTTCATCACCCAGAGCAAGCCTAGTAGCTGGTGACTGCAAGAGCTATTTATTAGACCTCTTCATAGGTTCACTCATGGCTTTGCAGTATCATCTCTTCTGGTGTTTGTCTGTAATCACACAATTTGCAAAGGAGGTGACTACCACTGACCTGCAAGCTTGAATGCGATCAGCCTGCATCCTGCTATCTCATGACACCACTGTGTGACAGACTAGGATAGCTCAAGCATCCTGCCTAGGCTGCACCCTTTTGTGTAGTCAGATGAGATGACAGCTGTAAGCCAAGCAGCACATGATGATTTTTTTTCCCACCCTTCCATGCTTCCTGTTTGCCTTGAAAAATACATGGCTCCATTCCCATAAGCCTCAAAGTGTTCAAACATGATCGAGACATTCTTTTGGTAGACTTGTCAACTTTACATCTCCATAAATTAATGCTGCTTTCAGCACTTATCTCTTTTGGCTAAATTTCTCAGATTTTTCAAAGGTACTTGCTTGACTGGAATCAGTTTGCAATTTAAATG
Source organism: Gallinula chloropus (assembly GCF_964237585.1). Taxonomy (NCBI): domain Eukaryota; kingdom Metazoa; phylum Chordata; class Aves; order Gruiformes; family Rallidae; genus Gallinula; species Gallinula chloropus. The sequence goes on from NC_140088.1 coordinate 74,303,238, forward strand.
GTACTTACAATTTAAATATCAGCAAACTCATGGGTTTATTTAATGTGTATGAAATCATGATCAAGCCAACATGTCAAGCAGCTTATCCTAGTCTGTCAGTGCTCCCTCCTGAGAGTTTATCATCTGATCTGCATTGGTTCAAATTTGGGGTTTATTTATTTTGTGTCAAGAGAAATTAGTTGATCAAAAATGCTGATTTGTCTTTGTCTTTAGTTTTCCTCATGTTCCAGAAGACTTCTGATTCAATGTAAATGGGATTTTTTTATGTAGCTGAGAGAACCAGGAAGACAATGGGTTGGTTTATCCCTGCATAGGATAATGCTGGTAAAATAAGCCTGAGTATTCAACACTAGCTCATGATTTTTAGATACCTCACACAGTACAACAAAGAAAAGCCTGATCCTTATCATAGGTGCCCCTAAGTTTGTGCCCCCTAGTTGGAATTCATATTTCTGGACACTATAATTCCTAAATCCTGTATGAGTTAGAAATTTTCTTTTGAAATTGGGCATCAACCAGAAATGACAACTTTTTCTTACTTTGAGTAGATGCTACTTGCAAACTGGGAACCCCAATAATGCTGAAGGCAGGGCAGAAAGAGGGTTAAGAATGAAAAGGCCATAATAGGCTAAACTGTAATATAGTTTAAGGAGAAATCTTTTGTGCTTTTATCTATCCAGAAACAGACTGAGTTTCCTATAAAGGCTATATCTTTACATCTCTTCAGACAACTAATGCTGACCTACACAATGCCACGTAGTCTAAGACAGCGAGCATGACTCTTGCTCATGAGGCAGGGCAAGGAAGCAAACAAATTGATTGACTCTGTTGGCTGTGTGTGTGCTTTTCTGAATGGGAAGCTGTTGTCTATTTGAACCTCTTTGATGGTTTAAGAGCATAAAATCCTCAGGCTCAGAGTTTATGTTAGATGTATTCCTGATATGGGCATAAGCAACCTACAGATCATACAAGTCAAATACATATTCCTGAAGAGATGTAGGATGGACCCAGATAACGTCATGTGTCATGTGCACACGGTGTGTGATTAAAACTAAAGACAAGGCTGAGAAAGCTTAGAGCTCAAGTGGTGTGTCTGTAGCAGCAAGTGGAGGGCTCTGCAAAATTTTCCTGCTTGGCAGCTGTAAGATAAATGGAGAGTTTACCATGCTTAAGGGACCTATGAGCATAATGTTTATTTTTTGAGATTTCAGCAGTGCCTGATGCTCAGCAGCAGGAAAACCTCATTGTTAAAATGAGGAAACTATTCCAGGTTACTGGTTCTGACCTTTCGAGTTGGCATGAATAAAAGCTGGATAATGAAATGTGTTGCTCCACTAGCAGGTTGGGAAAAAAACTTGTCTGCTACTTGGAAAAACAGTAAATGCCACAGTGATTTATACAGAGCTCTGGTGTGTCTCCAGAGTCAGGTGAACCTTCTCTATGTAAGACACTGGATTTCTGTGGGGAAAAGTAGTTACCACTTGGCTGTAGTGAAGGCCACGGCCGCTGTTGTCTTGGGGTGACAGATAACAACAGTCATAATGATTGTGACTTTCTTGCTAAGAGACATGGTCCATTTAGTGTCCCTTATTGCTGGCTGGCTTCAAAGCCACAATCCTGAAGTACAATCAGGAAAACGGCATTTGAATGCAGGATGTTGAAGAATGGCACAAATCCTCTGGTACGAGGCAGTTATGTGTGTGCTAGGCTGGCTGCTAGACATTCAGCCACTGAGGAGCACCCAGAAGAGCTGGCTGTTAGTGAAAACACTTTGGAGCTGGCACTGAACTGATAAGACACTTGGGTGCCTGTTTGTGTTTCCTGGGATCACGCAAATGTTTGTACTTTTACAATGCAAACTCTTGCAAGCAGCGATTTTTAAGCTCACAATGTTCATGTAAACTGGGTATAAAATTGGCTAGGCACTTCAAAGTCAGTGTTCAACAAAGGAAACTGTTTGTTGTTAAGAATGACTGCTATTTGTTGGATTACTTGCTCTGTGGTAGTGCTGAGGTGTTGGGGCTGCAGCCATGTGAGCAGCTGGACGTTGCTCTAAAAGGCAAAAGGAGTTGCCTCTCCCAGAGCTCACAGCCTGTGTCCATAAAGCAGTAGTGTGTGCTTGCAGCCTACGTCCCTCAACAGCGTTGTGCAGATTGTATGCAAATTGTATGCTCAATGAGACATTTATCACCAAAGCGCAAGCTGGACAGGCTGGATAGTTGGGCAGAGAGTAATCTCATGAAATTCAACAAGGGCAAGTGTTGGGTCCTGCACTTGGGGAGGAATAACCCCCAGCACCAGTACAGGTTAGGGGCTGACCTATTGGGAAGCAGCTCTGTGGAAGAAGACCTGGGAATCCTGGTGAACAACAGGTTAACCATGAGCTAGCAGCATGTCGTTATGGCCAAGAAAGCCAATAGCATCTTGGGGTGTATCAAAAAAAGCTTGGCCACCAGGTCAAGGGAGGTTATTCTTCCATCTCTCTTATGATGAGAGGCTGAGGGACTTGGCACTTTTTAGCTTAGAGAAGACTGAAGGAGGATCTTATCAATCCTCATAAATACTTGAGGGGTGGTTGTCAGGAGGATGGGGTCAGTCTTTTTTCAGTGGTGCCCAGTGACAGGACAAGAGTCAGTGGGCATAAAATTGAATACAGAAAGTTCCACCTAAACATGAGGAGGAACTTCTTTACCATAATCATAGAATCATAGGGGTTGGAAGGGACCAACCATCAGGTCCAACCCCCCTGCCAAAGCAGCTCCCTAGCTCATATTGCACAGATAGGCGTCCAGACGGGTCTTGAATATCTCCAGAGAAGGAGACTCCACCACCTCCCTGGGCAGCCTGTCCCAGGGCTCTGTCACCCTCACTGAGAAAAAGTTCTTCAGCATGTTGGTGCGGAACTTCCTGTGCTCCAACTTGCAGCCATTGCCCCTTGTCCTGTCTCCACAGACCACTGAAAAGGGGCTGGTCATTTCCCTCTGTATCCCATACTTAAGATATTTATAAGCATTAATAAGGTCCCCTCTTAGTCTTCTTTTCTCTAGACTGAACAGTCCCAGCTCACTCAGCCTTTCCTCTTAGGGGAGATGCTCCAGGTCCTTAATGAAATTTATAGCCCTTCTCTGGACTCTCTCCAGGAGATCTCTGTCTTTTTTATACCAGGGAGCCCAGAAACGGACACAATACTACAGATGGAGCCTGACCAGGGCAGAGTAGAGGGGGAGGATCACCTCCTTCAACCTGCTGGCCACACTCCTCCTGATGCACCCCAGGTTCCCATTGGCTTTCTTAGCCACCAGGGCACACTGCTGGCTCATGACCAACCTGTCATCAACCAGGACCCCCAGGTCCTTCTCCGTAGAACTCTTCTCCAGCAGGTCATCCCCCAGCCTGTACTGATTTAAGCAGTTATTCCTTCCCATGTGCAAGACTCTACACTTGCTTTTGTTGAATTTCATCTGGTTTCTCCCTGCCCAGCTCTCCAGCCTGTCCAGGTCACATAGCAGAGCACTGGAACAGGCTACTCAAAATGGTAATGGAGTCTCCATCTTCGGAGGTACTCAAAACCTGCCTGGATGCTGTCCTGTGCGGTGTGCTCTAGGTATTTTGCTCTGGCAGGGGGGTTGGACTGATGATCTCCAGAGGTCCCTTCCAAACCCTGTCGTTCTGTGATTCTCTGTTGCAAGCATCTCAACACCAGCTACTGCATCCCTCTGCTAGTCTGGATGCCTGGAGGGTTGTCCTTTTCTGCTGATATACATCTTTGGTCTTCCTATTGCTTGTAGGAATAAAATACCCTTGGAGGAATTATTTCTCCAAGCAGATCATAGCACTGGGGTGCAACATCAGCTACCTTCAGGTCAATGCAGTGTGTTCCTGCTTTTAGTGCATAGGAAGCTGGCCCAGTACTTTAGGATGAGGTAGTTTGTGGCTGGGACCTGAAATTGAGGGGATCTTCCTTGTCAGGCTTTAGCTCAGAAAAGGCTCCCTCCAGCCAGAACTTAAAACTGGCTTTGTAGTTGCACAGTGTGTAACTATATGGGATGGAAGGAAGAATTCTGGGGGGAATTTTGGATTATATTTTTCTCCCTGTGTTACCCCCCCCCCCCCCCATTGTTCTCTTAACCATGGGGAAAAGGAATCCCATGGGAAGTACCTTTCTGAAAGTAAATCTGCTTTTTTTCTTCCTAATGTCACTTTCCTTGGAGTAAAATAAAACACATGTCTTTGTCTCTGTTTGGTCTAAACCAGGCATCTAGTGCTGTTAGAGATGCCCTGGGGCATCACTCCTGGCCTCCAGCTGCTGTCCAGAAAAGCAAAGTTCTCCCATAGCTTCTTTGTTGCCTGGTTGGCCCCACATAAAAGTCTTGGCTCTGCTACAAGATATTAAATGACACTGGGTGCCCAGGCAGCAGCACTGAATCTAACCCCATGTCTCCCTCCAGCCCCAGCTGCTCAGAAGAACTGTGGCAATGAATAAAAGACTGTAGATAAAATTTCATAGTGGATGACTCCTTCTCAGGGCCATTAACAAGACTGAAAAATCAGACTTTAAAATACAAAGCAATCTTCCACCTGAACTGCAGGACAGCTACTCTAGCTCCACAATATGTTATTTAAAGCCTGTTTTATAATAGAATTTGGTATTGCAGTATGTATAATTTATAATATATTAAAACCCATTTCATAATATATTTTAATCTCTGATGATGAATAGCTGGGACAGTTTTGCAGGTTCTGTAATATCACTATGGCAACATCCTTTTTTTTAAAAAAAAGTAGGACAATTGAGAGATACCAAGGACTGGTCAAGGAAAGAATAATGACACTTGTCAATTTACATTCTTTCCTATAGTTTATTCTCTTCTGGGAAATGGTATTTATCCTGATATTTTTGCACGTGTTTTCAAGAAACTGCTTATGACATTACTGAAATGGTGTGTTTCCTTTAACCTTTGAGGGCTCAACTTTGAAAAGATTTGTTTTCCATTGCAGTGCTAAATGACTTAACCTATCTATGAAGATGATTAGAACTCAGCAGCTATTGGTGGACTGGAAAAACAGCTTCCATCAGATTTCCAATGATTCTAAAAATCAAAATAGTGCTTTGAGAGTCCAACCTAACATGCTTAATTTAGAAAAATGGGACTTGTCTGTCATACTAAATGGGTGTCTGTTTTTAAAAATCAGGCTGCTTGTTTTGAAGCCTACATTTTGACTAAACCTCTAAATGGCAATTATTCTTATCCTGAGCAGTAGTCAGCAAAGCATATTCATCATTTGTTACCAAAGAAAGAAGAAATCTCATTCTGCCCTCCTTTCCAAGTGGTGGTGGTGCATCTCTCAAACCTCACTGCAATCTCTCAAAGAGTATGGATCTGAAAGCCTGAAGATCCGTGGATCACCATTTGCTTACCAGGTGATATGTGGTTCATCCATGGAAGATTCTGATTTTTGCCATATTCCCAAACACAGGCAGTTTCTTCCTGAAGAGCAGACTTTTGAATGCCCCAGGTCTTAGGACCAAACACCAACAGTGCACCAGGTAGCCTTTTGAAATATATTTCTACTGCTGAGTGTTATTCCTTGTGCTTTCAAGTATTGGAAGAATACTTTTTGATGATAAAAGGTTATGGCTGCAATGGTTTGTTTTCTCATTTGTATTGTCCAGCCACTGAGCGGTTCCTCTGTCAAATACATGAAGAGCTCCAGGCATGAGTTTCTGATCAAGGGGGAAGGCAGTGCTGGAAATAGAGCTATTTAGGACCTCATTTGCCCTCTGTTCTTCCTACTTGGTTTCCTACATACCTCAGGCCTCTGCTATTCTGATCCATTAAATAAATAACTCTCCTCTCTCTTTTTTGTACAGCTGGGGTTTTTTTGTGATCCTCAGCACAACTGATTTCCTTCAGGCTCCTAATTCTTCCTTTCCAGCTGGACCTACTCCTTGCCCTCACAGGTTTTAACACTTGCTGCCCTCCACCTTTGAGAGAGTAGGTTCTCTGTTTGATGGCTCCTCCTCCTTCAGGAACTAAAGTTTCTCCAGTTCCTTTTGGCACCCAGCTATATTTTGGCCGGTGGCAGGTCATGCAAACAAGGGCTTGTATGTGCTAGCCCTAGTCACAGCCGATGATGTGAGACTGAAGGTAAGAATATATCTAAATGTCTGGGGACATCCGGGCATTCATTTATTTCTACTGTTTGTCCCAAAGCAGAACACAGATGTTGACCTTTACCTTACTAATCCATCTGCTTACTCAGGCTTTTGCTTGAGGGGTGGCGGCAAATGAATTTCTGCCTATAGGGCAAATTCCAGGATGTATCCATTACCGTGCCATTGACATTTGCCAGCTAGTTCTTCCGTTTTCAAAGTAATTTTGTTCGTGTGCCCAGGGAAATTAACAGTGAACTGTTACCAGGGTTTGAAAAGCATTTCTGGAATAAAATTTCTTTTAACTCTTCCTATTTAAGTCATTGCTTGCATAAAGCTACTGCTTACAGAAGAGCAGGAATCCTCCTGAGAAATAGGAGTAGTGAACTCGATGAGTTCCTATTGTGACTTTTTCTACTCTGGTTATAGAAAGCATCGTGCCACGGGCACCTCATCCATGATGTGGGATCACAGTCTACTAATAATGTTAGGATTTAACTTTTCCAGTTACGTTGCTCTTGCAACATAGTTTTTAAATGTGCAGCTCAACTCCTGTAACTAATACATAAACATCAAGGAGACAGACTTAGTAATTTTCTGGCAAAGGAAAAACATCCATAGCAATGGGAGCGGTGATATAAATACCCAGCTTTGCGTTGGGTCTGGTGCTTGGTCTGCAGCTATAGGCCCTTGTCTGTAAGAAAAGACAACTTTATTATGAAAACAGACACATTGGATCTCTTGGCAAGCAAGATGATGCAGGCAGGCATCTCTGTGTTGGGCGTGATGGGTTTTCTGGAATGGGATTCTTCTCTTCTTGAACATACCTACAATTGAGAATTAGAAGCAGCTGAAAGCAGCATCACCTAAACTGATTTTCTTGTTCTTTATGGAAAATGAGTACTTCTTTATCTCAGGACAACTAGACTCATTCATAACTGAAACCTTTGAAGATTATGATCTGTGAAATTAGGTGAGTTATAGGTGAATCATTAGGCAGTGTGCCACAAAGGCCACATTCAAACACCTCCTTGTCTACAGGGAGATGCAAGAATGGGAATAAACACTAATTTCAGTAAAAGGTAAGAAAAATGGCATCAAAAACTCTGCAAGGCACCAAGATCCCACCTAATTGCAGGGGAATGGGATTTTCCCTGTGACATGGTAAATGAACAGATACAGTTAGTATCCACCTTCTCAGGGCATCATGTGCCACATTGAGGCTTATCCACAGGTGTAGGAGTTTTTACTGTTTTCTTCATTGTTTTTTATGTGAGAGAAAACCTGTGGAGCCTCTGTCTCTTAGCTACTGGAGATCTTTTTTTGCTGTTCCAGACTGTGTCCTGTGCAAAGGAGACAAAACAAGTAGGAAGCAAGGAGCTTGTTTGTTTCAGGTCCTCCTGCCACAGAAGCATTCCGATAATAAAATCCTCCCAGCTGTTCCGAAATGCTTAAGCATTCCCTTTGAGGAAGAGAAGTCTGACACTGTCCCAGGAACAAAACAGGACTCAAACCAGCTCCATCAATAGCACTTCATTTGCTTATCGGAATGAAAGCTCCACAAGTGATTTTGGAGCGAGGACGTAGAGGACGTTACATTGCAGTTTTGCACATGTCCTGGCTTTTAGATTTTACATAGGATGTGATTCAGGAGCAGTAGTTAGGATGAGTAGTCCTCATCTTTATCACAACTCTCCTTCAACTTAACAGTTTCACCAGTTATTTATTGTCATGTGGATTAGGAGCAGTGGCTGGGCTATATATTTTAGTTAATTAAAGGGAATATCTGCTTAATATAGTACATAGTATAAATGGTATTTCCTTTGTATACCAAGCTGAATGAAATAATATATCGTCTATTGACCCAAGTTCCTGTGTTCCTATCGAATAACTATCAAAGAGCAGACTTCTTGACATCATGTACGTCCCCTTGAGGCAACATAAAAAATAAATATTGTAAGCTTACATAGAAGCAGGTGAGTCCAAAAGAGCAGAAGGGGATCTATACATTCCCAGAGTACACACTCTTAAGTGGTAACAGATGAATCCAGACAGTGATTATAAAGCCCAGAGCTGCAATCTGTAGGGCCTGAGTGCAGAACTGTCAGCAGTAGGCTTGTTTTCCTGTCTTTATAGCAAGAATAACTTTAGTTCTTTGCACACATGGGGGGATGGATGAACAGATACTGATGTTGTCAAGTTGTCTAAATGCCTAATAGGAGTGAAATCAAAATAACACACTTGAATGGTGAAACTGAAAATGAATTAGGTGAATTTTGCTAGCTTCACGCAGCCAGAGCATTCTCATCAGGCCTGTCACATTCTCTGTTAATCTGGTTTGCGTAACAAATATTTTAGTACTTGTTTTTTATTTACAGAGCCTAAATTTCATGTGGGACTTTGCAGGGGGAAGAGTTGGATACACAGTCAATAATCCAGGGGGTTCTTCACTGTTAACATGACTGTTCCTTGCTGGAGGTTACTGCTGGAGATGCTGTGTCATTGGGTAGATGTTGGAGGCAGAAGGTCTGTGGGATGCTTTCTGCTGCATTTTGGTACCTTGGTACGTAGCTCACCAGCTGAGAAAAGGGCGCACTGAAGTGCTCTGACACCTCGATACCAGACTCCCATTGGTTAGGAAGAGAAACAGGGGGGATCCCACTGTGCTGATTCCTAATCCAGCTTTACCATGCCCCTTCCCTGTTTCTTCCACGTGCTCTGGCTGCCAAAGCACTAGGGCTGGGCATGGCTAGAGAAAGGGCCCCAAGCAAGCTATGCTAACAGTGTGAGAACTTTTGGAGCAAACAAGAAACGTCAGGACTATAGAGAAGTTTAATTGCAATCCTCTCTGTCTAGATACTTCATATAATTTTTTTCTCTGCTTATCCTGCTTTACTCAACACGCAGCTGGGAAAAGTAGCTGAGCCATTTTAGATGATTTGTTGCCTCAGACGTGGGAGTGCAGGATGCTACCTCAGTAGGTTGTGCTATGTTTGCTCTTCTGATGCTGGAAACCATCATCTTTGCTCTCTAAACAAAACATTTCCAACTGCCTGGCTTTGGGGTTCCACTTTAATCCTATGTGCTAATGTGATGGTTTACTGTATTAATGCAGATTAGCTGAAAATAACTTGGCACATCAGGATTTTCTGCTCTTCTTACGCATTATAATCTCTTTGCTTTGGATGATGTTTATTACATACTGAGATAATAGGTTTAGTGCTTTTATGACCTCTGTAACATGTTCTTTTTGTGCTTCCACTCAGAACTACTCTTGCTTAGCTAACCTTTCAGCCAGTAATCAGTCTGGCACAATTACCCTGGGCACGCTGGCAGCCATTTCGAGGACTCTCTTGGGTTGAGTCCTGCTGCAAATCTGCTGCAAACAAAACAGGCATTTGAGCTTATTAATTTTGGCTTATTAATTTCTTCCATTGCAGCTGCAACCAACTCAAGACCCTTCTTCAGTCTTACCCCTCAGCTCCTTCCCAGCTGCTTTGTATAGGATGCAGCATGTGACATTTGGGGTCTCACAGGTGAGGTTGATGGAGACCCTTCTTGGTTTCCAAAGCAGTTAAGCCCACCATTGAGGGGTGCTGAAGGGATTGTCCCAGCATGGGCCATATGGGGAGGATGGTACCAGATGTCCAATGGTATTTAGAGGCCAGAGGTGTTAAACAGACTCCGTGTGGACCTCTGAAGTTTAAATGCTGTGTAGTCACAGATTCCTGGGGTCTTTCTTCTGGTCACCATCTGTAGCCTAAACAGCTCTTTGAGTCTGTAAATGCTGCTGTTTTCCGCCGTCTTTGTTTTCCCTCCACAAACTCCATCCTTTCTGTGCCTTCACAAGGATGTTTCTCACAGCGTACCTTATCTCTTTCTCTTCTGCACAGGGGAGCTGCAGTTACACAGTCACAGCCAGAACTTCTGTTATTTTTTGGCAGAGGTTTTCTCTCTGGGTTTTGGGCTCAGTTGGAGCCTTGCTAGGAAGCTGGGGATGGTAAGTGGTGCTGCTGTGCCCTGCATTGTGCCTAGCTGTGGTTTAGGGCCTCTTTCCCTAAAGAGTTTCTGCTCATGCTGGCCTAGCTAAGAGCAATTTCCTCATCTCCTTGCAGAAGTGCTTTTAGAGGGCAAAGCTTGACATGTGCCTTTGATACTGTGCAGGTGCAAAGAGGAGGGAGTCAGTCTTACTAAAGGCAATTAATTCTGCTCCTGACAGTGAGCCTGCATGCTTCTTGTTCTAACTTTCTCTCCTCTAAAGATGACTTTTGCAAACGGATGGAGATTGTCAAAGCCTGTAGCTTCAGATACTATGCCACCTTTAACATCACAGTGAGAGGAGTCTCCACCACCTTTCATTACTGGGGAAATAGCAGCATTACCATCACCTCTGTTTTCACAGGATTAAAACATGACATCAGAGGCAGTCTACATCTTCTCTTTGGTTTTTGTGCGAGGATTTCCCCACACACACTTTGTAGTTTTCTTCTATTTGAGAGATAATGAGGGCTACTGTCATCCACGTGCCTTTTATCAGGGAATAGGTCTCTTCAGCAGACTCATTAAAATAATGGATGGCCTCTGATGATTAATTATGACTGAAACTTTCTTGCTGTCCAGCAGCAGGAAAGCTTTCTGACATGGGATGTGGATAGAGGTGTAGTCTTACAACGACAGTCCTTCTAACACATCCTTTAAGACATCAGGCAGAAAAATGGTGGGTTGATACCACTAAACCCAAATTAATGATCTGCTTTGTTTAGGTGGGTGGGACGATCAGTTCAGTTATTGGAAGTGGCTGGATTTCAGACTGGGAGGATAGCAGCAATTCATGGGTACATGAAGTTGCTCTGAATTTTGTAAGGCATGTTGTAACTGTTGCTAAGGGAAGAAAAAAGAAATGTCTCACGGAGGCGGTCATGATTGAGGAGAAAAAACTTGAGCTCACCAAGCCCTTCAAGCTATGCTGTCAAAGAAATGCATGTTCTGGTTAATCCATCAATTCTGATGACAGGTTGCATATGGTGAACTGCTTGAAACGTGCTTCCTTTGTCCAAATTCTTATTCCTTAAAAGTTGGCTTTGAAAACTGTATTAGTAATAGAAGAGGCTTCTTCTGCTATTGAAATAAATGTATAAAGCACAAGTCTATGAAATACATGTGTTTAGTTAATGGAGTTCAGGTTTTCTCTGGGTCAGAATTCAAGATGAATTTGGTGGCCTTGACAGGGTCTGGACATCTGGGACCTCAGCTCTCATTTAGACACAGACCAGATATTATGAGCTGCTGCACTTTCTGTTCTTTGGACTTCCCTTGGGGTAGTGGTACTACTGAGCAGTTACAAAACCTCATCTATTTTGTTACCTTACTAAATTAGTACTCATCCAGTCATGAAGTATAAAGTGGCTGGCACTCAGATATGTTATGTGATATCCTGTTTAATTAAAATCAGGACTTGGTTTCAAATAGGCTTTAGTAATAGGGAACAACAGCCAGCTGATACAGAAAGATGTGTATTAACCAGGTTCTTTGGGAAATCTTATGCAGGGGCTCAAAAGTGTTTTTAATGCCTTTCAGTTTACTTGACTGTTTCAAGTATCATTTGAGACAAGGCCCTCTGAACTTGTTTAGGGTGGGTGAGCCTGTGACATTGTGAGATAAAGTCCATTTTGCAATGGCAATCTGCAGCTTGCAGGTCTTGGAAGTCAGTCTGTTTTTCTGTATGTATGCAGGTGTCTTATATGTACCTTAGTAGAGCTGAACCCAAATCCCTACCTGGAATCTAAATAACAACAGGTGCCTGTTTCTAGGTTATAAGTAACTGAAATTATTCACATGGGTAACATTAGAGATCAAAGCTATGAGGAAGTATGTGTATGACCAGGGACTTAGCGTTTGATGGGTGTTTATGAGCTGTAAGGAACATCTGCTCTTGGTGGGTAGCAATTTCTTTTCTATATTGGATATTGAAGGGGTTATCATACCATGGAATGGGTTTCCTTCTTCCTTTCATGTCTGTGCCATTTTTTCTTCCTGTTCTGATTTCATATAGGATGAACAGTCCTTTTGAAAGACCAGTAGGTGAATGCATACAGAAACAGTTTAGCTTTGTATGGTGTCAGATGCTGTTATGAGAAACTTAAGTTTTTCAGTTTTCTACTTAAAATAATAACTAAAGAACTTCTGACCTGCCAAGCCCAGGCAGCTACATGAGGTCCTCTGTCAGAAATGTCAATCAGCTTCCCTACCAGATGCACATGGTCAGCTTAATGTGCTGATGTGGCCAGCATGAAAAATTTAGAATTTTCAGAAATGAGCTCTTAGTATTTGTTTATTCTCAAGAAGAATAAGTTCCTGAGGCTTCACAGTGGCAAGGAGTGCCTTTCAGATGTGGTAAAGGCTGTCTCTTAAGGCAAGCCCCCACTTCTGCTCCTTGGATGACCAAGGCTGATGATTATACTCCAAACTGAATTTTAAAAATCAGCAAGATTTGTATGCCTGTGACATTGCAGCATTAGTGCTAATTCTGTATTTGTTGGCTAAGGAGCTTAGGGAAGGTTGCATATGCTGCAGGTGGGGGTGCTGCTGGGGCTTGCAGCCATGAATGTGTAACAGAGTTGGTTATGCCCCTTCCTTCCCTCTGTCTACTATTTCTACATAGTTTCTGTGATTAAGCTGGTGTTAGTCTTTGTGCACCATCATGGAGCAAGGAGTCCATCTTCAGCTACACATTTTGGTAGCAATTCCTGTGAGGCTTCTTGCCCTCAGACTGCATAAAACCTAGCTCCAGGACCTCCAATGACCTTGGTGGCCTTGTGTCAGGCTTGAGCTCTCACCCCTGTGCAACAGCCCCAGGATAGTCAGGCCCTCTCCTCCCTCTCCCTTGCACTCCATGCAGAAGAGAAACCACATCTTGAGGCTCTGGGGCTAGGGAAGGACACAGTGCAGCATTGGTAAGAAGGACTCAAGCAACACTTAAAACTCCACAGTTTCTTTATTGATGGGCAAAGAGACATATGCAGGCCTGCTGTACTGATACCTCCTCTGTGTGCCCTGCTACCTTTGCTGGAGCTCAGTCAGCTTCCATAGGTTCAAATTTACCTTCTGGAGGGTCCACCTCCATTGGTTGCTTGTCATCTTTCACATGACAACTGCCACATCATTTAACCCATCATGTGGCACATCACCTACTGTTTGAGCACACCTGATGCACCGTCCCTGCCTATACTTCCCAGCACCAGGCCTGTTCCATGTCTTCTTGGAAACTGGGGACTTAACGAGTTGCAGGCCAGCCCACAAAAAATCTGACAGTCATTGCTTTGGATCAGTAGGTGACATGCTCCTGTGTTCTGTGCAGCCAATTATTTCAGTGTCCAGTAAATTAAAACTGAGCCTGCCTGTGTTACCCTGATGTCCCCCCTCCATTCCCTGCACCTGCCAGGCAGGAAGGGACTAAGCTGTTGCTGGAAGGATTTGGAGGGAAATACCCAAGTGTTCTTCCAGAGAAGGTGCATGGGGGACTGACTAAAGCAAGGAGAATGAAGCACTTAGCTTGACAACTGCATTTAGCTCCCATCCTGCACAGTCCCAAGTGCAAAGATAAGAAACCACTGTTTTTCAAGGCATTGCTGACAGCTCTTGCCAGGAAGGGCTGGATTGACTTTTTACTGGCACGTTAGCATTTTGATCAATAGCTTCACAAATGGGAGGGCCTTAATACTCTGCCTTTTTTTTCTTAGTTTTTTTTTTTCTAAAGTGCTTTATTTTAATCATTTTTTTTGTCTTATTAGAAAAAAAGAGTGGTATAAATACTCAACGATTAAAGTAAGTTTCTCTGCCCAACAATTTGGATTTATGTCACTTCAAAGGCAGTTTCCTTTGAGGAACACGAACACTGGGGTAAAGCTTTATTCCAGACTGGTAATTAAAAGGCTAAATCCTATATACAGCATTACAGCTGTAATGTGACTGGAAGAGGATTGCTCATTAGAGTCCATAGGGATTTCTATTATGGCTTTGGGGACTGATAGCCACCCATCTCATCAGGAATTCTATTACAGCAGACACCAAACCACACAGCATCGTGTTACGGCTCTTCACTGGCATGACTTTGAGCAGCTGCCACCTTGCACGGAGGAACTGCAGATTCATGTTTTTCCCCTGCCAGACAAATGCTCATGCGGATGCACATGCGTAAGCCCAAAAGACATCCCCATCTGCCACAGAGCCATTATTCCTGCCTGTAGATCACGTTCATCATGTGCATTAAGTGGAGGAAAACCACATGACAGCCCCTGGAGTGGGGTCAAATTACCCAGTCCCTTGTTTCCCAGCACAGGCACCAAGGAAAGCTAGCTAGCAATTGGCTTTGCGGGCGGCTAGTGGGTAGGAGGCAAGGAAAAAGCCTCTCCTTTTTCATTTGGTTTCTTAAATATCTCAGGAGTTCACTGGGTGTGTTTTATGAGGCTGGGTCTCCTGCAGTTTGCAGACATACAGTAACAGAGGCTTACCCATCTCTAGCTTGTAATACTCACATTAAAGCAACAGAAGCTTTAAGCACTACTGTGCTTGCCCTAGGTATTGATAAGTCTACCAGAAACAACTCTCCTTTCACACAAGGTCCAGTTTTAGGGCACAACTACAACTTAGCCCCAAGAGTGAGGACCAGGCAGCATGTTTACTGCACCTTCACCAAGAGTGGCAATGCACCTTTGTATGAAAAAAAAAAAAAAAAAATCTCAAACCTGACCACAAAAACCTTGCAAGCCCTGGGGAAACACCTTTCTTTACTGCATCACCATCCCTTCAAGTACAAGTCAGTTTTACCTGTTCTCTTCTTAGTGGACTGAGACCCCAACACTTTCTACCTTGTCTTTCTGCAGTAATTACAGCTGTTCCCTATCTGCCTGCCCGGGATAACTGTCAGCAAAGGCCAGCTGATATCCCCCATAAGGACAACAGAGGCAGGCTTTGCCTAAACTCGATTTCTATTTATTAGATGTGGTAATAACAAGTTACACGAAACACAGGATCATGTCATCCACCAATCCAAAACATGTTTTTAAAATCAAGATGTGTGGTGACCTGTGATGTTGGTACCACACATCTCTGCAGTATGTGCATATGGATATTCATAAATGGATATTTCTGGCTTAAGTCTGGTTTTGTCAGTTCCAGTGTGAACAATTTTATGGTTTTGGTGTGTCTCTAAGCATTGGGATTTCAGTGCAGCTTGACTTCAGTGATTACAGTGGGCCATATTTTCAAAGAATGTAAATAATCTTTTTACAGCAAGTACAGTTACCTTGATGGAAAAGCTGATTTGGATGCAATAAAAATGGTCATTTAAGAAGATTTTACCAGTACCCTTATTTGCCACATTACCTAGAGGAATTAGGCACCCAGACATTTTCTGTAAGAGCTTTAGTCCCTCTCAACCAGGTTTTATCTACATGAAAGATGCTCTGCATCAACTTGAAAACTGATTCAGGTTAAACTCTGCCTTGCTAAAGGGTTCCAGTCTGACAGGTCTGGGACAGGATGGCTGCTGGGATGGCACTCTGTGCCAGTATATCTGTACTATATCAGTGTGTGTTTTTTTGGGTGGCATGGGGATGCAGTTATTTGGGGCTGTTACTGCCTTTTGCTTTTTGTGTATTTAATGTGGCTAGTCAGTGAACTTGTAATAAAGCCAAATCTGAGCACTCTCAAGCTCTGTTCTCAAATACAGAAGTCATCCTATTAAAAAAAGTCCCAGTCCCCTCTCTGTTTCTGTGTTATTTATTGCTCCTTGTGTCCTCAATTCCCTGAGATACCAAGCATCTCATGCACAAAATGATAGCCTTCTGTGAACTTAGAGAAATGGAAACACACTGTGTAGCAAGCAAATACATTGCCATGGCAGGTGAAGAGAATGGGTTTTTTGGCCACTGTTGCATTACCATACTGAGCTTTTGGCTAATTTCAGATTTTTATGGAGTGAATTGCTGAATATTCAAAGTCATAACGTTATAAAGAGTTAGAAATATTTGAAGCCATCAGAACTGCTTCTGTCCTGAACAATTGCACCAGTAAGCTCTAGTTATTGTGCCTAGCATCTATTGTGCAAAGTGGATGTTGTAGGTGTTAGGTCTGCATTTCAGCACTTGTGTTGCAGGACAGAGGAGCTGTCTTTGGAATTACTCAGTATTGCCCTGTCTCAAGCAGCGTATGTCAATAGGAGCTCTGTGTCCCACTTGGCTTTCAGACATGGGCAGTGACTTTTCAGGTCTAAAAAGGTCCTTAGGAACTTCCTATATGAAATGACTGTAGGAAAAGGTCATGTCAGGTTGACCAAGTGACTCTCTTCCTCTCATCTTCCTCCTGTGTTTATGAAGCCATCCATCTATTTGGTTGTCACTGCATTGACTCTTTGCTATTAAGGACCATTAATATTCTAAGAGTTTTATACTGTCTGTGTAGCTCAGTTAGTTACAAAAGACAAAACAGGTACCTTACAAAAGACAAAACAGGTACCTCACAAAAGTCTTGCACTTTCGGAGGAATAAGCCAGAAGGCTTCTGCCAATGCTGTTGTTAAAGTCAAGTGATGGAAGCTGCAGTAACAAAGCACTTGAGTGACAGTTGTGGGCATGACCTGCTAAATCACCTCCATAAAGGGCTTTTAAGTCAAAAGTGAAATTTTTGCACAGCCACATTTGACTCAGCTTTCCCTAAAACCTCTTTTTACACTTCCGGAGATATAGACACTCCTTAAAATGAGGCCTGATTGCAGTTTTATACTCCTTTTTCCATTCCCTAATAATTAAGAAAGACTGGAGCCTGTGGAGTCTGGTGGGACCTGCAGGGCACCAGCTACTGTATGCTCCTGCTGGGTATGTGTCCTGAGCCTGATGGGCTGCTTTGATACTCCCAGAGATAAAGAATCCCTGCACTGTCCCAAAGGTGGGTGGCAGAAGTCACAACTGTCCATCTGGCTTTCAAGAAGCCAGCTCTGCCCTTCGGGCGGGAAGTCAAGGACTGCGGGAAGTGTTGACTGTTTGGTCTGTAATTAAAAGAAAGGTACTTACAAGAACCTATTCATATCCTTTATGATCTCCCCCAGGATCGTTTAACTGACTAATTTGGACAGCCCAGACAACAAATGAGGACTCGGTCTCCTCTCTTTCTACAACTCTGTAAACATAATCCTTGATTGATTGGCCTCTAATACATCAGACCTAAATGAAAAATTAATTAGATTGGCTACAACCCTGAAGTGAGCACTTTACCACTTTGTTGTTTTGTCCATTTGATCCTTTCTTCTTTGATTTATGGGCAAAGGAGAAAGGGGAGAGAAAAAAAGAGGAGGAAAAAGAGGTTTGTACTGGATGTCACTTGAAGTCGGACGAGTTTATTGAAAGCTAAGCTCTGCTCAGCCAAAAAGCAAAATGAGCAGCAGCAGGAGTGGCACCCCCCTGGTGTGAACCATATAGATGGAAAGGCGGCAGCTCCTCTCCCCAAGAACTATGCCATAAGTAAAGCCTCTACTTTGGTTTTGGTGATTTGGATTTCCCCTGGTGGTGTCCATGGCTCCAGCCTCCTGGTTTGCAGACCTCATCCCTTTGATTAATTTCTTCTCCCTGAAATTATAGGGCTGCTCAAAATATTGATCAAAATGGTTGATAAAAGGCTGTTTGGTTGCAGTGGCAGGGATCGGCATTGCTGATTTTCCCAAGAAGTGTCAGAGGCTATGAGAGCTGGCCAATACGATTTCGGTTTGTCTTGGAAAAATCTTCTGATTTTCTTGAATACTACATTGTCTGAACACTAGCTAAGCACAAACAGCCACTGTTCTTACTAATCTCAATGGGTGAAGTGTACCTCACGATGAAAAATGAACCAACTGCTTTCTAGGTTTGTAAAGTGTTCTAGCATTGAGTTGCTAAATAAATTATAACAAAACCTACCAAGACCACAGTGAAGAGTGGAAACAAAAAAATTGAGCTCGACACATTCAAGGGTGGAGGGCAAGTGAGCAGGATAATGATAATCATAGCCAAATTTTACCAAAGCCCAAGGCCCAGAAAGGCAGTTGTAAAGTAACCGTATATTAAAAACAAACCAGTCTAATGGCCAGGAGGACACAATGAGACTCTAAAGTGAAGTACAGTTGAAATGAGAAACTTTTTCAGTTATGTAAAGTTATTAAATGTGAGGGCAGAAATTAAACTGATTTCCAGAGAGCAGCTGTATGGGTGAATATTCATAAATGGTTGCCTTAGTGTGGACTTAATCTAGAACAGGAAACATTTGAGATGAGTTTGAAAAATACACCCTCTGTTTGTAAATAGTTTAGGAAATCCAGAAGACAGTTCCCATTTGAAAGAAATTACTTTGATGAAAATGATGACACCCTATATCAGGAAAGCTTTCAAATTCAAAATTAAATTTTTGCATGCAGATGATGTTTCAGGGCTCTGCTGCGTCCAGAAAGCTCTTCATCAGCTGCCTGGGCACAGGAGACCAATAAACAGTATACCTAGGCTGGAGTCTTGATTTCCTGCTCAGAAAACACTTTATTTACAAGCCATCCCTCCCACTTCCTTCTTCTCTCTCTCTTTCTCTTTCTCTCTCTCTCTCTCTCCTTGCTTGATTTTACAGGATTCAGCCCCTAAGCACTATCCTGAAAAACAGTCTATGTGGTTTTGAGGTAGAAACTCTTGTGTTTGGGGAGTTTGTGTGTGCATATTTTACGTGCAACATTTATAAATAGACTTTCAAAGGGACTTGGTTATTCTGAGTTCTTACTGGAGGGGGAACCAACAAAATTCAGATTTTTTCCA
The DNA here is from genome assembly GCF_964237585.1 of Gallinula chloropus. Classification (NCBI taxonomy): domain Eukaryota; kingdom Metazoa; phylum Chordata; class Aves; order Gruiformes; family Rallidae; genus Gallinula; species Gallinula chloropus. The sequence goes on from NC_140088.1 coordinate 74,322,215, forward strand.
TTTCCAGGTCAAAACCTCCAGAGGTAAGTCAGCAGAGTGGGGACTTTTGCCAGGATTTCCACAATCCTTACCCTGATTAATTAGGAGGCTGGTGTCAGCTCAGGGGCTCTACCTCACACCCTGTAATGAAAACTTTCAAAAGGACTCTCCTTTTTTTATTATTATTTTTTTTCTTTTTTTTCCCCCCTGCCACAAAAGCAAATTTCACAAACCGTGGTATTTTTTCACTAAATGAAAGCACAGGTTTTTCTCCAGCTGGAGCGTGGTCCAAGCCAGCCTCACTCACAAGACAAGCTGGAAAAGGCTCAGACTTCAAGCAGTGATAACATATATGGGACAAGTCTGCACCCGTAGGAAGGGGGGGGCTACCTTAAAGTGCACAGGTTAGGTGCATGTGTATCCAGTAGTTTCCTTCAAGTATTGTCTTCCCAATTTGATTCCTGGATTTGAAAGGGAAGGGCTCATAGTGTAGTTTAGAGGGTAAAGCTTGAGATTTCCAGTCCTAAAAGGAATTTTCCTGACTTCAGTACAGACACAGTACTATATTTCATGTGCAGTGTGTATCCTTATCTATATTTCAGCCAGCTTGATTGTCTTCGAAAAGGATAATTTCTGTTCCTGTTACCCTAGTGAGATTCTTCCTTCCACTTCTGGTAAAAATAATATGGCTCAGTCAGGGTCCTGATCCAATTTTAGTGCACCATCTCACCTGGGAATTTTCTGCCCTGTGATGTTGTGAATTTTATTGGGACTATTTACAGGTTTCCTGTGGGCTCCCCCATTTTATTATCCAAATAGTGATCTTTGAGACTTACAAATGAGACTGGGGTGGGAAGAGAGGGTTGTTTTGCCTGAAGGCATTTTCATGTTTGACAAAGATGATGCCTTGCCTAAATGGCAAGAATGGCATGAATGTGCTCCAGCTGGTCACAGTCCCAACAGGAGAACAGGTGTAGGCATTACTGCGTGTCTTCTCATTACCTATTTCAGATTCGTATCTCCTTGACTTTTCTCAAAAATTCTGCCATTTCTGGGGAAACCGTATCTGAACACCTCTGTGAAACAAATGGTAGCACCCCCTTCTCTGGATAGGAAAGGCCTGTCTGTGGTAAGGATAACAAACCCATGCCACAGCTGGGCCAGGGATGCCAAGTCTGCACAGGGCATTCGGCACTAGAGACTTGGTGCTGCTTACAGCCGCTGTTGTATTCACTGGGATTTTACAAGGGGCTTACAAGTCACGTGTCTATGACGTCTGGGTACTGAACGCCATTAACTTACACAGAAAGGCCTTCATCCTCTCTATGGTTGCAGTAACACTTCTGAAATGTGGCTGTACCACAACCAAGCAGAGGCAATAGTATTCTTCTTTCTGCTTAAGATGGTGGACATAAACTATTATGTTTTCCTCCCTTTGGATCTCCAGCCAGCTTTCCTCTTCTGATCCTTATTGGTTGCAGCCCCAGCAATTCAGAATATATTTTATGTTTAATTCACTGATTTTAGTGATTCTTTCATAAGAAAATAGCATGGGAGTTACTCTTAGGAGCAGTGCAGAGAGCTTAACTAACTGGCCTCCTGCCCTGTTGCACTCTGAACCACTACATTTCTGGCTGAGACAGGGCAAGCTACTGCTAAAAAACTCACTAAGTGAACAGTTTAACACTTTCAATTTTCCATGAAAACCACCAGCATTTTAATTTTCTGCAGATTGTCTTGAGGGAAAAAATTCTTTTCATCATCTCTTTTTCTGGTTTTGGGTGCCTGACCCTATCTCTGCCACAAGTACAGGTAGGAAGGATGTATTGTGATGGAAGTTTTAAATAAATACATTTAAGAATGTACCGCTGAGACTCCTTTTATAAGTTTTTAGATATTATCAAATGAAGCCATTAGATTCTGAAAAGGATTAAAATAAAAAAATCTTTGAAGTTAGAAATTTATCTTGGCGAGTTAGCTTTGTGAGAATAGAATGCCTTGGGTTTTTTCTTTTTTTTCTTTTCTTTTTTTCTTTTTACAAACAGAAAAATGACATGTTCAAACCTTAACTTGATCAGACCAGTGTCTGAGAACTCAGGGTGAAATATTATCCCTCTTAAAGTCAATGTCAAAGTCCCTGCTGATTTCAGTAGAGTTATGATAAATTCTTGTGGAAAATGACATATCACATTAAAGTATTCTTAACTTTTCCCCTTTTCTTTTTCCTTTTTTTTTTTTCTTTTTAAAGTAATATATCTCATGAGCCATATACCCTGTTCTTCCTCTCTTCTCAAAAATTACATCTTTTTGTGAGAAAACCAGATCTGGCCATCCTTTATGCATTATGTAGCTGTGAGCTTTTGCAGTACTGCATTGAGAGCAATAGACCAAATCAGATACCTGGAATGAAGTACGTGGTTTACTGTTGGGGTGACTGGGACCACAGAGACAGTTCTGAGAACCCTCTGTCTTGCAAGTACTTTCTATAATTCTTAGCGTAGCTATGAAACAGTATGAGGCGTGGGAACAATTTTTTCACTGCCATCTCAGAAACATGTTGGCATCAGGAGTGTGTTCAAGTAATAATAATCAGAGGGCTGGTTATTCCTGTTAATGTTATTAAACCCATTTCTGAGCTGGTGGTTTATTGCTTGCTGGATGGAGCAAATGAAGTTCCTGCTTCAGCCTTAGAAAGGGCAGACTGAATAGTCCATAGATTTGGGTTAAGGGCACAAATGAAGACAGGGTTGCATTAGTGGTGACGACCTTCAACAGGAACGTTATTCTTTCCTATTAGTTCCCACACAGGCAAATATGACTGACTGACTGCCTGCTGTGCAGGGCAATTCTGTACCTGAAGGACAGAGGGGAAAAGATTAGTAGACTGCCATTTCAGACTCCTTTGGGTCTTTAGAAGTTCTCAGCATCAAGCAGCTGCCATGCCAAGCACCAAAATATGTGAGGAACCAGTATCAAGCTACATGAGCTTCAAATTGGGACTGGGATCATTTAAGAACCTCTCTCTGACTCTTGTATTGAGCTGGTTTAGAAAACTGTACCTTTAACTGCAAAACTTTTTGACTTACAAGTTGATCTGATTATTTCAAGCCTGTAAATAGCTTTTATGATGCAGTTTGGTTACCTTACTTATTCCAGGTTTCCATTTCGCTTCTATCTTAGTTTATTTTATTACAGGGAATGATACAGCCCAGAGGATTTTTCTTCATATCAAAGCTGCCAATACTTTCCTCGTAAAATGTAGTCTGTATCTGATGGAAATGGGCTCAGCCTACAAGGGAAATATTCTGAAGGTAATATCAGCATTATGAATCTCTCATTGGTCTGGAATTAGGTAGGACCCAATCCTGCAAGCATCCTCATGAATAGTTTACCTTGAGTTACAAAATTCCTCTCAATGTCAGTGAAGCTGCTTTAATGTAAATGCTTTTTGTTGCCAAACCAGGATGCTCTTAATTCCTTTCTTGCATCTGAAGCCACATCCCTGATTCAGGCCAGGTAGCTGGGCCCTTCTGCCTGCCTAGAGCCTGCCTAAATTTAATGAGGCCTCTGGAAAATGTGGCTTTAAGCTCAAATTGTAAAAATCAGAATTGCAGCTTGTGATTTGCAATTAAGAGCTGATGGCAGTTAGGACAACGGAGCAAATAAATACATTAATTTATTAATAACTCATTTCATGAATCTTGGGTCGCTTTGGGCAATGGTGCTAAGGTGTGGTTTTGGCAAGCTCTGTTTCTGATCAATGCCCAATGTGCTGATTAAAACGGATTATAGTTTTCTATCCTTGCTTTCCTCACCCTGTTAGCAGAGTGGGCTGTTTTAGGCCTTACTGTTGAGGATGATTTCTTGCAAGCTGAAAGATAGGAAGAGTTCATTTAGCAGCCGGATATACCAGTCAGATAATCTGTCCTTCTTGCAGACCAGTCATGCATGTGCACCCTTAACTGTCTTTGCCTCTACTTGAAATAAGAAGTTGGGGGTACCAGTTTTGTAAAATGAAGTAATTTTGCCTTCTAAAGAAGCTAGTAATGAGGGGAGGGAAAGTAATCATGAAGGGTCTGCAAAGGCTTAATCTACGAAATGTTCTGCTTCATTTTGATATCTTACCTGTTTTTAAAATGCTTAAGTAATATCCCAAGTAATTTTCAGACAGGATTTTTTAAGTTGTAAAGAAGTCAATTGCCTTGACCTACCATTGCTGTTGTTCATTGCCCACAATCCCTAGAAGAATCTCACCTGGATAATTTTTGAAATTGTTGCTGAGAGTTCAAGAAAGGAATATGTTGCTGAGTTATTTCATATCCTGATCATTTGCCCCGTGCTGATAACTTCTGTTCCTAGTTGAGAGCAACTGTCTCACGTTACATTTGAAGAAATTTGATTTTTGTTTCTAGGCAGGAAATGATTTTGGGGTGTGAAATCTGTTGCTGGAGTTTGCAGAGGGAGGGATGCAGGAATGGGGAGTGCTTCCTTTGAAGGACAGCTTGTGGATGGTTTCTCTCAAGCAAGCTGCTTTGTGGCCCGTATGCCGGGAAACATTGCCATCGATAACAGCAGTCTTGTCCTGTCACCGGTTTTGACTATGATATGTTTCAGGCTGCCATCAGATAATACTTGGTGTGTGCACCCCCCCATTCTTGATCCCATTTATTTGAGTTTGGATTAGAGCAGTGGAGCCATTTCTCCTGTATCTTTGCCCCATGTGACAGACAGAGATGATCCGATGCATCTGGGAGAGGGGATGGAAATGCTGGTCATGCCCTGAGCCCTGCTTGTTGAGTCTGCTGGCACGGTGGCAAAGCTTGGGCTGCTTTTCTGTGGGTCTCTGCTGAAACCAGCTGTCTGCTGTGCTTAGCCATGTGTGCAAGAGGATGACAGTGGGAGCATACGGCACTTTGCACAGATGCAAGCCCTCTCAGATTAAGGCAGGAGCAGGACCAATATGTCAGGGCACCCAAAATATGGAGAGGGGAAAGCAGCCAGTGCAAACTGGGTGCCAGCTTACTGACTTACCTGGAAGGACTAACAGAACAAAATAAATGCAAATCCTGAGTGTAATCACTGACCTGCTATGTCATGCTTACTTTGTGGATATGAAGAAGAGAATATAACACTGGCAACAACTGTGATGCAGTCATTGAGTACTTCAGTTTGAGAGATTTTTCCAGTGCTAATTAACATATTTAACTTATTTCTAAAGATTTACAAACATTAAATGCCACTAAGTATTCCATGCCATGAATGTCAAAGAAGCTGATATAACTTTGGAAGCATATATTTCATCCATCATAACACTCTTGTCACTTAAATGGCACTCAATCCACTTAAAATTACAGCGATTATGGAAGAACATCAAGTTTCATCAGCAGTGATTACGCTGTGATTATCACACACACACTTCTCAGGGCTCCTTTTGCTCTTATGCAACTACCAGTTTGCAAATACATGTTGAGAAAGAGTGTTTTGGGCTCAGTAAATAAACCTGGCGCTTCCATGCCATCAGAGTCAGTCTTTTCAGCATGTTAATTTGTACTTAGGGCAGAGAAATTTAACTCTTAGGAGTGATTTGGAGTAGGAAGGCAGTTAAAGTCTAAATGAAGACCTTCTCCATCTGCAGAGGACCATGTAAGTATCCATGGAAGAGAAGAGCAGTGAGAGAGATGAAAATGAGAAGCCCTGTCCAAATCCAAGTTGCCATCAGTGGAAAAATTTCTGCTGGTCCCATCTTTAGATGGCAAGATAAAGTGTAGGAACTGGGTGGGAGGGAGAAACAGTCCAAATTTGCCTAGATGTGTTTCCCATTAAATCAGTAATAAAACTAAAGCACGGGAGAAAATAAATAAATATATATATTACTGTGGCTTCAGGAGCCAAATTTCCCAAAATATTCAATTCCCTGCAATTCCTCTTGAGAAAAGTAGCCGAGCTCTTTTGAAAGCGTGAATTTCATGTAGCATCCATGTTGGACATATACCCCCTTCCCCTTGTATCTGTTCTCTGTGTTTGCCTTCCATGCTCTAGCAGGCACTTTGAGCAGCAGTTTTCTCTGGAAGAGCAGGATGTCAACAAATAGAAAAGCTTGTTTGCAAAAAAGCAAAATGTTCACTTCTAAATCTTAACGCTGAGCACAGCCCAGCAGCTCGGGTGCCCAATATCCTGACTGCAAGGGTGCTTGCTTATTAAGCTCCCTCTATTTTTTCCTATTATTTCTGAGAAGTACAGGTCAGTCCTGTGATTTGCAGCCTGGTTGCACAAAGGCTTGTCTTGGCAGCGATGTGGGTTATCTGAGCAGGCTTTGCTACTTGCTCCAGCCTTGTGGGAGGACAGGAGGCTGTGTCAGCTGTCAAATAAGGTGGCGATCCAGGTGCAATAAGCACTGACTTGGTCTGCTTTGCTTTAATTATTTTTGCTATCTCCAGCTGCTTGCAAACTATCTGTGTACCCAAACTGAACTAACAAAACCTTTCAAAATGTAAATATATGTAAATTTGTATAATAAACTTGAGAAAAGCAGGTTAAAATTTCTAAAGGAGGTATTTTTCTGGGAAAATATTTATTTGAACTGACACTTTGTATTTTGGAGGAAGACAAAAATAGGTGTTTATTCTATAGTTTACTAATTCTACCCATCTGGGAAACATCCACTGGCTGTATTCACTGCTGTTTATGTTTACATGAAGTTGTAGATATTAATAGCTGCAGTTCACGTATGTTCACATCTAGGCTTGAAATGAATGCATTTCCTTCCCTTAATGGACAAAAGAAAGACTGTGCTCAAAGTGCCAGTTTTTCCAATACAGGCTTTGATCACTGCAGATGTATGCACTGAGGCAGGTAGTAAATCCCTCTTAGTATTGATCCAGGGTTTAACTGGTGCGTGACTGAGCAGTTTTAACCTTGTGAAACAGCGTACTTGGAAATGACATCACAAAATGCTAACCTATGCCATGGAGAAAAGTAAATTTCTTCTAGATATCCCCAGGACTTAGCACTGGTAGATACCTCTGCCCTGTACATAGCAGTGCATTACACATATGAACCCTCAAAGGACCATGCTAGGTTGTGGTGTTTTGAATTAAGCCAGGACCTGGGAACATCCACATCTACTGCTATACTCTAGATGACTTATTTAAATGTCTATGGCTGTGTATGCAGAAAGGGAAGGAGAAATGGAAGGACTGGAGTCTTCCTTCTCTTCAGGCATCCCATTCCTGTTACCATCTGTGTCCTTCCATTTTAGAGTTGGTCACCCTCTTCCCTATTCTCTTGGCTGTTATTGAAATGAATAGGCATTTCTACATATCTTTTGTTTTGCTGCTTCACTTTTTACATGCCTTTTCAATACTTGGCAAATGGACAGTGTATTAAAGGGGGATCCATTTAATTCTGTGCCTTCATATTTTTTAATGGTGGAAATTTTGGACTGTCACAAGTTACTGGTATTTAATTTTCCTCTCCTAACCCCTGTCAAGAACACCTTGAAACACAGTGTGAGAGAGGGAAAGAGTTAATTTGTGCTTCCACTTCTTCTCTTGGCTTTCTTTTGTCCAGATACAAATGTGTAAAAGGGAAATAATCCCAAATTTCTATTGTTTCTAAAGCCAGAAAATCCCCAGAAATTACTTAAAAGTATTTTTTCATTAATCAGCAGAAAACCTGACCATCCTGTCAAAAGTGACATTTTTATGAATGGCAACAGATTTATTTATTTATCTTGAAACTTCATTGTTCACGAGGATGATTTGTTGAGTCGGAACATTTTTACCAGCTCCTCTGAAGACTTGGCCATGAGGAAACCATCAAAATGCATGGGGGGGAATTTCATAAATAACAAGAAATGAAGCAGGTCCTCTGTGATGAAGCAGGAAATGAGTACTGGCATCTGAAACTTCTGCTATGCCTTACACATCCTAGGAGGATTATTACTGTGTTTTATTCCTGCAAGTTAGATAGCAAACCAAGCCTTTCCCAGGAGATGAATTTCAGAACACTAGATTTAAGTTTTGGGTTTAGCTGTCTAACTTGTTAGTGGTTTATTTTAAATTCTGTTTATGTGGACAGCATTAGAGGAATTACTGTGCTCTGTGATGGGAAGAAGCATTTTTTGCTGTGAAAGCCTACCTGAACTACTGGAAAACTTAGAACCTCAAAATTTCTTCACCAAGTAGTTGTGTGTTTTTTGGGAAATGAGGAAACTCCAACCATATTCTGCATCTTTGTCCAGATGACCTCACAACTTTTTCAATTTGCATAGCCAGAGAGACCAAATTCTTCAGCCTGAAAGATTTGTGAGCCATCCTGTCTGATGGGCAAAGAATGTTTTCAACAGGAATAGCATCTTTTGTTAAACCAGCTTATACAGTTGAAAAGTAGTAGTATGTTTCTGGGCACAAAAGCCCTTTGCAGAGTTAGTTATAAGCTAAAACCATTTGCTGAAAGTTCACTTAAATGTATATCAGTAAAACTATCTTTGAAAGAAAGTATCATGCCATAGGCTGATGCCTATAGCATAGCAGGACCATTGGCAAAGGAATAGACAGCTGATAAGCATCTTATCTCCTGGAGGAAAACAAGGGTCCTTTGCAGCTTGTGAAGCACATCAAGGTTAGAGAGGGCAGAGATTTTATTTTTCCATAAGACTAATGCCTGTATTGAGTTTGCCAGTTCTTAGTACACCTGTCAGTCTTGTTCTCACGTTTGCTGTGGGATGGGGCTTTGCAGGACTCTCAGGTGTCTCAGGACTGAGGGATCAGAGAGGGAGTGACGCTTTTGTGAGAGTTGTCCTGTTAGCACCATGTTCCAAGCAATTTTCTAGCGTAGGTTGCCTCGGTGTTATTGTATCAATAGTTATTTTTATTCAAGCATAAGAGAGTGTCTTCATGCTCATTTTTTTTTTCCTCTTGGCTGAAACATCCAATTTTAATTACAGAAGAAAAACTTTCTCAGTTTTCAAGAGTATGAGTTTAAAATGGGAAATACTTTCTGTCTTAAAAAATGTTTGGAGAAAACCATGTCACAATTTCAATGTATTCCAGAAATCTGAAGCAGTGTTGCAGGTTCCACAGCTTAATGAAAGCAATGTGCTGCAATGGGGAAAAAAAAAGATGTTATCCTTGCTTTCTCAGTCTTCATCTCTTATGTCCCAACTTCCTCCTACTGCAAGGGTCTGCAACCTTTCCTGTTAGAAACCATCACTCTTTCAGGCTAAATGTATTTCTGGTAGGAGAGAGATCTATCCATACTTATGTTGACAGTGATTTGAGTAGCCACCTTTGGATTTTTCTGAGAGATGAGGAGAAGCTGTATGACTTCTCAGCTTTGCTTTTGCTGCAAAAACCACAGCAAGTGATTTCAGTTTCCTCTCCAAAACCAGGCTGGCCACTAGCCTTATTCAAGTAGCCCTAGTCACATACACTTTTCTGTCTTGACCACAGGAGACTGTGGTGGCACTTGAGCTCCCTCCTGCTTTCTAGGCTGTACCCATCCCATGGGAGTCCCATCCATCATTCACTGTCAGCTCCCCAGGTTTGGCTGTCTCACAGTGCCTTCAGACAGGTGGTTTGAAACCATTTTACTATCAGCCTATCCTCCCGAGTTGCTTCCTGCCATCATTTCAGCAGTGAAATTGCAGCAGGTTTTTTCATTAGTAGTCCCAAATCACTGCACAGGACCCTGCTCAGCTCCATCCCTCAGGCCTCCCCCCAGCTAATTTTGGCTGCAAAATGTACCAACTTTGCTATGGAATGGCTGTTCATTCCAACACTGTATCATAAGCAAATCACATCGATATGCTCCAGAAGTCATGCAGAGGCTATTAATTTAAATAATACAGAAAATTATTCCCCAAACCAAGTTTTTACCTTCCAGACTGGTTCGTCCCTCCCCAGTGCAATCCGTTGCCTCTTAGTTGGTTTCATAAATGCTTTCAATCCCTCTGCTAATCCCCATTTTCTCCATTTTTAGTATTTCCCCTGAGACACTATAACCAATGCTTTATTGAAGTTTCAATAGTCTCCATTCTTCCATGTCCTTTGTCTAGAAAACGTGTTATCTTTTTAGAGAAAGCGACCAACTACTCGTATGATCTCTTTGATAAGCTCATGTTACACTTTTTCTCCTTTTCGGTTTGCCTGCCTTATACTGTTCTTTCCTTCAAAAGTTGTGCCTTTGCTGTCAAATTAACATTTTGTAATTGCCTCCAATTCACCCTTCTTCACTTCCTTCCTCAGTAGATTGATATTTTTCACTCTCATGACACTACTGTGACTTGCCAGATTTATAAACCCCTTTTTATTAGCTTAGTGATCTCATGAGTTTGGTTTTTTTTTTAAGAAAAAAAAGGCACTGAAGGTAGAGGGCAAGCTTGTAGTGGCAAAGGAGATAGAGCCAAAAGAGGTCAAGAAAGTGGATTTACAGTTCTTGAGTTTAGAAAGAAATCCCTCCCCCTTGCATCTACCACTCGAGGATATCTTTCTTGATCTTTAGCATTTGGAAATCCACAGGTGAGGACTAGTCAATTCAGGCTCTTCTCCTATTTGGGAAGATATAAATACACAGAAAACAGATATAAGGTGTCCACTTTTGGGTGAAAAAATGCCAGTATCTCCCCTGGAAAAGACCGAGGTATCTTTGCACTGTGGTGGGCCTTGTCCCACGTCTGGGCAAGGCTACCCTCGGGGCCCAGCACCTAGCCTCCCCCTGCTCCCCCCAAGCCATCCTTGCATTACAGCCAGCCAAATGCCATATTTCATGCTGGGGCAAGTACCTCCTTGCCGCCACATTGACAAGGTTCCACAGGATGCAGACTTCCAAAGAATAGATATTTCCTGGTCTTAGGGACTGCTTTGTGCTTCAAATTATGCTTCTATGAACAATCCTGTGGTCTTTACCTTAGTGTTTGTTGACTGTCTGAGAGAAGCTATGGGGTACCACATTGGGCTTTTCTACCATTGCTTATAAATACACTCCACTCTTATAGAGAAGGCAGGATGCTGTTCTGTTCACTGCTGTACAAATGTGCTGAGGTGATTTCTGCTCTGAGGGATTTCTAGTCCAAGGAGAGGTAGTGGGAGAAAGGATTTACAGGTAGTGCTTGGAGATGAGGAACAGAAAGTATCTTGCCAAAGGTGGCCCTGCAGCCCTGCATGGGGTACGAGTGAAAACAAAGCCCAGTAACCATTACTTCCAGTTTGGTACCTTGGTTTATATATAGTGGAGCTTGTACTTTAATTCTGTATCACCTTTACCCCTTTTCTTTTTCAGATTAATGATTTAAAATATCCATAAATTAACATATGTCAGTAAAAATTAATGTGCATTAATTTTCTTCCCTGCTTTTGCAAATTGAATTTGGCCCTTATGAACATCTCTAAATGATCACATGCAGCCTCTCTAACCCGCTCTGTGAGGAACCAAAGTCCAGGGGTGCTAAGTCATATCCAAAAATGATAATAGGCTTCTAATGTGGGGAATGATTTTGAAAATCCATCACACAGAAAATTAGTGCTCAGGAAGCAGCAAGATTCAGATGTGTCTTGGTTAATGGCTTGCCTGTTCCAGCATGGGTGTGAAAGAGAAGGAAGTGTCAAAAGGTGAATTTCAGATATAATGGAAGAAATTCCTGAATAAGGTATTATTTCAAGGGGATCTTAGTGCCTCATTTCCTTCTAGTTTTTAGGAAATCCCAGTATCAGCAGGCTGTGCAAACACAGAAAAATTGCAGTAGAGTTGGTCATATTTGCTACAAGTAGGAAACTACATTTGCCTAAGATGTTGTGTGGCTGAGAGCCTGAGAGCACACAGGATATGGATGAAAGAGGACTCTGATTTGGTGCTGCATGGAAGTGTCAGGCTTGGTGATGGACAGAGTCGCTCATCAACTCAATGGGATCTTTATTTATTTGCTTATTTATTTATTCTGATGGATTACCAGAATGTCCTTTGGATGTTGTGGCCAACATTTATAGAGCAAGTGAGTACCACTGAGCTTTGCAAGTCTGTGTTTGGGCACCTAAATATACAGGATTCTGCACCACTCTGAAGGCTTTAACAATTGTAGACACCACTGCCCACTTGTTAAAGCCTGTAAGTCAGGCTGCTGCAGACTGGAAGGCACAGAGGTGTGCTTTTTTTGCCTTTTTTTTTCCCCTCAGACTACACATAGCTCTGTCAGCTATCTGGTGATCACTGGAAAATCACATTTCATCTCTCCCACCAACTGATCAGCCGTGCCCCTGAGACAGCCCAAGAATCAGCATTATTTCAGCAACAAATGATTTCAGGATTTTTTTGTTGTACTTTCTTCACCCTGATCTCAAAAATAATAGATTTTTTTTTCCTTGGCAAGCGTGGATTGTGTGCTAATTTATGTATAAGCATGTTTTTGCCAGGCTTGGTTGGAAGAGAAAAAGTGTGACATCGAACATTTTTTTATCATTTTCAACTCTTGAGTAGATAGTTCTTTGCTAACCATGCTTAGATAAGAGCTGTTTGGGAAACTCTTCTGTATGGTGGTATTTTTCCACTGCAATGGAGTGATTTGTCAAAAGAACTTTTTTTGTGACACGTATTGGTTTGATATAATAATCACTGCAGAAGTATCTCCAGATGTCAAATGACATGAAAGTGTGTGATCCCCATAAAAGGAATTCACATATTTAAAATAGAAGAATCAGTAATGACCATGGAGTAATGTCTGCACAACATGTTTTCATAAACCTGAAATTCTGACTTTTCTGAAAGGTAGCATCCTTGGAAAAAAGAGCTTTAACTAATTACATAATGATAATTAAAGCCACTAACCATATGAGTTCCCTCCTGCAGAGAAGAAATACTAGGTATAATTTGTTAATTTTAAATAGTGCTATCAAAAACTAACTTAAACACTCTAGCATAAGGACTACTACTAAATTCAGTGAGAATAAGTGATAATCTGCACCTTTGAATGTTAAATCAAACCACTGTACAAGAGAAATTGGGCACTAGTTGTGTAATATCAGTAACTGACTTTGAAGAGTTTGTCCTGCCTGCATGATATATAGTTTGTTGTTTGTTTTAATCAAGCAATTTGTAAGAATTTATTATATGGTCGCGCAGTGTGACTTGATATCACAGTTCAGATTAAATGTTCAGCTGAGCTGTGTTAAATATGTAAGATATGGCAGAAACAAGATTTTCCCTGGGACATTTTTATTAATAACCTCTGATGGAGGGATAAGTTCAGACAATGTAGTTAAGATTTAAAGGGGTAAAGAAAAGCAGTAACAATATTATTTACACCAGCTGTTGCAGTGGGAAGCCAAGATAGCGAGGAACTGTTTGGAAAGATGCTCAATGGCACACTGGAAGGAGCTTTTTCTCCATTGTGCTGAGCTAATGTTCTTTGGTTTCACTTGTATGTATGTTGTATGCCTTTATTAGTCAAATATGAACAAAAGTTAAGTTTTATCATTTTCCTGTAGCTTGAACTAGTTATTTTCATATTGGGTTTGATCCTGTTGACTGTGTGCTGTTTTGCATAGAGTTGATATTTTTATTTACATTTCATTTGGTCTAAAAATAGCCCTCATTCTGAAGATGAGACAGCTTGTAGCGTTGTGAGGAACCCAGACTGCAAGCTTCTCATTTATGCAATTTCTGTGCTTCCTGTTTTTGCCACATACCCACATGGGTCTCAGTCAGTACTAGTCTGCGCTCTGCTGAAGCCAAGCTTCGCTCCAGCCTGCCTGCTTAGTATCTGCTTGCTTGAAATTTGTCCAGAATTTCTTTTGGAAGAGAATAAGTGTTTGGATGAGGGATCATTTGGGGGCTACTGAATAGCCAGAAACACTAACTGGTTCAGGAGATCCCTTCGGCTAAAAAATGGAGGAACAGGGTGTGTCTGGGGAAAGGTTCCTAGATACTCATCCTGTTCTTAGTGTTTTCTGGATGTTTGCTCACAGCTGCTGTTGAAGACAGGCTGCAGGGTCAGATGGACCACTGGTCTATTTTATGCTGCTCCAATAATATTAAAGTTCGAGCATCTCAAGGTACAAGTCTACAGAGGGCAATGCTATAGGTTTGGCTGGCCTCTACCAGTCGTTGCCATCTGTTGCAGAATAGTAATATTGAGCTTAGTAAACTTGACCCGAGGAGGTTGCTGGGCGCTGCTAGAGGTGCCATCCTGAAATGACCTGCCACCTCTGCCAGAGCATGCTCAGCACCAAGAGGGGCTTGCACAGTGCTGGTGCTGCATTGGTAGGAGATTGGCAGCCCCTGACCATGGGGGGGATGTCATCCTCAGGGACCTCGAGGTAGCTCTGTGGCAGGTTGAAGTGGAGTAGGATTTGAGAGAGCAGCCATCAGCTCAGTCACTGGCGACTGGGAGTGCTGGTTTAATGAGCAACTCTTGGTCTCTGCTCAAAACATTTTGGTCTGAAATTTTATTTTCTCCATACAGAGAAAAATAGGGATATTTGAATATTCAGATGGCATGATTTGCTCTGTAAGACAGTTGGCAAGTGTGCATGCCAAACACCATTTGGATTTGATTTTCTTTTTGATTTTAAAATGTCAGTTAAGTCACCACTATCATACAGAAAAGGACCATTTTTACTAACTACCAACCCTTCCTGTATTGTCTGTGCTAAGAGAGGGAGAAACAGTTACTATTTTCTCCAGAAAAATCTGGATTTAGAGTATGCATTTGTCACTTCTGTGCTGCTAGATGTTACTAGACTATTGCATGCTTTCCAATTATCCAAGCAGCCCTCAGGTCTTTTAAAATAAATAAGATCTCAGGATTTGCTGACTCCATCAGGAAAGTTTGACCATTTTTAGTTTTAACTACCAAATATGCACCTTAATCTTAAATAGCATTTAAGTTACTGCTGTTGTATAGAAGTCAATAGTACCATTAAAATCATCTTTCCAATAAGAAAATAGCTGAATTTTTCTGCTTGCTGTTTTGGTCTATATGAGCAGGCATACAAGGATGAGAAAACCTCCTCCCTTGAGAAACATTTTCAGTTACAGGAAAGCTAGAGTTGGACTTTAATGGGAGCTCATCCCCTACTAACCATGCTTTTCTCATTAAATACCTTGGTGTAGTAAGAAACACTGTCTGATTTGATATGACATGTTTAGATGGTTGAAATCAGAAGAAATGATCCACAATGGCACTATCTCAATTAGGATGTTGCATTATTCTAGTACGTGTGCATTGCTTTTCTGGTTTACACACAGTTCCCCAAGTAGCTTCTGCACAGGTTTCCACTGCACTGATCCTGAAACCTTCCCACCTAAACCATTTTTCCCTATTTCTTCTTTCTTTCTGTCTGACTTTTCTTGCTATGTAAAAACTCACATATTGTGAGGAGGTTTTAAAAGAGGATTAGACAATCCTAATTTTATCAGGAAATAGGAGAGAAATTAAATTAGAATGCTGATGATGAGCAGGTCCTGGACAGAAATAGCCTTGGCACATCTGTGTTAGCAGCATTGCTGCGATGCTCTATGCTGGCTCCGAAATCAGCTGCACTTTTTCATGGTTATTCCTTACCAATTTTTTCCTGTGCCCTTATAGAATATCATGATTACTTTTGTCACTATAAATCTTAGAGAGACTTTTGGATTTTGAAAGAGAGTGATATTGCTACAAGGTACCTGATTTCTTCTGATTACGTGAGCACAGTGTCATACCATAAATTTTCCTTCCTGATCTGTCAATGGCAAACATTGATTCCAACTGCGAGGGCATGTGCTGCTTATACAAATGTCTGACACTGGATGCAAGCCACCTTTTTACCATGTTAATTGAAGATGGATAGCAAGGACTTGAGATCAACAAATGGGCCTGTTTGTCATGTTGTTAAAACTCAATCTGTCTGACACTGGAAATGTTTTTCAGCTCCTTAAAATGAAAGGGAAACTGTCAGCTTGAAAATCACATGTCTAACAGAGCTGTCATCTTTTCCTTTTCACAAACCTCCTCAAATAAGAGCTCAAACAGTGTGGATGAAAAAAAAAAAAAGACTAGAAAATGCAATCATTCCTTTCATGGAGATGTAGAAAACACTGTACGGGTCAGAGCTGCAATGGGACAGATCCATAAGTGCTGGCCTAGCCCTGCTCCGGAGTGTCCCTACACAGAGTTAGGTAGGTCCAAATGTCATTGTGGCACTGGCATAACTTGCCCTTCTGGAAGGATGAATCCTGGATTTTGGGGAGTCCTGGAGCAAAAGCAAAAAGTGTGGTCAGAGCTCCTTTCCCCAGTTGTGAGCATTATCCCTCCAGAAGTCTCAGAAAAATGCCTCAACTGTCACTAGTGCTGATGACAGTGTCTTTTCAGGTGGGTCTTTTGTAAGCAACGTTCCTGGGCATGCACACTTTTCAACCTGAACATTTTATTTTGTTAGATGCTATATAAATGTCTATGAAGCAATAGCTCCTTGCCTCCACAGAGCAGATCACTGCTAAATTAAGGTTTGGTGTCCAGGTTGTTGGGCTCTTATTTGGCTGCTACAAGTCCAGTTACTTGTGTGCTCATAAATGTTAGCAAGTCATAGCTGGGTCACTTCTCCTTGCAATGCTACAGAGAAAACTTGATTTTTCCATTTATAAAGGGTTCTGAATGAACTAGAAAATCTCTGAGTATCTCAAGGGATGCAAGCTAGTTGTTCACTAGTAGCTGCTGGTGAACTAGAAAGTGTCAGCAATTATTTGGAAAATAATTTTTTAAACAATTACTTTTGCTTCCACCTGCCCCCATCTCCATGGTTGCCCAAAGTGAAAGATTTCCTGTTCTATAAATGCTGAGGAATGTTTGTGCACAGCCTCTTTCTTCTCTTGACTACTTTTGCTTGGGCATGTCTTCCTTGAGAGGTTATACGAGCCCTTCAGAGGCATGACTGTGTACGCCATCTGTGCTTTGTGAGCTACGGGTTCAATGTCATCTAGATACACAAACCCAGGATTATTTCTCTTAAGCTTATTTATGCCTCTCAAGCAGAGTGTTTCTTTAAACCAAGCAAACACATTTAGGAATATCTTAAACTGTGATATTGTAAAGTATGTGTTCATTAATTTTAATGCCATTCAGTAGAAGTCTAAGGCATTTCAAATTCGCACCAGAGCTACCTTCTTGCTGCGTTATACTGAGATGTGGAGGAAGAAATGCCAAGGGATGTGTACGAGTTTGTATGAGTTGCTGTAGGCCTGGTGACTTTGAGGAGGTACGCTGATTTACACCGGTCATGGGTCTGCCCTCACTTCCCATTTACGTTAATGGGATTTGTGCATCTGGCTTCCCCAATGTACCATGAGGAAAATTGGTTGTACGAAGGTTAACACTAGTGCGATCGTAATATCCACTGGTTGTTACAATAGATCTGTTTATCAATACACTCTAGACACATTCAATATTGTTGCATTTCATAAAGAATTACTGTAAGTTGCCATTCTGTTTTATTCCCTTATTGCATTTTCACAGCGCATTATAGGAATGATAAAATTCCATGAGCCATAACTCCTAATGGCAGAGATGATCAATTTGACTTCTAATTTGGAAGTAAAAGCACATACACAGTATACACTTTGCCCGAGTGCAGAATAATAGTCCTGCTCATCTTTGTGGCAACACTGGGACATTAGCGCTAATGATTAGCAGTAATGGCTTTTAACAATAATTTATTTCTAGGTATGTAAATGTATCTGATTCATTGGTCTCAGAGCTGATGCCAACAATATCATATAAGCATGTAAAAATGCACATCTTTCAATACATGTATAATTCAGAGCATCCCTGACGTCTTTTTAAGGCATGGGAAGCAAGGTGTGCACAGAAAGATGAACTTGCCCATGGTCTGGTCTAGCAGTGCCAGGTGAGCCACAGCAGCCCATGCTATGACTACCTGCAAATGTCCTGCAGAACAATTTAATGAATTGATGCTCAAAGTTGAGCTTCACTTTCAGTGAGGCTGCTTGCATTGCTCGCAGCATTGTCGCAGCTTTGGGTTGATAGGAGGGGTTATTTTTTCTTCTTGATCTTCCTCAAAATTTTCACTGAGAGCCTGTCTGAAGGCTGACAGGCCACTAGTGTGCCAGAGTCTCTCTGGAGCAAAGGTAGGAGGGTTTGAATGGTTTCCTTTTTGCCAACAAACCAAGGCAGATGGTATGCTGAAGCCTTCCAGCGACTCCTTGATAGCACTTAAAATCTACCATTTGTAATCTATTGTCTATTTAAATCTATTTAATTTACAATTAACAAGACACCCCTTGCTCTCTCAACTTAATTAAAGAGCTACTGACTCTTAGAAGGATTGAAATGCAATAAAGAAGATAACCTAGTTAGGGTATAATTAAGGGAATATACGTAAGTAATAAACACGGTATTGCTGTCTTCTAAAAAAATGCCCTGAACTTGTGTTAATTTTAAAAAAAAGTATTAAAATAAGTGTTCAGATATTTAATTACCATAAAGCAATATAGCTATGGCAAATTAATTATATGTAATTTCCTTTAAGTAACCACTGAAAGCATGACACAGCAAATGGCCTTTGTGTGATCTGTCAGCAAGCCAGGTTTTAACCTCTGCCTCTTGGATTAACTCCTTCCTGGCTGCTTCTGATTTCAGCTAAATCCTACAGGTGCCTATGTTATGTCCTCCAGAGAGGCAAGCTGAAAAGGGATTACAAGTATAAAATAAAAATCATCTCCTTGTTTAAACACTCACTTGACCTTGGGTTAAAAACAAAGCATTAATTTTCCAGGATTCTGGCTGGAGCAGGAAATAAGGGGGAAAACATTGTTGCAGCACACTGGTGGCACGTACTTAATTTGTCCTGTTACAATCCCAGTAAGTATAGCCACATGGGCTGATAATAAAACAGAAAATATTTTATTAAGTGATAGTTCTTTGACACCACTCCTAAGAGGTGCAGAGGCTTTTGGTCATGGACTGTGCCGCACAAATCCCTAAAGCACCACAGTTTGCTTTTTGTTGCCCAGCTTCTCTTCATGCCAGTGGGTTTCCAGCTGGCTGCTTGGTCAGTGGTGTATGAAAGTATGCTCCTTGAAGCTGCTTCAATACTACAAATGGTAATTCACTCCTCAGTTGCAAGTGTGCTTTGCTGGATGCAGGGTACGTACCAGTTACTGTGCACAGGGACAACTGAGAGAAAGTATGAAATTACAAGCGTTGTGGAAGGGTGAACTTTCAGGGTACGCCCTTGGTGTGAAGGATGGGGTCATGTTGTCTGAGTGCAAAATACATCCTCCTTCTGTGTGCCCAAGAGATATCTTGGAGGTGCTTCCTTTCCTGAAAGAAGAAATGAGATCACTGTTAATATAAGTATTTCAAAGCTGTTTCTATACAGCATGAATATCTAACTGTATTTCGGGCCTGCCTACTGCCCCATTAGCACACCAAAGTTTTTTGGGGCATGTGGGACTTGATACTGCCCAGCTTGTGAGCCTCTGAATTCATCAGGGCTTTTCTAACAGGAAACTTGTCCTCTCATTTATCCTTTTTCAAAGGGACGGATTTCTACTTGTCTAGCTTAAGGAGAAGAATTGGAAACAGCAGCTGGTACATCCCATACCCACTCTTTTGGTTCCCACGCTGTTAGATATGAGTAAAGGTAGCACAGCTACACATGTAAATGACATGACCATGGCAGCTAGGGCCATTAGCAGCACTGGTGACAGAGTGGCAGATGCTTTCTGATTAAAAACAAAAAAACAACCCTCTCCCCCTCCCCCAATTACATTAAATCCTTCTTTGCATTTTGAAAGGCAGTACGTGCTTTTTCACCTGCCATGACTGTCAGCTGCTGTGTTCTGTCTCTAACCAAGCTGACACCTGCGAATTCATGATCTGAGCTGCTGCTTCCACCAAGACCACTGCTGCCTGCGAGCCCCTTCGCCTTCTCCAAAAAGCTCTTGCCTTGCTTGCTGGCTGCACTGCACATGGATTCAGCCTGCAGGGAAAAATAAGACTTTCCCAGGAAGGTTTGAACTCTATCTCTTGTTAGGGACTGCAAAGATGCCTGTTCTAATTTTGGGGTTATTTCTTTTTTTTTTAAGGGAGCTGTTATAGTTACTTCTGAACTAAGAGCATAACGTTTCTATTTCTACTCTAAACTATGGTCAGATGGAAATTAATCTGTTTCTGTGCACTGTCACCTAAAAAACTGAAGAACAAATGCTTCATTGCTGTATTCAAACTAATAATCTTGGCTGTCCGTCCCATTTTAATTGGAGGCTGAAGTGCCTTTGAATCAAAATGGATATTTAGAGACCATTAGGACCAAACCGCCAAGGCTTCTGTCGGTGCGGTGACATTGTTTCATTAGATGTGGGACTTGGAATATATTTACATGCCTTGTAGCGATGTAACAAAAGATGACAGATTAATTAACTACTGGAGTTAGGCCAAGCAGAGGACATGGTGGCCTAGCAGGTGCCCTGTTCCCCATGCGATAGATCGTGTTTGTTCATGCGCTCACAAACTCATTAGGCTCAACCTGGGTTATTTGGTACCAAGTGTTATTTGTGTAATTGTGGTTGCATTGTTGGGGGGAGCTTGTCTGCAGAAAACATTTAGGGCAGTGACACTAGGGTCTGGCAGACCAGTGGGCTGCAAAAGTTACTCGGCTGAAGGGGGCTTATCCAACAGGGAGCATAACAGTGACAAAAACCAAGGAGAGGTGTCTTTGGCTTGTGTTTCTCTGCACAGCCACGCCTGTTTGGTACAGGGATGCCTCTAACAAGGAGACACTGGAACTTTATAAAGTTTTTCAGTGGGATGAAAGGGTAGGAGATGTTGCTCAGAGCCTCTATCCCCACTCTGCTGTGCTCTCGGAAGATTTCAGTATTCCATATTTGGGCTCGGATGCTTGGTCTGCTTTTCTATCTGCTCCAACTTTATTGTGAGACTGCCCACTGCAATGGAGAGTGTCACTGGCAGGAAATGCTTACAGAGAGGAGGAGAACAATATTAATTTTTTTAAGAGAGAACATTGTTCCTCCAGTCAGATGTTTACTTAGTGGCTGTGTATCAATTATCTGTTTGAACAGGTTTCATTACAGAAAGTGCAAAACCCCTGAGCGTGTTTTAAAATATGCTAATCCTTACTTAGGCAGGAAATGGAAAAGGCTCATTTACAGTTTAATTTCTAATCCATGTGGGTTGCCATGTTGTATGCTGGGACATAAATAGAAAAGCTGAAGTGGAGAGGACAGCTTGCTCACAATAAACAGGTGCTCCTGCTTTGCTTTTTCTCCTTACCCACTCTGATCATATGTCAAAGCACGAGCCGCGAAATGTTGAGTGCAAACTCCACCAAAAGCATTTATTCTGTGCTTTTCCTTTTGAGGGATAACATACAGGCAGGAGCTTGTAAATCAACACTGTTGAAGAGGGAATGAACAGGTTCTTTTCTGATGTGGTGAGCACCTGCACAAAGAGCTGTTTCCTTGGCTGGCAATGGTAATCAAACAGCATCAGCAGATAGCCCCCACAGCAAAACTATGTTCCCCACTCAGGTCCCTACCACTGCTGTGAATGCACTGGGACACAGACAGTTCTTCCTTTGTCACTTATCTTGGTTTTCTTTAACTTTCTCTAAAAAAGTAGAGTTGCACAAATGAGCTCCCCCTCCAACATTTCTCCTTCAGTATTTGTGACATTAATGGAACCAACTAATCTCTCTGATTAAATATTTATTTAGGCAAGGCCACCAGTTCTGCTGTCAGGGCTCCCATATCAGTGTTTAATCAGTGGTCTGCTTTCTGGATGAAACAAATACTATGCCCTGCAGTTTCAGACCCAGGTGGCAGGCTCCTCCCCTGTGACATCACTGACAAGAAGATGGAGCAAACAAATTTGCAAGTGTGAATCCCTCTTGAAATACCTGGGTCTGCACATGTAAGGAGGGGAAGATGTGTTGGGAGCCTGGGAGAGAAAATCCTGGGAGAGAAAATCCGCAGTGCCAGCCCTGGGCCCATGGGGTGCCCTAAAGGAGCATCCTTTTTGGAGGACTGTTGCTAACGCAAGCCTGTGGGTTGGTGACAGATACTCGAAACTATGGGACAGGGTAGATTTGATGTAGAGTGGCAGAGTTTAATTATGGACAAGAATCAAATTGATATTCATAGGGTGATAAATAAATAATGTGTATGCACTCGCGGGGAAGGGCAAGAACATTTTTCTGAGGCAAAAGAAATAAAATCAGCAAAACAGAAATTAAAAATAGATCTATTTAGCAGAGCTTCTGGTTGTATGACGAATGCATTGGTTCATGGGCTCCATCCTTCCATTTCTCGAGGAGTCATTCATGCCTGGGCTAAAAGGCTATGAAATGGGCCAGGGTCACATTTCTCATCCTCTGATCTCTATTCTGAGATTTCCAGCTAACATTTTCTCTCCTTGGGGGGTGAATTGAGCCTCCGGAGGCTCAGCGGCAGCCGAGAGCTAAAAGGACAAGAGGGAAACCCGAGGAGTTGATTTGATGGTGATAGAGATAGAAAGGAAAGTAGGGCAGTGTTTTCCCTGGTCAGATGAGCCAGGGATACAAGCCAGCACACACCTATTCAGCAGGAGGCTCTTTAACACAGGATAGATTTTAGTTAGACCTTCTCAAAAAAACCCTGGACAGTTCACATAGGAGGGTCAGTGCATCTGTTCAATAGCTGCTTTCTATTTTCCTATTTTCAGCTGATGTCTCCTAAATAGTTGGTGCTTCTGACAAAGCTCCTCTCCAAAACACGCTTTTTTCTTCAAGATAAGTCTCAACTTTCACATGTAACCTGATGTTTCTTGTATATGCAGCTACAGGCATGAACTTGAAAGTAGGGAAGAAATTATCTGAAATGAGAAAATGAGTGAGAAAGCCAGCATGTTACACTTTTAACAAAATGTTTTAAGTTTTACTCTTTGGTTTGAGGGCTTGCTTTCTAAGGTTTTTTAATACATGGTGCTACCATTGTTGTGCTAAACTGGGGGGACCGGCAAAGGCTGACAGAAAGCAGCAGCCTGGATGCATGAGGGGCTCGAGTGGCTTCTGTTTGTCCACTGAGCACCTATGCATGTCTCAGAACGGCTTATTCTCAGCTGTGCCTGAGACAGTGCTTTGCTACAGACCCCCCAACAATGCATAAATGTCTGTGTGTGTGTGTGTGTGTCTATATACACACATAAAGAAAAGGGGGCCTTAGGTCATGCTTGGCATAGCCATAGCAATTGGGGTGAGGCAGCTTCTTGGTTCTTCTCTGCTTCCCTTCGTTCAGCAGCTGGCTGCCCTGGTATTGGGGGAGGGAACTGAAAAATGCTACCTTGGCAGAGCAGAGTTTGAGTAGCGTGGAGAAATTCATTTTTAATTAATTTTCTTCTTGTTTAAAGGAAACACAAAGAACACAGCGTGAAATAACATGATCTGAAACAAATTGCTAACTGTAGTAATAATATTTTTTCTCTTAGTTATATGCTTTTTTACCCTTGGCTGTTGTTCCTATACAGATGCCCTTTAGCAGGAATTAAAAGAACAGACAGAAGTGTGATAGAAGAATCTTTTTTTGTTTGTTTGTTTCAAGTGATCTAGGAGGTTTTTCAGAGTTTTCCAGGAGGTGTCAGCAGTACTTCAAAACTTTCGTTTTCTGTGTTGGAGATTTCTGCAGAAGTTATTCTTCTAAAATAAACAAAAGGAAAAATCCCATGCTGAGGGAGTATCAAACATCATCATCCAATCCCACCTCCAAGGAGATGGCTCCTTGTTGCTGGTTTGGGTGGGGTTTGCAAGCCTTTGGGCACTGCATCTTTTGGCAGGGCTTCTTACTACCAGACTCTTGGCTAGTGGGCCATGTTGGTGGTGTTTCCCTTTCTGTGTTGTTGGTGTCAGCCCTGAAGTTGGCTCTGGAGATCGTCTTGTAAGTCATGGGATTTAGCAGCTTCCAAGTCCCACAGAACCCCAGCTTTCACGACTGTAAAGCAAAATTTTGCCCAGGTCCTCTGAGAAAAGTCTTGAAAATATGACCCAATATGAATAAGTCAAAAAGCAAGTAAAATATTTTAAATACCTTATTAAAAACCTCACGGTGATGTTTTCAGAATTGGAAGGACTCCTTTATGGCTAAGGGGAGAAACAGCTCTATTTATCCTTCTCTTTGAAAGCCCGCAATGGACAGTGACAGGAGCTGTTGCAATAATCTGGTCCAGGTCCTCAGCTGGTGTGAGCTGGCAGAGCTCGGCAGGCTTCACAGAGGCTGAGCCAAGTTGTGCTGCGTTACAAGCCAAGAAAATAATCAGAACCACATAGAGAGCACTTTCCACCCGAGGAACAGAAAGCAGACGGGGAAGCCTGCAGAATCATCACGGCGTGTGTCTGCGAGGGAGAGTCACTGGAGGTGGCAGGATCATGAATCTTTCTGTGGTGATTAAAAAAAAAAAATTGGGAGGATGTGTAGCCCTAATATGGCACAACTGGGAGCATGACATGCTGTCCTCTGAATCCTGCTGGCGGCGAGTGCAGCAATGTTAGTGAAAGGTACAGGCGGCAACATAGGTGATGTTGCTGGTCTCAGTGTTTTCAGCCTGTTCTTATGTGGGTAATTAGTCAAGAAAAAGGATGATCAAATAAATGTGAGTTAGAAAACAATTCATTTCAGAGTTTGCTGTAAGGAGGCCTTAAAAGTAAGCACAGGCATTGCAAGGAGACAGGGTTTTTCTCTTTCAAAATACAGCAGAGTTCAATAAAATCAGGCAGATTGACAGACACAAAGAATTACAGTCAATTTACCTTCGAAAATGAGTACCACGGGGTTGATAGCAGGCAGATTCACTCACTAAGGTCTGCTTTGGGGCTATCCAATTCTTTTATGCGATTGTAGATATCATCCCAACGTATCATCATACTGTTGCATGATTTTTCACACTGCAATAATTAAATGCAGGGACACTTCAACAAGTGCTAGGGAGAGCTTGCACTGATGCACAGCAAGTACTGAGCTCAGAAAGCCGCGCTGCTGTAACGTATGTTTTCTTAACCTCTTGTCCTTGGTTTTGGCAGGGTATTTTATTAAATGATCTTTTAAAATAGGTCAGCTGGGTAAATATAATCAAGAAGTCTGCTCGTGAGTTAGATTGGCTTCAAAAAAAGCACTGCATTGTTTAAACCATTAATGGCTGGCAGGGTTAGAGATGAAAATGAAGATAAATCTGTTGTGTGGGATTGTGTAGGATGGAAGGACCTCTGCTGAGTATCTGCCTGAGTCTTACTCTATGCTAGCACGTTATTCACCTATGGTTTAGAAGTCTGATCTTAAACTTTTTTCTGAATTTTAATTTTAACCACTGTAGCATGGGCGTTAATGGGATTATATCTACTTATGTAGGAAGCTCCTCTGGGGAAGAACTTCATCTTTTTGCTTGCCTGCATAGCATCAGGCACCATCATTTGCTACACCACTTTGTACTACTACAATAGAAAACCTAGTGTTTGAGAGCAAGCAGGGATGCTTTCAAATGGCCACTGGAGTACAGATCTGGAGTGGAACTGAAGAAATAAGCACCAGTTTTGGAAAAACAAGTTGCATCAGCCCAGAACTAGTAGAGCCCAGTCAAAGGCAGCTCTTTTTGGGAGAGGGGTTTTTTTCATGTCTAACAAGGGGTGAGCACTTTTGACAGCTTTTCCTCAGTAGAGACACTGAAAATATCTCTTTCCTCTCCATACCAGGTTGCAGGAAACTTGTAGGAGGTACATAACAGAAAGGACCGACTGTTTGAAATTGTGCAGTGGGCTCAGTGTACTTCAAATTCATTAGATGTCAGCCTCTCAGATGAGAATGTATGTGAAAGGGGAAAGAGGAGAAGACAGTGAAGAAAGGTAAAAACAGTAATAGGTTCATAAGGGCAAACAGAGAAATTATGTGAGAGTAGGGGTGCGAAGGGGGCTTGTGAGAAGCTCCAGGAGGAAGCTGGTCTAGGTTTCTTACAGGGGTTTATGTTCATCCCTGGACAGGATTTAATCCCGCTTGGCAACTGCAACCTGCCTCTTGGCTGGGGGATTAGGGAAAAGAGAATTATTTTTTTCTTCTTTATTTTTTCTTTCTTTTCTTTCTTTCCCCTTGCTGGATATCCTTTCTAGACCATCTCCTCCCTGTTTGCCTCATCCCCACTTGGCTCCATTGCGCCTGCGTGCCGTGATGCCCTGAGCCATGCTTAACGTGTCCCTAGGAAACCTGCCCCCCCGCCCACTGGGACCAAATTTCAAGGCATATCCCTATTAGCTTATTTTGATGTTTTTATCTTTCCGTGATCGGGAACCATTCTCTGCAGCCAAAACAGACACTTTCCTGACGATGTCAAGTGAATTTTTAGCTGTCCTCTGAGGAGAGGACTTCAATAAAAGATGAGGCCGCTCGCCACGCTGACTGGCTCGAGCGCTGTAACGTCTCCAGTGGCTCCTGCCTTTCGCTGTAAGTTTACACTCGTATGAACATTGGCTCGGCTGCCCCGCGTTGCTGTAAGTGAAGGTTTGCACGCAAACATGGCCTCCACAAAAGCCACCTGAGGCGAAAGCACTTCCTGCACCAGCAAAATGCAGCATTACACGGGGCCTCTGGTGGGTAGCTCTGCCAGCGGTTTGGCAGTGGCTCATGTTTTAGTCATGAGGGATGGGGGTCCCTTCCCTCCCACCTCCTCCCTGGCCAGGGAGTGTGGCAGGTTTGTTCAAAGGTTCTGGGAGCAGATCACCAGCAATTTCTGGCGAGGGGCACGTCACCAGCAAAATTTTGCTCAGCTGTGGGAGTGTTTGTTGAAGGTTTGATACACGCAAACCTTACTCTCTGCAGAAACACCACAGAGGCTCTGACCCACTCCCTTAATCTCCTGGGCTCCCACCTTTGCTTCCTTCAGCCAGCAAGAAATAAAATGCAAGTAAAACTGCCAGTCTTCTTCTGGAGCCTGGGAGGTGCAGAAGATTTGTGCATCATACAACCCCTTCTTGTCATCCTGAAGCTGAAATGACTGAAAATCCATGGGGAAGTATCAAATTGGTGGGGAGAATAACAAATCAAGTTAGGCTTTGCACCTGCCAAAACCTCCTGTGTTTCTTTTGTTCATGAGGATAATGCTTCCATCTCACTGTCCTTAATTACCCGTTGGTAAACTCCTTGTTGCTTTGGGGCCAGTCCTCCTCTGTGCTAACACCCAGATTAAGTGCTGGAAACATCCATGGGGTCCTGCAGCTCCTGCCAGAGCGTGGATTTTTGCCCACAGTGTGTAATATATGGGTGAAATGATGGGGAACCCATGTACTATGAAAACACACCTTCTGGCTTCAGCTGTGTTGTATGTTTTATGGGAAGTGTTCGCGGAGATGAAGAGGACAGGTGAGGAGGCTGCACAGCAGGCTTGGGGCAGAGATGTGCATAAAAAGGGCGTAGCGGAGAGAAAAACCCACTGTCATGGCCAAGTCCCATGAAGCCGGGGGACCTACACTCTAAGGGTATTTCAGTACTGATGCACCCAAACTAGTGAGTAATTGTATATATCACCTCTTACTAGTTCCTACACTTTTGACACCTTATTTCTGGGAATTTCAAAGCCAGGCTGTGTTTGTCCCACAAACCCAGCTGGATAATAATTTCCAAGGGCTGTCCCGCCTGTTTCCCTGTGCCGTGCAGTTGAAGGCCTGGGGTGGAGGGGTGAATCTGAGAGACAAGTTTGAATCTGATGCTGAAGCAGGTCAGCGAAGAAGAAATGGTGAAAATTTTCAGGAGCTGAGACCTGGGGAGTTTTGAGGAGGCTGCAGGGAAAGGGAACTACACGACAGGAGAGGGACACCCGCAGCAAAGTGGTGGCAACTACTTAGCTATGGGGGAGGTGACTAGTTTCACAACCTGTATTTTCAGGGGGACTGACTTTTACAGGATCTTCTCAGCCAAATATTTAATTTTTCTTTAGCAGCTTATCCTTCTGCCGGTGGCTGCACTACAGCAAAGCATTTGGGAAAACGCTTCTGCAGCTGAAAATGAGAGTTGATAGAGGGGAAACTTTTCAAAAGCCGGCAGCTCCTTGGGGTCCCAGGACCCACTGAGTTTCAGGCAAGTTTATTCAGTCACTCAGGAGCTTTTGAAAAATTATTGAAAGTCTCTCCCCTCTCATTATCGCAGACTCCCCAGCAGGTAGCTCAGGCTTCTGTAATCCCTAAATCAAATATGACAGCTTCTTTTCTGTATTGGTTTTCATTCTCACACTGACTTCAGGGTGGGTATTTCTCTTCCTCCTTGTTACCGGGGGACTGACGATAACCATTTTAAAAGAAAAAGCAAATATTACTCGTTTTTGTACTTAGCCGTGTCAGCTAATGCTGATTGCTGTGGCTTTGGGCAATTCTGTAGGTTAAAAAGGTAATGTTTTCAAGGGGAAAGCCAGAGCCATGCTAAACACAGTAGTGTTATTTATGACTGTTTGCTTTCCGTTTTCCAAAATCTCCTCCATAAAGTCAATGCTTGGCATTAAAAGACATCTTAAGATATCAGACTGAAGTGTGTAAGGAAAAAACCAATAACTTCCAGCAGCACATTTTCATTAACTTGGAACTAAAAAACTCCACTGCAAAATAGTGGAATATTTCCTTGAAGCCTTTTTTTTTCATCTTTCCATACACATTTTCTCAAGCAGTTTAATCAGGCAAAAGCTTCCTTTATCATTTGACTTTTTTTATTCCTACCGCGGTTCCTGACATTTTGGGAAATCGCTCATTTAAAGTGTTGCAGAGAGAGTGCTGTCAGTTATTTATCAGGTTTTATGTCATGATTTGGGAAAACTGACCTTGATTTACTTGTGCCATTAGAGACCTCATCAAAGGAATGAACGAGCGTTCTTCTATAGCACCATTAAGTAAGAACAGCAAAGCTCCTTGGCCATTTCTTCCAGTTAACGTGCTTGAAAAAGTAGGCAAAAATATTATTTGGGGTGTTGATTATATTGATAGATCCAGGACGATTTAAAATGCCTTGCCACGGTCAGATAGTGTCTGCTCGCTTCTTTCCCACGCAGCACTGTCCAAAACGCGTAACCAGCAACATGAACGGAGACGTGCTCAGAGCCTGGTGCTGCAAGAAGAGGTGTGGTGGGGGGACAAAACGAAAAGGAAGTTATTTCGTTTTCAAACTTTTGTTTGAATAAACTATCCCGATGGGAAGCTCCGCGGGACACGGTGAGAATCACTATTTGGGGTCTGGGAGAGCGAGCGCGGCAGCCAAAAGTCGCTTTGCCCCGTTAATCCCTTTGGGAATTCTCCTCTGCTTAAAATGAGGTGCCTGCTTGAGTACCTTCCCCAGTCAGAGCCATGGCCGAGGAATAATAATTATGTTGACAGCAAATGCAGCAGGAAATAAGCTGAAGATCAGGAGTGTTTGGCACCCCATGGCTGCCCGCCTTACCGGGCTTTTGCACATAATTTTTAAGACTTTCTCCTGCTCCCCACATCCTCCCTGCACATGAAAGCTTTGGGCAGAATGCTTTTCTCTATCCCTTCCCCTAAATAATCATTCCACCATATATATATGGAGTGATTTTTATTTTTTTTTAAAGGCAGGGTGAAAAGGTATAAATACATCTAGCATCTACTTCTCCATCGCGCTCACTGATTAGGAACTGGAGAGGCTCAAGAGGCGCTCACAAAGGGCTGATTACAAAGTCAGGGAAAATGAGAGATTCTCCAAACAGGGCTTCTCATCTGCTGCTGTCTGTGCTGCTGTGCTTTTCCTGCAACTCTGGACCACGCCTGTAATAGCTCTGCACAATTTTTTTGTTCCTGAAGAACTCCCTGAACTGCCTGCTTATACCAGGAAGCTCCTTTGAGACATTGGAGGTATTTTTTAAGAGTCGTTTGCTACGTGCTTAACGCAAGCAAATATTTTAGAGCTCCACTTTGACAGTTGTAAGTAAATATATCTGGCATCACTGCACAGAGGGAATCTGGACATTCCACTAGCAAACGAAAGGAGTGGGTTTCCTCTAACCATTCACAATCTCTGCTCTCTGTAAGGAAAACCCCTTTGCGTTTTGTATTTCCAAAAGAGTTTACAAAATGCATTTACATACTGCGTGCAGATTGAGGTAGAATGTGTGCTGTCTATTTTGTGGACATGTTAAATACGGTCTTTTACAAGTCTCAGCTGTAGATGTTAAGTGAAGCAGAACAGTAACGGCAAAAAACTTCAAGCTCATGTAATTTCAACTTTCCTCTAAGTTCTCAGGTGAGAAGGAAGAATCAGCAGCAAGGGCAGGCAGCTGGACTGTGGTTTGTGATAGAAAAAGCTAATGTGAAATGTTCTCATTCAGGCAAAAAGAGGTTAAAAAGTACCAGATTGTGGTGTAATTACCGAATTACGACATCTAATTTGTAGGTTTAACTTGCTAATTATGTGTGATACATGGGTGGCAAGGGTGAATACCAAGCACTAGAAGCCTTCCTTTTGTCTTTGGAAATTTGTTTTGATTAGGGGGAGGAAGAAGGAAAAAAAATCTGGCTTTGCCACATGCGACTGTGACTGATTCTCTTGTGCCAGGCAGAATAAAAAGCAACTATACAGAGTAGCAGGCGCTGTGTTCGTTGTGACAGAAATAGGGGGTGTGACAGGCGTTTCGTTGGGGTTAGCTGTCACTAATGTACAGGCATATACTTTTGGGAAAACATACTCCTCAAGTGAGGAGTAGTACCCTGAAGTTTTTATTGCCAGAGTGCATTTCCAAGGACTGGCTGGAGTCCGGTGGAGATATTTAAGATGAGTTCATGTGTAAGTGCCAGCCCTGCCTGCACAGACAGCCGCTCAGCATTTTTCTGCTCCCCTTTGTAAGGAACTGTCAGCGTTTGCTAGTCAATATTAAGCAGGACTATTTACCTTGTCAAAAAATGGATACTTTGAAATTAATTCCGAAGTAGGGAATATACCACTCTCCCTTGCATTTGATAGGCAGGGTTAATATTCTCGCAGCTGAAGATCTGGGGACTGGAGCAAAATGCAAATGGCCACAGAGGAGACAGCTTGAGAAAACGGCTGCGTGTGAACTTGACAGTAAGAGAAGCAAGAAGGAACGAAATGACCTACATTTTGCTAGAGTGAACCCAGTCATTAATGAAAGAGAAGAGCATACAGTAATTTGTACCTTTCTGTGTGTACATTCGTGATGTCCATGCTTGCAGCAAAACCATAATCTGTCTTAAAATCATTTTGAGGTATTAAATAGCTTTGTAGAAAAGCTGCTTCACCCATGCTGCAGACGTATTTGAGCTGAATCTTCTAGGATTGCAGCAGTGGACTTGAAAAACTCAGCCAATATTGGTAAAAAATGAAGGACTCTCTTTTTTTTTTCTGCTCATGCACATGTAAACATTTTAGTTTTCAAAGATGTTTCTCTGCAGCCCCTAGCTGTGTTTAAGTTAAACCCAAACCAACACAAAACAAAAACCCCAAACCAACCTAATCCTGGCAACTATTTTAATTTGAATTTCAATTTTAAGAACTTGCAGCCATTTGAGGGGGGGTTTGCAGCATACGCTGATTAATCATTAGCAATAACACAATGGATTCAAACGAAACCCTCTTCAAATCAATAGCAGTCCTGATGTAAGACAGATTTAGAGCTGCATGTTTCACCTGATAACTGTTTTTTACCTTTAAGATAAGGGAAAGTGTTACACTAAGCTTAGTTGCATTAACAATAATAATTACATACCAAATTAAATACATTCTACCCCATATAAGGAACATTGCAGCAGCAAAACCTTCATTAATAAGAGATGCAGAACTGTGTTGCATGGAAGAATGGAAACTGAACGGGGATTACAAAGTCACTATTTCATTTGTAGGCTGGCCTGATTCTGCTGTTATTTTTGTCTCCCATAAATCTGAACTCTTAAATGAAACCGATTATGATGGTATTTATTGTTCCTGCAAATGAGCATTACAAACCATATTGTTGTACCTTGGAAATTAAACCAACTCATAGTTTAGAGCACATGTGGGAGGACCAATACAGCAATTAAGGGACATTTCAGTCATTCACAACGATCTCTATTTCAGGGAACTGCATCCGTCCTCGAAAGCCTAAGGAATAAATATGTATAGTTCTAGAGAATAGGTGGTAAATGTGCTTTCTGAAACAGAGGAAAGGCTCAAATTAAAATGTCGTAACCAGACAGGCAAATGCAGGGTTTCCAGCATGTTCTTGTAATTGCAGATGTGCTCTTGTGATAGCAGATACACTTTCTCAGGCTTGCTTATCTTCTTGGTCTGGTGGTTGGAGTTAAAAATACCTCAGGTCGGCTATAGCCGTACTGTTAGAACACCCTTGGGGCTGACTACACCTTGAAGAGGGTGTCCTTTCACATTATTAAACAAATATTTAAGGGGGATCAGAGACATAGAGAAAGCTGTGCTGCAAGCAAATAATCAGCTGCAATCTAAGGGAGTAAGTGAGGCATCCTATGTGATTCCTGCCTTTCTTGGTTTATTTATAGGCTGCAGATTTTGGTAGTGCAAATTGCCTGAGATAAACTCTTTCACTCATATGCAATATTCTCACAGCAGAGACAGTGGGTAGTAAGTAGTAACAGTAATAACAACGCTGCAGAGACCAGTCCCAGCCCTCTGGGCAGCTGGCTGTAAGGGGGAGAGGCCGTTGTGGAGTTGCTGCCCCTGGACACTTCAGTGTTTGGGATGTTTGTTGGTCAGACATTGAGAAGCAGGGGTTTGCCAGGACTATTTTTCTTCCCTCTTCCCAGCACCCAGCAACCCCCCTCCCCCCTCTCCCAGAAGCCTCTCAGCCCATTCTGCCTGGTTTATAACCACATGTATAGCACTTCAGTATGGATTTCATACAGGACTGCTCAGGAATTCTGTTTCCCCTAGGATTCCTCTGAAACCTGTCACATAGGTCCAGGAACAGAATCAGGGAGATTTTCTGGTGTTTGAGTTGCGTGTGGACTCAAACTCTCCATTTTCCCTGGCTAATATTGATTTCTCTGTGCAAGCCATGTTTGCACAAGGAGGGTACATCTTTCAGGGACACCCCTTGTGTCCTACACAGACAAAGGAGAACCATCTCTCGGATATTGTTGCTTAAGTGAGGGGAAAAGCTGTGCTTCCAACATATGTCATAATTTATCAGTTTTTTTCCCCAGTTTTACCTTGCATGGCTCAGCATGAGTAGAACATATTTAATTTGCTCCTAATTATTTTTTTTAATATTTTAAATCTCAGATGTTGAAGCAATTTACATTAATTAAACTTCAGTTGGCTTTAAAATTGTCATGTATCAATTTTAGCAGCGTTTATAGAGAACAAGATAGATGACTTAAATTACACGCCATATGGGGCAATGCTAGGGACATTTGCTATTGTGTTAATTGCTTAAAGCTACGTTTTCTATCCCCTTTCTGAGTGAAAGACGTTTGCTCTCATGCTTACTGAATTAGGTAAAGGGTTTCCTGCTCAAATGGAGTATGCAAGGATTTCTCTCCCTCCTGCCAGCTTTTGCTCTCCTGCAAGGATCAGCTTTTCACAGGGGCTCTGCTGACGTTAACTCTAGCATCATCGCTGCCTTCCATAGGACATAGAGGCAAAGGTGTCTGAGGGGTTCCTAAAAGGCACACCAGGATTTCACCAAATCCTCTCAGGGATTAAACCTGGGGAAGGCAAGAGCCTGTTATCTATGAAAATAAGCAGCCTTACTCGTTGCCAAGCTGGAGAGAGGCACCTTTTTTTGGGTCCCAAAATGAGTCTGAATTTTCCAGCCCCAGCCCTTAGAGTTCTCACTGCCATCACAGTTGTAGCCTGAGTTTGTTGGCACAACAGGCACCAGCCCCACGCGGGATCCCCAACATGCTTCTGCTGCAGGTGAATTTACGTGTCAAGCTGCAATTACTAATTTGCAGGTCTGCACCAAGTGTTGGTAAAGTGGGGCCGGACATGCTGCTGGGGAAGGGGCTTGAGTGGAAACCAGTGGGCTCCTATGGAAGAAGTTTTGCAAAGAAGGGAGATGGGTGCCACAGCTGGCCTGGGGGGAAAGGGCTTGCCAGGGTGAGTGGAAAGGCACAGTAACGTCACCTTTTCCCTAAAGTTTGCGAGTGACATTCTTGAGTGAGCCTGGGGAGAAATCAGATTTAAATGCCTTAACATCTTGAAGAATATAGACTAGAGAGTAGCACCCTCTTGAGAAATTTAGGATTAGGGATCCTCTCCCTGGTGAAATGTCCCACTTTTCCCTGTATCTTTAAAAAGGTTCACATCCTTCTTGAAATAAAAGAGACAGAGAAGGGGGTCAGATGGTTAGAGGGCAAATATTCAGCATGCTCAGCAAAGCTTTTCTCTTTGGAGACCTCTTCAGGTGAGCACTCAAAACCTGAAGAGGCTGAAACCAGAGGTCTCAGTCCCATTCTGACTCACTGCCAGGCAGAAACTGTTGCAAATATCAGCACAAATCAATTTGCCTTGCAACACCACAGAAAGCACCTGAAGGTTTCCCCACTGCTGTCTTCAAAGCAGCAGGGAAATAAACCCCAGAAAGATGTTAGAGAGGTGTCACCTACTAGGGCTGTGTTTATTGGGCTGCATTTCTGCTTCTGGCTGGTGCTTCCTGCTTAGCAATACTGTAGTGGGATTCTCCCATATTAATATTTTAAACGAATAAATAAATAAGTATCTGATGAGATACTGTGGATCTCTGCAGTCTTTTTGTAAATTCTGCAGAAGGTATAAAGAGAATTAAAGATAAGATAAAAACAGCCTGGGTGATGTATTTCTCTGGCATGTGGTAAAGTCTCTCGGTATTTATGCTGTGCTATGTTACCAGTTACATCTATATTAAAAAGTGCGTATGCATCTCTCTCATATATATATCTATCTCCATAAAGGCCATGCAGGCTGTCTGTCATAAAGGAGGGTCCTGATTTCTGCTAGAACTGTTGTAATAATAATGATAGGCTATGTCAGCATAGTGTTTATAAAGCATTCATGTTTCATATGAGTAAGTTTTCACTTCACTGTGATCTGCTTTAGGAAATAAGTCAGCTGTATGGAGATTGGAGGTCTTTTTTTCCTTACATTTGGGAGAAATGTAAATGATTTTTTCCCTCTGGCTCTGCATTGCAGAGTCCACTTCTGGCATGAAAGGATGCCGAGCCCTTACTCACAGTTAGGAAGAAACACCAAGCAAGAAAAGATGCTGGAAAGAAATTGTCCAGTTTCCATTAACAGAAGCGGAACCTCCAAGAGCCTATCAGAGATGCTGCCATATTCCAGGACAAATATTAATATTATTCCCAGCACTGTAACTATGTCATTCTGCTGTTAACATGGATCGTGTCTGCTGCACTGAGTTTATTAATGGAAGAAAGTCCCTGGTTTCTACGCACAGGAGCCTCAGGAATATCCCACACTGATACGACTCCTCCTAAATCAGGAATTAAACAGGGCCACACACTGAGAGCCCCTTCCCGTCCCACCTGGGCATGCTGGAGATTTGCAGTTAAATTCTCTGGAGGTCCAAGGCCCTATTCCCAGTTTACCTGAGTGTTAGTGTGAAGAGAACTAGGCCTTTTGGGGACCACTTCTGTGTCTTGAGAGTTTTCCCAAATGAAGTCAGGTCTGAACTAAAAAAACCTTGCCTCAGATGGGAATGAAATGCACGTGGCTTCTGCTTTCTCTGCGTGAGAAAATATATCCATCTTTCCCTGTTGTAGAGCACCCCATGAGTATGTAGAGGACTGGGGGAGAAGGATGGGTAAACCCGCCCACCTCCCCCCAGCTTGTAAATGTATAAGTACTCCTGTGATATCAGCTGTGAACAGAACATGACTGACATTTCTTAAAGTCCATATTTACGTGTGTTGTTACCTGTATCTAGCATAGAGCATTGTTCAGTATTTCTAAATGGCAAACATTTTTCTTGATGGGAAATGTACAGCTGACAGACTGCTGTTGGGAAAAGAAGTGTTATTTTCACTAGGAAAACTCTTAATAGGAATAAACTATGACATTTGCTCATTTTTCAAAGTGTTTCTCTCTGAAACTTTAATAACTTCCTGCTACGTAACCTAAGTCATTCTTCAGCATGAACCATGATGTTTGCTGCCAGGCAGCTACATTTTGCAGGCAGGTGGAAAAGCCTCACCATATTTTGGCCAAGTTCCACCTTTCTCCTTACAGCTGCGTGCAAGCAGAGAGCTCCCAGCTAAGCACCGGAGCCCTGCAGCCCCCAGAGCCAGCAGCTTCCCCATGGCCGGAGCAAGGAGCCACAGGAGGAGGTAATGGCTCTGTAGCTTCCAAAACATTTTTCTGCTTCTGCGTTTGTGTGCCACGTTTCTGGCTACCTGTATTCATCAACTTCACACTTGGAATAGGCTATTGGCTGCACGCTAATAACCCCCTGTTCTTTAATGTTCTCCTTCTAGTTAATTAATCTATTTATGATAATAGTATGTCTCATTTTGTGCTTTCACTCTAGAGGGTGTTTGTATTATCTTGCTGTATAGCGTTGACTGGCCCTATTATCATTTATCATTAAAGGCAGCGGCAATGCTCTGGCCTGGTCTGCCAATAATTTTTCAATTAATTGCTTAGCGGTTGCTTTTTCTTTGCTTTTGGTCTTTGCCAGTGAATATGAGTTCTTTAAGCTTTCTGTCTGACTTTTTTTTAAACTTGGCAACTGTGCTTTCTTTATGCTGAGGGATCTGAAGTCTGTGGTGCTGGGCGATGGGAAAAGCATCCAGGTAGGCAGGCCGGTCGGGTTGGCCACGTGAAAGTGGGGAGCCAGCAGCGCCTTGGGGTACGCTCCCAGGTTTACTCTTCATGGGAACAGGAGCCCAGGAGGGGCAATGCAGCACAGTGGGGCTGCACTGAAACCACCAGGTCTGCATCTGGCAGGTGGCACACACAGGCCTGGGGGCTGGCATAAATGATAAAGGTTCAGGGGGTGACTGTAGCCTTGGCTGTTATCATGGAGTATCTGAGAACAGGGCTGCTGAATGCAAATCCCCAGACTTATGTTATAGGCGATCCCTCCCGTGGAACAGGATGGCAGCAACAAGCCAATGTGGTAGGTTTGTGTGTCTGAAGCTTTGCATTAGCTTGACCGTGAGTCCCCCTTGCCCTAGGCAGCTGTTTGCATGTTGGGTTCCCATTAATATTGGAGCAGTAAAGGTCGTTTCAGGTGTCTGCACCCATCTTGGATCAATGTGTCGTGTTAAACAAGAACACGTGCTTGCTCCCAACTTCCAGTCTGCCACTGTGGCACACGCTGCAAAGGACAGAGCACCCAGCACATCTGTGCCTTGACTCGTCAGGCTGCTGAATTAACGCTTGAGTCTGACTATTTATCAGCCCTCTGGAGCCATGTGCTTTCTTAAAAAAGGTGACAGCACATGAATTTAGAGAGCAGAGTAACTGCAAACCACTAAGTATGTATATCAAGGGGGTACTTGTGAAACAGCCGGAGCTGATGATTAGAATAAATGTTTGGATTTTCTTTGTTTACAAGTGCTTCATTACAGGCTTGACCTGCTTACCTTAAATCTATTTATTGTTTCCTTCCACATTCTCCGAAGTGTTTTATTTTTAGACAGATGGTCCTTTGGACTGTGTTCATGCCAAGTTTTGTCTTACGTTCTTTATCAGTACAACAATATGAAATATTTAATAAGAAGTTATCACTGTGGCCAATATAAAAGATTAACTATGTCTGCCAGCCTCAGATCCTGAGGAAGAAACTGAATATGCAGAAGGAGTCAGGAGCAGCATCAAATGTACATGTGTAGAGTTGGATCAAAACGTAGGCAGCTCTACTTCGTGCTCAGCAGCTTCTTCCTTCCTCATGCCAAAGGCAGGGGAGGAGGAACAAAGCCCTATTTGAATCTAAGTTTGCTGAGTTTGAAACTAAATCGGCCTTTCCCTGCTGAAGACAGCCAGGATAGGGAGTCCTTGGGCAGAGGAGCCCTTCAAATGGTCGTCACCTTGTTAGCATTTCTGTGCTTCTATCCTGATTCCTGCATGTCCTTGGCTTTTCCTTCTGCCTGGGAAATGAGCAGCCTTTCACCTCATGCTCTTCTGGGACCTTGCACAAGTGATGTAAGTCTCTTTTCTGTTGTTTGTTGTAGTTATGCGAGGAGTTGCTGAAAATCCCTGCTCGGAAGGGTGCTGTCAGAAGCAGCGCATGTGCACAGGGCAGCTTTCCTGGCACGTCTGGCAGAGGCCTCTCAAGGGACTGATGGGCAGGAGCTGGCAGCTTTGCGCAGGCAAAATGATGGTATGTCTAGACAGGAGAAATGCTGAAGCAACGTTCCTAGCAACAGTGGTGATGCCAGATACCGGAGCCTGCCCAACCCCACCAGGTAGCAAAGCCCCTTTCTGTGAGTCACTCCCCTCTGGTGCAGACGTCTTTCCCAGCAGTTCATCACTTCAGCCAGGAAGAGGCTTCTGTGCAGGCTGCCCCACTGGGGAAAGCTCTTTAATAGCGATGTGCGTAGCTAGTGCCGGTGTGCTTGGTGTGTGCTGGCACCGGTGCTCGTTTCCAGCATGTGGCATAGGCAGGTTAGGAAGGGGATGCCTGTTAAGGAACTACAAAACACTGTCAGTACCATGTGGCTGTAATAATGCTTTAATTCTTGTAAAATAGCGTACGTGATGAGAGGACCAATAATCCCTGCAGTGTGGTAAGGCACATGTGGGGTTTTTTTCTTCTCATTTTGCTATCCATATGATTCATAGAAAGACCATAAAACCCCATATTTCTCACACACTTCAGTGTACAGCTTTTACCATCAGGACCCATTCTCTGATCATCCACTTAAATCTTATGTACTTATTAGCATCTTTGATGTGTTCCTCTGTGTACTAACAAACAAAAGCTGAAGTTTGCTGATTATATCACTGTGTTTTAAAAAGCATTAAACAAGTAAACACACTAAAGCTATGATGATTTAAAATTGCCATCATGTGAGTTGGACTTGTACGTGCCACAAGCTAGTATAACCTGTATTTATTTTATTTAGGTCAGCTGTGTCATTGTTGAAGCACATGCATGTCAGATTGCTGAGGGATCTCCCAGTGTGCAGTGTGCCCTGTATGTAAGTGTGTGTAGAGCATATAAAGAGTATGTATAGAGTATGTAGACAGACTAGCTAGGCCATGTTAGACATGCAGGTTTAATTCTCATCTTCTGTAAGCCAAGCCAGTGAGTATTTGGTAAAAAAGCAGCCATGTGTATGGGCACAAAAGGCTGCTTTTTCAGGGTCTGCATCTGGAGCAGTAGATTCCAAAGCTAAATGTAAAGGGCACCCCATCGGTGAGCTCCGCAAGCAATTAAACATCTCTACAGTAAGAGGGAGCTGGTAGTAACAGTGTGGAGGGGACCTTAGCAAAAGGAAAGTCATGACAAAGTAATTGTCTTCCAAGGAGACAGGTAATTTATGGTCTGAAAACACAGTAAACAAGCAGGCTTCTGCATTTGACAATGGCTAAAAGCAGATAAAGACAGAGGGAGCATAAAGACACAACACTGCTACTTCCCTCCCCTCTAACATTAGGTTTCCAACCTGTACAAACAGCTTTCACCTGTTTTTGAGAGGAACAATATTCTTCCCCAGCAATTCAAGGCTTGAGCAGTCACTGCTGTAATTGTTAGATAGATGTATGAGCAGAGGAGACACCATGCCACGTTCATCTCAGCTACCTACCAAGGACTGACGAGAAGCAAAATTGTCTGTAAATGGGGAAAATGAAGGTTTCTGCATATTCTTTTTGGATTTACTTCCTCCTATTGATGCACATAGTGATGTCTTTCTATCACCTCGCTGCCTGTAGAGATGGAGCAGGAGAAAACAAAAGCTGTGTACTAGCTAGTCAGAGGCCTGAAAAGTGAAGCAGGGGGATGGGGTGTTGCTGCCAACATGGCATTCTGCAATGAGCAACTGAGTGTGGAGTAAGAGAAAAGAAATCAAGCCCAAATGTTTGTGTGTGGTGGTGCTGGTGAAGCACTCGACCAGGGGACAGACATTAAATGGTACAGGAGGGTCCACATGACCCAGGCTAAGATGGCTCCTCAGTGCCTGGTCAGGCTGTTTCACTCTCCTGGGGAAACGGGGTGTATCATGGGTCTAGAAGTCACAGGGATGTTGTTTGCCATAGGTCTGGTCTGGGCAATAACATGCCACGGTCACACGCTGCCTGGTTTGGAACGCCACCTTGCCTCTTGGACTGATCAGCCCTTGGGGGCAATTCCTTCCTGTCTGACTGAGTCAGTCTTTTATCTTTTCCCTGAAGAGACATATGGAATAGAGACCTGACTAGCTGTTTTGAAGAGATTAGTTTGGTTTTCACAAAACTCTGAAAACTTTCATGCAAAATACAAACCTCTTCCCCTCCCCTTTTGAAATCACAACCATGTTCTGCTGCTTCTAAATGAAGTTTGTAGTTAAAAAATTAGTGATTTGAAATTAACTTTATATTCAAATAACCCCTTCTGCACTCAGGAGCTCTTGAATTTTTAGAAAATGAAGAGAACTCAGGGGTGTTAGCTGGTGTGTTTCTGTGTGGTCTCATGGTGCAGATTTGGGAGCATTCATGAGCTGTTTTGATAATCCAGCTACTGAGCTACTTTGTAACCCTGGGTTCCAAAGCACTTCCCTGTCTGGCCCTGAGTCACTTCAAAAATGGAGTTTTGGCACTTAAATTATAAACCATTAGGAGGAAAAAAATCCCACTGGTAACATGTAAGGCCTTTTGAGACTATGACTCTGTGTCTTTGGTGTAAGGCTGCAGAACCCACATGTCAGGCAACAAAGCAAGTTTTGCTAACAAGAAAATCCTCTCAACTTTGAGATGGGGCCATAGCACCATACAAGTCACAACAACCTGTCATCAAAGCTCAGCATCTTATTCTCACATGCCCAAAAAGAGTTGCCTACATAAACCAGAAGGTGCACAGGTATCCCTCTGGAAAGAGCAAAACAAGACACATTTCTTCTGTGTCACATCTCATAGAGCAGAATCAAGAAAGAGTTTTAAAGTGGGGCTCAAAACCAGATGCAAAAATAATTGGCACAGACAACTTAGATGACCTGCCTAATTACACAGTAAGCAAGTAATTCCTTTGTGCGTGGAAAGGAGTTAAATACAGATCCTGACTTGGATTCTTCAGCGGGAGAGTGTGGTCAGTTGGTTTCTGCAGGACAAGGGGAAACTGCCCAGCCAGGCAACTGCAAACGCCACCCCTCATGATTCTGCGTGTGCCTCATGCTATGGCTGAGCCTAGAAATAGTTCAGATGTTCATTTTGCCTAAACCTGGATGCCAGCTGCCTCAGGGCTGGCAGACAGGGAATGCAACCTGCTGGAGACACGTTTCTCTGGAGAGGTGGCCCACTGCTTGGCTGGGCCCAGAACAGGGAGACATTTTTACCCTCTGTCCGCAGCTGGCCTGAGGGGTTAGTTGGAACATCTCACCACATCACAGACCAGAGTGTTTACTTAAAGCATTATGATAACATCCTTTACCTGTGCATCCCCAGCATTACATATCCTTATGTGGTGCATGCTGGATGCATCCCAGTGGGATTCCTTTGCCAGCAGCTCAGGGTCTTATCTTACTGTCACATATTTACCTTGGGGTGAGGGGTGGGAGGATACAGGGGCAGGCAAGCATCTATGATTTGATATTTCTCCTGTATTTGTTGTATGTGCTTGGCATTGGGGTTCCTCCCTGCTCTTATTTTTTCATTCTTAGTGATGAATGGATGACATA
The DNA here is from genome assembly GCF_964237585.1 of Gallinula chloropus. Lineage (NCBI taxonomy): Eukaryota > Metazoa > Chordata > Aves > Gruiformes > Rallidae > Gallinula > Gallinula chloropus. The sequence goes on from NC_140088.1 coordinate 74,363,992, forward strand.
TATAAACACAATATATAACATACAGTTACTGATGGAGAAATCATTTTATTATTGAGCACTGATATTGATAGTGGATTCTTTTCCCCACGTACAGACCACTTCCATTACTAGGTCCCTAAGACAGTTCACAGAGCAGACACGGAACAGCCTCATCTTGAGTGCTTAAAATACTGAGTTCATCAGTCAAATATCAGGCTATATAAAGGTGTAAATCTGTACTTACCTGGATTTTTATGAAACACAGGAGGGGAAGTTCAGCCACATTGACCCTATTCCCAAAACTGTCTGTGAGGTGATGGTCCCTGAAATGCAGAGCCCACAAGTGCATGCAGGAGCCACTCATTTCCTCTGTGAGGTGATGGTCCCTGAAATGCAGAGCCCACAAGTGCATGCAGGAGCCACTCATTTCCTCTGGGTTACAATGATCTCACAACCGTGACTTGCCTGCAGAGAACTGTAATTCCTGCAAAACTCGGTACACTTGTTTATCCCACTTGACCAGTATTTGTTGTGACTAACACACACTTAAACAGTGTTTCAAAGGCTTATCTGTTCATCAGTCATATTATACAGTCCTCTTAATGCTTCTTCTGTGTCATGGATTTTACTGATTAAAGCCACTGGTAATACTTTATTTCAGGAAGATTTGTAGCATTCACATCATCTCATCTCCTGTGATTTGCTTGTTCCTGGTGCACAGTATCAGATATTTAATAATCACGGCACCATAGAATTTTGCTTGGGTTAGGAGAGACCTTTAAAGGTCACCTAGTCCAGCTGCTCTGCAATGAGCAGGGACAACTTCAACTAAATCAGGTTGCTCAGAGTCCTAGTCCATATGACTTTTACCAGGGATGGGGCATCTACCACCTCTCTGAGCAACTCATTAGTCTTACACAACCCTCTTTTCTTCTATCTAGTCTAAATCTATCTTCTTTTTGTTTAAAACCATTATCCCTTGTCCTACTGCAACAGGCCCTACTATAAAGGCGGTCTCCATCTTTCTTACAAACCCTCTTCTAAGTATTGAAAGGCAAAACTTGCCGTTGGTGAGGCCATGCTGTGTGTCTCAAATCTCCTCCCTGTCCTCCATCTGCCTTAGCACAGTTTCTAGGTGTATCTGTTCCACAGTCTTCCTAGGCATAGTGGTGACTCTGACAGGTTGGTAGCTCCCAGAGTCCTTGTTTTGACCCTTTTCCCAGTTGCTGGGGGTTTCATCTGACTACCGTGACTTTTCAAATATCATGGAGAGTGGCTTGGCAACTACATCAGCCAATTCCCTTGGGACTCTGGGATGTATGTCTCAGGTTCCACAGACATATGTATGTCCAGGTTCCTCGGGTCATCATGAACCTGACCTTCTCTTGCAGTGGGAGGGCGTTTACTCGGCCAGTCCCTGCGCTGAGGTCCACTGAAGACGTGGGGAGAGAGATAGCCAGTGAAGACTGAGGCTAAAAAGTTGTTGAATACCTCAGCTGTCTCCCTGTCCACCGTTGCCAGTTTGCCAGTCCTGTTCATTGCAGGGATATACTCTCTCTGACTTTCCTTTTCTGGCTGATGTACCTCTAGAAGCCCTTATTATTCCCTGTTCCTTCCCAAGTTCAGTTCCAGCCACACCTCAGCCCTCCTGACTCCACCCCTACACAACCGGGCAGTATCCCTATACTCTTCCCAGGATACCTGTCCCTGCTTCCACTTGCTTGCGCGTTTCTTTCCATGCTCCAAGCAGCTTTTAGGACCACCTCTTCAGGAGTACCTCCAGCAGTGAGATGGTTCTTAAAGCTACTTCAGTTGCACCAGTCACACACCCTGCTCCAGCAGAAACTGGTTATACAGGGCCCTGCCCCGACTGCCCCATCCCCGCCGGCGATGCTGCCATCGCTGATGGGAGCAAGCGGGAAGAGGCGCAACTGCTGCGGCCCCCGAGGCTTGGAGAGGTCACAGACGGGAGCCGCTGCGGTGCCCGCCACTGCTGCCGGGTGCCGGGCGTCTCTTGGGCGCCGGCCGGGAGTAGCACCCGGCGCCTCGGGGCATTTCTGTCCCCGCTAGATGGCGAGAGGAGCTGTGGGGGGCTCGGGTCTGGTGACCCCCTGGAGACGCATCGGTGGCTGCAGGAGCTCCAGGCCCGCGGGCCGCGCCCGGCTGTAGGACTGCCGCTGGGGGTTGCGGACCGGTCCCAGGTGGCTCCAATGTATCGGTCCGAGCCCTCAGCCATGCTGGAGGCGCTCCCGACAGAAACCTGGGTGGGAGTGTGTGAGGAGGCTGTGAGCTGGTGCGCGTGTGCACACCCTGCGCTGCCCGAGGGGAGAGCCTGGGCTCCGGGGGGGGGATGGAGGGGGGGGGGGAGTGGGGTGTGAAAGGCGTTGGTTTAAGGTTTGTCTTTGTTTCGTACCGTGTGGATTAGGAATTGTGTTTTTATTTTAACTGGGAATAAGGTAGTTTTCCCTAGGTTGAAGTCGTTTTACCTAAGGTGGAAACTGCCTGCAGGAAACCAGGCACCAGGCTGAGGATCCGGCTCTCCACTGAGGAAGCCCTCTTCCCACTCACTGAAGGCCACCTCTCTACCTCCCATCCAATGCTGAGCCCAGAGGATCTCTGAAGTAGGTCCTAACTGTGCAGGTGGCTTCACCCCAGCCACGCAGGTGGGTGAAACCATGACCCACTCACTGCTGCACTGCCAGAATCTACCTCATCAGGGAGGTGACTGTGGGCTTAGCCAAAGGGGCTGGTGCTTGGCATGGGGCTGTGGCAGGAGCAAGAGCTGGAGGCAATGGCAGTTCTGCTAGAGCAGCACCTGGGGTCTGACTCCTTGGGGATGAATTCACAGCTGTTCCTGCTCCCTTGAGACCACCCCAAGAGGCCTGTGCCGGGTGGGTGCTGGGCCCTGACTGATGCTGCCTGGCTCCTGCTGCCTTCATGGGGGTAGGAGTGCAGCTCCTGCTTGTTGCAGCGCTGGGGGGCTCTTGACACGGCTGTAAATAAATTGCTGCCATCACTTGATTATAAGTATCATAGTTTAATATTGAGTATGTGTTGAATAATCAATTTACAAGTATTTAAATAATGAATTATTAGATACAAATATTGTCTGATTACTAAACACCTAACAATAAATACAGAAAGTGTTGTATAAGTGAAATCAAAGATGCTGTTTGACTGCCTCCTCGCTGAAAAGTACCTTTCTCTCCAGGGATGGAGGAACTGATTCAGTCCTGGGTTTGTCTGCGGTGAGTTGGATCCATTTCTTCACCCAAACCCACATTATTTAGCCCCATTTTTCTGCCCCATCCCAAATCCTGTGTGGTGTTTAGGGGCAGGAGCGGGCCCAACCTCAGCCCTGCATGCCCCCAACCCACTCCAGAGCTGGGGTGGGGGCAGCCGCTGTACAGACAGGGTCCAGCCACCCCATCGCTAACCCCAAACCCTGCCCGGTTGTGGCGAAGGTGTATCTTGCCCCTTCCCTGGGGAGGCCTGGAAATGAAGTTCAGTCAGGTGGCACTACCTCCTCCTTCCCCCACCTCCTGGGAGGCAGCAGTCCCCAGCACAGCACCTACCTGGGGCTCCCCACAGCAGGTGTGCTTGCTAAACACCTGGGCCTGGGTTTCCTCAGGAGGAGAAGGCCAGGCATGAAGCCACCCGGACACCTGCAGTTTGAGAGCAGGGTGCCACAGACACATGCAATGCTCAGCAGGGGCAGCCTCCTGCAGGCTGACGAGCAGCCTTGAAACAGGCTTCTCCCTCTCCCCGCACGCCGCTTGCGCGGTCACACAAGCGACCTCAGCTGCGGTGATGAGTGTGGATCAGAAGTGGATGCCGGCAGCTTTTGTCTGCAAACCAGCTACAAAGGGAAGTAAGCAGAACGTTGATGGAAAATGGCAGTGGTCAGCAGCTTGCACCGGTGGGCAAATCCAATAGGGATTTTATGGGGGCAGCTAATCGACCACAGCACTGCACTTCATCAGAGCTCACTGTCTGCCTCACGCTGCAGAGGCCCCTGAGATCTTTCAATAAAAGTTCCCATTCCCCTCACAGTAATGGCAACAGAGTCTTGTCAGACTGAAACTGAGAAAATTGGACGGCCTTTTGGAGTCAGTCCCAAATTTTTATTTACTTTTTTCTCTTGCATGAGCGCCTGGTTCAGTGGGGGCTTGATGAGCCAAATACTGCTGCTACTGCAGCCTCAAAGGCTGTGCTGTATGAGGCTTACCAAAGCTTTTCATCTACAGGTTGTTAGTGTACAGCAGCTCAAGTACCATGAATATAAAATAACCACGAATATAAAATAACCTCAGTAACTTGAAAGATAGCGATTTGAGATAGATAGATAGATAGATAGATAGATAGATAGATAGATAGATAGATAGATATTTTTCATTATTTTCAACACTTTCCTGGGACTGCAACGTGTAGCCTGTGGCAATAAGGACCGGTTTGGGGGTTGGTTTCTAATGTTCTTAAATCAGGGACCAACCACAGGAAGCACTGTGAGCCCCTGTTTGCAGTGGCCACATGTAGACATGCATGTTCAGAAATCACACCCATTGGGATGTGTTGCTTGGACCTGGTGGACACATAACTTGGCAGCCATGCAACCCCACTTCTGTGTAGCTGTTTGTGCTTAGCACAGTGCTGTTCTTCTAACAAGACTGCTTTTCTTAGCCATTTTGCCTGAAATAAAGTGTTTTGCTGTGTGGATTTTTGGTTTGTTTTTTCTTTTTGTTTCTTTTTTTTTTTTTAGGTGTCTTTTTTTTTCCCCCCAAATCTGCCTTTCTTTAGCACACACAGCTGCAGCATTTAGTATTTGTATGGGCTGTGTTGGCTGCAGTCATGCCATGAAGTCCCACTCTAGACCCAGACTGAGCATCCGCTAATCCTCTTAGCAAAGTTAATATCCCCTGTGCTTCCATGATAAGCTAGAGTGAATAGAAAGTCTCAGTCTGCTCTATATCTTAAAGTTCAGGAGAGAAATTAACATACATGTATAATTAGCTGTATTTAAATAATGACAACATTGTTTTCAGCTAGAAAAATGTTCACCCTATTTTTCGTCTATAACGGTATCTCCCTTTACCTCTGCTTTTCAAACTTTTCATGAGCCAGACATCCTTTGATGCTAATTCACAAATGCCCAGTGAATTCCCATCACTCCTAATCCCTCAGCCTCTCATTCTTTATAAAAATGTCTTAATGCCTTCAACTAGGCCCATTAACACTGGAAACATGGGTGTCCTTGGCCCCTGGCTGTATTATAAGGAAGCAAAAGTGAGGGCCTGTTTATGGGATAATCTTGCCTGACATCTAATCCTTTTTCATTTGGGTTTATTTCCTCTTGGTTTTGATTTAGCTCTTCAATCAGTGGATTCTGGCACCAGCCATTGAGAGAGGATTTCCCTGACTTGTCCTGACACCTGTAACGCCCTGCCCCGCGCAGCCCAGCCCTGCGGATCCAGTGCCAGTCACTCCTGCTTTCCCTCACACCGGTAGGTAGAAGCAGCACCTCTCCCTTATGGGACAGAAAGCTGCTCATCTGCCAAGCTGAGTTGGCCTCTGCCACAAGCACAGCCTTCCTTGCCATTTCTTCCTATACTTTCTGACTGGTTGAGGCTTACTTGCACAAGCGATTTTTAGTTGTTAAGGGTTCATTGTGTACAGTTTATAGCAGCTCTTGTGTTACACCTAGTAATAAAATGATGTGGTGTTAACATTTTTCATCTGAACAAATGAAAAATCAGCCAGACTATCACACTATGTGTTAAGTACATTGTTTTTACTTTGTAAAACAACATTACTCTCAGTCAAGACAGCAACTCGTAAATACTTACAGGTTACAGTTGTGGATGCTCTTGAATGTCTAATCTGGTGCTGATTAGTCAACACTGATTGCTTTTACTTTTGAGGAGAAACCCTCTCTCCTACCTGCTGAGAGTTTGGGTAACTCATTGATTTCAGGAGCAGAAGGGACAATTGACTTGGTTTTCCTATTCCATTAACCACGGACCATTGTATTTTTCTAATCTGCTACTTCTTTTCATGATTTTTCCAAGTGGATAATTAGCCTTAGTTTATATAAAAAAAGTTTTTTAAATCCCTGTTTTCTAAATAGATATTCTTTGGCTTTAGCATCCAGATGTTGTATCATAATATCTCTTTCTTTTCCATTACCCAGTCCTCTCAGTGGAGATTCTTATGAAATAGAAACATGAGCCTGTGCCTATTCTGTGTCAGAAGACTTCCACTGTAGAACAGCTGTAACATGACAGTCATTATACAGCTGGGATGTATTTTGGTTTCTCCTTTGTTAGAAAAACCTTTGCATTAGCACAGGGTGGTCAGATACAGATTCTCCATACTGCAAGACAGAATTAGGTGCCTTCAAAATGGATTATCCAGTAGCAGGAGTCACCCTGCTGAGGTAGTGCTCTCCGTCCATGCCCTCCATCAAAACCTTTGGCCTCTAAAGCTGGTGGAAGAAATCCTGGTCCTGAGACTGTGTCTTTTGGCAGAAGGATCCAACTGGCTCTTTAATCCATGCACCAAATGATAAAGTTTTCATTTGATCTGAAGATTGTCAGGCTTGCTGAATCAGCAGATATGTTTGGTTTTGAATAGAGCATGGAGAGGTTTGAGCTTGACATTCTAATTAAATTTTGTTGGGTTTGTGGGTCATTTGGAACGTAACAGCTTCCTGCAAATGAATATACGTGCATCATATACATATGTCAGTCAGGGAATTAGCAATTGCTGTGATGGGAGTGTTTAAACATCTGATAAATCAGGCAAGTTTCAGACTTCAAAACAGCACTTTTCCAGATTGACATTCATTAGCAAATGCATATTGCCAATGGTTAGCTCTTAATCACTATCAATCATTAACACTACTTATTCAAACAATTAGTCTTTAACAACCTCACTCTAAATCAGCTGTGAGTGTGAATAAGGCTGATGCTGGTTGGCTAATGCTGATGGCTACAGCTCTTGACTATTGCAGTGGCTGAGGTCATCCTCATCAGGCTCAAAAGCTCTTCCAGGAGGGATGCTGGAACAGAAGTGCAAGGTGGGGTTTGGTTTTGGTGGTTGAGGTTTTTTTGTTTGTTTGTTTTTGTTTCCTCCCGTGTTTTGCCTTCTTTCTCCTTCATGTTTTTATGCTCCTTGGCTCTCCCCAGAAAGAGGGGGGATGGGAATCTCATCTCCCAGCACTGTTCATCTCATTTCCAGGATCCAATAATCCCTTTTCCACCTTTGCAGTTCCACACAGTTACAAAGTTGTTCCATGTTGCTGTGGTACCAAACACTTGTACACTGTGCAGGTTGGACTGTTCCAATGTGTTTATGTTTGGGTTGAAGGCGAACAAATATTGAGCACACTTTACTTTGTGTACTTGTACTTTACAGGTCAAACAAACCCTGTCTTTGCTAGAGCTCTTTTGGTGTAATTGGGATGACTGAGTTTTAGCTACTTTAAATGTCAGAGTGCATGCTAAGATAGGTGTCTCTTCTCCCTCGGTAACCAAGGTGAGGGAGATCGACATCTCCAGAAATTACATTGAGCCCATCCATGTAAATTGGATGGATTAGGGTGAGATCTTGCACTGAACTCCTTTTCAAATCTAGAGGTCCTGGTGGTTAGTAGCAGTTTTTGTATGTGAATACAGCTCAGCAAGATTGGGATTCTGCACTGCTGTTTCCAGAGCTTGTGATGCCTGAAGGCTGAAATGAAGCTGTCACTGAAGAAGCCCACCAGGTTAGGTGACTGCATATCCTCTCTCTTGAAGTATGATACAATTTAAGATCAAAGCTGATACTTCTGACAGGACCAGGATTTTGCCAACTCTGTGTCAGGCTGCAAACAGCTAACATTCTCACCTTTGTCAAACTAGATTTAATGTATCTGGGAAAATAGGCAATCTGATAATGTATTGCTACTATTGACTTAAAGGAAGTAGCAGGAGGCGTGCTCTCCTCACACAGATCTCCTGGGGAACTCAATATTTGACTACAAAAGCTGTGAGTTCTTTCATCCAGGCGCACTTGATTTTAGAGGTGATATGCAGAGCACCAGCCTTGCTGTACAGCTCGGCTTCAGTGAGCTGTATGTGGCTGCCGTTCCGTGCTTTGCTTGGCCAAGTGAGACTGGTCGCTGCCTGAAGGCATCTGTAGCTGTGGACTAAGTCACCTGAACATCAGATTTCTGTCCTGTCCACAGGCATGTCTGTTTTTGCAGCATCACAAAGGTGCCAGCCTTGGACAACAGCTCTTGGGCTCCTGAGGCTTCCTTGGTGTTCAGGCCACTTGCGTACCAAGTGGCTGGCAACATCTCTTGCCTCTGCTGCAGCTCAGGTTTCACCCAAAAGGTTTAGAAAATAAAAAATGGCCCGACATGAAATTTAATAACAATAGGCACTAGTGTAAAACTGGAGCGATCTGAGCCTGCGAGCCGGGTATTCTTCGTAATGGAATACAGTACCATTGCTCCCACTCATGGAGCAGTAACATGCAGCAAGAGCTCCGTCGGTACGGAAGGCCTGTCTAAGTGTTTCTGTGAGAGCTGTTATCTGAGGAAACACTCTGGGCCAGCATGAATAAATAATGCGCTGATAAGTTTTTCTAGCGATACCTACTCTGCAGCAAAGCAACCTTAGGTGATCGACTGGAAACCAGCAGCCACTCAAGAGTGTGTTGATGCTCACAGCAGACTCATAATTGTTTCTCCTGCGCTGCTACTGTAAGTAGACAATGCTAAAAGCAATGATAATAAATGAGAATGAAACATGGCATAGACAGCACAAAAATGTCAGGTAGGTGTGCACGTCCTCTTTCTCATGCTGAAACCGTCTGTGTTGTGGTGCTGTGCTGGTGAAAAACAACAGTGGAGGGACAAGGCCAGCTATAAGGGCGAGCTGTTATGGCAGCCAGTGCAGAGCTGAGCCATAGTGTATCTGAGTACCAAAGCTGAATTTCTTTCCTAACAACTGCTAGCGAGCATTTCAGGCACTCTTTTGCCTTTTGTGGCATGTGGGCGTTTTTAGGCAAAGTTCTGGCAAGTCTTGTGGCAGGATCTCTGCCAGCTAAGGGGAATACAGGGAGAAAGAGGTGGTGTGGAGTTCTTAAGAATTTTTACTACCCGTACCTTAGCTAGCGACAGCCTGATTCTTTGGATGGGGGCACTCTGGCAACCAAGCTGGTTTTGCTGCTGACTGAGCTGGGTGAGCAAGTCAGACAGAGCCCCTCTCTGTGGTGTTCTCGCTTCTTGAACGTTATATCCATCATGCCATTTCAGGGCTACCCATCACCAAGTCCCGGAGCCCACAGTCACTTGCCGTGTGGTTGTGTCTGGCATAATGAGAGGCTGTAGTTGCTTGCACCTTAAGGCTCATAGCAAAGCTATTAATGAAACCCAAGTTCATCAAACTGCTTTGGACATCAGCTTTGTCACTATCATTTCTGAACTAGTAGTCGGGGATCCTATTGGCTGATCCCTCCAAATTACTTGTTAATGCAAAGCAGTAGTTGAGCACATTTCCAATTAAATACAGCTACTTTATAAAACAATGTTCAAGTTGCTGGCCTAAATTACTCCTTAATTAGGTCATTTTTTCCTAATTGATTAAAAATAGGATTTCAAATTAAAACAGATTGAATAACATCACACAAATGACATTATTCAAATCTGAAAGAAAAAAAAATCATTGAAAAGGAAAGAACTATTATATTGAATTGCAGATCAGCTGTAGATATGACATTTGGGATTGTTCTCTAGAAAATCTATTATTTTCCATCTTTGAAATTAGGGCGAGGATGCAATCAAATAAAAAAAGTTCAAAGCCCAGAAGAAAATAAAAAAAGCCCTTGCAAGGCAGCTGATCAAATAGGAGATTATTACTACATATCATTTGTGGTATGGTAGTACCTAGACACCCTGACTGAGACCGCAGGCACTCTACAGAGAGACATGAGCCCTGCCCCAGAGAACTTGCAATTGAAGTCAACAAGCTAGATGATGGGACAAAAATTAGAGAGCAAGAGTTTACCTTCCAAAACCTTTGCAAAAGGTTGAAGGTAGCTGAAGAAATAGAGCCAAGAGGTCCATTGACCTCTTCTGTCTCTAAAAGGCCACAGATTCATGCTGTTGCAGCTCCAGCACAGAAATTTGGTGATGGACACACTCTAAAATGCTCACTGTAGTCTGTACTCTAAAATGCTATAGACTGATCTTACTATAGTAACTTTAGTTCCTGTCAATGTCATAAACAGCCATATCAAACAACAAAGCTCAGATTTCTGATGAGACTATTTAGGGACAATTTACAGGCTGGATGTGTGGGTTTTTTTCAGTGAAAGAAAACCAACCCAAGCAGACTGAGTGGGACAGGTAAAACGTAGCACAGCTACACTGGTTTCTGTAACACTAGGCAAGTTAGGTATATCAGTGTCAAAGGGTGAAGGTCCTTTGGTGAAGATCTATCAGCTGATCCTTTGGCATTGCTACTGCTATCCTAGTTTATTTGAGGTGAGGAACTAGTCCCTGGTTTAAATTCAGTTCTATCAGTTTAGACAGGGTTTCAGTACATCATTTCCTTGGGAGAGCAGAAATGCAGGCTGTATGCACCTGTTTTTCTTCTCTTCCAAACAGCTCCCTCCTGGCTCTGTGTTCAGTTAGCATCTAGCAAAGCACCTATGTAGGCCAGTTATTTTTATGTCTGGGTTAACACTCTATCATCTCTGCTGTACTCATGATCTGGCTGCAGGCTCAAACTGGGTGCCTATCTGTTCCTGTCCCCTTAAACTTACTATCTTCTCTTAGATCTGGCTTTTAAGTCTCCTTATTTTTCAACCTAAATGGTAGCTGGTCATGATATAACAGTGAATGCAGACAGTAACACTTCAAGATGTGTAGTATTAAATGTGTACTGCAGAAGCACTTCTGTTTAACTTGGCTAAACATACCTGAGTACCTCATCTACCAAGAAACAGCTGTACTGGGTCAGACCAGACTTCCCACTCATACAAGTGATCAACACCCAGGCAAAGAAGAGAGTAGGTGTAGGGCAAGTGTACTGCCGTATCCTTGCAGCTTCTAGTGCATCTAGTCATCTCTTCACTGCAGTACTGAGGCAGTGTCTATCATCTCTGCTGGATGGGAAGCTGCCCAATTCCTTTGACTGTTCTCGTAGTCCATCTCCAAACCCTTTCCAGTTATTCTTGGATCCTAGCTGAGAGCAGGACCAGAACTTCAGCGGGTATTCAGGGTGCGAGCACATATTAGAGTTATACAACAGCACAGTCATGCCTCCTGTTGTTTTTTCCTTTCCTCTAATTTATTGACTTCTTAGACCAACAATGATGTGTCTTGACCTTCATCTGTGATTTTATCTGGCAGATCTTTCCACAACTACTTACAGTCACTGTTTTTGTTTAAAAACCTTCACTAATTTAGGAACGTAAGCAGACTCTGTTACCTTGGGCACAAGTTCTCACCAATAACCTGAACTGGTTTGCCCCAAAACAGCTCTGGATGAACATTAGAACTAACCCGCTTCTGTTCATTCCCACTTCTTTTCTTTTAATGCTTTCATCAGCAGTCTATGAGAGGACCTTTTTTTTATTACATCCAAATATGGATCAGAAAGGAGTACAACGTCCTTGAGGCTAAGTTGTTCCATAGTTCTTAAACAATAACATTAACATCTTGATGAAATCTTTGATTATTGTAGGTGTCTCTGCCAGTTAATGTATTCTTGTGAAGGTCACTCTGTGCACAGTCAGTGCAGCTGGAATGCTTGTATGGGAAGCCAGCAACTTGCCATGCAGAATTCTGCTAAGAACGTAGCTTGGTGGGCGTGGGTATCTGGGAAGGAGAAAAGCACACCTCTGGGGCTGCGGTTCGGAAGAGGAACTCCCACACACTGAGCACTTCCTGCAAAATTTGTTAGGTGTTTACAGTGCTATCTTCCATGTGCTCGCTGTACAGCTGTTCTGAAAGCTGCTTTATGGCAGGATGATACCTTTCCAGTCATTAATGTGCAGTGTGGGTCACGCTCTCCTACCAGCGATGGCTTTTTTTCCTGTTGCTGCTCAGACTGTTCTTTCATTGGCACCTTTTATTTGCCACCCTCCATCCTATCATATATAGGCATCATTGCTTTCTCTAGCACATATGGGCTTTCTGTTATGGTAGGCGGGTATCACGCACAACAGCGCTGACCATTTCCCCAGCAAGATCATTTCTGCTATCTTGCCCCACGTGGCTAATCCCACAGCAGACTGAAAAAAATCTGAGCACATTTGTTGGAATGGATCTTGTCTGCCTTTTTCCAGAGATAAAATTAATTCCACAGAACATTTTGAATGGCCAAAAATCATGCAGTTTAGAAAAGTGTTTGAATAAGACTGTCTGTCATGATTTAATTTTTCAACCCACTGCAAAAATAATTGATTTATATTTATATAACTCCTTTCATCACAAAGGACTTCATGTGCTTTCCAGAAAGATACTTCCATTCAAGCCACTGCTGAAATGCAACCTCTACTTAACAGCAATATTAGTTTGCAGTATGAGGCAGGGGAAAAAAAAAAAACTACAAGCTTACCTAAAATACAGCCATTTTCATTGAAAATTGTCCCTTTTAGGAATAAAAAACCCATAAAAATCTACATGATTCTGGTGCATGAAATTGGGCCGATTATATGACATTTAGGGGAAACATTAACATTTCCCATCCTGAGGCCTTTAAGTACTTTTCAAATATTTCCTGTGGCATCTTTAATTCATCCTTGCTTCCTGAGAATTCTGTCACCTGGAATGTCCTGTGTTTGTTGTAGCTATTCAGGAAGTTTTAGAGCAACTTACAAGGAAACACTGGTTTGTAGCATCAGAAGCTGTGGGTAAAGGTGAATTTGGTAGTACAGATTAGGCTTTGTTCAATTCTGGAGAGCTGAATATGGTACCTGTGTGATCCACCTACGTACCCCTAAAAAGCCAGATGAGTTTCAGTAGTAGGCGAAATATTCCTGTCAGTATGTCTTTTCTGTTAGGTATGGGTTGGGAATACAATTGTTAGTAATTGTTAGAATTCTTCATTGTATTATAGGTGCTTATGTACACTTCTGCTCAAAGTAAGCTAACCACACGCACTACTGTTGCTGTCAGAGGGAAATACTGTCATGAGATCATTTATGACAGTGATTCCAAGGGTGTTGACTTATGGAAGCGATATTGTCATTTCTTCTTTAACAACCAGACGGATTCTGCCAAATGAAGGCAGAATCTGCCCTACTGAATCATTCACGTATGCTTTTTATTTAGCTCTGGCTATCCTTCCAAATCTTTTTCTACCTGCTTGATAACTGGATTTAAATGATCTTTAATTAAATCTTCTGGGGCTTTGTTAATATCAGCCCCTACCATATTTTTGGGTGCCCACTTAAGATTCCATGAGGGGAGCAGGGCTGAAGGGCAAACTCCAGAAAGCTGCATCGCTGCAGTCTCAGAGTCATTAATTTTGCGCAATGATAACTTTGTACTCAGAGAGCAATATTCATTATAAGCAGGAGGGGAAGCATGTGAGTCCTTAATTAACAGTAGGATATCATCAGCATAAAGTAATAGTTTAATGTTCTACAGAATCAGCGTTATAGCCTTTTAGACTGTTGGTTTTTCCATTTTAGACAATGCCAACATAGGACTGTAATTGTCTGGATGCCATTACCTGGCTCTCATTAGTCTCCAGGCACTACCCACAGCACCCCATTTCCTATGAGTGACCCACAGCTTCTGTTTAATGACCCAGATAAATGCCCCGGTTTTGAAGAGAGCTCTGTGTGCCCTGTGCACGTGAACAGCAACTGACTTTTGCCCAAAATCCAACCCAGCCTCCTGCCTGGCCTCTGTATTGGCATGTGGTGGGGGCAGATTTCCACCATCAGTGGACAGGCTTGCAAAACAAACATGTGTGTCTTATTTTATTTCTAGGACATGCTGCACTGTAGAAGCATCAGCAGCAAGTCATCGAGAGGGCCTGGAGAGCACCCAGGAGCTGGAGAAGAGCCACCTTCTCTCCGCTGCCTGAGTGAGAAGCTGAAGTTTTGTCATCTTGCCAACACCACTCCAAAAATCACTGAGTCACTTTTGGGGACCAGTGACTACTAATAAACTCAGTTCCAGCACTAAAGTAAGAAGAGCAAGTCTTAGAGTCCGAGTGATCCCTAAAGTCTCTAAGGCATCTCCTTTAAGTGCAGCAGGGGGTGTTGGGGGCAGGCCTTGCCCTGAGTTGCTCCCTCAGGCGGTGTTGGGCAGACCCAGCCTATCAGAGCAGCCCAGACCTGTTCACTCTGCTCTGTGAATTGTGTGGAGACAAAAAGCCCTGTCTCCTCAATGGGGAGAGGCCCAGCCAGAAGGAGCCAATCAAGGTAGGATGTGCCCATGATGACCACTGCTGCTCTTAAAGGCATTATCTTGGAGACTTCTAAGGGCCTTTGAGAAGCTGCTCCTCCCCTGTGCTGGAGACTTGCTCTGCCGTAATTTACTTGTGCTGTTACATCTTGTACCATTGTTCATCCTCTCTTGCATCCTTTTGCTTTTGTGTTCGTTTTCCACAGACCAGAACCAAGGCTTCTAGAAATCTGCGTGTGGCTGACGCAGCAGGAAGAGGGGTTGTTCCCATGGCACTTGTCTGTAAAGACAGGACAAGAAATAAACTTTTACTATTTTAGAAATATCACAATTAATACCTTACACAAAAGGGACAGTTTGAATCTGTATCACTTCTCAGGGGAGACTGACCACTATTCCTGCACATCAGTCAGACTTGGTGGAATTACTCTGTGTAAGCAAACTCTAAAACCACTACCTCCTCAGCCTCGCAGATGAGGGCTAGGACTCCCAGGCTTATTTTAAGTGAGGCTGAGGAAAGATAGAAAGGTATATTCAAGGTTAAAATATTTGTTGCATGTGTTGGGGAGACAGGGAAGAAATTAATTCCCAGAAGACTAATTCTGTGTGAAGGGAAGTGCTAATTTTGGAAGTGCCATACCTCTGCTCTGTGGGTGTAATTAATACTCACAGGTTCTTCAGGTGAGCTCCACACTGTGCTTCGGCAGAGGACTGACATTGAATCTGTGTTTTCCCTTTCACTCTTGTGAAGGTAGAGCCTTCAACTGCAGCTCTTCATCCTTGCTAATGCAAAAGTTCCTGTGAACAGAAATTATCAGTATTAAACTGCATGTGTCTTCTGTTGTGTGGTGGGAAGATTGAGAGTACCTGGAGTGAAAGAGTCTCAGGCAAGGCTTCACATGCCTTTTTTGCTTCTGTGCATGCCTCTTCATGGTAAACCGAGTTGGCTACCTAAGTACAGAACCAAATAAGAGCAAAAAGTGGAACTGCATCGTTTACCTGTGTCAGGTGTCCTGGAGGTCTGTTAGGATCATTGGCTATAGTCCCAGTGACAACCATTCTGTGTCCAGCAGAGAACGGGAATTAATTTTCTGTTCAGACCAATGGCTTTGTCCTGCAAGAAAAAGCTAAAAGCTAATTTATGTAGAATATACTGAGTTGGAAGGGACCCATAAGGATCATCAAGTCCAACTCCTAGAAAAAGTATAATCCAAAAATTGCCTGAAATAGCTAAATAAGTTTTAATTTTCTCCAGTAGAGTCTGGCTAGGTCAGGGATGAACTCACATCTCCCACAGAGCACACACCGCAGGGCAGTTAGAGTTGTCCAAGACTTCAGTGGACCTCTCCTGCCAGCTGCTTTTTTTTGGGGGTTGCGGGGAGAAATACAGACTACAATTTTTATGATGCATTGACTGCAGTGTTACTTCCTACTTCTTCATTTCTTCCACCAACTTGTTTGAAATCCTATTCTGGTTTTGGTTGGGTTTTTTTAATTGTTTCATCTACCTAACCTAATGTAGCTGGTCAGCACTTTGCCCAAGTTAACTTAGTTAAACCAGAGTTGTTTGCTTATGACAGTTAATGGAATTTGCACTTAAACTGTGTCAACTGTAGTTGTGTGCTGACACTAAAACCAGTGACTGTACCTCAGGGATTCTGTGAATATATTTGTAATAACACTGAATTGTGGCTTGATTTTATTTATTTTTTTAAATTTCTATTTCAACCTACCTTACATCAGTCCAAATTGAAGTCCAGATTTGGCACCAACAAGGCTGTGGTTTTTTCATATGCTGGACAATAAATGAACACACCTGATTTTTTTTTTAGAATTCAGGTGTTGGCAGAGGTGGGAGCCGGATTTACATCTGCAAAAGAGAACCAGTTTTAGGAAACATTGAAACTTGCAGTTTGTATGCACCCAAACACACACATCACTTACCTGAACAATGGCAACATCCAAATGCAAATTGGATGAATTGCACTGCCTCTCTTTATGAAAAGAATGTATTGGTATTCTCTATATGAAATGGAGCTTTCTTGCCTATTCATGAAGTATCAATTTATCCTAGTAGAATACATTCTGACATTCAAATATTTACATACACTGCTTTACAAGTCTTTCAGATACCTGTATTGTTTGAACAAATGTGTCCCCTTGCTGTCATAACTATTTGTGGGCTCCAGTGTGGGCCAGAAGATCCAGGTTAAAAGCCCAGCTGAAGAAAAGTGGCAGACGCAGCAGAAGCTGCAGTACTGGGCAACTGTAGTCCAAAGCTGGGAATCTGACAATTCATAAACAAAGCTCAGGCTGAGTCATGTGAGGGATAACAGGCCACTTATGCCATCCCAGTTACCTTGTCAGCCTAGAGGAACCAATTCTTTGAAATTCTTCCAAAAGCTCATTGGGAAACAGAGAATCCAGACTTTGTGACCCCCTTCTACAACCAGGCCTGGATGACAGCATCATCCCTACGGGTACCAAAACAAGGGCTTTACGACACACCTCCTCACGTGTGCACCAGGCCAGCCATCAGCCCTTGCTGCTAGAGCAGGATGAGCACATGCTGTGGGTCAGAACTGAGAAAATTCTCCTGCAAAGGACAACATCCATGGCTCATGGCTGTCTAGGTCCTGCACATCGCTAGTGCATCGTATTCATGTTCAAAAGACACTGGTGAATGAACGAACTGAAAGATGCTCTCAGGAAAAGCAGTAAGTATGTTTGCACAGTCACAATGGAAATTTGATCTTGCCCGTTGCAGCAGTGCATATGAATCAAGGGGAAGGTATTTTCTATTTGAAAGATCTCAATCTTTTAGTGAAGCAACAATGTCTCAGGTATTTTGTGAATATTTGTACAAAAGCCATGATGAATATGCACTGCTGGTTGCTGGTGAGGGCACTGGACTAGAAACCAGAGGTAGGCTCTTACCTGGGTTCCTCTGACAAGGTCTGGAGACCCATCCAAGATTAGCCAGCTTCCAGAATTCTCCATGATCCTGAATTCTGAAAGGAAGAGAGAACACCTCTGTGTAAGATGAGACACCAAACTGCAGGTACCCCGAAACGCCAGTCACGGTTTAGCATACTTTCTCTTTACCAGTTTGCACCCTTATTCCCTGAATCGTAACAAAGGTTCCTAGTAAGCGCTCTGAGGCCGAAACACAGAAATAGGTATTGGAGGGACTGTGATACTATTCCTGTTTAGCCTGTCATTTTCTCTTTCTGCTGCTCTGGTATTCGATTCCGTATGAGACAGGGGGACATGGAAAAGCACAGCCTTACAGTGGCTTGCTGTTTACAAGGTGATCCTCAGACTGCTTGCCCCTGCACACAGCCACACTCCCGTTGCTGGTCACATTTCTCAGTGCAGAGATGAGCCGGTTTACGGGCCATCTGTCAGGCAGCGCGGGGGCACTGTGTATTGATGCCATGCTTGTAGCTATCTCTTGTTTGAAACAAAGTTCAGTTCAAAGCACTTCCAAGCACAGAAAGGGGAGAAAAAAGATGTTAATGTGTTTAGATTACATTAAAGTTTTAAGATTAACTAAAAGAAAGGGAGAAAAAAGTCTGCTAATGTGTAGAGCTCAGTGGAGAGGCATTATTATATTACTTCTAATGCGCATAAAGCATCTCCTATTAAAAAGGGATGGCAGTTTTACATCCTATTAAATATATCAAAGCTGTACTTCAATTACAAATCCTTTCATATGCATGTTTTAACAAATATGTCTTTGATAATAGAGTGCAGCAGTAGCTTTTTAAATGCTAAACAAGATCCCTACAATACAGCACAGAGATAAAAAAAGGAAAAGTACCAGAGGAAGGTGGGCAGGGCAGGGCAGGGGACTGAAGGATTTATTTCAATATTTTCATTCCCTTTGTAGCTCACAAGGCAGAGTTTACATGCCATTCCAGTGTGCATAGTAGGACACCGATGGAATAGCACAACCTGCAAACAGTATAATGGAGGTGTTTGGCAAGATGCTATTGTTTTTCCACATCACTATCTTTGAAAACAAGCTGTGTGCTAATAATGCTAGGAACAACAAAAATAAAAGCAAGCCGTGCTTGGATGAGACCTGCAAAACAAAGGAGAAACTTCCTGCCCACAGGAGGTGATGAGGTGACAACACACATAGTCCTGGCCCTGTGAACTTACCCATCAAACGTCACTGTCATAAGCCACCAGCCCTGATGCTGCCCTGGAAAGCCCAGCATGTGAAACAGTCCTCTGCAGTGGGCAGTCTGGTGCAGTGCGGCCCAGGGGGAAGAACAGTGTTAGAAGGATCAAAGGAAACCCAAGAGGGACCCAATGTGATCCAGAGTCCAAGTTGTTTATCCCCTTCTGCCTCTGCACAGAGTTGTTAGGGCTGGGCAGTGCTCTGCAGACCCTCCTGGGCCCTCTTCCGCGTGAAGAGCCAGCCCCTTGTGTTGCTTTCCCTGTACCTAGACCCCTGCGAAGGGAGGGTTGGCATGTCAGATTTCAGCTGTCGCGACACTGGTGTTCAGATCCCCGTTTCTAATTGTGCCCACCCCCAGCTTTACAATTATGCAAACCCCAAACTCTGTTCCTG
Source organism: Gallinula chloropus (assembly GCF_964237585.1). Lineage (NCBI taxonomy): Eukaryota > Metazoa > Chordata > Aves > Gruiformes > Rallidae > Gallinula > Gallinula chloropus. The sequence goes on from NC_140088.1 coordinate 74,382,963, forward strand.
CTCAGGGTGGACTGAAGTCACAACATTAATTGGATCAGGCTGCCCAGCTCCATTTCCATGGATCAGGTATTATTGACATCTGGTATAGGAATGAGCCCATGCCTATGGAAATATATGAACCCGCAATTAGCTTTTTCAGGCTTCTGATGAATTAATTGAATAGAGGTTCATAAATCTTAAAAAAGAAGGCAAAAGATGTGATAATAATAAAGAGCGATAATAAATTCTGCTTAGCCTTTTGTCCCCATGGTTTCTTGGTTATGGAGATAAGGAAAGCTGTAGAGATTTAGTGAAACGAAGTCACTTAGCTAGAAAATAATGATGAGCAACAGCACTGTAGTATCATAACTCTGATGTCCACAGTACCGAGCACCAGGGCATCACAGTACTCATGGAACTAGGTCTCGCTTCCCTGTCTGCTGCTGCTGTTAAGGCTTATGTGTCGTACAGCTTGGCTCTGCTGGGCTACTCTGCAGAGCAAGGAAGGCGTTATGTTCCTTAGCAAGGTGGAAGGGAAAACCAGAGCCAAGTTAAGCCTTCTCCCTCCCCCTCAGAATAAAGCTACACAGCAGCAAAAGCACCCACCGGAATTTAAACACTGGGACACAGTAGGCTCATAGAACCAGTTCCAGAAATGCTGCATGATACCAGCTGTGAAACAGAGGGTTAGAGCCAGGACAAAGACGCTGTTGTCCCAGATTGCCACCCTTTGTCCATAAGATCCAGAGCATGACAGAACCTTGTGGTACCACATGAACAATACACACAACTTGTAGGACAACCAGGCTGCGCAAGACAGATGCTGTCCGCATTGGCTTGCAGAAAAGATGTCACCCAAAGGAAACACTACCTCCCTTTTGTCTCTGGGCCAAATCTTCTGGGTGATATAGATCAGTATCACACTATTGAAGTCAATATTACAGATTCCAGCTGGTTAAATTGGCTTCAATCCACTCAGTCAATGAATCAGATGCTCAGCAGGTGATATACAGTGTTTGACTTGCCTAAGCAATCATTACATCCAGAGACTCAGAGATCTATTCTGAAGTCTCAGCAAACAAGACAAAATGTGTTCCTCTTTTGGCCTCATATATATCATTTCACTTTAAAAGGATTTCTTGCGTTAGATGCTTCAGCATTACTTCCAGCAGGTCCTGGTGCTGCAAACTGACAGTACTTATGGCTGTGTTTATTTGTGCTGATTTTTTTTTCTTTTTCCAGCTGCCTCTATTAGCACAATGGCTAAATGCAAATTCAAATCACTGTGGTGATTAGCTGCAAATATTGCTTTTTGCAATGGATTTGGTGTCCCAAGCAAACAAAGGACTGTTCTCCAGCGCGCTGCAGACGGCACGATTGTGTACTTCACAGATGTCTTTGTGCAATCAGCTTTTCATTACTGGCCTGAACATAACTTTTGATAGAGCCGAGAGAAAAGAGTGGCCTGTGGTGGGAAGCAGAAGTTCCCTTACCTGGCACACAGTATTTCCTCCCCTGCAGACATATTGATTACTGAGGGGCTGCTGAATGAGTGAGGTGCTACTCAGCATGAGCGTGGCTGGAACAAGTCCTATATAATTAAAGGAACAAATGATCTGTCCAAAAACTCACGGTGACTATCCTATAGCATTGTAATTCATAGCCAGGTCCTCTTGCTTTAGGTTTTCTCTGCTATAGGAAAAAACCCACAGCTGAAGGCTAATGAATTATACATGAAAGGAAGAAGTTGTTTCTAAACCCAAGGTGACTGGGAAAAAATCTGCTGTCTCCTGAAGCAGGAGCTTAGGCATGTTTCTTCAAAGATGTGAGACCTGCCTCTAAGAGCATTACGGCCAGGCTAAGCACAAGCTCCTCAAGAACTGGAGCAACTCTGCAGAAGAGAAGACAAAGAGCTGACCAAGTAACAATTTGTCAGTTTGTAAAAGGCAAAAATTAAAGGCAGAGTCTATTCCTTATGCACAGTGAACAGAGCAAGTAGTCAGGGCTGAGGGAGATGTAGATTAGACATGTTTTGAATGTCAGAGAACAGTCACTGAACTTCTACTACGGCTCATTTGCCAAGGCTAGATAAACACGTCAGACAAGAGAAAGGTAGAGCTGATCCTGCCTTGAGGAACAAGAAGGTACTAGAGGATCTTTTAAAGTACCTTCCTATCCTTTTTTCTATGACTCTAATCAAGTATTGCATTGGTAGCTCCTTGGCCCCAGGAAATTACAAATCTTGCATCCTGAAAGAATGGGAATCACTGTTTCACAAAAAAACAGTGGATGTGCATCTGCACCACTGCATGTTGGCTTTTACATGAAGAAAGGTGTTTGCCCAAAACAGGAGCAAAGAACAAGCACTTAAGAGTAGGCTTAATTGCATCAGATGAAATTTGTGGTGCTTATACACATCCCTATGTACTTCGCTGGGCTGGAGATGCAAGTTTTTAAGGCATGATGTTGGAACACTGGCAGAACGAAGGCAGCCCTGCACAGAGAACAGGAACGTTGCAGGGTGTCCAGACAACCTGATGTGAATGAGCAAATTAAGAGCAAGGAAATATTTTTAAAAGCCAATGCAATAATAAGGAGGCTATGCAACACTATAGGAGAGGAAATCAAGCTGAAGATAAATTTCTGCTCTAACATGCCGTTGTTCTGCTAAGTCAGCTTTTTTTCAGCAAGGGGTGATGGGTAGGCAGAGAATAAGGTGGTAGAGGGGAAAGGGTATGGCATGGCAAACACACCCAGCCACACAACAGCACCTGCTAGGAATATGCTGTGCCACTAAACATGTGACCAAAATACACAGAGCCAGGAAAGACTAAAAACTTTTCAAAGGGATTTCCAGCTGCTCCCAAGGAAACAAATCAGAGCAGGTCTCTGCTCCCAGGGAAACAATCAAGAAAGATACATTCTGTTCGTTACTTTGTCAATAGCTTGCTGTGTGGCTGTGCAAATCATTACCTTTTTTTTTTTTTTTTTTTTGGCCTCAGTTTCCACACTATCTGTCTATATTTACTGCGTAAAGAACATCATGAGCAAATCCACCAGTGAAGCGTCTGAACTACCTGAGAGGGCACAGTAAGGGGGAGCAGGCCAGTATCTGCCTGGGACTTGCTCCAGAGGAGTGCTATGAGGGTCTCACCCTTAATAAAATTTCTTACTATCGATAACACTCTGGCAACAAAATTGATGCTTTGTTATCAGAGAGAAAACTGTGGCTACAGTAAAGACAATCTCAAAGCTTCAAGGTCTAAGCACCCTCCTAAACATTTTTTTTAAAAAACTCCCTCTCTTGCCTTATAGCCCAAAACAGTAAGAAAGAGAAAAGACATGATCAATAATTAAAAGGCTGGAAATGAACAAATGGAATGAATTGTTCCAAGAAGGTTGAGGAAAGGAACCTGAGAAATACCATCTATCTTTATCTCTCAATCTGGCAGAAAATTTACAGAGTGTCTTTATAAAGAGAGATTCTAAGGTTATATATTAACTGGTTCAGGTTTCTGAGTGATGCAAATTTAGGGGTATGTTTTCTTTCTTTTTTTCTTTTTACATTATGCTTTCTCATTTTATGACACTTCTCAGACTTGACTCATTCACAGCAGATGGCTCCATGAATACTGGATATTTCCATAAATAATGACAGATTTCCCTACAGTCTCCCCACCCTCCTTCACTCCACATGCCCAAGTCTTTTGTGTGCTATCTGCAGATACACATTCAAATTCTGGTCAGCAAACAAGCCTATCTAGTACTATTGTCATTCCTGCAAGCCCAGTAGAATCAGTAAAACAATGAACTCATCATCCCATCTGATTCAAGAGCATTTTTTCCATGAAATTCTAAGATAGAAAGGAAAACCTGCAAGGCATTTGATGGAATTGAATACCTCCACAGGTAACAGTAGAGAACTACAGCAGAAAGCCATCTTAATACTCTGCAGCACTGGCCAGACAAATTTCCTGCACACTGACTTTTAGTTCAGCAGTCACAAGGCCACGTGCTCAGGTCCTCTGAATACCTTGGCCACCAAGGAACCTCCAAGCCTTGGACTGCAGAGGAGGAATTTCTAACAAAACAAGGAACCTCAAGAGGCAAAAGGAGCACAAAAATCCTTGATGTTGGGGCACAGTATTTTGGTTTGATCTACCTATAATAAATGATGTGTGATGCTACTGTCTTACAGAGATAAAAGCAAGGTGGCTTTTAATTCAGGACATTAAGAGAAAAATATTAAAAGATTCTTATCAGAGCAATAATTTATGGTTAACTTATTGCTTCAAGTGCTCATAATCTGCCATCTATATACATTTCTATCAAATGGCCCTGTAAATAATTAATAGATCTAATTCTATCAGTGTTGCCAGGGCAGGTTTCCCTGTAGAAGGTTAATGCTGTGATTTAATTCTTTATTTATGTGATTAGCAGCCCCAATCAGGCTGTTTTAATGAGGTCGCAGGCAGCGGATTATCACAACTGACTCGCCTGGCAGGAACCCTTCAGCACTCTGTGTCTGAATGATGCTCAGTTCTGCTGCACTGTCCAGGTGCCCACAGAAAGCTGCCAGAAGGTATTGGGGAGCAGAGCGGGGTCCCTAGCCAGGCACCAAATGATACTTAACCCTTTCCAGGTAGCCTGACCCCTATTAGATTGCTGCAGTAGTCCAGGTAAAACATGGTAACATAAGAATTGCCATAGCGCTTCAACCCTAAGGTTCATCTGTGATGCTTTCTTGTTTCAGAGTGTCCAGAGGAGGAAAGACAAGAGTATCACTATGAGGAGACGCAGGATAATTTGTCACTACAGCAATGCCTTAGGCTCATTTGTAACAGTTAGCGTTTGGATTAAATCCAAATGACAATCCTCCCCACATCAACAAGAGTACCTGTCAGTTATTAGATTCTTCACACTCAATGCTAGGGAAGGAACTGATAGAAGTGCAGTGTTTTTAAGATCTCATAAATCTGCATTCCTATGTAAACAAAAGCTTTGAGCACACAAAGAAAGCAGAACCTGTGTGCCTTTCTTTCATTTCCTTGCTCTTCTCCCCACCCTCCCACCACCACCCCCCCCCCCCCCATTTTTCCCCCAACATTCCAACTCTTTAGATCGCTCTCCAGGCTTCTTAAGGCATTAAGGGCCAAATGCCAATGTTCATTTTCATAAGGACACAAAAGACCAGGTCATTCACCTCACATTGTAACCTCCCACCTAGCTGGTGTCCTCACTCCTGACGAGAAGGGCTATCCGGGGACCCTCTGCTGTCAGCCATTCTGATCTTAACAGGTTGATAGTAATAAGGGAGCGCTCAAACAGCACGGACTGCCTGAGTGGGAAACAGCAAGATCTGTGTTTTATTATTCACAGCCTCTACTCACACTAGCTGAGAAGGGCAGGAGAAACAGCTCAGGTATTTCTTTTCCTTCTTCTACTTTCCCTGTTCTTGAGTCAACAAAGATGTTTTTCTTTACTCCTCTTTACTGACCAGTTTGTGGGTTTGTGGGGTTTTTTGTTTCCTGTGGGGTTGGGAAGTTGGGTTTTTTTAAATTATTGAATCTTGTTTCCCCATCCAAACTGCCTTCAGCTCCTGTTTTGTCTATTATACTTGGCGCAGAAAAGAATGAAAAGGAGAGAATCTCGGAAGAGAAACAAAAGCCCGCAATAAGCTGTATTCTCAATTACCCTGTAGCACGCTGACTGGGAACAAGAAGACTTGCCACGCTGACATATACAGCTGAAAATTGAGTTTGCCATGAACAGTGGTGTTAAAGAAAGCCTTTCACTGTATCCCTCGCAGGCTGCCACTGTGCTGTGCCCTTCGTGAGTAACTCTGCCACTTATTGGCACAGGTATAAAAATGCCCTTTAGACAGCAGACAGCTCAGGTAAGCTCTAGAGAAATCAAAGCAAGGAAGCAGATAAAAGGCTAGCAATATTTCTGTCACTAACTCATGGACAGTTTTTTTCCTCGCTAACAATTTCCACCATGGCAAGCTCTGGGTCACTACAACAACATCCAGAACAATGAATTAAAGTTATTGAAAAAGATCACATAAAATTCAGAGGCCGAGCACTTTTCTGCCTCACTCACACATTTACTCAGTTTCCTGTACTAAATTCCTCCAAAAATAATGGAAACTCGATGTAGAAGATGAAGTGCATGAATTTCATCACCAGATGGGAGCATCCCAATCCTCTGATCAGATTTCCAGGAGGCTGCAGACTAAAGATGCTCACTTAGGAATTTCTGTGCTATGCATAAGGGCAAAAACACAGTCTCCTGTGTTCAGAGACTCAACATCATGATTCCTGCTTGTGTAACTTACCATTGAGGCTGCAAGTCTATGGTGGTTTGACCCTGGCTGGAGGTCATGTGCCCTCCAAAGTCACTCTATCACTCCCCTTTTCAGCTGGACAGGAAACAAAATACATATTGAGAGGCTTAGGAATCGAAATAAGGACAGGGAGAGATCATTCTGCAATCAATGACATGGGCAAAACAGACTCGACACAGAATAAAGGAAAGAAACTCTCTAATTTATTGCACTACACACCCAGTGAAACTAGAATCGGATAATGGGAAGCACAACCAGATCTTAAAACACGTGCCCCCACCCCTCCCTTCTTAGCAGACTTCACTTTAGTCATGATTTTGCTCCCTTCTTCCCCCTCATTGTGGCATGAGGAGGGCCAGGGAATGGGGGAATGGGGGTTTCGGTCAGTTCCTCACAAGATGTTCTCCTTCTTAGCTGGTGGGGGGGGGGGGTGTGGGGGGGGGGTGGCTCATTCCTCATAACCTTCCTCTGCTGCAGCATGGTGTCCCACCCATAGGAGACAGTCCTCCATGAATGTCTCCAATGTGAGTCCTTTCCCACGGGGCTTCAGCTCTTCACCACCTGCCCTGGTGTGGGTCACTTCTATGGGGTGCAGTCATAAATCACAGACTGTCTCTCATTCCCTCAAGCCCAGGCCACTCTAGCCCTTTTCCATGGGCTGTGGGGGAACACCCGCTCCATCATGGGTTTCTCCATGGGCTGCAAGGGCACCTTCCTCTCTGGCACCCGGGGCACCTCTACCCCCTTCCCTGGCCTTGGTGTTTGAACAGTTCCTTACATCTTCTCACTCCCTTCTCTGGTGGCAAAAAGCCGCTGCTTGCATTTCTTTTTCTCCTAAATGTGATTCCCAGAGGTGCTGTGACCATCACTGATGGGCTCAGCCTTGGCTAACAATGACTCTGGCCTTGAGTGAGCTGGTGGTTACCCTCTAGGGCCTGCAGAGATATTCTAGCTGCTGCTTGCAGAAGCCACCCGTGCAGATCCCCCTTCTCCACCAGAACCCAGCCAAACTACAACGAAGTCCAATGGCTGAGATTCCACCATCCAAATCCCTCCATACAAACCCCAGCAGAGGGGCAGGGATGACAGCTGTGGTCACGGAGTACTTTAAACTGTCCCACCAGGAACAGAGCACATACAGATCACTGCCCAATGATCTGTCTGCTGGGCTGGCAATATTCCCACCAGGAATCCTCTGCAGGGCACAATCAGTGACATACTTTGGAATAACTAAGCAGGAATGGGTGATGTAAAGCTACGGTCTCTCTGCATAACTGTCCTCCCACCCCACCTTATCCTGGCAGGGAATGTTAGCTGCTTGTTTCTAATACGTTATTGCTTTCCATCATTTTAAAAGGAACCATGGAGGTAATGGCAGTATTTTCCCTCAACAGGCAAATAAAAGGAGAGGAAAGTGCTGAGCCCACCAGCACTGCCTGCTCAGGCTGCAGATTATTGCAGGGCTCAGGAGAATAGCTGTAGAGAGCTTTCCTAAAGACCCTACTGAGGTGGTGTCACATACAGAGCAATGTCCTCGTTATTCTCATGCAGCAGCAAGCAGCTGCAGGGGACCCGGGGGACCGGGAGGGAGGGAGCAGAGCATCCCAGCAGCCTCTCATACATCTTTACCTGCAGCAGCTCCAGCAGTGGGCAGCAAGCCAGCCTGTGCTTGCAGAGGGGAGGCAAACGTTACCTGTTTGGTCTGTGCCGGATGGTTTTTCTGAGGGTTGGTTTACATTTCTTTTTTAAGGAAGTGTTTATCTTCTGACAGTTTTCTATTTGTTTTATTTACAAACAAATCCCCTGGTGAAGCTCTCTTTACTCTCACAGATCTCCTTGGGGTTTTTTTTGTTAGGGGAAGAATTAATCCAGAGACTGATGAGACTTCCATACCTGCCACTAATTCAGAGGGCACATTCCCCTTGTGCCCTCACATCTTTATACCATTGTTTGCAAAGTGCTGTTCTCTCTGATCATTTGTCTTTTGACATTGGGTTATATCCCCTGAAGTTTCTCTCTTCTGTTTCATATCCCAATTCTCTTAAAATCACATCCTAATCTCCAGGTAGTTCCAACTGCCATTTACATTTCTGGGTCTTTTTTTTTCAGCAAGGTACTCATTTATGTGCCTGTCTTCAGATTGGGAGACTTATCTATGCAGTGAAAGACCGTTTGGAGATCAAAGCAAGCGCAGCTTCTGGATCTGTGCCCAGGCTAACCTGAGGAAAGGGGTAGGAGAGATGCTTCATCCACACAACTCCTCCAGTGCTACCCAACAGATAGCACTGTTTAATCACAAAACTCTGGTGGCTTTTTGTCCCTATGATATTTATTGTTGCTCCCACTCTATTGTTATTCTGTTATTATTACAGCTTTTACCAATGTACTTTTTGTAGATAATTTGGTTTACTACTGCGGATTCTCTCATGAAACAGTTAAAAAGAATCTGTTGTTATGCTGGTTCTCATCCTGAGAACACAAACCAGGGGATGTTATAGTTACCACTTGACCTATTTCATCCCTACTCTGCCAGGAAAGGCATTCCACTGTGGGAACCTCCCTGTGTTCTTCCACAGCAAAATCATAAACCATTTCATTTTTCTGAATGCTTCTTCTTATTTACTGTTTACTAGTCCTACGGACTCCAGAAAGCTTCCTGCTTCATGTGTTTGACTTATTAGAGATTTTTCTAAGTTTCTCCAACTCTTCTGGCCTTCCTCGTCACATCTTTTTCTATAATGTGGCTGGGTTTATGAGCCTTTCTACTTTTATTTGTCAGTCCCAAGCACTCTGAAGGATGCCTTCTCACTCTTAGCAATATGCTTTACCTGCTGTTTAGCCACCTCAGCTTCCTTCTGCTCTTTTTTCTTTTTTTCCTCAAGGTGACTGGTTTTTTTTTGATAAATGGGAAACATTTGCTCTGGGATTGCATCACTCTGTCTTTGTTACTTTATGTCTTTATGTGACTTGCTATGATTTAACTGTTTTAGCCGCTTCTAGCTTCTCCTTTCTGAAATTAAGCGTGATACCAACGGATGTTTTAGCTGTTGTTGATTCTGCAAGAATGGTCAGTTGAAATGAATTGTGGCAGGGCGGGCCTTTGACAACAATATTATGAATGACGTGCAGTCTGCTGGCCTGGCTTTCAGGAGTTGCTTCTGTTCCTGTGCCTTCCTTGACCGGCTGCTCCATGAAGCGGTCACTGATGGTGTCTCAAAAAGCAGACTCTACGCTATACACTGATATGACATTTAACCAAGCTACAAAGGGGCCTCAGAAATTGTTCATCTTTATTGCATTTGCTGCCTTCAAAAGCAGTCTGTTGTCTCACAGAGTGCTACTGTCACTGTCAGTCAATGGTTAATGCAGTCCTAATGTAGCATTTTTTCCTACTGAAGCCTCAAATTTGGGTCTGAGAAGCTGACATGCCTGTTTTACAGATCTGGTTTGATTCCAAGCTCCCACTAGCACAGAGCACCACTCCTCCACCAGTACTTGACTCTTGACCTTTCATGTATGCTGTGCTCCTTGGTCTTACAATGCTCCTTGACCCTCTCTCTTCCCTCTCTGAAGCTTGCAATAGGCCTGGTACATCAATACTGTGGCTTATAGCTATTTCTTAGGCATTTATACAGAAATTCAAGACCTATTGCTCTTGTCTCCTACTTCTCTTCAGCCTGCTTAAATGACAGTCTTAGCGCCGATCGTTTACCACCTTTCTTGATTGATCGCTGCTGATTTCTGCCCTGACCTTTAATTTAAGGACATTGAATTGTTATGATTTCATCTCTTGGATAATGGATAATCTCAGAGAACACCTGTTTTCTAGAAAGAACTGGATTTGACTTAGATTCTTAACCTACCAAAATGTCCTTCTGTGTCCTGTAGGCTCAGTCCAGTTTTGACCAATTTTGTGTCATAACTCCTGGAGACATCAGGGATAGCTGCACCTTGTCCTGCACATATTGCTTGTGCAGATCACATCTTAAAATCATCTCCTCTTTAAATGGGAAAGGGGGGAAAGAGCAGAGCTCTTACCAAACGGCTTTGTTCTTATCAAAGACCACGACATATGCTTATATTTTCATGTGCCACTGACAATAAACTTGTATCACACAGCCAGATCTAAAAGAGCACTATGAAGTGACATTTAGGCTGTGAAGCCTTAATTTAGGCACCACAATGATTAGAGTGTTTTAATATCATAATAACTGATAAATAGACTATGTGTCAGACATTTCATTCCCTTTTAATCAAAACTCCTAGTCTGCTAAATTAATCACCCCCTTGGGGTACAGTAGCAGATTTCCAATTTAGTCATAGAGCATCATTAATAATGAAAAGTTCTGGAGGCAGATTCTTCTATTCATGTTCCTTTGTATAATCCAGCAGGTTTAAAGAGACAAGACAGAGAAGGTAGAAGGCATCAACACCTTCCAGCAATCCAAATAAACAAACATAATTTTTGATGTCAATCTTCTAAGGACTCTCCTCCTTGAATATTAAGAATACCACAAAGCACAGCCAGACAGAAGAGTTTTGATTTTACCCAAATGGTTTTAATAAAATCAAAGCTAAAATGCATGAGAAATGGAAAGGAATGCTGCATTTTGAGCAGCTCCTGTATCATGGCACCATAAATTCACTCTGCTTAAATTGGCTAATTTTGAATAAAACTGTTTCTGAGCAAGCAATCTTTATCTGGTGTGTCTTAATTTTTCTCACTAAAAACATTTTTGCTCTTCTGCTGAATCTTAAACAAATTTCTGGTCAGAATTTATGCCCCACCCACTAATGGATGTGCTTCATTTTCTGTTCAAGTGTTGTCTAACTACATATATAAATTTGTGACATATTTCATGATAATGGTCTCTGAGTAGAATGAGTGGCATTGACTATATGCAGAGCTAATGGCAACACTAATTTTGCTGGGTATTAGGGAAACATTTTCCTTGCCATCCACTCTTGCATCCTCCAATCCGTGAAGAATGGCAGGATGACTAAACCAGTGAAACCTTCTAAGGTCACAGACAAGTGTCTGTTCATTTTTTCCTACCTGCTCTGTTCAGCAGTGGTGCAGGTCCACGTATCCATCCTTTGCAGTTCTCATGGTGCCATACCTTAAACTTTCAGCGCTTCTGCTAGAACTAGCACTGGGAGAGAAGAGCTTTAGGTAGCCACCAGCTTCCCTGGATTTACAAGTTGACAGTCTCCAAACACTTTGCTGTTTGCAGCATATAAAGGACTCTCACATTTAGTACCAAAAAAGTAATGCACCTTGTTGGGGCTTGGACGTAAACCAAAGTAAATAAATTGCTAATTCAAACAGACACATCTACAACTGTTAACACAGCAAGTATCTCCATATATCACTATCCCAGTTGTCTGTGCCGAGAGATCATCTGATCCTGATGCACTGCTTAACTTCATCTCCCACGAGTAACAGGCTATGCTACGTAAGGGAAAAGCTCTGGCTATAGCAACAAAGAGCTGATTAGAAGATTTCTTTCTGTTCCTGAGGCTTGGAGGAATTTCTTCAGGTGCATGAAGCTTTCAAATAAAACCCTCCTGCAAATCACTCTAGTGTGCTGTCAGCCCATACCACTCCTGTCCCTCCTCCACTGGGAGAGCCATAAAAGTCCAAGGCCAGAGACTGCTGCTGAACCAACAAGCAGGAAGGATTTACGGCCGACAGTAACACCTGACCTCATCAAACTCCACTTTGGGCCATTTATCACTCTTCTGAAGGAAAGCAAAAGCATTAGGATTGGGGAGGGATCAGGGGAGATGGAAGGAAGGGAGAGGGAATCGCAGTCACTTTAGCTCCACTAAAAGGTACAGTAAAAACCACCAGCAATACAGACAAGTGCCTAATGCCCTTGAAAGCCAGTGTCTCAGGAAAAAACCCACCCTAGGCATTAAGTGAAATGGATTTAAAACAAATGCTGAAATTTATCAAATAGCTGAGTAACCCCTTGTCTCTAAAGCTATACAGCAAAGAATAAAGATCTGCCTAGGATAAAAAGCGAGAACATCTGTTGTAGCAGGTGAGACCACGCAAAAGATACAGTTAAAAAGCCTTTCTGTTGAGTGACCATCACAGAGAAGTTGACTGATGTGCATTTGTCCCGGGGAGCAGAGCAGGCAGAGCCTTGCAGGTGGACTCAGTAAGGGAAAAGCCTGTCTGCACACTGGCTTAGCCTCATCACCAGGGTGGTGATAACAACACTGCAGATACTTAAGTGAGAAGGTATCTTGAATTATGGTGTTTCAGTGTCTGACCTGCTAGCAAATAACACATTCAGATAAATACATGCAGCCAGGGTGGCTGGCTCAGGGTGGGCAGGAAATAAGTGACCACAGACTCTCTTACCAGTGTATGTAATACATTATCAAGGACAACCAGTGGGAGAGTTGGACTGTGTCCCGCAAGAGACGTAGAACAGAAAGATCTTGAAACAACAGTCCGGAGGAAGTTGAGTGATCGGATCACCTGAGCCTTTTACTCAAATGAAAGTTGTCCCAGAGGAGCATTTCTCCACATACGCCACACTGGTGATGCACACACCCTGGCTTCTCTTTCTTCGCTATTTTTGAAAAGCATACACAAAGGGAGCTAATGAAAGGTTCTTTAAGGGCAAGAACAGAAAATCTCAGTGCACAGGACTCCAAATTTCAAGCATTCACAATGATACATGTAGACAGGTACCTAAGAAGAGAGGCACTCCAAACCTCTGCTGGCTTCTAAAAACCCAAGCTTTATGTTTTATCAGAACAACCTGAAGCTGAGATGCACCTTCATTTTGCCTGAAGGCAACTAGAAGGTGGTGGGACTACTTACCAGCTCTCCAAACTGCACGTATTGGTATAAGAGCTGGGACCTCAGAGGCCATTTGTACTCTCAGGAGATAGAGCTGTTCTGCATTGCAGCCAACCTGTTCTCTTCCTATCAGCAGTTTCTGGTGGACCACTACCTAATGCTAAGGTATAAACCCCTCTGACATTAACAATGAAATCACAAGTCCTCAAAGAATCCCCAAGGGTCAAGGAAGGACAACACAACTGCTATCTCACAGGAGATTCTCTCTGTGCCATAAGTGAATAAAGACCAACGCAATACTGACAGCAAATTCACATGTGGCAGCAACAGGCAGGAAGTAGATTAAGTTTATGGTTAAAGAGATACAGTGTGGAAATAAAAAACAATGTAAAAGAAAGACAAATATAAGCAACCATGAGCAAGGAGTATTCCCCAAAATTAATCTCACAGAAAGTTACTGATTAGGGGAGAAACATATTATGTAAGCGCAATAATTAAGTGCCAAAGAGAACTTCAACATCTGCAGATGGCAATCTCTGCTTAACACAGGCTCTGCACTCAAGCTACCTGATACCTCTTTTATGGTATTAAATTTTACATTGTCAACAGTTGTTTTCATAAATAAACAATCTTATCTTAATGAAGTATGTTATAGATGGGTCACCAAAGCACTGAAGCTACATCTACTGATTTTCTGCCCACAGAGAAACCTAACATGTTTCTTTCACCCCCAGTATTCTCTGTATCTGTTACACTTCTGTGTATCTTCACAAACTCAGTTGATTTAAGCTTTGGCTATGAACAGCAAACATTAAAAATATCATCCCTAAGCCTGAAAGCTGTCCAGTTGGAAACAGCAGATTGAGAGATGCCATTTGTATTTCTCGTATGCTGATTCCCTCCCATGGATCTGGTGAAACTGTAGCCCTGTCTCTGAGGGAGTAAAACCCATCCAATTCAGGGTGTGAGGAAGCAAACACAGCTGGGCTGCTTGAGACTAATTTAGATGATAAAGAAGAATGAGACTGAGGCTTCAGAGCTGCACCTTCCAGAAAGTACCATCATTAAAAAAGAGAAGGAAAAAAGCCCCACAAAATTACAGGGGAAAAAAAAATACCCAAGCCACACTTTCCCTGAGCTATGTTACTTATTTAAAAAAAATTCCATCAGAAGTCAGCATTGGCTGACTTTTCAGTAATCCTAACACCAGACAAATGACAACATTCCTCACTGCGGCTTTCCAATCCAGTAATCCTACAAAGAATTGTGCAATCAGAATTTTAAATGCCCTGGGAACTGAGTTAATACCAGATGGTATGCAGCTATATTCATCATTATAATTTCCTAATATTATATTAACATTTACTAGTTTAGCACTTGAATCATCTAGCACGACACTGCTAAAATGTATGTCCTGAACTCAGTACCATGCAGAACAGTTTCGCCTCTCTCTCCTTGGCTGTCATTTCCTCAAGTTTTTCATAATGTCGATCTTTTAACATTTTATGGCCTTATGAAAAGTGCAGGGTTCCACATGTAATATTATTTTGCCTTTTCAGTTACAATCGCAAAATTAGATCAATCTATAGGTGCTTCTGTCTTTTCAATAGTTCCCGGATTTTTAATATTATCAAGATGAAAGCGTTAATTTCTTTTAGATTAAGGAAAAAATGCTGCATGAATAGACTGTATATTTTCTGCAAAGGGGAATGATTAGAGCTGCCGATTTGCTTATGTGGTTCTCCTTCCCAGTCGTGCATTGGAAAAAGTGCTGGAAATCTCCAGTTGTACCACTCTCTCCCCTACATGCAAATTTATGGCACATAATGTAAATTCTTGTTATCCAACTTTACATCAAGGGTAATCTGTTGAGCTATACTTGGTTGCAAATAGTTGCAATGGCAAATCTGTTTTATGGTGGCTTTTCATTATCGTATCACATTTTCAAACTTCTTCAGTGCACCTTTTTCTGCATTTTGCTCTACATTTTGTTTAGTGTTCAGCTCTGGCAATAAACACCAGTTTTGTCTCCTACCTTCCCACCTTGCGCTTCCAGTGTGTTGATATAATTGATTAAAAGCCTGAAGAGCTGACCTAATCCCAAGAAACGAGCCTCTTATTTCCAAAGCAGAGAAAGAATTGGCTCACCAAGCAGCATTTTCTTGCCTTTCAAATGACTAGCACAGTATTTCAAACAGTTAAACTGTTTCCTTTCACTGTGATATGAAATGAACAGCTTGCAAATAAGCACTAAGGCACATGTTCATTTAAACCATAAGACAGTACACAACATCTAGAGTGCAACCCATACCCATTTCCCAGTACATACTGTAAATTTTCCATATAGTCTCTCTTCCAACAGTATCTGTTCATTGTCACTAGTGAAGCAGCAGTACTCAGCACTTCCTTCTCAAAGTGATGCTCTTTTGGAGGGGGTTCTTTGAACACACACTACTTAGTGGCCCATCTTTGCCCTCCCACTTTATTTATTCCAGGCACGCCACTCTTAAACAGCCACCTCCCCAGCCAGTCGAATTACCTTGATGTATATCATGTTAAGTCTCTTCTCCGTGTGACTCCTCATAAAATTAGGTATTTATCTGCATACCAAGACTATCTATATCTAACATCAACAACAGAAAACACTTTTAAACAACTATTAAACCTCGTGCTCCAGGTTGTAAGTTGTTCCTGTTAAAGCTCAGCAGAAGATTTAAGTAGGAATAGATGATCGTTGTTAACATCTGTTTACAGTAGAGGTCTTAACTCATCCACTGGTATTGCTGGCTCTGCCTAGTGCTGGAGACCAGCTGAACTTTGGGCTTAATCCACTCTGGCAGTTCCTTGGAGTCTGCGTATTTGGATAAACTGTGAGCCAGCCCAGTTAGACCATAACAGGATTTTTATTCTTATTAGAAATGCCATTTTTCCTCCTCCAATTATGCTTCTGCCCTTCTTTGACTTTCTTCATTCCCAATGAGAAACTAAGATGTGCATAGGTGGTACCACTGTGCATAAGACTGGCACTTGAAGAAACTGTGGTCTCTGATAAGCCACAGGTCAGATCCTTCACTAGCCTACATTGCTTTCCAGCTTGGGATGTCAATTTACTTGGTGGATGACATGCTATCTCTAAAAGAAAATGCATAATTTAGCCCCATAAAGATGACATCAAGCTGGAAGATACTTCTGTGATCACCCAGTCTAATGTCTTACAGATAATTGCACTCAGTGACTCTTAGATCATGGGGAAGCAATGTACAGAAGATAGGTTTGAAAGCATGCAGCAGTTTCTAAAATACCATTCTCAAAAACACCATTAATTAAAAAGAAAATTGACAAAAGAGCCTGACATCAATTTTTTTCTCTGAAATGGGGTTATCAATAATGCATCATGCAAAAGTACACAGGTAAATGGCTACAATAATTTATTGTGGTTCCTTATTGCAAGGCAGGCTAAATACACTTTTTGAGATTATTTTTTTCTGCAAGTAAGCATCTTTGCCATTGTGCCTACTCTGCATTAACTTTGGGAGTTTGGCTCAAGCTGCCATGACACAAGGAAGCAACCAGCCTGCAGCACATACCACTATATATCAAGGAGAACTTTTACCAGTTCTGTGTTGACATCATTAAACACAAATTTTCAGCGTGTTCCTGTAACTTAGGAGCCTAACAACCACTTCCAAAACTGAAGTAGGTAGATAGGTGCTTCTAGATCCAAAGAATTAAATTGCAAGAGTGCCATCTAGCTCAACTCTTGCTGAAAAGAGAGTGGGCATTCAGTAAATTCCACTGAAACCTACAGCCTCAGCATGCCCCGAGATCCATACAACTGAGATGTATATGAGGATCTAAACCCATGATAGCTTCAAAAATGGTACACTTAGCATCCAAAATTCCTTAGTAATTGCAGGAAATATGTTCCATAAAGTACTGGAATGCTGGACTTTAGACACTTCAGTCTGTAGCCTCCTTGCCATGGATAGTGGGGACAACAGCTGGGGGTTGATGTCATACCAGCATTGTACTGCCCATTTGCATGCAATATATTTTTGGACTTGTAAAATGAGCAAAGAATTTATCAGAACAAAAGGCAGCATTGTGAAGACAGATTGATTAAATTATGTGTTCCAAGTTTGTACAGTCAGTGTCTTCTGTATCCTCAGTTTCACCTCCAAAAAACTCCTGAGAGTCTCTACCTCTGTATCAGGCATCCTGTGTATTGTGGTGAAAGATGACCACCTCTCCTCATTTAAACCCACTCGGATTCTCCCCTGGACAGCGCTTAGCCCGGCTCATAATTATTCTTGGTCCACAAATTCTAACTGGTCAAACATAAAATGTTACAGTTTGCTAAAAATCAGAAGAAAAAGAAAACTTGGTGGAAGCCTTTGGCAGACTTGACCTGTCAAGGGTAACAAATTCTGAATCAAGTTTATGTTCCATGAGTTGATGCACCTAGCTGAAGCTCAACAAGGGCAAGTGTAAGGTCCTGCACCTAGGGAGGAATAACCCCAAGAATCAGTACAGTTTTGGGGCTGACCTACTGGGAAGCAGTGCTGCACAGAAGGTCCTGGGAGTCATGGTGAACAAGAAGCTCTCCATGAGCCAGCAGTGTGCCCTCATGGCCAAGAAGGCCAATGGTGTCCTAAGGTGCATTAAGAAGACTGTGGCCCGCAGGTCAAGGGACATTATCCTCACCCTCTGCTCTGCCCTGCTGAGTCCACATCTAGAATGCTGTGCCCAGTTCTGGGATCCCCAGTTAAAGAAAGAGAAGGAATTATTGGGGACAATCCAGCAGAGGGCTACAAAGACGATGAGGGGACTGAAGCATTGCTCGTATGAGGAAAGGCTGAGAGATCTGGGTCTGTTTAGTCTGGAGAAGACTGAGAGGGATTCTGAGTAATATTTATAAATATCTAATATTTATGTCTAGAGGAAGGGGCCATGTTCTTCTCAGTGGTGCTCAGTGACAGGACAAGGGGCAGTGGGCATGTGTTCCGTCTGAACATGAGGAAAATATTCTTCGCTGTGAGGGTAACAGAGCACTGGGACAGGCTGCCCAGAGGGGTTGTGGAGTGTCCTTCTCTGGAGATATTCAAGAACCTCCTGGACACATCCTGTGCAACCTGCTCTAGATGATCCTGCTTTAGGATCTAAATGATCTTCAGAGGTCCCTTCCAAGGCCTGCAGTTCTGTGAATCTATGAGACTGTCCCAGGTTTCCCATGTGTGGCAGCTACCTGCTTCTGCAGAGGAAGTTCCTAGTTGTCTCTCAGTCTTCTGCTAGCATTAAAAAACCAAAAACCCAAACCAAAACATCAACGAAGAATGCTACCCTTGGGCATTCAGCTGTACGGCAACAGAAAAACCAGCTGGATAGCCCACTCTTGATGACACTCATCTATACATAAGACCAGGTTTTCAGTCCTTAGTCTCTTGCACACCTGGTGAGTAACTTGAAGAGATCAGATAAGAGTAGAGGGGTTAATTAAAAAGCAGCAATTTATATTATATGCCAGCGTGATCCACGGTCCACTGAAATAAAATGGAAAGGATCCCTGTAGTTAATTCAAATTAATTAACCCAGCTATGATTGACTCTTGAGTACAGTATGTGGTGAGACAGAAATCAGAAACAGAGTTTTATTTTATATAACTTTAGGTAAGAGATTAAAAGCTAATGTGGTCAGGATACATGAAATAATATTCTCTACATGGTCTTAGAGTCCTATGACTATTTTCCCACTACATCTCATGTGAAATACTATGAGCAATTAATATAAACCACTATGTTTTGCAAATCCATTAAAAAATAAACACTAGTCCTTTCTTTTAGATGTGAAGAAAAGCACGGATCACTGAAAGAAAAAATCCTAACAAAGAAAATATGGAACAAAAGGAATAGGGAAGCAGAACTTAAGCTTACCATTTTGAAAAAATGTTTTTTTTAATGCACAATTTAAAATAGGGCTGCAGTGTCTAAACATAAAGCAACCACAAGCATGAATATTATGGGTTAAAATATGCCTTTCCTGCCAACCCATCAAACTGTTGGAATGGCGCTTGCAATTCATAATCGACTGATGAAAACTAGCATCATCACACTGAGCCGTGTTGTCAGCAAGAGTTCTCAGGCTGCTCCCATCCTACAGCATGTTGTTTCTGATCACAGTCACTCCCACTGCCCATCCCTTCCCCTTAAAAACTCTATGTCTTTCCACTGTAAGCAATCACAACTTTGTTCTCCATCAAAAAAATTGCAACTGAAGAGAACACAAACTACACTGTTGCATCTTATGAAATGGTGAATGAACCCAAAACTTCTAGTTCCTTAAGCATGTGCACAGTTCAGGATTATCCACTGGATTTCCCAGCCTGTCTGAGGCGTCACATGTACCAGGCTGGGGCAAGCTGTGCATGCCCTGGCTATTAAAGCCAGCATTCCTGCATCCCCCTTTTAAGTCTGTGTTTATATTTGCAAATTGGTAAATAGATTTGTCAAAGTGTCAAGCAACCAACAACTTAAAAGAGGCTTCTCCTTAAGCATCCAGAACTTGCAGATGAAATTAACTCTCAGGAGGACAGATGCCATACAAATGATCTGGGTATTTGCTAAAACCAAATGTCTTAGTGAAAAGACACAGTTTTCTTGAACTCAACCTAGTAGATAAAATTCCACCAAAACTGGCTCAGCACCCTGCACTTTCTCAGGCTCACTACTACAGCTACAGAAACCAGGATTTTCCAGATATGTAGCTTTTGATTGCCCCTCTCCCATGGATTTCCCAAGACCAGGAAATTCAAAGTCTCTGGAAGTTTCAAGAGATCTGTGCAGCTAATAAAAATTCTGCATCTCTTTAAACTCCCCTGCCAGTGTCTTTTAAAGTAGATTGTGGAAACAAGCTTAATTTTTGTACTTTTTTCCTTTAACAAATATCACACAGTGGGAAAAACACTATGGAAGCTTTAAATCCAAATCAATGAGCAGTTATTACCTCCCCAAGGTCAGTCCGACAGTTTTATTATCAGTGACACGGGAGCAAATGTTGCAAACGCAATGTGCAAAAGCACCTCCGTATTACGCTTCCGTGCATGGTCTGAAGCTAAATTACTCTGGATATTGTGCCAGTGATAGTTCTGACAATACATTTTAAGACCAGACGCAGGTCATGTCACATCCATGAATTATATATGGAACTGTCAAAGTTTCCAGAAAACCTTCTGCTGCTTTTTGTGCGCATCTGTGTGCTGGTAGCCAAGTCTGCAATATTATTTATAATTATAAAGTGCCAACAAGTATAAACATGGGAAAACATTTAGGATTCAGTCTTGCACATATTGAATAACAACAGACATTGACTTCAAGCTGATCGTGACAGACCTTAAAAATATATATACTTTTCATCTTGAAAAGCATAGAAAAGGCAAGGCAATAAATAGAGTGAATATAATCCAGTACATAGAGAAATGACGCAAGTTTCCTCCTATCTAACATTGTGTTTCCAGAGAAGAACACCATGAGGGCTTGAGAAAATTTTCTCACTGCAGATCACAAAACGCTGCACTAGTTGGAGGGAGACAGCCAGCCTTTCCAGCCACAGCCTGGTATTCCTTCTGTGGATGACATGCGTTTCGCTCGCTTTTACGTGTGCACACATATACACACACACCCCCCACCCCCCGCAGAACCTGGGCTTGCAAACACGCCAACCCCAAGCAAAAACACTTTATACAGGTGTCTTTTGAGAGGGATGCCCAAACCAGATGGAAATCTATCCAAGAGCACTATAGAAGCAGCTTTATGGAAACATGAACTGGTTTTATCTACACTGTTCAAGGCAGTAAGGTCTGTTTTTCTCCTCTTGGCAAGTATCAGGGAGGCCTGTGTCATGGGAGGAAATCCTGCTCTACAAACAACTGAGGAATGCTGAGACTTACCCCCAGATCTTTCTTGCCTGCGTAAAACTTTCTGCGCTCACCCCTTTCTCTGAAGGACTTTGTTATGTTTTGCCAGTTATTCTCTAATGCCAATAAGGGGAGGAAGCAGCCAGGAAGGTGCTTTTAGCACACACAAAATTATAAGCTTTGACAACTCTTGTCTTGAAAAACTATAGCACACTTCCTTTGCAAATTAATTTTAATAACTGTGGCTAGTTTGCTGTGAGTTGAGTAGTTTTGCATGAACACACACAATTAAATTAATATGCAAATGTTCCCATTCCTCTGAGAATACTAAGAGGCATTCTTTACAGCGTGTGAGACAAGGAGGAGGAAAAGGGAAAAAAAAAAGCATCCCCCAAAAGAGTCTTGTTTAGGAGGGTGGGATGTCTTTTCTTTGGCTAAGCTACTAAAAGGGGACTCAAGACTGGCTGAAACAATGCTTGTTGATGAAGCAGAAATAAAGGAGGAAGAGGAGTCTTTGGAGATAAAGGAAGGAGGAAAAGACTGGAGCATCCCAAGTTGTTAAAAACTGACCTCAGCAAGTCTAAATCTTCACAAAGGTGGCATTTACTGTGTCAGGCCTCACAAAGGTTCCCATTCTTCCCCTGCCTGCAGGGACCCCGTCTTTCTCCAACCATGTTTGAGCAAGGGCCTCAGACAATTAGCACAGAGTCTGGCCCTTCACCCTTTGGCTGTCAATCACCTACCCAAGCAGATGGACAGCAGAGCAAGAAAAGATGGTTTCCAAGCGTCTTTGCCCTTTTTCTCATATCTATGCGCCAGGGGCCCCTGGGAATGGCGGCCTGGCTGGGAGGGTGTCGGACTCCCTGACAGCAGACACCTCTGCTACCCAGGGCATCGCCGCATGCGGGCAGGGCTCTTTGTACAGCTGGAGCATGAGAGCGGGAACGTGGATGGGCTTCCCAGGAACCTCCGTGCTCAGCCACAAAAGACCCTCTGGAAGCCGAGAGGCCAGAACGACTCAACAGTCACTAAAAGTTATTATGGAAAAAAAAGACCCTTTCACTCCGGGCCTTGCTTGCTGGCTTTGTAGACTTGGACAAAAACAGTCACTACCCAGACAGCGGATGTATCACAGGAGAGAGTGTGCGTGTGACAGAAAGATA
The DNA here is from genome assembly GCF_964237585.1 of Gallinula chloropus. NCBI lineage: Eukaryota > Metazoa > Chordata > Aves > Gruiformes > Rallidae > Gallinula > Gallinula chloropus. The sequence continues at coordinate 74,405,180 of NC_140088.1, forward strand.
GATTAGAAAAGACTGGTAACATGAAGGCAAATAGATATAGATGTGGGTCTCCAGGGATGGGAGGGAAAGAGATGGAACACAAAGGCGCTCCTGTACTGCTGCTGTTTGCAGCACACTGCCTTTCTCTGACCTTCCCTACCAGGTTTAAGGGAACCAAGACCATTTGTAGTACTGCAGAGGAGTGAGAACAGGTGTGAAACAAGGACAGGGAACCAGGAGAGAGGACACAACTCGCAATTCCTCTCCTACCAGCCTGCCCCAGCCTGGGATCAAAAGAGAGGGGAGGATCGTGGGATGAGCAAAGATGCACGGGCAGCAGTACAAATGCAGCCTGGTAAGCAGGAAAGCCTTCACCCCTCATCCGAGCAGCAACAGAAAAGCAAGTAGAGAAGAAAGAAAAGCCTGTTTTGATCTGTGATGAGACAGTGCAAATCTGAGATCAGTGGGGAAGGGCATGGCTCTGATCTGAAACAATAAACTCTCTACAGATGACTGGTCAGTGGGTCCCAGAGGATAATTAGGATAATTCTGTTCACCCTTCTTGGCCAGGGAGGGAAACAAACAGGCTGGAAAGCGCCCATCTTCAATTACCTGTCATATTCTCCTTACGTCCTTGATTTGCACAAGTTTTGGAAGATGAGTCATCTGCAGCAAGCACATGCACATGACTCCAGAGAGAAAGTGGGCCTACGTGCCCTTCACCCTTTCCAGCACTACTTGGGTGTGACACAGCAAGGATGTCATGCAAGGGTAACCGGGACTCCTGAGGAGCCGTGACATCTAGATGTTGTCACTTTCCCTATTCACTTTTTATGCTGTCCTTTCAGGCATGAGAATGCTGTGAAGGAACTAAAATTCATCCAGAAGAATCTGACTGTCTAGACTATTAGTTACACAAATAAGTGTTCTTCTAGAAACTGTAGCCATTTATTAAAATCTCGTGAACATGACTGCAGGGAAAGGATTCAATTTATTAATGCCTTGTTCTTTTGTTGACATGAGCCCACCATCCCTCAATCTGAGGAGCCCAGTACATCTGAGAATGAAAATAAACAGTTTCCCTCCCCCTCTAAATTCCTATGATTGGTTAAAACCTACATGAGATTTTAATAAAAAGCATCCAATTTGGTTTTTATTTACCTTCTGGTTTTAAGTCTTTGAGAAACAAATTGCTATGCAGGTTTGCCGGCTAAAATAAATAAATCATTACATAAATCAATCAACAAATAAAGTGAACAAAATAAACAAATAAATCATTTAAATAAAAAAAAATAAAAAAGCCTGACACTTCTACAGTCCCCAGCTCCCTGAAGCTGGCATAGTAAGGAGTGTACCAGATTGTGCCCTGCTCTAAGAAACAATAGCGAAATTTATTAAGACTTTATGCATTATTGTTGCCTTTCTGCTGTTATTAGTGAGCCTATTCTGCCTTTCTCCTTCCTTGCCCTGTGCACACCATCTGCTAGTAAGTAGCAGGAAAACAGGAAAAGCGCATTATTATTTGTAGGCACAGACTAAGGCTGCGGTGTGTGAGCCACCATACAAATTGAAAAGGTAAGTACAATATATGCGCTAGAAGGATGAGACATCAGAGAAGTGGTGGGTGAGAGAGTACACAAAAGCAGCGAAACCATTCCTTGGCCTCGGAGGTCTAGGTCTCAATGGCAGAGGTGATGCCCTTAATTTTAATCTCCTTGAGGAGCACAAAGGGAAGAAGGATTTATGACACAAATAAAGAAATTACTATGAATAAAATGTCTGTCTGAGCTACAGTGAAAAATGCCTGGCCCAGAGTTTTATTGTGTTTTTGGTTAACCTCCTCACACAAGGCAATGGGAAGGAACAGGGGAAGCCTCAGCCAACACCTCTGTACAGACAGGATCAGGCAAACACAGGGCACAAACATGAGCTCAGCTCTCGTTTGGAGTGGGCTCTGCAGTCCCAAAGGGATCTGCAGACACAGACACAGGTTTTTCAATATAAATGTGAAGGTACTAACAATATTACTTCATGGGTACCAAGGTCCCTTCTGCTCAAGACCAAATATTCCACCAAACCACAGAGACTGAAGTAAATTTCTAGGAAATAGGCTATTTTCTTTGTCTTCTCAAAGTCTAGTTTCTGGGGAGCTTTCAGCCAAGAGCTGAAAACCAAGAATCTAATCTAACTCCCCTTTCCTGAGGATGAACTACCTGGAGAGGGGGACAACATGCAACTTTCAGAGGTGCTCTGTCTTCTCACACAAATATGTAAAACACAAGCTGTGGGCTGGGCTCTGCTCCCCAGTCATATACCAGAAATAGTATTTCTCACCTTCATGTGCTTATAGTTAGACACGAGCTTAAGTGCTCAATGAACTAAGGCTCCTGCTATTATTTAAATATGTTTTAAATACATTTCAGCCTGTTTCCTTCCTTTTATGACTGTTGCCTGTTTTTCACTGGATACCCTCTCATTATAGATGGTTGTGTCTATATATTGATCGCCTGCTAAGGAGCAGGTAATCAATTTTGAGAAACTTTAGACCTTTGCAGTTCAGCCTGCTATTAAGTACCACTTATTTTTCTGGCCTGAAAATGTGAATATCTTAGAAATTAAAAGCTGTGACCTGAGCCAGGTGAATTGACAGAGAAATAAAACCTGTAATAACAGACAAACTGAGATATTCCTAGAATGGCTTTCTGAAAGCAAATGCTTCCTGCGAGGGCACTGGTAACAGTTTGTAGTGGATAAAAGAACATTATTATTACACAAAGCTGTGGCTACTTATGACAAATCACAAAAAGGAGGTGAGGATGAAGTCAATCGATTCAGAATTGTTTGCATCTATTCAATCTCCAGGTACAGAAATCTTGACTTCACACTGGCCTGGGAGGCTGTTCGTTCACCTTTATGAACGAAATGAACAGTTAGACAGTGATACAATGAGAGGGGAGGGACGGGCAAAGCATTCTCAGGACCAAAGAATGTAATGAAATACTCCACAGGGAATAATCAAGGTAAGTTAATTCAACAACGTGGGGGATTTAGACTTGAATTTCCATAAGATTGAGGGGTTAAAACTCAAAGCTTCCACTGTGCCTGCAGGGGAGGTGGGATCCGCTTGATATTTTAAGTCTTCTGGGTTTCTTACTATGTCCTTTTGCAACAGGTGTAGGTACTGAAAAGACAGCTTCATTCCAGATCTGCCAGGAGCTCTATATTCTCATTGCCCAACACTCAGAAAATGGAAGACACCAGAAAACTCAGAATAGTGGAGTCTGAAGAGATGGAGTCACTCTGCTTGGGAGCTTGCATGGAAAAGCATACAAATACAAGGTGGTACACAAATATCATAAACATTGTATGGTCTTGGCCAACACACATAAACCAGGTGACTGGAGAGAGGAAGTAAAATTCGCTCTTCCTTTTCCTTGCCAATGCTGCCCACAACCACACCGAAGTAGCTATCAGCCAGCTCCCAGGCCTCTCCACTCCCACCCCAATGGCTTGGCCAGCCCTCTACCTGTGTGGCTTCTTCCCCAAGCAACAGGGATCTCTGGGAAGAAATAACAAAGACTGGGACCAGGCAAGAAAGCAGTTGGGCTGCAGCCAGCAGTAGCAAACCAGGCTCAGTGTCAGTTCCTCAAAGAGAAGCATCAGGGAGGGTAATGGTGGAGACTTCCTCTTCCACAACTCCACCTCATTCATCTGGATAATGATGCAGATCCTCATGCAAGGCACAAGATTCATGTCAGTGTTTTCAGTCACCACTGAAGTTTTAAGACTGAGGCAGCATTGCCTGCATGAGCTCTCCTGCCACATGCATCTTGCTTCATCTTCTCCCCAGCTCTTTATCTGCATATTCAACAATCACTCCTAAAATAAACAGCACTTAGAGCTATTTTTGATATGAGGACACACTGTAGGTCCTAAACAGTCTTGAGCAACCTGATATCACACCAGGAGAAAGGCAGTCTTGGTCACAGTGACTAAGAACACTGCATTTGTGGCAAAGGCTTTCAACCCTGTTTGGAGAGCAATGCTGTCTTAATGCATGAAAGGGAAGTTGAGTTGGCCCCAAGGTCAACACTGAGAAGGTGGAAGCAGCTACATCACCGTGACTTGGCTAGGAAAAGCATATTTTGCTTTATAGAATAAGAGAATTTTGTTCTTGTCTTAACCTGTGATAAAGGACAACCAACACAAACATTAACACTTCAGGTTGTTTTTTTTTCCCACAATATATAAAGTTAAAAAAAATTGGTGGAATCAAAATCATTCTGTGACCACTGTGTAGAAATCACTCAAATCTTCTGTGAGCATCAGGTAGCAGAAACATGATAAATCATGAAAAGCCCTCTTTGCACAGGTGCTTTGGCAATTTTTCTATGAAAGAAAGACAGGCCTGTTGTTCTACAGAGCAGAGTATGGCTTGTTACAGAAAACCTGCATTTTTTCAAGGCCATTTTGAACTTCCCATCTCAGACATGGAAAGCAAGCCAATTTGAGATGTACCTTAAAACATAGATCTGACTGCAACTCCAGACAGTGCTGTCTATAGCAATAAAATCTTGGTCCTCAAAACCACTTTGTGCTCAAATGTGCTCAAATATATCCAGACCATGCTCTGCATTCCAACATCTCCCTGAAGTACCCACCGATGTCCAGCTGTGTTACCACATACTTCCAGGGCTGCCCTCCTAATGAGAAACCTAAGTCTTGTAATTTCTGCCCTTCCCTCAACCAGTCACTCCAGTGGCATCCATGTGGAGGAGACAATGGAGACCACTCTGCTGCCTAATCACTCACAGTATCTTGCACTCTTCCAAGTAAAAGAAAACCCTGCTTGCTCCAGCTGAGACCATGACAGGCAAGTAAAAGACAGAAATCTTACTTTCTCCAAGACAGAGCAAGTCCCAGATATGATTCTCATGAAACACATATTCCCAAAACACTTTTGATCATCTCTGCCCAATCTCAGTGGTCACTCCAGTATCTGAAGGGGACCTACAGGAAAGCCAGGTAGGGACTGTTTACAAGGAGTGATAGGAGAAGCAGCAGTGGCTTTGAAACTAGAGCAAAGTAGGATTAGATTAGACATCAGAAAGAAGTTCTTCACTGTGAATGTGGTGAGACACTGGAACAGGTTGCCTAGAGAGGTGGTGGAGGCCCCACCCCTGGAGACATTCAAGGTCAGGCTTGATGAAGCTCTGAGCAGTCTGATCTAGTTAAAGGTGTCCCTGCTTTCTACAGGGGGGTGGACTGGATGGTCTTTAAAGGTCTCTTCCAACCTGGCACATTCTATTCTATGACTATGATTGCTCTCTTAAGTGACTCATATCTGGAGAAACTTTTCAGCTCCTCCCTACAACCTAAGGCCTGCAGAACTTCCACCCCAATGCATGTCAGTACATCCAGCCAAGACTATGGCATATGACTACTGCCAGAGAAGCACAGGTACTGTAGAAGACTAGGAAATTTTGATGGGTGAATAAGTCCTTGATGCTTTATGACCACAACATATCATACATATCAGGGAAAAACAGAACACAAGCCGAAAGGAGGAAGACATTTATAATCTAAACAAAAAACCTTGGCTGTTTTCACCAAATCAATACTCCCCAAAGTTCTCCCCATGGTGGAGGTAGAAGAATGTCCGTAACTGGAAACTGCTACGGTGCTGCTCAACCAGGTGGAACAAAGCATCACATAAACCAGACCTCCTGAAAGCAACCTGAGCCCTAGGTGATCACAAAACATTATAAATACATCTTTGTGATTGTCCATTCTCACTCATTTGGGAGCAAAATGGGATCTTTAATCCTATGGTAAGACCTGACAGAGTGGAAACCCTCAAAGCAGAAAATGCGTCAACCCTTTCTCCCTGAGCAGAGATCCATAGCAACATCTGAAGGGAACATATCCTTGCTTTTGCTAGGCGAATGTCAGGCCCAATACAATCTTAAAGCTCACTCTGTATCAGACAGTCCAGCTGCTACAGGAGCCAGGCTCCATGTCAACAAAAGAACAGCTCTTCTGAAAATGACAGATTGCCTTGATGTAAACACCGTTGTTTCCAGACGCAGTAAGTTTTATGTCGAAAGCATTTAATGCTAAAATTACAGTAAATATTCAAGGCAATACTGTGAATTATGGTCAAATAATATTTGATGCATCACCAAAAAAAAAAAAAAAATCCAAGCATGCATGCTTTCCTTCTAAATCTTTCAATAAGTTTAAGTTACTACACACTTAAAATACTACGTATATAATCTATGGGCATACGTCTAAACCACAGCTTGCTGTATACAGTCATGTACGTAGGAACAGATATAAACCACACATGTATAAAGACATATGGAGCTACATATTTACTTATGTTAATGCGCCAGATGTGGCATTTATATCTGGGTGGAATTTCTACTTATAATGCAGCTAAATTCACACACCTATTCTTGTTGCCATACACCTGTACAGAAGCAAATAGAAACAAGAGGCAGAAATAGTGGCTGTAAACACAGACACTTTGCCCATGAGGTAAAGTGCTAACACTGCTAAAGCAGGAACGGGTACCTTGGAAGCAACATAAACGGGGTAGGTCTAAAAAGAGGTGTTTATATAATAGCAAAATAATGTTTTTCCAAAGCGAGTTTGAATTCCAAGTGCCCCTTATTAGATTTGATTGGCTGCTACACAAGAAATCACCATGATCAATCTTTTAGTTAATCTCCATCGTCCTTCAAGCATCACAGTGACATGGCTGGGACATGCCAGCAGTTGCAGATGCTTCATTAAGTAGTTAATCGGCAATAGCTGTAGGGGTAATTCAACATTTTCCAGAGTTCAAATAGCACTTTAGGGTAAAACGTGCCCCTCCACTGATATCTTTCTGGGTTGTTGTTATTAAGCATAATTAGGGTTCACCATCTCTCTTCCAAATAATAACACGCTGGAGGTTTGTGAATGCCAGAGGGTATCTGGCACATCAAAGCCATATTTTTAACAGTAGATGCATGGGTTTTATAGCCTGGACCAGCGGAATCTAGCAAGAGTGCTCTGGTCGCATACTAGAGAGAATTTTCTGTACTGAAAGCCCCAGAGCGAATGCAGTCTGTGTAAATAGTTCAGTGGTAGGATGTAAAAGCAAACACTGATTTACTGAGCAAACTAAAAGTAGCCATGTTGTAATGTTCTTGTCTCAGATCAAATGCTTGTCTAGGGGAGAATCCCTTTATTAAGAGAAGTGTAAACTTCTAGCAGCTAGAGAACTTTTGGACAGTTATGCTTGCAAAAAGCATAGCTAACGGCTACCAGAGACAGTGCCATCTTCCAGCAAGCCTCGTAAGTACAGTGGTCTGACTAGCACTAACAGCCCCACCAGCTACCCTGTTCTCTCCTCTCACTCAAGCTCTCAGTGAGGCTGCTCTCCCATCTATCACATGTTCAGCCAGGAAACAGCATGTAGTTTGCAAAACAACCCTGAAATCTTGAAGCATACTCATCTGGGTACAAGCCCGTATTTCAGAAATACATTTCACACCATAACGTGTATTCCCTCAATTTGCTGTCCACTGGTCACAGGTAGTCACAGGAGCACTTAATGACATGAGGAATGGTGTTTAAGAGAGCTCTGTTCTTGGACCACCGTGTTGTCAGTGCACAGAAGGATGACCTGGGCCCCCACAAGACATTAGTCTCGCGCACTTGTTTCCAAACATCACGCAGATTGCTGGAATGACTCAGCAAAGGGAACACTGAGTTTCTATGAGTGTCTTAGCGTGAAGGATAGGACTGTTGCTTTGTGCTCTAAATCCAAGCAGCTTTTGGCCTTGACAAGTGTTTTCATTAAATTGGTAACCACCTGACTCTCAGAACATTAAAAAATGAGAGATCTCTGAAGAGACACACGGACAAATCCAGCGTTTCTATTTGTCAGAGCTTTCAGTCAAAATTAATTACGTGCCACAGATGTCATGCTGGCCAAGTTGAGTGGCACTCAAGAGCTGTGGTAGATACCAGCACTGGCGTATGCATTAGCAGCCACGCAGAAAGAGGACAGCATTCGGTCCTCTTGGAACACGCAGCTAGTGGAAAATACAATGCTGTTCAGTCAGTCCTGTGCTTTCCTGATAAATCAACCTGCTGCCATTGCCTCTTTGCCCCTTTCCCTCCACAGAAAGAAGAGTCTGGTACACAGATTCATTAAATAAATAATAAATGCCAGTCGGGGCACTGGGGTGCATCACTGAGAAGAGTAGGAAGAAGAGTTCACCCTAACATACCGATCAGTGAGGCTGAAGGTTAGCGAGAAAAACACATGCTCAATAAAATAATTATGACGAAAGCATGAAGGAGAGAAGGATCTCTTGCTGTAAATCTTTCAAGAAGGTAAAACACAGAAATAATAATAAAAAAAGGCTATAAAGTTGAAACTTCTGGCTGTGTCACATGTGCTCTTCTTTAAAGTGAAAATACACTTTGTGATGTTTACAGTCATGTCCACATAACAAACACATACCAGGATCCTCTTTCAAGTGCATATTGTACATGTGCACTGCAAAAAAATGCTCAACTCTGACAATATTGAGACCTATTGGGGCCTCACGCCTGATACAGGACTGAACCACTTGGACAAGGCACCATGGATTTTGTTAGTCCACACAAGGATTAACAAGGGCAGTATAGCACAGGGGCTACAGAGGGATGGGTATTTATATACAAATAGGGTCGTGTCCCTTAGAAAAGGTACATTGTGTGTAGAACTGCCCAATTGTATTTGAATGTTTGCATAGAGACCATCCCGCTTCCTACAATCCTTTTGGCTCATTACTGTCATCAGAGCTTGCACAGTTTACTTTTCCAAAGGAAGAGGAAGAACCTGTGTGTTTTTGTGCTGTAACAAATCGAGTACAAGCAGAGATTTGCTATCAGCAGCATAACAGTTGTGATTTTGTAACACTTCCATTTCTAGGCATAAAAGCAGAGGTGCAAATAGGATTCCTTGCAAAAAGGAAGGATTAAACCTGCTACACTTTTGCTTGAGAATGAGCCGCTTATGTTGTGAAGTGGAGTTCTCCTGCAAAATTTCCCCCTGTACTTACGTATCACCTGGGCAGGGATTGGCAACATGTGGTTTTGAAAAGTGATTGTATGCTGGTAATGTTCTGTCAGTCTGTCAGAAAAGTAACCTACAATGTTTGGCCTGGAGTCCCAAAGCACCTTCTCATGTAGCTACTCATTTGAAAGTATAATTTCAAAACAATAAATAAAACTTCACAAATTATTCATATAAAAACAAACCAAAACCAAACACGACCAAAACCACCAGCCAACAGACTTAATAGAACAAAACCAGCTCAGACGATGGTCATGTTTTATTGAATAAGCTTTTAGGACAACATGCACCACTTTCACAGAGCACTGTGGAAGAACTTGTCCCCATTTTTTGCATTCCTGCAGTTTCTTAGGTGGCTTTTTCAGACCAACTACCAGACTGCGGGACACAATAATATGAGGTTGCTCACAAAAGTGCTGACTTCTGTTGATGTATAGTGCTCTATCCCCTTTGAAAATACAGGCCATCAATTTCAACTGGACTTTGTGGATGCTTAAAACTAAGCATGTGCTTAAATGTTTGGAGATTCAGGTCCTTAGCATACAACTGCCTGCTTGCTGCCTATGAAGAGGACATAAATCTGTTACTGGGTGTCTGAAAACACCAGTCCTGCGCAATAACTGTAAATGATAAACATTTTGACCATAATAAAGTTTGTTCATTTGAGTTATCTCTGAACACGCATATGACATGGCTTGCTGATATAACCAGATCCTCTTAACTTTGTATGCTGTTTTCGGAGTACAGACCTCTCTTTCCTCCAAGACATCTGACGTGCCTTTAACTTGAGCACTGAACACTTCCTTCACATTTAATTAAAGCTTGAGGGATCCTTTGTTATCTAATACTAGATTGTGAAAGAGTTTCCATGTTTTCTCTTTGCTTGCACTTCAAGCAGTCTTTAAAGCTTACCATATTTTTTTCCAAGCACAGATGCTCTCACTTTTGACAGAATTATGGAGAATATATTTTCTTTATCTCCTTTTATAACTTTTTCCCCTCCTACCACTTTGAGAATATACTCCAAGCCTGCTGATGTACAACTCTCATTTCACTTTGCATGAACATTATTTTCTATGTTACAGAAAATATAGACTTTTGTTTTTTTAAATAGTGAACTGATAGAGGAATCAAATTAAATTTAGATGGAAATTGCAGTGATGTGATCTTGCCCATACAAAGTATTGTAAAAGTATCACCTCCAGAAAGATCCTGCTGTCTCCACAAGAAGTAGCATCTTATTCCATAAGCAAGTCCACCATTGGCTTCATCTTCACCACTATATTTTGGACTAACATAACATGTATTTTGTGACAACTGCAGAAAAAGCCTTAGAACTTGATTCAGACATTTTAAATAATGTCTTCTGCCACATAGGTTAATTAGAAGAGAAAGGCATTACTCAGAAAAAAGAAGGTTCTCATCCTCTAAAACTTGATAACAGCGGCAGGAGTTGGTATATTCTTGCAGATGAACCCTGTCTGACACTGTAAGACACCTAAAGAATGACACAAATCAAGTATATCCCAGCTGCACACCCACTAAATTCTGCTAGAGACATGAAAACGGCCTTAAATGATTATAAAAGACATGTAGGTTTCAGTGAGATTTATTTCTAGAGCTGCACTATAATATTCTTCCCTATGGCACATGGTTTATTGCTTCTTATGCAGTCACATCCACAGTGATCAGGCAGATCACCATCTTGCTTGCCTGGAGAGATGATGGCAGTATCAGAATGACCAAAATAGGTACAGGAAGTGATGCTTTCATATGCTGGCTTTGCAACCAGATGTACTTGCTTAGCCTACTGCAGCTGGAAGGTCTTCCCTAAGCAGATCGACTGCAAAATGAATAAAACAGTACTGAAAATGTTAAAATAGCTGTAAACCTGCTGCAATGATGCCAGTACATCCATATGTTATGATACAGTGTAGATGCAGATTTTCTGGTGTCTTATACTGCCAAAGCACACTCTCAGCCTGTCCAATTCACAGGCTTGCACAGATCAAACTGTCTTCAGCTTTTGTTTCGCCTTCCCCAGCCTCTGATTTTGTCCCTAACACTCTGTCTTGCCAGCACAAAGCCCACAGAGAGAAAAGCAATACAGGAGATGGTTTAAAGGGAACTGGTGAATTGAACATGTTGCCTCTAAGGGGATGCTTTGAAAACAAGTTTACTTCTGAAGCTAGGAGAGAAAAGCATAAAACTTGATGCAATAATCACAGGGTAAAATTCAATAGTCTGTACTGCCTGGGAGGTCAGGCCCAATGATCGTAATGCCTTAAAATTATGAAAATTGAGAGCTGCTTTAAGATTCGTGGGTAGGTCAATAAAATTTACACTGCTTATGAAGTGCTCCTGGTAGGCAGAAAAATAACTCCCTGTAGCTTCTTGCTCATCTCTGCCCTTTGCCATTTCTTTTCCAATCCGCTATGCTTTTGCTCACAGGTTTGTTACCATATCTGCCTATCACGCTTCCATCCATGTTGAAGATGTCCTTCACCCTGTTCTGCTTCCTTACCCATTTGCTTACTCCCACATCGCCCTAGTTAACAGCAGACATGTATCTTGCTCTGCCATTCAGCTGCTCCGTACGTATACACTCACTACCTTTCATCACTGTCAGCCGCCTCTTTATTTTCTGCCTCAAGGGAGACACATTTGAGCATCTCCAGGGGACTGTCAGTGAGGAATTGACAGGGACTCTGGCATGCAGCCACTGGATGCCAGCACATTCAAAATTTGGGTTAGAAAGCTCCTGAACCCTTGCTGTCATGATTGATCTCTTGGCTCTTTCTACACTGGCAAAGATAGGCAAAAAAGAGGTGTATCCTTATCAGATCTCGAAGGTCAAATGACTCAATTGAGTAGCCTTTATTTGAACTGCAGCTTCTGAAAATAGTTTGACAAAAAGAGTTTGATATATCAGCAATTTTGGAAGGCAATCAGAATTTTGGGATTGCCAAGATGGAGGGTCTTCCAAAGTCATCCAATTGTTATCCCACAAGCGGAAGATGCTGTGAAAAGACACTAAATCCAAAATACTGCGTGTTACCTTTGCCACCCATACATTCCAGTGGCTACGAAACACCCCACTAATGCACAGCAAACCAAACACTAATAGCACAGGAGTCCAAAATCTGCAATACTAAAACCAAAATGAAAGCAGAGCACAGCACTAGACTTTCTTCTCCAGCTGAGGAATACATCAGGTGAGAACTCGTCACACAGACTGTCCTCAGATACGTGTTATTTCAGCATGGCAAACAACGGTGGTGTTTCCATGAGTCAGATGGTTCAAGAGATGCATTTCACAGCCGCATCATTATATTCTAGGAGCAGTAGGGATTCTTCTTCTTCTTCTTCTTCAGCCTCTTCCATGGGGAAGATGCTGACGGCGGCACAGATATGAGCTTTCTGGTGGATGAAGCCAGGACTGTTCAGGATCTGGCGATACAGGCAAAATACCACCTCGCCATGTTACTCTGCTGATGGAAGAAGAGCTAGGTCAAGAGGAGTTTAATTTCCAGAGGGATCAGATCAGCACCCAGGCTATTTGTCATGCGCGTGAACTGGATACTCTGCTGTCCTTTGTGACATTGAAAATTTCCCCCAGTGTATTTTAGCTCAGAGAGGACCTGAATGGGAAATGGAGCAAGCCAGTAGACTGCTCTGATCAATCCCAAGTGACAGATTTTAGTTGGAAGCCATCGCTTATTTATTTCTTAACTGCTTGCTTGTGGTAAGATTTTTTCAAGGTTACAGACAGAAACTGCATCAAATTACTGTATAATTTAGTGTTTCAAATACTTTTTCCGTGCCTATATATGTCTGGCCTGCTCCTCTAAGTATTTAAGGAAGAGAATTAGTTCTCTGGCTGACAAAACCAAAACTGTAACATTTGTCTTCAACAGAAACCAATTCCCCTTTCCTCTGGTTCTGCTCCCCTCATTTTGGGAGAAAGGATAATACACTCTTGCTTTGTCAAAATATTTCACTTTGTTGAAAATAGAAAATTCTCCTCTATGGGAGAAGGTCTTGTTTTTCCCCTTCAAAAGTTAGAAATGAACTTAAGTGAAATGTCACTCAGATAAGAGAACCTGAAATATTTCAAGGTTTTTCCAAATTCTTATCAACCTTATCCCTCCCTCAGCTGAAACTATTTGACCCAAATTCATAAATGCTTTTGGCTAGCATGAACAAGGTATTACTGTCAGCAGAAAAAAAAAAAAACCCAACCAAAAAACCCACAAAAAAAGACATAAAGAAAAGAAGTTTTGTTTGAATGTTTCCTTATTTCTAGCCAGAGGCAAAACTGCCATGTGTTCACTGGGACAAAAGCTGGGTTCCAGTGTCCTCTAACTCTCCTCCAAAGTTAGTAATTCACACTCATTCTTTTCTTATGCTGGGGAACAAAGTGCTTAATTTCACTGGGGGGTTTTGGTGTGGTTTTCTTTCCCTGCTAATTGCCGTGGTGGACAATTTAAAAGATACATGCTTAAAATTTGTGAAAAGCGTTCCTAATTTAAGTATATTGGGCAGGGACACTGAGAATTCACAAACTAGCAAACAGATAAATACATGGACAGCACCGTGCACTTTCTCAAGTTGCATGAGGACTAAGAAAAGGGTTACAGAGAGAAAGAAAGGGAATAAACGTGCTGAAGGTAGCACTTGCATTAATGACATTTAGGGAGTAAGCTGCAGTAAGCAATATCAGAGAGCTCAAAGCAACAAAGACATTAAAAGAAGGTGGTAAAAATAGATAAGAAGCTTCTTCAGCGTTTCACTTGGAAAAAGGGAGGAATTACATATTATTTTTCTGATTCTTGATTTCAGTACCACTGCTTTATAGAACTTGAGCAGGGAATGACATGGACCTAAATCAGAGACATATGTTTCCAGGAAACAATACAAACAGGATAACAAAATCCCACTGTAATGGGGCAATCAGCCTCCAACCCATCAGGGCAGCTCCTTCACCTTCAAGTTCAGTAGGTAGAGGAGGGCCAGAAAGGAAAGCAGTCCTTATCGGGATAAGAAATCCTGTTGGGAATGACCCTTGAGCTTCTGCAACCTAGTCCCTTTGGGGGATGCTGGAAGGAGGGATCGGTTGCTAAAAGCGATGTGTGTCCAGGTTCCTCCAAGTGTCATTTGCCTTTAATAAGAACGTAAAGGCTGCGGTTTGCCTCCGTCAGCTCCTGACTGCGTGAAACTCCTACGTGTTCCGTGACTACAAATCCGTAAGTGATTAAAATTTCCTGTGGGAAATTACAAATGCCTTTCATTTAAGGAAATTCATAACTTTTGTTTAGAAATTATCATTTTGATTTGTACCTTTAATAGAATGGAATACTGTAAATGGATTTACATATTAGATTATAATTATGAAAGTAAAATTAATTACATTTAATACCGTCTGTGTAGGCACTTAATGAAGGAACTAGAAATTCAAATTTGTCGGTTGGAACTCAGTAATTTTTTTAAAATATGAGCTCTACCTGGAAACGCTGAGTTGGATGCAACTGCATTTTGATAATCTGGCTCACTGGTTTCAGTGCTGTCACGTTTGATTTCTGAAGGACTGTATTTTGGAAAATACGGGGGTCCTAAGTCTGCCATGATGGTCTTCCTCCTCTATTTAGCTGCCACTCACTCTGTAGAACTGCCAGACTTCCCTGTACCCAAAAAGCTAGTCCTAATAACCTCAGGTACATAGTACTTTGTAGATTTCTGACAAAAGGAAAGGGTCTTCACAGCACCAAGGACTTGGAAATCCATCCCCAGCTGAAGAAGGAAAGGGAGCTCAATTCCATTAACAACCCAGCCATATAAATCTTGGCTAGCACACATACTGGATTTAGCTTTTGTTTTACTATTGTAACTGAAAAACAGCGATACAATTCCCTGTGGGATGTTAAAAACCGGGCAGCATAGGTCCTTCAGAAAATTCAAATGCCTAATTCTCACCCAGGAGCAAACTTTTATGACAGTTTTTAAAGCTTCTGAAAAACAGTTGGTTGCAGTGATTGAAACTGAAGTGAGATTCGCATCCATTTTCTAACGCCTTAAAAATAACAACAGGAATAATGGCCCTTACACAATAGAGTTGTAAAAAATTAGAGGTTTCACCAAAAGAGTTATTTAGATGAGAAAATTATAGCTGCACGTTTGCACATCTGCACCTTGACAATCATATCCATGAGAATGTTGTAATTGCCATGAATTATGCAAAATGCTAATTAAGAACTCTAATTCACTAATCATCTCACAGGGTCGTAACTAGAGCTGAATTTTATTAAGGACATACAATTCTGTGAAATGAATTTCTGCACCATACATCTCTTTCCAGAGGAAAGGAGGGAGGGAGGGCATGTGGTCTTTGTGGTTTAGTACGAAGGAAGGGATTCAAGAGGAAGCTGTCTGGGCAGCCCAGCTACTGGTATCCTTTATGACTTCTGATTAACATCTTTGTTCCTCAGTTTCCCCCTGTGTAAGATCAAGAAACTACCTTCCTGCCCTTCCTAGTAGTGTGTGAGTCTTAGTATGCTCATGTTCATAATGTCACATATGTAATACTGCATAACTCTTCCAAAAGCTATGTAAAATTTTCTGAGCTTGCTGATGTTAAAAATCAGTGAAGAGGATTTTGTTGCTAATACACAACTGGCATCTCCTATGAAGGTTTGAGGCAGAAAATAAAAAAAATAAAGGCAGTAACTATACTGCAGCCAGGGAAGAAGGAAAGAATTATAGAGAATTGCCAGGAAAGAACTGTAGTTCAGGTTACTATTTTGCTGACAAACAGAGATCATACCGTGGAAAGACCTCTAATTTGATATGGTATATTTGCAAAATGCTACTGACCCAGAGATGACAAAAGCTAACCTTCAGAGATTCTCCTGAGGCAATGTTTAACAATATAAACCTACAAGACTGCATCAGTTTAAGGAAACTGCACCCATGTGGATGGACACAGCCAGGCGAATACTCAGAGGGAAACGCAGCAATTCTAAGAAAGATCTCAATGCCCCATTCCCATTAAGGTTGCTGGGGGTGGCAGCTTTCTGATCCATTAGCTGGTGCTAAAGATCTCAGTTACAGAGCTTGGATATCACATGTTGGGAATACTGCAGGCAGGCAGGCAGATGATAGATACAGACACAGACAATAAAATCAACTACCCTCTCCAGTCCTTGTGCTATCGAGTTTCTCAGCTGTCCTGCAGTTACACATTGTGCACACGTGCTGAGAAGCATGGGACTGCTAATACAATTATATCAATGTCTGTCTGCACCAATCTTTCTAGCGGAGACAAATCTTTCTCTGCAGCACTGATCAAGGCTTCCAAACACACATTTGACCTAACAAGAAATTCACACCGAAGTGTTTTGGCAGACTACAGAAATACACTTCAGATTAAAGATGGCATAAAGTATTCGCTGTAAAGCAAGCTGCTTTATGTCATCCATCTAGTGGATAAAGCAGATGTGGAGATCTACTTTTGCTGAGAGAACACATCAGCCCTGTTATACCAATAACAGAAACTGACACCAACCTCACAGCTACCAGGGCAGATTTCCAAATTGGTGACAGTTAGTCATTTCCCTCTTTTCGAGGTCTGCCTGCTTCCATACCTTATGTTCTAAATTATGGCAACTTTATGGCCAGAATGCAAGAAGGGGGGAAAAAGTCCCAGGACTGGTCACAATTTTATTGGCCAAGAGTATGTTGGCACCAAGGCAGACCAAGCTGGATGGAGCACCTCTCATACTGGGGCTAGGCAGGGCCCCAGGAGACCAGAAGTAGTTAATCAGAGCACCATGGGCTGTCGCTCACCAGCTCAGCATCCTCTTCCCGCTAACCTGGGGACAACAAGAGGAAATGGAGACCTCAGAAAGGAAAATTGGGACACCAGGAAAAAATGTAAATGCATATATGACACACCTTTTCCATTTTCTATGAGCAGCCAGAGGCATGAGCTAGCAGACAGGGTGAGGTAGTAACAGTAGGGTCCCCTGCTATGCATCCCTCCCAAGCGCTTCGACCCTGCCCGCAGAGTGCCTGCTGGGGAAGTGACAGGGCAGGAGCCAGGAACGCTTTTGCAGGGAAACGTTTCCTCACCAGGACTCAGCTACCAGTGCTCGCTAGCTACAGCTTGGCAAACCCTTCCTGAGAATTAGACACTCACAGAAACACGCTGCTATTTGCTAATGCAAAGTGGGTTACAGACCAAATCCTGACATGGTGTGAAGCACACCCTACTAGTAAGAGAGGATCTAGCCTGGTATTTTCTGGGATGAACGTGTCTACTTTTCAGTAGTGGGCAAAGAGGAAGGAAATACATGATTAAACACAAAAATAAATCCAATTAGAAAAAAATAGCTAATGTTTTATTTTCATCTTTTCTAATTTATATCTCTTCATTAAATAAATTAAATTAAATTAAACTAATTTCAAAATATAATCAAATCCAAAGAGCAGTCTTGCAGCATCTACTGACAAAACAGACAGAGGATGCTCCGTGAAGAGGACAGAACAAGTAATTTTTCCTCACACTGACTGCTCTGGTATTACTGTCAATTAAGAGGAAGGCGGCCAGGGGACTCAATACTGGCAGCATTGCAAATGTAACATTTTGCAATTCTGCTGGCTTGGCTAAAATTGTTATTCTTCATTCCAACTCCTGTGCTGACAGGTGTGTCCAGGTGAGCTTGTGGGTCATAATATGGGACTGACAAGCAAGAAATGTAGATTTATTGTATGGATATGCCATGGACCTGCTGTGGGAGCCAAGGGAAAGCCACTTAATCAGGCTGTGAATCTGGGATATCATCTGTGGGTTTTTTCCATCCCCGCTCTCTAGTTTGTTGAGCTGCAAGCAGCGTGACTGACAAGCTCCCACTGTGTGTCTGTATTCCACCTAACACAAAGAGTCTCCAACCTATGAAAAAGCCTCTAGGACAGCAGGAGCCCCTCAAATTATAAAAACTCATTATCCTCTTGGTTTTACATCCAAAATGAGAGCATTTGACATTCTTGGAAAGGTGTCATGCCTGTCAATTGCTACAAACTTCCACTGTGTATTCAGTTTAGTAGTACGATTATTGTCAGTCATAGGAGGAGTGTGGATATATGATAACAGCAATAAACTGCACAGATGCAAACTGGAAAATGAGCAGCCCAGATTAGAGACAGGGTACGACCTAAAATGTTCTTCAAGATGTGTCACCAGCATTGGTATGGCAATAGCAGCAAAGGGCTCTCCAGCTGATGGAAGATGGGGCTTCAAGCAAATACCCTCTTGGACGCTCTTCCTTTCTGGCAGGACTTCCCCAGGAAGCCCTAGCCCAGTGTCCTGCACACATCAATTCAGAGATGAGAGGGTCAACCATAAGATCTGCCAGATAAAGCACAGGGATTCTCCCCCTTGTAATCAGGGTGATGGGGAACAACTTAATTTGTTAGAAGTGGTGAACAGCACAAAAAAAGGGCTGGGAAAATGGGCTCTCTCTATGGAGAAGACATGCCCGCTGACCCTTGGGGTGACCACAGATACCTTCAGGTGCCCCTCAGCTAGAGAAACAGTGCCCTGATCTTGAAAGTGAGGAAAGGGCACTGCTGAGCCATGCCTTCCCCTGGTGCGAAAATGCAATATTAAAAGCGTTCCAGTCCTCCACCATTTGCAGTGGAGCTGAATGAAGGAAACAATCAGTTTGTTCTTTAGGAGGAATAATCACAAAGCAGCAAATGGCTAGAAGTCAATATTTATTAAACTGCAAGCCAGTTGCATTTTATGAGCGCCAAAAGTGAGAACATTATTATAAGATCTGATAAATCAAAGCACTGAGAGTAAACACACTGTGTAAGCTACAATTATATGCCTCTGCAAGATCAATAATTCAAGAGGTTTCATCCACATTATGCATGATGGCCTATGGGAAGTTGGCCTCTTGAGAGTGCTTGCTTGGACTGAGAACAGATGCAGGGGCTTTTGAAGAATTCCTGTCTCCAAATTTCAAGCAGTCGACTATCATACTTTCAGAGATGCAGGAGCAATACAATTATCTATAGCGGGTGGGAGGGCAGCTATTTCTCCTGTGCTAATATCAGGTGCAGAAGGCTTTAGGGGGACTTTTCACACGTGCACACCCACATGTTTTGCAGGGAACGTTACCTCCTCAGGGAACGCTTCACAGTTAGGATCTGCTTGGTGCTAATTAAAAACCAACACGGTGTGTTAAGGACCACCTTTCTGTACTGAAGTACCCACTCCAGCAAAAGGAGCTTAGAAGAAGTGCTTCCTTCATTCTTCCTATGGACTACTCTCAGCACAGCATCTTACCAATGTAAACTCCAAGCGAACAAGCACGCCGGTTTCTCTGTCACCGGAAGAACTGCCCTGCTTTCTCTTTGGGGTTACACCACCTGCAGAGGTAGTGGCACTCCAAGATATCGCTAGCCAGCCAGCCCCACAGATGACCACAGTGAGTTGTAGGAGAGTACCTGTATCGTGATGAACCCTCAGAGAGATTGCTCTCTAGTTCTACCACCATTCAATGAAACTGTCTCCCTTCTCATGACAGCAAGCGAAACTCCCAGTATTTTAAGCAGGTTATTCTGGTGTCCATCTGTTGATGTAAATTTCCCTGAAAAACTGCTCTCTTGCATCGGACATAATCAATATCCCTCCCCAAGACAGCACTTGTACTTTTCTGAAGAATGCTCAGAAACACAAAGACTGCTTGACCTTTACTGCATATCCAGGACCTGTTTATTTCTTAGCCTTCTTGTTTAGGAGGGTACCTGCCTCACTGTGACTCGCTTACAGTCTGCTGGAGTAGCCTCCATGCTGAGTCTACTGATTAGCCAAAGATTCATTTATCAGCAGATGAGGTTATGAGGTTGTCGTAGCTACACTCCCCAGCAACCCGCTTGATACTGATTTCATTTGCAGTAATAGTACCATAAAGTAAACAGCCTTGCCTTTGTTATTTGCTTTAAAGTAATCAATGCAGTGTGCAACTCATTCACTCTGAGGCTTAATCAAATTAACTATATTTGTTCCCCACTTATTGCTATGGATTTCAGTCCTAATTAAGCTCCTAATCCATGAAGTTGTTTTCTTCCTGGGATACTATGGGAAAGGCTGTTCCCACCTCCTCCCCCCTCCCTTTCACACAGGGTTATGTCAATTGGAAAGCTGTTTCCTTAAGGAAGATGCACTTACTTCTGCTATCAAGTTGCCAAAACTCAATGCCATTGAGCTTCTAATTAAAAATCTAAATAATTTGAAAAGGGCTAAATAAATAACTCCAGAAGGGTAGTCAGTTAGCTGAGCTCATCAGAAATACGTTGGCATATGCCAACACAGAATCTCATTTTCTAAGGACGGCTTAGTTTTTAGGCAAAACAGCAATGTGTTTATAAAACCAGACTGCTTTAAGAGGCAGTAATTCTCTCTAGTTGGGAGAGCTGCGCTTTCCTAACAAGACTGGAGGCATGTTCTCTTTGTTTCTGTCTACTGATCCTCCATCAAAACTTTTAAACTTTGTGATCCAACTTAATTACATCTGGCAGAAATATGGACATCTCAAAGATCCTACTTTCCTGCCATTGTTGGAAACAGCTGGGAAGGGAGGTGAGAGACCCAAGCTAGCGCTCAAAGAGGAAGGTGCTGTATAGGAACAAGTTTAACCCCGTGGTTTATTAGGCAACTGAAAAGCTACAGGGGACAGGACTGTGAAGACTCACACCTTGCGAGGCTCCACCACTTTCTGCCACACTTCTTGTTGCTACACTAGCACAAAAGAAATCTGCTTCTTGCAGACCCCTCTGAGCCAGCTCTCACAGTAGTGCTACTTGCAGCCCGGCAAGGAACTGGGCTCCTTGGCTGAGGGCTGAAAGCTTTCAATTCTTGCTGAAGTGGCACTTGGCATTTTATTCCCAAAACAGAGTTCCAAATTTTAAAAACTCAGTATTTTTTCTGTGGTTTCACTCGTCTGAAATTGTCGGTATTAGGTAAGTTTAAGTTTTTGCTTAAGAGCAGTAATTAATGTTTGAAAAAATGACAACTAACACCTACTAATACTGTCATAAAACAGCCCAGGGAGATCAACAGCAACTATCATTTGTTGTGAACAACTGCTTCTTTCGAGAAACCCCAGCCCTCAACACCTCACAAAATCACATTATTCTAAACCTGCACAAGTGAGAGCAAATGTCCATAATTTTCAGGTTATTTTCTGATGATCATTCAGTTAGGTGTGACCGTTATTAACAATGCCTTGGCATTTAGCCTAAAAATAAGCATATTAAAATGCTTTAAATAAAATCCTTCAAAATTAAGAGGAGTATCGTATGGGGATCTTTTTTTTTAATTGGTGATTTTTATTGTTTTTCCTAGCCATGTTTATGAATGGCAGGATAACAGCACTGAAGGGACAGAATTCACTGTTTCTTGTGAAAATTCCTCTTGAAAATATTTAGATATTATGCCTGCTATCCAGGAAGTCCCAGTTAACATATATTATGCGTTTTTATATTAGTCACAATTTGATTTACTGTTTCTAGCCAATTACAAATGCTACAGAAGGAGGCCTTGAGAGTACATCTGCAGACACTGAAGTGTCAAAAGTGCAAGTAAGAGCTTGAGTAGCCATGTTGCTTGGAGGCTTTTCTGCCCACAATTTAAGTAGGATTAAAATATAATGGACTGTTGCTCTCAAAACTCAAGCATACAAATGCATATCTGCATGCTTTCACTTCTACAAGAACTGTGGAGTTGATGAAAGGAACTCCAGTGTGCACCCACTGAAGATGTCTGGTTAAGCATCCATCTAAAAAGCTTTTATATATAGTGATTCCAATGCATAAAGCTGTCCAAGTGGAGAAGATTAGGACAGGGATTCTTTGATTCAACAGCCCCGTTCGCCATAAACATAACTGCAGTTGTGTTTCTCCAGAGGTAGAAGCATTTCAGAGAGGCACCCATGATTTCTACACACAAACACACTTGTGAAAAGCATCAGCCAAAACTACATCACCATCATAGCCCAGCTATCACTATTACTTTTTGTTCTGATTACGTGCAAATACCATATGCAGAATTTGCGGGCACATGGACAATGCTGTGTTCTAGCTAGCAACCACCATCCTGCCTGCAGAGCAAAGGGACAGATCCTGATTGATTTTAAGCACTTCTGAGTGTTCCTACGAAACATTACTACCCCCGAGTCTAACGTTTTAAAACTTGGATGCCTTAAATTAAGCCATTAAATCTATACTTACTCAGCGCATAAGTGTCCTGAATTCCTGAATAGCTCTCTAAATCAAATCTTACCCAGATCAAATCAATCATATTAAGACATTTCTTTAAAGTCTCAGCAGGTGACTTTCCAGGGAAACCTTTGGAGCCACAGAGTTTGAACTGCCATTAGAAGACCTGATCTGCTCTCAAAGCTGCCAGGTTTAAGGGCAATCCCCCTACAGTGAGTCCAGGACAAACACTGCTCTGGCACCCCTGCTGCAGAGCCACTCCACCCCAGAGAGCAGAGCGCTCCCCAGGCATCTTACACAACCATCAAATACAAGAGTTCTCTGCTACTTTGCAGTGAACTTCCTAGAGAAAGAGTTAGGATATTTTCCTCTTCTTTGCCCTAATCATCACACACAGCCTGACAGTATTTCACAGTTGCGCAAGAATGAAATGGAGCATATTTCTGTGAAGTGCTCCATTAAGCAACAGCAGAAAATTAACAGGTGCCACAAAGTGATCAGAAGTGACTCAGTCTTGTCTTGGCTAGAAAAAAAAAGTTAGGAGGGAAAGAGGGGAGAGGAATGATGAAGCAGGAACAATAACTGTGGAAGGTACCAGACAAAGTTGGCCCTGCAAGTAATTCCTCAGACTCTGCACTAAAGTAGGCAATGGGATTGAAAATCATGTTAGAAAATCCAAGAAATATATTTTCAGATGTTCAAGTAAAAAAAAATCTGAACCACTCACTCATTTACCCCAAGCTATGTTTATCTCCCCAAAGGCCTGAATTTGGCCTCTTGAACCTTCCTACCTCTGTTACCCATCTCTGCCTCACTGATAGAGGTAACATTTTGACCCTAGTGAAGCCATCTCCAGTTAAAAGAGATGCCCACTCTCCCAGTTGCAAGCTTCCACAGTTAACATTCCCGCAGATGAAGGTATGCAGAAAACTACTGACAGAGTGGGGCTGGCACCACATTGTAAATGAAAAAGCATATTAATACAGAATAACATCATCAGAATCAATAAAATCCTTCCCAAATCACTCCAGCACTTCCTGAACCTGACCAAGGTAAATATGTCTTAAAAGCTATTTCCCAGGCCAAGGAGAGACACAAACATCAACTCCATAAAACCAACCCAGACAAGAGCTTTCAGACAAAAGCAACCCTCAAAACCAGCTCTGCTACTAACACCGGACTGCTCGGACCGTCCCGACACCACTCTGCAGACATCATGCCAACACACCAGCTGAGCGCAGCAATCAGAAAGCTGTTAACTAATGGGGAAATCAGCTTATTTGCAAGGCAGCTGGTTCGTGTCACCATTGCCAAAACACTCTGTCTGCATAAAGATTTGATAGCACCTGTCTAAGAACTATTAATTTCTACCTAGGAAACCTTCTCAGTATTATCAAATCAGTACAGCTTTGGGTGCTGCAGGCAGAAAGTCCGAGTGCTGACAGACATCACTATGAAATGGTAGTGCAGTAACTTCCCTGCACAGGACTTTGAGTTCTACAGCAAGATCATAGAATAGATTTGGTTGGAAAGGAACTTTAAGGGTCATCTAGTCTGATGCCCTGCAGTGAGCAGTGACATCTTCAATTAGATCAGGTTGATCAGAGCCCCATCAAGCTTGACCTTGAATGTTTCCAGGCATGGGGCATCTACCCACCTCTCTGGGCAACTGCCTTCAGTTTTTTAACCACCTTCACTGTAAAAAAATTTCTTCTTTCTATCTAATCTCAATCTATCCTCTGTTAGTTTAAAACCATTGCCCCTTGTCCTATTGTAACAGGCCCTACTAAAATGTCAGTCCCCATCTTTCTTATAAGCCCCCTTTAGGTACCCAACAGCCACAATATGGTCTCCCTGGAGCCTTCTCTTCCTCAGGCTGAACAACCCCAAGTCTCTCAGCCTGTCTTCACTGGAGAGGTGCTCCAGCCCTCCGATCATCTTTGTGGCCCTTCTCTGGACCCACTCCAACATGTCCATGTGTGTCTTATACTGAGGAGCCCAGGGCTGGATGCAGTACTCCAGGTGGGGTCTCACCAGAGCATATGGGCAGAATCACCTCCCTTGACCTGCTGGTGACACTGCTTTTGATGCAGCCCAGGATATGGTTGCCTTTCTGGGCTGCAAGTACACATTGCTGGGTCATGTTGAGCTTCTCATCCACCAATGTCCCCAAGCTGTTCACCTCTGGGATGCTCTCAATTCCTCCATCCCCCAGCCTCTATTAACACTGTGGGTTGCCCTTGGACTTGTTGAACTTCATGAGGTTCACATGCACCCACTTCTGCAGCTTGTTTAGGGCCTTCTGCATGGCATCTCCCTGCCTAAAGATCCATAAAGCCATTCCGTTCGCCTGCTCCAGCACGACAGAGACTTGTCATGCCGACACTCACCTACTGCAATGGGTAAAGACAGGCATACCAATCTCTGCCAGCTCCCGCAGCTCACCCCTGCCCCTCGCGGCTGAGACGGCATCAAGAGGGAACTGGGAGCAGGAGCACGATGGGAGGGGTCTGAATTGAAATCGCTGCTATCATTGCTCAGCATCTGTACACACACAATTGCATGGACTCTCTGCCTTCCTGCACTTCTTTTTTGCTTCCTTTTTCATATCTGTCAGCTAAACGAAAGATCCAAATGCAAAATGTACCACTTGGGAAAATTATGTGGGTTTGTGGCACTCCCTGGAGGGCCCTGGGTCTGTGAAGCAATGAATGGATTATAATGAGTCATAAATATAGTACTTTCATCTGTGACAGGATCCTATTCTGCTATTCATATAATGTAAATGCAAACTGCCCATTTTCTCCAGACCAGTAATCTGAAATCTCAAAGAGGGAAAA